>NC_091640.1:46345312-47015000 GCF_027580195.1 Bos mutus | reverse complement strand
TTTCAAAATAATGTATAACCCACTCAGAGACAGGATAGGGATCCCACTTTTCATTTACTTAAGACAAGTTTTAATTTCGTGTGGCTTGTTAAAATTAGTACTTTGTAATGTATATGCTTAATTTTAAGTTTGGAGGTTTTAATTTTGGAGTTGGCTATTGGTGATTTTAAAGTTCAAATTATACTATATATGTATTTAATATAAAATAACACATTTAGGGAATAATTCACATCAGACTTCATTTTGCTAAAGCATGACTCACTAGAAGTCTCTTTGGGTCTAAGCTCTAACTCTGGGTGCAAATTTTAAAGAAAATAAAAATAAAATTTTATAAATGTTCTATAAAAGATCTAAAATGTACATAGTTTTTAAAGAGTTGTCAATAATTTGTACAAAATTGTGGTATAATTTGATGTTTAAATTGTTAAAATAGTTTTCATAGATTTAATGAGAAGATCCAAGTTTCACAATCTGAAACCATCTTTTTGGAACTTTAATTTCTTACCTTGTACTTAATAGCTAGTATTCATAATTCTTATAAAAATTTTAAATCAACATTTCAACAAATGTGTATACCCATTAAAAATCTAAATGTGTTAGAACATATTGATTTCTTTACTGAATTACCTCTTCTTGATTCTATATACGTGAATAGTCTCTGTAGATTTGTTAAAAACTGAATTTCTCTTCTTTGTCTTCCTCCAATTTTCATGACTGGACTGGTTCTATTTGAATATGAGTTCCTCCTGGCCTTGGAAGGGGTTTGGTTCCCCCATACTTAGTAAGTTCAGTAAACCCTAAGACAGGCATTAGAACCAAGGATGATAGCAAGAGTGGATCAAAACCACAGACTAGACTGTTGTTTGACGTTCAGATGGAAATACGAATGCCAAAAGGAAGGAAGTAAAAGTATAGTCAGGGTCTGTGTTCACATAAAATTCCTCAGTGCCTGGAACTCAGGGCACACAGTCAATAGTTATGTTGGTAATAACACCTAGTCATACTATTGATCTATCACGAGTCCCTCCCTCACAATAATTAATTTGATACAGATTCCCAGAGAAACTTGTTCCACATCGATTTTCCATATTACAATTTCATTCTCACATTATTCAGGGAAGCATGTAGGTAGTAGGTTATATCGTATTATTATTATCCTATATTGAATGGGAGACAGGTGGGACATGAAAGGGATGAAAATATATTATTGAAATAAACAAATGTTTGGGGGAAGAATATATTTTTTAAAATTTATCCTGGAGTCATGAGAATTTCATCCTCATGGTTCCTTTGCCGAAAGTGTTAGGGAGTTTGGGCTTTTGTAGGACTTGCAGTACTTTTGGCTGTCCGTCCTTGTAGGGCAGATCAACTCATGGTCTTCACAATGGAATGCACATTGGAGAAAATCCCAAAATGGTCACTCAGTTGACCTGTGTGTACATGCTCATTTGCTCAGTCATGTCCAACTCTGCAACCGTATGGACTGCAGCTCACCACGCTCCTCTGTCCATAAAATTGTTCAGGCAAGATATACTGGAGTGGGTTGCCATTTCCTCCTCCAAGGGATCTTTCTCTTGCATCTCCTGCACTGGCAGGCGGATTCTTTACCACTGAGCCACTTGGGAGGCCCCAGTTGGCCTGTTTTGGTATTAAGGTACTTACTTAAGATCAAACTCCAAGAATCCATTAATTTAGCAAAGTGTCAAAAATCCAGATGAACCAAAAAAATTATGAAGTCTTGTGATGAATTGCTTTGGAGTGGTAGCAATAGACTGCTTTATCCAGAACGCCTTGCTGGTGAATGGAGTTATTTTTCCCCATGTAACGACTGTTAACTTCCACATGTATGTGATAGCATTCACTTGTTTATTTACTCAATTACTCCCCAAATATTTCAGAACACCTGCTGTTCAGTTCAGTCGCTCAGTCATGTCCGACTCTCTGTGACCCCATGGACTGCAGCACGCCAGGCTTCCCTGCCCATCACCAACTCCCAGAGCTTACTCACACTCGGGTGCATTGAGTCAGTGATGCCATCCAACCATCTCATCCTCTGTCATCCCCTTCTCTTCCCAACTTCAATCTTTCCCAGCATCAAAGTCTTTTCAGATGAGTCAGTTCTTCTCATTAGGTGGCCAAAGTATTGGCGTTTCAGCTGTAACATCAGTCCTTCCAATGAATATTCAGGACTGATTTCCTTTAGGATGGACTAGTTGGCTCTCCTTGCAGTCCAAGGGACTCTCGGGAGTCTTCTCCAACACCACAGCTCAAAAGCATCAATTCTTCGTCACTCAGCTTTATAGTCCAACTCTCACATCCATACGTGACTGCTAGAAGTACCATAGCTTTGACTAGACGGACCTTTGTTGGCAAAGTAATGTCTGTGCTTTTTAATAAGCTGTCTGGGTTGGTCATAACTTTTCTTCCAAGGAGCAAGTGTCTGTTAACACCTACTGTATGCTAGCTATTTCTCCAGGCTCTAGAGATTCAGAGGTAGAATCAATACCAGTCCCTGCTCTCAAGTTACTTTCAATAAAAAAGAGGAAATGTATGAGCTGTAAGACAGTATGAATACTGTAGTAATCTAAAACAATGTAACACGCCATAAGATTTATATAGCCATATGTCTCTTTAGCCAGTGTGTAATTCAATCATTATTGGATAATATCAGTATTTTATTTCTGTGCATATACAGTATAACATAGAATAATGAAATGTCTTTTTAAACTACCTAACAAGTCAGTATGCAATTTTTTATTTTTACATGAATTTTTCACTCCCATGACATCGTAATTATAGTTCATCAGGAAATTTCTGACCTTTTTCTAAACATAAAGGTAAAGACTTGCTTCAATATGTCCCTAATACAGATTCAGTTTAGCAACAATATTTAGTTCTAGTTTGTTTTTTTAGTTCACCATTTTAATTAAGTTTGGCCTTTGTTCCACCTTTCAGCCCTCTTGGTAACTGTTGAGTGAAAGTGAGTGTTAGTTGCTCAATCGTGTCTGACTCTTTGCAACCCCATGGACTGTAGCCCACCAGGCTTCTCTGTCCATGGAATTCTCCAGGCAAGAATACTGGAGTAGGTAGCCATTCTCTTCTCCAGGGGATCTTTCCAATCAAGGGATCAAACCTGGGTCTCCTGCATTGCAGTTGGATTCTTTACCAGCTGAGCCACCACGGAAGCCCCTGGTAACTGTTACTTTTCAGCAATTTCAAAGAAATTACATTTTTTAAAGATTTTTTAAAATCCTTCCTGTTAGTGGTCATTAACCTTACTCATAGCAGATATTATACTTCTTTGTAATTAGAGGGACCAAACAAAGTTTTAAGCAGCCAAAATCACCCAGAATCCAAAACCTTTATCTATAGGGCTCTTTAAAATAAGACCCATGGCTTTAAAGCCAAGTAATATAAGATTACGGGGATGCCAGTTTGGTCAAAATATTACCTACTCAAAAGTATAAATGACAGCATTTTGCTTGCAATCCCAGAGTCAAGTTTTGCATATCCTTTTTGAATAACTTCAGTGAAGTTAAGTGATTTGAAATTGAATGCAGTGGGGTAAGCCGGTGAGACAGCGGAAAGCTATTGCAGGTCAAGGAAATCACGTGAAGTGGAGTCATCCTCGATTTCAATCCCTTTCATTGTGTAGAAACGCCAGCACCATTGGACTCTCAGCATGGCTGCATCTTGTTATATGTATAGAAGTTTTAAAATCAATTTGATTTTCACTGGTATGATTCTCTAGTGTACTTAATATGCTATGGACAGATTCCTGAGAATAGTAAGAAGCAGTTACACTTCTCATGAATATATAGCGGATGAGGCACTCTGATTTATTATTCCATTCTATTTTAAAACACGCTTATGATTTTTTTTTTAATGAAAGAAGAAGAAAATTTCTAAAAAGCATAGATTGGTAGATCTGAGTTTTAATTCTCTTACCTACTAGATGACTTTGGGTAAGCCTTTGACTACTTTGGGTCTCAGTTTATACACCTCTAAATTACTACCGATATTTTTATGAACAATGACTTGAGGTATTTAAATATATGTATTTGAAATGAACTAATCCTCATATTTCAGATGTAAATTTCTTTTTATTTATGGAAACATTTTCTTTTTGTGGCTTTTAATAAGATATATGAAACTCAAGGAGACAGAGAAGGACAATTTAAAACTCTTCAGAAAAAAAATTAAAAATAGCATTAATTGACAAGTTCTAGAACTCAAGAGAATTCTAAATGAACTCACAATTCATTAATCAAAAAAATTTGATATGTTGATTCAAGAAGCAACGTGTATGCAACTCACGATAAATTTTGATCACAAACTATAAACCCACCGATATTAATCTTGCTCTTGTTCATTCTTTTTGGTTAATGGAATTAATATTTAGTTAGCTCATTTTGTAGCATACCCTCTCCAGTGGTATTGATTTTCTTTTCTCTTCTGTTCTGTGACCTCACTACAGTGCCAAAAGTCACAGGGGAGGAGTTTAATGTAGACTTTAACACCAAGAAATTAACACAAGTCCACGTCCCACTGATAGAGGAGAAAATTACTTAACCTTGCTTTCTGTGTAATTGATTTTTTAATACCTTAATGCAAAATGTTCTTAAAAACCTCTCTAAACCATACATTGTGCTAAATCTTGATTATTGTTCAAAGTACCAGTTATATAAATTGTAGATTAACTTTGACCCCATCCAAATTGTACCTCTAAGATAGATTGTTAGGGAAACAAAAAATTAACTTCCAGAAGTCTTAACGTCAGATTATAAAACTAAGATTAATTATGAAAATTCAGTGTTTCTTCGCAAGTAAAACATACATAAGAAGAGTCTCTCAATCAACAGATGCCAGGCCTGTGCTGGGGCTGCCGGGAGGCAGAGGGCGGGACCTCAGCCCAGCCCAGAGAGCATGACAGTGCCCTGGGAACTGTGTGCAGACAAGAAGCTTTGCGTACACATCTTGCCTTCTCTTCCAGGGTCTGCTCCCCTGCACCAGAACACGTAGTAGCACATGAGTCCCCATGAATGACAAAAACATGTGGATGAAATTTTTTATTCCTCATCCAAATGTTAGAATGCATGTGTATCTCATGTATAGACACAGCCTCAAACCGAAATAGTTTCATTGACTAAATTTACCCTTCAGTGTGCATTTTCTGAAATGTATTTTCTCCAAATGTTTTTCATCAGTTGTCAACAGTCATCCTGGGGGAACAGAGAGGACCTTTCAAAGACAAGCAACTTGCTAACCCCTGGGGCTGCTGGCTAGTGTAATGCCACTGAGTGCTGTTTGCAGGCTCAAAGGAGACTTTAAAAGGGAGACAGCCAAGATAAGGAGTAGGAAAGAGTGGGGTTGAAAGGAGAAGGAAGGAGGATGTATTTCCATAGGCGGGATTTGCAAACGCCAACAGTTTTATTCTTCATCCAAATGTCAGGCATTTTACATTGTACCCTATGTACTTAGATGCCCTGTACACATGCAGGATACAAGACTTAAATGATCTTATTTATTGAATTTAAGTTTAGCTTGAGAACATAATATCTTTTTAATCAACTTTTCCTCCCATCTCACAGCCACCAACAAACAGAACAGGTTATCTGACCTACTCATTTGGCTCTTCAAATTAAATGAGCTCTAAAAAAATGTAAGATTATTATTTTTTTTTTTTTGCAGTTGGAGACCACAGCAGACATGGATGTGCATTAGCATTTTCATGTCTTGGTTAATATTCAGTGCTATAGTTTTGTTTGTCCCTGGAAGAAATTTTCCAAATGTCAGATAGAAACAGAAATTGAAAGAATCACAAACTTCTCCAGTTAACTGAAAATAGAGAATAAAGCTTAGACTGTACAATGGATCAAAATATGCTTTTTTGGTCTGTAGGAATGAGTTAGTGCTTGAAAAACATTATGATAATTGGAGTTTTACAGTAACATTAATTTGTATTTCTTTCAGAAACCAGATTGGATTAAATGAATTACAGGCTTTTGTGGAATGTACCTGTACCCTTCCCTAGAGCAGAGGCATTGGGGGTTACCTGTAGGGCAGGATTCCTCTGCCTTCAGAAAGCAGATTTTCTAGCTGTGGAAGACCAAACTAGCGTAGGAAAGAGTCACTGCCACTTGGGGGACTTCTGATATTGGATGGACTAGTGGGGGTGCAGCTTAGGGAAGAGAAACCACCTAAAACAGAGCCAGCAGATGTAGGAAACAAAAGGCTGCCTTGGGGAAAGGGTTTGTGTTTAGTGACAGAGAAATTCAGGTTCGTGGAGCTGGATGGGACAGGGTCACTGGAGAACCTGGAGTGGATCGTGCAGTGTAGACCACATGCAGGGTCTGTAAGCAGAGGTGTGCCATGGTGTTTAACAGAAAGTCATTACCATTATGCCTTGAAATGTAGCCCTGGTCAATCTATTGGCTTTTTTAAGGTTTTTTCCCCTCTTTGGATACTCCAGTTCCCCCTTCATCTGCTATTTACTGCTCATGCCTGCTTTGGCATGGCGAATTCTCACATCCATCTCTCTTGTATTTCCAATTTCTGATGGCTGTGTGAGTGAGGGCAGAACCAAGGGTCGGGTGGAAGTGTGGGACTGCCTGGTCCCAGAGGACCCTGGAGAGACCAGGGAAGCAGGAACCATGTGGCTCCAGGCTCTCTGGGCTCCGCTGCAGTCAGCAGAAGTGGAGTTTCTCTGATGTGCGATTGCACTGTCTCTACCCTCCTGGGGCGAACAGGCTTCACAGGCAATGCCACGAATGTGCGTTTGTGTAGACTCATCTAGAGTCGCGGCTCTTCATCGCGTCCATCCACAGGATGGATTTTATGCCTGAATTATCCATCATTCTCCAACTTTAAGCTATTTTCAACCATTTTCTTTATAATTAAGATCTCATGCCCCCCTCCACCCTGGCCTTTGTGTAACTTTTTTAACTTTTTTAAGGGGGAATATAATGGGAAGATAGTAAGCATTTTAGTTTTGGGATGTCTCCAAACCCATTCATTAATTTTGGAAAAGTAAAATGCATTCAACCTGATGGAATAGGTATAAAAATGGGAAGCTCATCATCAACTAAATCTCATTTATTTAATCTAGTATTAGACTGCTTGCTTTTCTTTTAACCAGATGGAAAACATTAGCAGTAGTAGTGAACAAACATATCCAGTCTCCCAGAGGTCATTTTTAACCACCATTAAGAATCTGGTTTTCACAGATCAGTAATATACAAAAGGCAACGGTCCAGTAAAGGACGCACAAAAGGCAGCTGACGCTTCTGTGCCTCTTATTTACCTGACAATGACCCACTTTTAAAACTCTTTGTAAGTGAGACATTTGAACCTTCTGAACTCAAAATTGGCAGATTTTCCTGAGAAGCTGTAGCAAAATATCTGTTTAAAATAGACACTGATGTAAAATGTTATTAAAACCTCCACAAAATGGATGAAAGTTTATTATAAATGTCACCAGTAGATTTGCCTGTTACTTATTTAGTTTTCATTTACTACCAATTTGTTTAATGCTTCATAGATATGTAAACTTACTGTGAAGTGGAAAAGATATACATTTTTACATATCATATATTAATTTTTGAAATTAATTATCTAGTTGAAATGTAATATAAGGTAAATAGTCCACAAAATACATTAATAGATCAAAAAGAAACTGATAAGCAAATGGATTCTGGAGTTGCTTATTCAGAAACTATCTCATTTAAAGCATGTGTTGAGTGGTTGGGGAAGTCGTAGAATGATGAGATCTCACTGTGTTCTGTAGATAGGTACAGAAATGTGTGCAGGCTCATTTCATTTCTTGTTCAACCTCAGTATGTAAATATGAAACATCTATGAGTTTAACTGGTTAGCTGACTCTAAAGTAAACATAGGCAAAGCGGCACATAATATGAATTTATCTTCATTTTTAAACCATTTTTCTTGGTTGATGGGGCTTCCCAGGTGGCACTAGTGGCCAGTACAGGAAATGTAAGAGCCGTGGGTTCAGTCCCACAGTGGGGAAGTTCCCCTGGAGGAGAACATTGCAGCTCACTCCAGTTTTCTTGCCTGGAGATTTCCATGGACAGAGGAGCCTGGTGAGCAACAGTCCATAGGGTTACAAAGAGTCAGACATGACTGAACCAACTTAGCACGCACGCACACATTCTTGATTTATGTCTGTATGATTTGTGGTCAACTTTCATGTTACTCTTCTTTTAGTGTTAGTTGCTCAGTCATGTCCAACTCTTTGTGACCTGGTGGACTGTAGCCCACCAGGCTTCCTCTATCCATGGGATTCTCCAGGCAAGAATACTGGAATGGATTGCCATTTCCTTCTCCAGGGGATCTTCCTGACTCAGGGATCAAACTTGGGTCTCCTGCACTGCAGACAGATTCTTTACCAGTTGAGCCACCACGGAAGACTTTCTTTTAGATAATACTGATTTATAGGAATTATGTTGAGATGTGTATGTAAAATGCTTCGCAGATATTTTCTCATCATTTTACCATATGGAGAAGAAAGCCAAAGTATTAATATTCAAAAGTCTGTAAGAGAGGTAATGTCCAAGATAAGAGTGAGAATGAGTTTGTGCAAATATGATCTAGATGGTACAGAAAATGGCTTCCATTAAGGAATTCAGGTATGCCCTGGATATTATTAACAATGGGGAGCCAGGGGACGTGTCTTCCCGTAACTATGCACATGCTTGTGAACATTTGTGTATTTGTATTTACATATGCACACATGCTCATCTGCACACACATACTCCTGACAGTCATCAGGTAAGCTATAGCATCGCTGGTTATAATATCATGTTGAAGATTTCTCTGTCTGTCCTTGATACTATAGGCTGCTGCTTTGGGAAGAAATTCTGCTCTTCTCTTTGCAGAAATTTTTACCTTCACAGTGAAGTTCTCCAGTATTCCTGCAGGTGCCCAGGACCACTTCCATTCTATTTCTTGCTGAGCAGGGAAAATTAAAAAACAATGAGAAGAGAACTGAAATGGTCCATCTGGTCTGTGCTATAATTTAGAATTCATGACTGCCCAGGGTCCCTTTCAGTGACAGCTGGAAAGACTTTATTGAGTACCTAGCATGTGACCGGCACTGCGCTAGGCACTGGCCATACAGAAAGACAGAGCACCTGCTTCCAAATAGTACGCTGCCTACTAGGTGCAGAAGGCTGCAAGGAAACAGCACCAAGGACACAGGAGAGTGAACCCAAGGGAGAGACAAGGGGATTCAAGAAACCTCCTCAGAGCACGTTTGCTGGACTGCCACCTCTCTTTAGAGGAAAATGGAAAGCTTAATTAAATTATTTGGATAATTGCCTATAGCAAGTTGAGATTTTTTAAAAATTCTGATAGTTGAATGATTACATTTCTTTGCTTATGTTTTCTGAATTATATAGACTCAATTTATGACTTAGCAATACACTTTCTTGTCTTGCTATCATTCTAGTTAGCCCCTGCAAAATAGTTAAGAACAACAATCTAAGCTCTATCCATAATATAGTTTGTATGGTTGAAGACAAGTAGCTAAGAAATTATCATGGTTAAGAAATTATCATCAGTAAGCATGTGATTGTTAGAAAGTAACATGACTTATTTCACACCTCTCACTTAGGTTGATTTCCTCTTAAACAACCTATCAATTATTAGGAAACCGCTTCCCTTGTGGCTCAGAGGGTAAAGAATCTGCCTGCAATTTGGTTCAATCCCTAGGTTGGGAAGATCCCCTGGAGAAGGGAAAGGCTACCCACTCCAGTATTCTTGCCTAGAGAATTCCATGGACAGAGGAGCCTGGTGGGCTACACAGTCCATGCAGTTTCAAGGAGTGGGGGCTTCCGAGGTGGCACCAGTGGTAAAGAACCTGCCTGCCAGTGCAGGACATGTAAGAGACACGGGTTTGATCCCTGGGTTGGGAAGATCCCCTGGAGGAAGTCGTGGCAACCCACTCCAGCATTCTTGCCTAGAGAATCCCCATGGACAGAGTAGCCTAGTGGGCTATAGTCCATAGGGTCACAGAGAGTTGGACACGACTGAAGCCACTTAGCACGCGCGCACACACACACACCAGGCTCATATATTCTCTCCCAGGGACAGCTAAAGACACCTCCCACTTCTTCTTCATTGCCCATTTTGGTGACCCAAGAAGACTGAAGGCGCTTCTTCTGGTCTTGGGGGCCTTCAAATTAACAGCAAGCTTCTTCACTTCTAGAAACAGAGGAACTCTGATCAGATTTCTACCAGAAATGTCGACTATTCAACCTCCTCTTTTGCTGTTCTAACAGTTAGCATCGTTGTAAAGACTGGGTGGTGATGGGGGACGGGAGAGGGTGACACGGAGAGTCTGCTTTCATGGAGCCACTATTGTGGTGTAGGTGGGCTCTGACCTCATATCTGTCACTCCCCCCACAAACCCCGCCCTGCCGTAGTTTAGGGGAAGGATACACGAGCAAATGAGGACAACATTTGGCTCTGAGGATTTCCACTTTGAAGTTATATTAAATACACTCTTTTGTAGATAGATAGAACGTGAAAGTACAAACTTGCAGAAAATAGTCTACACAAAACTAATATTTTTTCCTCCGTTTTTACAAGGTGAACATACACAGGAGACGAATTCACCTCATTCACTCAAAAAGGATGTAGAAAATATGGGGAAAGGTAAAGAAAAGTTTTAATTCTGTAGAACTTCTCTTAGCTTTATAAAACTAAAGAGATACTAGGAGGATATATTTGCTCTACACCATATTTTAAGCTTGACAAGCAACATATGAATAATATATGGACCATTGGGTGGATATAATTGAGATTAATGCATACATATCAATCAATACATGACACTGTAATATAATACTTTAAAATAATATATTACATTGATTTATATTCATGGATTTCTGCACAAAATCTATCCTATGTCTATGCAACACTTTTTAAACTAGTAAAATATTTTGTCTTATAATAATAAATTGCCATATGTAACAGTTCTCTGGAGAGTTATTTGTAAAGATTAGTAAAAATGACTCTTCTTTTTTTCTTTATTAGAAGAACTTCAGAAGGTTTTATTTGAACAAATAGATTTACGGAGACGACTAGAACAAGAATTCCAAGTGTTAAAAGGAAATACATCTTTCCCAGTATTCAGTAAGAAATCACTTTTATTTCATTGCATTATGATACTTGATAACATTTTTATTAGTCTGTGTAGTACATGTGATGTCTTTAGTATTTGGAGATTTTATCCTGTTATTTATTTTATCAGCTTACAGATAAAATTTCTTATAAGAACTTTTTTTTTATTAATTGTATTGGTAGGTATGTGTTTGTGCATATATATAGTATACATTTAAAACATGTATGCAAATATACCCTTATATGTATAGGTATATTTAAATAGATATATTAATATTTTTAAAACAAAAGAACTACTCAAGTATTTTTTTTCTCTAAGATAGGAAAAAGAACAGTTAATTCCTTTTCTCAGATAGTGCTAGAGAGCTGCCTGGTACTTGAAATACGAAGATTTAAAATTTAACAATCCACTATACTTATATTTTATTAATTAAAATTAGTATAATTTTAGTAGTTTGGGATTCTCCATCCATATTTAGCATTAAAATTTCATTCCAGATTTATTGGCAAAAGAAATTATGGCATAAAACCTTGATTCTGCTCCCAGAGTCCTAGAATTTCAGAAAGACCTAAGATGGGTGTCTGGATTTCTAAAATTCTCCAGTCATGTTCTGAATCACTCTTAGATAAGTACTGGGTTGGCCACAAAGTTCATCCATGACCCAGTACATCACAGTAGTGTTTTTCAAACTTTTTGAAGTTTCATTTAGTCATATTCCTTTCTCCAGAGAAAGGAAAGTGGGAAATAAAATAATATGTAAACACATTTTAAATTAAATACATTTAATTTTTTTCTGAGACACTTTGAGCATGTCAGTACCCTTTGTTTATTAAACCAGAAATCAGAAAACTCATGTTGATAATTCCTGAGTAAGAGTCACAGGCAAATATCTGGAAAAAGACTTTTCAGTAATGGTGGCAATTTTAATAGTAGGAACACAAAGGCCTACCAGAGCTCCTCAAATGTGGTCGTCAGCACAACTGAAAGACTTGCCCTCTTGGGTAGCAGTTTTGAACAGTACTGGGTTCCTGGTAACATGTCAGACTAAGTTGCACCAGAATGTTTAGCAGAGATAAAAATGAAGAGGGCTCATGGTGGAAGAGAGTACCGGCCACAAGGAACAGCAGAGTTGGCCAAGTTTGGGCTCTGTCAGTATCCACAAGGGAGGTTTGGAGCTCATGATGATATGTATTTTGGATTTGAAGAATGCTTCCTATGGCTTAGAATAAGATCAAAGGGAGGAGAATGACCAATAGCTCTTGATAGTGTATTAGGATCATCATGACATTTGTAGTGCTAAGAAAAAGAGGAACATAGTAAAAATATCTTTGAGACCTTAAAAAACAGGTGCTTCCAAATAAACCAGGATTCCCTAATTTCTAAAACTGTACCTTAAGATAAACTGTACAGATCCTTGCAGCAGTGAGCAGACACTGAATGATTTGTGTCCCCTCTAAGCTAATGTTTGAGTTTGTGGATCCAGCAGACTGGATCCAGACCCCAGTGAGTCCCTGGAGTGTCTACCTAACTCCCTGTGAAGCCAGGATAGCCATAATTTTTACCACTAATAAAAGTTGATCAACTGTTTTAAGGAATTGGGACTTCCCTGGCAGTACAGTGGTTAAGACTCTGTACTTCCACTGCACGGGACATGAGTTCAATCCCTGGTCAGAGAACTAAGATCCTACATGCCATGGCGCAGCCAGGGAAAAACAAAATCATTTTAAGAAA
Organism: Bos mutus; assembly: GCF_027580195.1. NCBI lineage: Eukaryota > Metazoa > Chordata > Mammalia > Artiodactyla > Bovidae > Bos > Bos mutus. Next base: position 47,002,126 of record NC_091640.1, on the reverse strand, counting down.
TTAAGTAATTTGTACATTTCTTACTAGTTATCATAAACATGCAGATGTTTCTGTTTTTTTAAAAGTTGGGATCCCAGTTTCCATTCAGACCCCTCATTCATCCTTTTGTTGTAAATTAAGATGACTCCTCTATGTTGCCATGTGTATGAAACACTTAGATTAAAAAACAACAGAAAAGTTTTACTCTTTTTTATCTGCAGTGTACTCCACTGACCAAGGAAGTGGTGTGGGTACCCAAGTTTGAATAATGCGTGGTTTAGACCCACCACAAAGAGGCAGTTAATTTCACACCAGTGAAAATAGCAAATGCCCATTATGTGCTTGTTAACTAAACATGAGAGGCCATGAGGCTGGCAGACAGATTTAGCTTCGCTCAGGTGGAAAGGGGAGGACGGAACTACTAAAGCCACACCAGAAGGAAGCAGAGAGGAAACCCAACTGGAGCGTTTTACTAGGAGGTGGATTCAGTCAGGACACTTCAAATCTAATTCCCTTAGAACGCTTAGGGGGACTTAGGCTAAGTTGTCACCTGTAACTTACGATTCCAGGCTCAAAAATCCCCTGAGCTACTTTGTGCCTCTGCCACTTCCTGGTTGTAGGACCTTGGAAACTGTAACATGGGCCAGATAATCCTCGTCTCATACAAAGATGAGGACTACATGAGAGGATCCACGTTAAAGTCGGAGAACATCCCTAGCGCAGGATAAGTGCTTGATAGCATCATCAGTGACAGTGATGGTGATGAGGAAGCAGGAGGAAGAAGAGGAGATTATTCATTAGCATTGAGTTCTTGAAAAGTGTTTCTAGAATACAGAGCATGGTGGTTGGTAGCCGGGTCTCCAGGTTTGGACGCTGACTTCCCACAGAATAACCTTAGACAGATTTTTACCTGACCGCCTTTTCAGCTGTAGAACCATACTACTACCCACTTTGTGGCATTGCAGAGAGGATTAAAATGTATAAAGTGTTCAGCATAGTGACTGATCCGTAGTAATGTGAGTCGTTGTTACTATTACCATTTTAAGTATAATACTTATGTTCCTACAGGGGCTTTATTGTAAAGCAGCTGATACTAGAAAGCAGAACTTCTAGAGCTTTATCGGGCGGTAGTTATAGAGGATGGGACAGGCAGCAAAACTGGTTTTGACACAAGACAATTCTATTTAGTTGTCCAGCTGAGCAGATAAGCAAAGAGAAGTCAGGAGGGGATCCTAAGGGAAGGTGGGAGAAATGTAGTCTAGAATCGGGTAGAAATAAGAGTTGGAGGAAATGGATGAAGGGGAGCTTCACCTCTGTCAAGGTCGTTGAGCTGACAGTGGAACAGCTGGTCCCACATCCTGCAGTGACATCCTGTGTGTAATCAGACAGGCCCTGCCCCCAGCATCAGAGACGGCAATGGCACCCCACTCCAGTACTCTTGCCTAGAAAATCCCACGGACGGAGGAGCCTGGAAGGTTGCAGTCCATGGGGTTTCTGAGGGTCAGACACGACTGAGTGACTTCACTTTCACTTTTCACTTTCATGCATTGGAGACGGCAATGGCAACCCACTCCAGTGTTCTTGCCTGGAGAATCCCAGGGACGGGGGAGCCTGGTGGGCTGCCGTCTATGGGGTCGCACAGAGTGGGACACGACTGAAGTGACTTAGCAGCAGCAGCAGCAGCCCCCAGCATGCCACGGGACTTTCCCACTAAGGACCAATCTGATCACTGTTGCAGCTGCAGATCTGGTAGTCACTTTGTCCTGACACTGTATCTGCCTTCCCTAGTGAATCTCTCCTTCCTCCCTTCTCCTCCAGCACCCGGCACCTTCCTCTATTACAGCATTTGCTGTCGTTTTTCAGTCATTTTACTCTCTTGCCACTAGCCATCAGTGTAACCTCAGAGCCTAAACCTGATCTGGGACCTGCAAAAGGCTGCTAGATGAAGTCACCAGTGGAGAAGGCCCTTTCTCTCTCTCTCTCATGTCTCTGCTGCAGGGTGTAACCCTGGGTCCTTACCTCCCTTCCCCACTCCAGCTCTTTCTGCTTGCTGCCACTAGCCCAGCCTTCCTAAAAATCTACCTTTGGTGCCACATATTCCATGCACTATAGTGATTCTCTGTTGCTGATCATATTGCAACTAATCTGACTCTTGACTGGCTTCTAAAACCCTCCGTAATCGCCCCACTCACCCTGCTTATTTCTCCTTCTCCCCCTGTTCAGCTCGTTACCCCACGGACAGCGCTCACCCCTCATTTTCCACCTCTGCACCCCTTGTTTCTCTAGTTCCTCGTCTAGGTGCTCCTCATCATTTGGAACATAGCTCAAGTCCCGCCACCTCGAGGAAGCCTTCCCGCTCTTGCAGTACGCACGCTTTGCTGAAGTCCTAGTTCCACTGGCGTTTTGTGTTAACTCCTCACTGATTCTTTCACCCTCCACCTGACAGTGTTGTAAATATGTTCAGGATAGAGTCTTTGTTGCTGCCCACCCAGCAAATTGTGGGCATAGAGTGTACTCTCAGTCAATGGTTGATGTAGGTTTTGGTGTCATATTCAAAGAGATTAAAGCTTGTAATGAAGATGAAATTGGATCACTGATAAAGGAGATTAGTGAGGACTCATGAATTGAGTCCTTGGATTTGCAGATATGACGACAAATTCATGGCACTGAGAGAACCAAGTAGAAAGGCCAGTGGTTTACAACAAGGGAGGCCTAATGACTGAGGCTTTGTGAAAAACTTAACTGGTAGGTGTTAATCATGTCATCGTTTTAGATTTTTTTTATTTAAAAATCTGTTTTCCAAGTTCCTTTTAAGATTACTTCTTAAAAGACCCAACTATATTTCATCTGTCTGAATATGGTCATCCCATCTTTCACCTGTGACTGTTACTAGATTCATTCTATGATCAGTAGAATCATAGAATTCTTCTTTACTTGCTCTTTGTATAGTGTCCTCTGGAAAAGGAGGGAAGGGAGTTTCTAATACATGGTACGGATCAAAAGTCTCTATTATCGTTTAAAAGCAGTGACAACAAAATGAATACTGTGTAAATGAAAAAGCCCCCAGAGCTTATTGCTTGATAAGTAGGCTCTACTGGGGGAATTAGATCTACTGTATGAGTCCTCGTCTTATTTCTAGTGCCAGGAATGTAGGCTGGATACTTCTTGTTGCCATTTGAAAGACGCTTTGGCTTTTCAGACTGTCCATGTTTGCGGAACACAGGTGTTGCTGCTGTGTTTGGCTGGCAGACTGCCGGTGCTTTTTCTGCCACCTCTTCTTATGCTGTCATCTTCCAAAATAGTTGGGCTCTAAGTAATTCTCGTTAGAGAGATAAGCTTACTGATTTTTTCATCTCCAGTTAAATTGTGCCTTCACCGCCTTGGAACATAGCAAACTTTTTAGTTTTTTTCTTTTGCCAGTTAGCGATCTTTATATCTCCCAATTTATGCTTGTTGTAGAAAAGTTTGGAGGAGGCAATGGCACCCCACTCCAGTACTCTTGCCTGGAAAATCCCATGGACGGAGGAGCCCGGTGGGCTGCAGTCCATGGGGTCGTTAGGAGTCTGACACGACTGAGCGACTTCACTTTGACTTTTCACTTTCATGCATTGGAGGAGGAAATGGCAACCCACTCCAGTGTTCTTGCCTGGAGAATCCCATGGACAGAGGAGCCTGGTGGGCTGCTGTCTATGGGGTCGCACAGAGTCAGACACAACTGAAGCGACTTAGCAGCAGCAGTAGAAAAGTTTAAGTATGCAGAAACAGAAAGAAAATAAAAATCACCCATAATCTTGTCACCTAGAGAAAACCAATGTCAACATTTGGGAGTTTCAGCCTTTCTAATGCATATTAAATCATTTTTTAAACAAAATAAAATATTACACACACTATTTTTTTAACCTTCCTTTTTCCCACTTAACATGAACTTCTTTTCTTGACCACCCAGCAGTCTATAAATGTGGTCTTATATTGGACATTAAAGTTTATCCAAGTTTTAGACATCATTGTTACTAAATCTTTGCACAAATCCATGATCATTTTCTTAGGATAAATTCCTAAAAGAATTGCTGTGTCAAAGATATGATCTTTTCAAAGCTCTTGATGGAAAATTTTATGTTGCTTTCCCAAAAGGTTGAATTCATATTCCCGTCCTTGAAACACCATGTATCATCTTTTCTTTAGATCTTTGGTAACTTAAATGGAAAAAGTGGTTCCTCATATTATTTCCTTTTCTTTCATTGCTGGGGATATTGAACACTTTGCCTGTATCTGCCATCCCTTTGTATGTGTTGTGAATGCCATAGTCTTTCCTCATATTTCTTTTGATGTGTTCATTTTCTTATGGTTTGTGTGAACTCTTTACATACTAAAGTATTAATTCTGTATCATCTTGCAAATTTTTTTTGCTTCAATTCATTTTAAAATGTTGACTTTGGTGTTTTGTGTTCACGTTTGTTGTCACATCAAAGCTTTAAATTTTTATCTAATCAAATCTATCAGTCTTTCTGGCTTGCTTTTTGTCTTTGACACCTTTCCTCACTCCACTTCTATAAAAATATTCACCATTTTTCTATCACTTTAATGGCTTTTTTTTTTTCATTTTAATTTAAAGAATTGTATTGTATGCCATCAGAGAGCCATGAGCACGAATTAAGTAAGGGCTAGTTACCATCATTCCACTCTAAATTGCCCTCCTCCAAAATCAGACTCTCCTGGGATTCCAGGGAGGTGGCACAGCCAGCTTCAGGCAGGCTTTGTTCCCACCCCTCTCAGTTCCCACCCTGATCAGAGGCACTGCGGAGCTCAAGAGGGACAGAGGAAGCTGCCAAGGCTCAGAGGGTAGGTCTCGTCTTCACAGATGGATGCCTGCTTGGGATGTACTCTGGCCTCTGGAAAGAACACTGATCTTCTGAAGGTGTCTGGCCCAGGCACGGGGCTAAGGATGCTAGTGGAATGTTGGTTCCGATTGCCTTGTGCCCAGTCTATGGGCTTTGACCCACCTCCAGTGCATCCTAGGTGGCAGGTGGATGCCAGCCCCTCATACTCCTAATTGTTATCAGTGCATGTCAAAATTACCCACTCCTCATCTACCAGCACAGGAAAGAGAACTGGTGTCTGAAGCCCAACCAAGTCGATTTACCTTGTCATCAAATCTTAAAGCAGTAGAGCAGGAAAGGGCCTTACAGAGCACATTACTCCATCCCCTTGTTTGTTCGGATAAGGGTCTGAGCCTCCAGAGTCGGGTAACTGTCATTCAAGGCAGATCCAGACCTTCTGGTGGATATTTCAGTGCTCTTTTCATTCCTCATCCATTAACCAGCCCCTGCCGTGTGTCAAGCACTGTGGTGGGCTTTGGAAATTTTAGAAGTGTCTAAAATATATCTTCCTGCCCTCACTGTCGCACTCAAAGACACATGTATAACAGCTAATCATAGTATGAACTGTGGATGCGTTAACAGAGGTATGCGTACAGTACTGGAGGAGTAGAAGAGAAGGGTGACTGATCCTGGAAGGAGAGGGCAGGAGAATCAGAGAACATTCTGGGAGACATAACATTCAAGCTTGAAGAAATTGGAGAGGTTTGCTCTAAGGGCAAGGCCACACATCACACGGTGGCTGGGAGTACAGTGCGTGTGTGAAGACTGGAGCGTGGTTTGGCGGGTGATGGGACGCAGGGAGCTTCCTCCACCCGCTGTGCTGTAGTCAGCTGGGTACTTGCTGTTCCCCACTCAGCCTCCGCGTCTTACTGCAGAGTGCTGATCACATCTCCTCCCCCCTTTCCTTGCGTTCACCCTCCAAGGGAATCGGGGCTCCTCCTTTAACCCTCACACAGTACTACAGACTTACCTCTATTACAGCGACTTTCCCATCAAGTTCTGAGAAGAGAATAGGAAATGGATCTTTTAAAAAATATATGTTATAAAAGGCAAGACTGTGGAGACAATAAAAAGATCAAGTCTGCTAGAGATGGGGTGGACGGGAGCAGTGAATAAGCAGAGCATGGAGGATTTCAGGGCAGTGAGAATATTCTGCCCAATATGTGACGACAGAGACACATTGCTATAGACTCGTCCAAATGCACAGACTGTACAAAACACCAAGAGTGAATCCTAAGGTAAACTGTGGACTTCGGGTGATAACGGCATGTCAGTGTAGGTTCGTTCTTGGTGGTCAGTTCTGGTGAGTGATGTTGGTAGTGGGGGCGTATGTATAGGAAATCTCTGTAGCTTCTTCTTAATTTTGTTGAGAACCTAAAACTACTCTATTTTTTTTAAAGTCCCTTAAAATTAAAATAATTAAATTAAAATCTCTTAAAAATTATTAAAAATACGTGCTTGAGGTTGGGGAAGGAATTCAAATATTATAGAAAGATTTGTTGTTCAGTCGCTCAGTCCAGTGTGACTCTTTGCAACCCCGTGGCCTGCAGCATGCTAGGCTTTCCTGTCCTTCACTATCTCCCAGAGTTTGCTCAAACTCATATGCATTGAATCAATGATGCCAACCGTCTCATCCTCTGTCACACACTTCTCTTCCTGCCTTCAGTCTTTGCCAGCATCAGGGTCTTTTCCAGTGAGTCAGCTCTTCAGGTGGCCAAAGTATTGGAGTTTCAGCTTTAGCATCAGTACTTCCAATGAATATTCAGGACTGATTTCCTTTAGGATTGACTGGTTTGATCTCTTGGCTGTCCAAGGGACTCTCAAGAGTCTTCTCCAGTACCATAGTTCAAAAGCATCAATTCTTTGGTGCTGAGCTTCCTTTGTGGTCCAACTCTCACGTCCATATACATGACTACTGGAAAAACCATAGCTTTGACTAGATAGACCTTTGTCAGCAAATGTGATATCTCTGCTTTTTAATATGCTCTCTAGGTTTGTCATAGCTTTTCTTTCTTCCAAGGAGCAAGTGTCCTTGATAGAAGTCAAAAAATAAAAAGAACAGTGTTTTTAGTTTCTAAGTATCCAGAATCTCATGAATGGTAAAGGGTTTATCACCTTGAAAGTGGTGGGAAACCATCACGAACTTTTAAGCAGGAGAGTGAAAGGGATTTGAAGAGGAAGGAGGTGGAGGCCATATGGTTGGTTGGGAAATTCTTCAGGCAAGAGGTGTCTGCATTTGGGAGGTAACGATGGCAAAGAGAGGAGAGGATGGAGGTGGAATATACAGGACTCACAGCAGCTGGCTGCCGAGATGAAAGGAAGAGAAGAAAAGATGATGACAAAGTTTCTGGTTTCTTCAAGGTCCTGCCCTGGCCATCCACCACAGATTCATATGAGATCAGGTCAATTTCTCAATTAAAGCTGAAAAAGCTGAAGTTAGCCAAGTCCCCATTTTAAAAAGAGCACATGGAAAAGATGAAACAGCAAGATACACATTAAGAAGTCATTCCTTTCTGGAAATACAATAAAAATGATCAATATGTAGAATGGCAAAGATATTTTGCACAATATCTCTTAAAGATCCTTCCTTCCTTCTCTGATTGAGGCATATGTGTGTGCATGGTAAGTTGCTTCAGTCATGTCCAACTCTTTGCAGCTCTATGGACTGTAGCCCAGCAGTCCCACCAGAATCCCATGGACAGAAGAGCCTGGCAGGCTACATGGGGTCACAAAGAGTTGGACATGACTGAGTGACTAATACACTCTCAGAATTTACTATTTATTCTGATTAAACCACAGTCTTGGAGAAAATATGTCTTCAAATAACCATAGCACAGAGAGCTCACCCAGGTGCTCTGTGATGACCTAGACGGGTGGGCTGGTGGGGAGTAGGGTTTGGAGGGAGGTTCAAGAGGAAAGGGATATATATATTTTTTTATGGCTGATTCACATTGTTGTACAGCAGAAATAAACACATTGTAAAGCAATTATCCTCCAGTTAAAAAAAAAATTTTTTTAAAGGGGGAGTGTTTCTGTGGGACCATCAGTAGTCTACTATACCGTCAATATGCTAAATATACCAAAAGTAGATTTTGCACTTTAATTAATTTCTTTCTCTGTTTCTCGCCCCTTTCAGATAATTTCCAGGATCAAATGAAAAGGGAACTAGCCTACAGAGAAGAAATGGTGCAACAGTTACAAATTGTAAGATGCATTTCTACTTAAAAATGAATTCAAGGTGATGGGTTTGTTTTCAAAACCACCTGATACGTATGAAGCTGTTCCTGTTTTATGCCTTGAAATCCTTTGGTCCACTTACCCCTCCGCTGGTTTAGATGCTAATTGCCAAGAGATTTACTTAGATGCAGGGTAAACAGATGTGTCAGTATGTTTCCTCTAAATGTAACTACCTACCATGTGTTAATGGACAGATGTGTGCATCGTCTCTGAGAGTGAACCAGAGGTACCCGCATCGTCTTCCACGGTGCAAACCTCCGAGCACAGCGCCGGGCTGTGCCAGAGGCCCAGGGAAGGGCCACTGTCTTTGTCTTACCCCTCCTTCCACCACCCAGACCTGAGCCGGGCCCACTGCTGTCAATAGAACTTAGTGTAAACACAATTCATCAGTTAAATTCCCTTGAAGGATGATGAAAAGAAATGAATTATTTCCAAATGAAGGATGTTACTCACTCTATCCTAATCGTGTCTGAAAGTGGACATGGACTAAGCTCTGTTGACACAGAAACAGGGAAACAGGAGAACATCTACTAATTAGTGGTGTGAGTTTTTTGTTTTTGTTTTTCTTTTTTGAGTTGTTTTTTCTTTTTCTGTTTTCCTCGCCCTTTATCCCCATGCAGACACAGCTGGTATTATTTATTAGTGCTTTGAAAGTCATCTCCCAAGCTTCCTCATTTTCATGAGTACAATGGGGAAATAATTTCTGCTCAGTTTTTGTAAGATATTTTTAATCATTTGGGTAAAGACATGACACTGATTCTTAATGTTATTCACAGCATGGTTGTTATAATTTGGGTTGTTTGGCGTTTCTGAGCTGGTCCCCGCTATCCTTCTGCCATGAAATGTTTGTCTACGCAGACTCGCCTGTCTTGTCTAGAGAGCCAGGCATCTAGCTCTCTGTCAAGATTATTTAAGAAAGATGGTTATTGATGTTTCCTTCCTGCATGGGAGAAAATCATGCTTGCTTTAATGGAGATTGCCGAGAGTCATTTTGAAAGCATCCTTGTATTTCACGACGTTTTCCCCCATTCTGAGGGCTCTATTAAAAGTGCTGCTAACTCTAACCCTCCATCTGAGGTTTTCCTGGATCTCAAGTGCTGGTTAACGACTCTCAGTTCTGAAAACCACCTCAACTTAAGATCCTCTTAAATAGGATCTTTCTTCTTGTTTTGGTTTTGTTCGTGTTAGTTTTATTTGCACCTAAATTCATTGGGGAAGAGAAACATTTTCTTAATCAGTTGGCCACTAATCCCCCACAGGAGTTAAAAAAAGAAAAGTATCTACTGTTCTTAGCTTTTGATACCTAGATAATAAGAGCTGCTTATTACTTGCTGTGAATTTATGTATTGCTTAATTTGCCCAAAGAAAGAATATAAAGATAGAATCAGAGGTATGAGGATATAAAATTTTAAGACTACTTATTTTACATAGGATACAATTTTCAGACTCTTAAAACAAAAATTGCCATACATGCAACCAAAAATGTGTGACTCCTGGGTAGTGATGAACATAGCAAAATGGGCATTAGGAAAGGAAACTAAATAATTATTTTAGTGCTAGTTATTAAGGCCAGTTATATAACTTTAGTGTCTTAATTTTCTTTGACATTTGGTTTCTTTAGTAAAAGAGGACGTGGCATTGCATCCATGTGATAAGCAGACAGTATTAATAAAGAGAAAAATATCTCATGTCTTTTGAGATATTTGGTATGTGGGATGGTACAAACTAGTATTACAAAATATAATTATTATATTGTATTGCAAAATATTCTATCATCATGTAGTCATTTATCTAGATAAGTGTTATTAATTCATATTTCTCTAGATAGTAAATTTTCCTGATTTCAAATTAAATTCTTTGGGAGGAGTTGGAACGTTTCCCCCCGACCCTTGTGCTGCTGCTAAGTCGCTTCAGTCGTGTCCAACTCTGTGCAGCCCCATAGATGGCAGCCCACCAGGCTCCTCTGTCCCTGGGATTCTCCAGGCAAGAACACTGGAGTGGGTTGCCATTTCCTTCTCCAATGCATGAAAGTGAAAAGTGCGAGGGAAGTCGCTCAGTCGTGTCCGACTCTTCGCAACCCCATGGGCTGCAGCCCATCAGGTTCCTCCATCCATGGGTTTTCTAGGCAAGAGTACTGGAGTGGGGTGCCATTGCCTTCTCCCCCGACCCTTGTAGGTACCATGTAATTCCTGAAATCCACAAAAGCACATCCACACTGCCAACATGAAAACTGGTGAAATAGGCATGATTTATTCCTACTGTTTCTTCCCCTCCTTTTGTGTCCCCTATCCTGAAATTTCTGGGTCTTCATGTTGCCTTCAACACCAAGCATGGTGTCTAATATCAAATAGCTATCAGTAGACATTGCTGAATTAATCACCATCCATGGATGCCCCTGACTCTGATAATCTTATGTAGCCATCCTCTTAATTCTTTTCCAGATTTTCCTGGCTTGGTCCTGATTTCCCCCAAATATTTTTTTGTGCTGGGTAACTACTACCAAAACTACTAAAAGAAGCCTTACTAGTGAATTGTGCATGCGTGCTCAGTTGTGTTCAACTCTGGATGGTAGCCCGCCAGGCTGCTCTGTTCATGGAATTTTCCAGCAGAATACTGGAGCGGGTGGCCATTTCCTACTCAAAGAGATCTTCCCCACCCAGGGTTCAAACCTGCGTCTCTTGCATCTCCTGCATTGGTAGCGAATTCTTTACCACTGCACCACCTGGGAAGGCCCTCTAGTGAATTACCAGGAGCTTATGTATTTACTGCACTATCTTTGTGACTAACAGATACAAGCTTTAAGGTCCGCAAACTTGAGTTCAAGATTCATCCTATTCATTCATTCATTCATTCATTGTATCAGTTTCTAAACCAAAGGGACCCATTGAAAGGCCAACCTAGTATCTTAATAGGTATATGATAAGGCACAAGTGCTTAATAAGCATGAAATGCAGATGTAAATCATAAAATGCTATGCCAGTATGAAAAATCAATTTAATGGCATGCTCTTTCCCAAAGTAGTACCTCTGTTAGTGGAACTATTGGCTAAAGGCACATTTGTGCAAGAAGGACTTGTGTTCACACTATACCGTCTGCTTTAGAATTGAGGCAGTGGACTCAAGATTTCTTGAAAGGAAACATCCTGTCCCTTATTCAGCTTGTATTTGCTAGAGTACCTGGAGAAAAATGTCTTTAGAATTATATCTAAATCAAGTTGCTAGGTATCACAATTATTGACTTTCTCAGTATTTTTGGTTTAGTGCTCTAATTCATCACTAAATATGGATACATACTTTGTTCCTTGAGAACAGAACAATTCACCAAAATTTTTAATTCAATATGCTTAAATTATTCTATATTTAAAGTGTATAGAGCATATGTTACAGAATAGTCATTTACCTGCAGAATAGGCTTCTTTTCCTTTAAATGAGATGAAAACCTACTGTATCCTGTAGTCATAGAAAATTCAAATATATTAAAACCATCATATTTTATAACAATTCCCATAGACCCACAATGCATTTATCCTATGCTGTTACACAGTGTTCTTATTCAAGATTATATTGAAAGCATCTTGGGTATCATTGCCATAGAAAGAAAACTTATGAATTTCTTTGGTGCCTACATTTTAGATTCTCTGCTGACTTTAACTTCTATACTGTTGCTTCCTTTTCCAGTTTGTTAAATGCAAAGTTGTGGTGACTATAGATTCAAATGATTGATTCTCTTTGTACATTTATAAATGAATGTGCATTTATTTCAATGTGAGGTTTAAAGCATATGCAGTTTATTTAACATAACTGGGCCACAAGCTAATTTTTTTTTTTTTTTTTCAAATAGCTTAAAATTAGAGTTTTACAGTTCTTAACACAGTTTATATTATAGTCCTCCACCTCTGCCTTGGGTTTTCAAATGCTTAAAATGTTTTTGTTACCAAACTAGATTTATTCATACAAACAAATATGTTCCTCTCGGTATGAATCAAAAACGTTTTTAGAATTAGCAAGTTCATGAAGATGTTTATTACATTAAATATAATCAAGAGCAAAAGATTTCTCATTCACAAGTGAATTACGATTCTAGGGGAAAAGTATTCAATTTGTAAACCAAAACCATCATCCTTTAGGATTAAGAAGAAAGTGAAAAAACTATTACAATGTTATATGTAGTTTTTAAAAAAATTTAAAGAAGGAAATGAAGGTATTTTACTAAGTGTATGACATTGTTTTAAAGATTTTTACTAGTGTATGGTTGATTTACAATATTGTGTTAGTTTCAGCTCTACGGCAAAGTGAATCAGTTACACATATACATATATCCACTCTTTCTTAGATTCTTTTCCCATATAGGCCATTACAGAGTACTAAGTAGAGCTCCCTGTGCTGTACAATAGGCAAAAAGCATTTTTAGTTATCCTTATTAGGATCCTTATCCTTATTATCCTTATCCATTTTATATATAGTAGTGTGTATATATCAATCCCAATCTCCCAATTTATCCCTCCCCATTTTTAACCCCTGGTAAGCATAAGTTTCTTTCTACATCTATAAGAGTATGTAACCTTTTGATTAAAGTTTTTCCAAGGATTAGGATATAATATAATTTACAACATGAGCTGAGATTACTATAATGTCTTGATAACTTTTTTTTTCCATTGCTAATTTGGCAACACTTTTTTTAAGCAAGTACATATGTGTAGAGGCTACTACCATTAGGTTTATTCAAGGCATATCATATTTGAAGCCGTAGTTATTGAAGACATTAGTCATAGTTCTTGAAGAACATTGTGAAGCTGCAATAGAAAACACACAATAAATGACTGGACTCAGATTCACATCCTTTGAACTTGCTGGAGCGCTACCAAGGGGCGCATAGATTAAGGAAAAAAAAAATGCTTTTAAAATGTGCTGGTCTTTAGGTGCCCTCTACTGTTTTTCCAGAACGCTGCAGTCACACACAGGCAAGGGGAACCGGTCTTAAAGTTCTTCATTCAAAGCCTCAATTAACATCATGTTAGTCCACTAGATTTAGTACTAATGTTTCGTTCACTGTGGACTTGTAAAAAAGCAGTTTACAACTCTCTGATGGTCTGAGCGCTGTGCTTCCTTGCAGGGAAAGGAGCAGTGACAGGTTTTTACCATTGCTGTAGGAGTGTTCCCTCTTCAGCAAGGACACAGCTCTTAGAGATATACGGTCTTTTCTTGGAGGTGCTCTGGGATTAACTAGGATGGGAACTTGCCCAGATTTGTACTCTGTGAACCTGGAAAGTTTTTTAAAATATGTTTTACATATTTTTAAAAGGTTGATCAAACACTTTATTTTTAGAAAATATCCCTGGGTCCCTAGAGGATTTTGATTTTGTGACTAAATGTGTAACACATCAGAGGAGTTTATCTAAGTCTGAACATCTGTGGAAGCTGCCTTAAGATTCTCCAAGAGATAGGCTTTGACTAAAGTGGGTCCTCTTCCAAGTATTGATCCATTGCCTTGCATTTTGACAATGCAGTCACTTGTTTCTAAGTTATATATCCTTTTTCACATCTTTCTCTTTTTGAGATGTAGATCCACTTTAATGTCTGAGCTCAGGCTAACTCTCTCTTGGCACAAACTAGGAAATTATCCTTTTTGGCAAAATCTCAATACTTTTGATACTCTAGAGCCAACTAGGTAATTTACAAGTTACATAATAACTTTCAGAGGTTTTTGTCCATGCCAATCTTGGTGATTTCCAAGCTGATCAAGATGAAAAGAAAGCTTTTATGAATTCTAATATATGGGGTTTACATGGCGTAGTTATCTTAAATGGAGTCTCTAAGGTCATGAGCTTCCCAAGTTAGGGAAGACAGAACCTGATACACCACCAATCATAAAAGTGCCCATTACTTGATGTATTGTAAGAAAAGGAAGCGCCTAACTATTATTCTAAGATGCCATCAATCATAGTACAGCCAATATCAGAAATGTTAAAATGTGAGGGGGAAGAGAGTATCTTAGAATCAATGAAATAGGATAGTTTCCATGAGCAACTGGGCCGTGTGCTAATATATTCTTTATTTATCATTCATGATTTAGGACTTGGAATTAATAATTCTCAGCTCACAGTGTGAGATGAACAATTCTTCACACAGATCTAAATTTCAATCTGGAGATTTGAGGATCAAATGTGCTTTTTTGGAAATGTCCTTTTTTTCCCTGAGTCCTCTTAAAGAATTTCCTAATCCGCTTCCCATCTTAATGAGATGCTGCATTGCTGTTTCTGAAAAAAAAAAAGAGAAAGAGAAAGGCATTCTGACTTAGATGTTAAGGCAGTGCCCTTCAGGCAGTTTTGTTTAGGTTAGGGTGAGTAGTGTACTGGCTTTGATGAGATGGCTCATGGTGATATTAACTTATCTCGTGTAGTGCCTGGTACAGAAGATACTTACTAAATCTTTGTGGCATCTAATCTTGATGTTGAGAATGCTTTCTAAACGCAAGAGTGACCCAAATGCATGTTATTAGGTAATTTTCTATACCCCAAGGTTTACATCTTTGCCACTTGTTATCCTAAATAATAGAATTCCATTCAAGGCTCTGTGATAGCATTCATCTAAAGAGAGAGGTGATCCGTGGATTTGGGGCATATTGTTTCATACAACATAGTGGAAAATCAAGGTTCAAGTATGTCTCTGTTAATAGCAGGTATAGCATAACACAGAGTGAAAAGACGAGGTACCTAGAGTAGGTCCCTGTGTAACTGTTCTTGTCATAGTTATCTAGCTGACCTTAGCTCTTGTCCTAAAATGTGAGGTTAGGACGCTGAACGTTTTATGGTCCTGTATGAAGCAACGTCGGTGCTGCTATTCTGCCCTTTATCGGATATGACTCTATCGTATACATCCATGTTGTAGTTGTGTATCTAGACACTGAGACAGTTATTTTCGTTTCTCTTTCTTTTTCATCAAAAAGACTGTTTGATTTGACAAACTGGTTATTATGGCCAACTGATGCAGTTAATTTAGTCACTAGCATCACTGTAGATTTGTAGCTCCTTCCCGTTAATAAAGGTTCATATTTATGCACCGGTAGCTCAGGAGAACAAAACATAAATATACTGGGAATGTGAGGAATGTCTCAAACAAGACACAAAATATTGCTTAATTGAGTGGCTATAATTTTATTTCCTTCGCTGCTTTTACCTCATATCAGCCATAGTTCATATTACATTCTAGAGGGCTGAGTGTTTCTTTAAATGTAAAATAGACTTATATCACTAGAATTCTGAATTTAATCTTGTAATAATGAAGGTAAGTAACATAACTGGATTTAATGGAGAGGCAAATCTAAATAATATTATACATGTAGTCCAGTTTCAGTTGTTTGAATTTTCTAGCATATCAAGTGAGATGGACTTTCATTCAAAGCCCCGGTATTGAAAAGTATTTTTCAAGTTTCAGGTAGAATTCTCAAGGGTCATATTTCCATTCAGTGCAATTATTTCTGATGCTTCTTAGTAGTTACTGGGAAATTACCCAGAGTAATAGTTTTCATTTAGTTAGTTAATCTTATTTGTGATTTATAATGAGATATTTGATCGCTGTAGTTAAATGAAAAGTTACATTGAACTAGCTTGTAATCACATTCTTGTTTGTGACCTTGGACGTAAGAATACCATATTATTAAATGCAAGTTTTTTTTTTAACTTCTTAAGTCAAATGTCACATAGGAACCTCAGAGACTAGCTGTAGCAACAGTCTAGTGTGATCATCTGTTCTGTCCTCAAATGCTTTCTAATGGGCCTTAGGAATGCTGTATCCCAGAAGCGCCACACTGCTGGGGAGGATGGAGACCTTTTCTCCTCAGGGCAGATCCACTGACATTCAAATCGCTAGGCACAATGAAGGGTAAGGGTCTCCATTACACATCTGTCTCCAAGTTTAGCTCACCTGGAGAGTTTTGCTTGTTTTTATCTTACAGATTCCCTATGCAGCGAGCTTGATCAGGAAAGAAAAGCTTGGTGCCCATCTCAGCAAAAGCTAAAAGGTGAGCTCACCAGAGAAAACTCTCTGAGTTGCTTGCTTGTGTTCCTCACTGATGTACTTGATGGTAGCCCCCTGGCACCGGGAGCTGGGTGGTGCTGCATCCTGTGTTTAAGCTGATACACTGCTGAACTTCATTCTGGGCCTGGGACTTCCTTAATAAAAAGCTAAGTGCATCTTACAAATTCTGCAGAAATTTTCTAAAGCTAAGGAAATTCTCAAGTCAGTCTTGCACATGTGATCTTCATTCTGTTTTGAGGTTTTCTGCTCCTTCTGGTTCCTCCTAACACCCCGATTCCCGGTATGCTGAAGGAAATCAAAATGTCTAAAGCCGTGCTTATTATGTTTCTTCTTCTTTGCTCTCTTCTTTGCTCAAATTCTTGCTGAAATCCAGCTTTCAGTGAGTTACTGGCAGATGGTGCTGTGAATAACCGCAGGCGACATAGACCTTCGAGAACTTCTTCTGCACGTTTAGCCATTCATTCTTTTATAAAACAGTCCTTGTTTCTCTACAGATGAAGCCGGATCCAATGTCACATATCTGGCAACAATTTAAAAGACAAGAATTCTGGACACCTAGGGGAAAGAAGACAGTAAAAGTTCAATGACCGTATTCAGTTCAGTTCAGTTCAGTTCAATCGCTCAGTCGTGTCCGACTCTTTGTGACCCCATGAACTGCAGCACGCCAGGCCTCCCTGTCCATCACCAACTCCCGGAGTTTACCCAAACTCATGTCCATTGAGTCGGTGAAGCCATCCAACCATCTCATCTTCTGTCGTCCCCTTCTCCCCATGCCCTCAATCTTTCCCAGCATCAGGGTCTTTTCCAATGAGTCAGATCTTCGCATCAGGTGGCCAAAATATTGGAGTTTCAGCTTCAACATCAGTCCTTGCTATGAACACCCAGGACTAATCTCCTTTAGGATGGACTTGTTGAATCTCCTTGCAGTCCAAGGGACTCTCAAGAGTCTTCTCCAACACCACAGTTCAAAATACTCAGAATATACCTAAACATTTCAAAAACAACTTTTTATGATATAGAAGAAGATATATATAATTATTAGAACTGAAAGAATGCAAAGCTAGGACACTGTTGTTTTTGTAGAAATACGTTAAAATGACCTAGCAGCTAGAACAGCTAAATCAGTGAAAAACTCAGATGTCAGAAGTGGTGTTTGTGCGTGCTCGTGGCCAACTAGGATTGTGGTCATTTATCAATTTTATTCATTCCCATCTGAATAATTCTACCCACTCCTTCCCTCTGGAACCTATTTTCAATTCAATAGAATTTATTGGCAAAAAAGAAAAATAATTCTATGCAATGCAGGTTCGTGGTTCCTTTTCTTTCCTTCATGTTTCTCTTCTGCCTATCACAAGCTTCCTCTACTATGCACGCATGACAGTTCTACTTCTTGCCATCATCTTTATTAGTGATGTATGCATGCATGCTAAGAGGCTTCAGTCAGGTCCAACTGTTCGTGACCTTGTGGACTGTAGCACACCAGGCTGTTCTGTCCAGGGGATTCTCCAGGCAGAAATACTGGAGTGGGTTGCCATGCCCTCCTCCCGGGGATCTTCCCGACCCAGGGATCGAACCCACGTCTCTTACATCTCCTGCATTGGCAGGTGGGTTCTTTACCACTAGCACTGTCTGGGAAGCCCCTTATTAGTGATAATCTTCAGTATTTGTCTTAAACAATTGTACGTATGTCACATTTCATTAGGAGCTCAAAATTCTTTCCAAGACAATCTCTCATTCATATGCTTTCCCTTAATTTTATGCACAGGGACTCGAGATACGGTGAAGAGAGATATGATGTTTTATGTCTCTGTTGCAAAACCAGGAAGAGATTCTAGGCTTCCTGACTTTAAGTGCAGTATCCCATGGATGGAGGAGCCTGGTAGGCTGCAGTCCATGGGGTCGCTAAAAGTTGGACATGACTGAGCGACTTCACTTTCACTTTTCACTTTCCTGCATTGGAGAAGGAAATGGCAACCCACTCCAGTGTTCTTGCCTGGAGAATCCCAGGGACGGGGGAGCCTGGTGGGCTGCCATCTATGGGGTCGCACAGAGTTGGACACTACTGAAGTGACTTAGCAGCAGCAGCAACTTAGTCCTTATACAGTGACTTCTGTGAGCAGATGTTTAGCAACAGAGTTGCTTGGATAATAAGTCATTCTGTTTTGAGACACTCAGATATTGTCATTCTGTTTCCGTCTCCATGAAGTCATACACTTACACAAATGCACCTGTGAGTTTGGCTTCATTCTGTACATTCAGGTATTTGTCTTAAGTCTGAAGTTGATTTGAGTGCTTTCTTTCTCACTTTTATAGACCAGGTTTGTCCCAGCAGTGTGAAATAAATAATTTTAGGACATTAAGTCTAATAAATCTTAATGCAGGGTATCAAGGTAATCAGAGCAAGAATCATCCAAAGGAATACTGATAAGCCCATATATATAAAAGCTTGAAAATATCAAACTACTTTTCTTTCAAATCAAAGAGTAAATACTGGAATGTGCTTTTAAAGTAACCTTTTCACTGAAGTATAGCACAGTCACCAAAGGCTACAAATCACCGAGTTCTACAAGTCGTGAAGTCAAGAACTCAAAGCTCAGTGAACTCGCTTGGGTTCTAACACCTTGTGCCTCTTTCCAGTCACTCCCCTGACCCCAGAAGACTGGGTTTGCTTGTTTTTGAACTTTAGCAAAGGACATTATAGGGAACATTCTCTTGTATCTGGCTTTTTTCACTCCACCTTTATTAGACTGTAGTTTGATTTATACTTAGGGACTTCAATAAACTCTTTTTACCCGTCCACTTCCCCAATTCATCTTCTCTACTTGTCGCACATGAGCTGCTCTCCACCTACAAAATGAAGACCTACCACCCAGAAACCACGCCTTTGATGGTGGCATAGTGTACAGCGAGGTGGGAAAAAAAAAGATTGATTTGTGTTTAGTAAGTAATGCTTCCTCCATGCTGGTTTTGTTTCCATCCTTGCAGACAACAGGGATTTCTCTAAGTAGACCCTGGTGCTTTCAGAAGATTAGTGGTTACTTAAATGCTGAGCTAAATCAGCCAAGCAGAGAATCACAACCATATTGTTAGAGGCAGTATTTGATTCTCAACATGCCAAGCCTGCAAGGAATTACCCCAGGAGAGATGACAAAATAAAAATCATTACACCAAGGGAGAGAGACAAATTCTGTCTTGCTGAGTGACCACAGGTTTCCAAATTAGGGACTGATGCATTAATGTCTTACGCAAGAGTGACCTTAAGGTAGTGTGCTGTGTTCTTGCCACCCAGTGGATTCCAGTGTGACTATTAGGAGGAGGAAGCTTTTCAAAACCACAGGCAGTCCACTTAATAAGCTGAGCAAGTACTGCCACATATCACTGCCCTACAAATCTTGTTTGTCCTGCATTAGGACACCAGAGATTCCATGTCAAATTAAAATAAAAGTCCACCCATACCAAGGGACTAACTATGCAGTTCCATTAGAAGAGCCAAATTGTGTTTTTAACAAGACCAACCTCAAAATTTAGGTGTGTACACTGAATAACTCTTAATTTTCCCTTGATAACTCCTTACAGATCCATTATCCATGGATTCATCGAAACCTTTCTTCAACCTAGGCATAGCTCCCTTTGGGGCAATGAATTCTATTTGTTTAGCTGCCAGCTGTGTAAACTGTAGGTTATTTATTTTCAACTACCTCCTAAAACAAGCCCTTGTTGGTTAGACATTGTACTGTTCTGTGCATTCGCTTTATCATGAGCTCACAAGTACCATGGAAGTGATTTGAAAAATATTGCAACATGTTGTGCAAATTATCCTTTCATCTGGAACTGTTTTTAACACCGGAATTATTCCTGATGGTCTTTCTTACCTTCAGTCATTAATGCGCCCCAGTTCCTACACAGATGTTACAGTGTAATGTGTGTGAAATCTACACCACAAATAAAAATGTCATGATGTTAACACCAATTCAATATTACTTTACATTCTTTTTTCCCAAACTCCGTTTAACATTATACAAATGTCATCCCTGTGACTCAGTGAAACACTTGTGTCTTTCACAGAGAACAGGATCATTTTTTACAAGAAAAAAGTGAATCATAGGTATGGCTCATTCATAGTCATACAGAAACTTGCTGAACAAGCTGGAAATAATAATAACTGGCATTCACTGAGCACTAACCATGCGAGATACTTGGTCAAATTCTCTGCCACATTCTCTCTTTTGATCTTTACAACTCTTTATGGTTGATCCTATTACTGTCTCCATTTCATACATGAGATCACAGAGGTTCAGTGAGGTCACTTAGCTAGAAAGTGACAAAGCCAGGATTCAATACAGGTCTGTTTAACACTAAGCCCCTTCTCTGTCTTTCCAGGATCATTGGGCTGGTTTTGAAAGAGTCTGGCTTCTAAATCTGACACTACTACCCTATGTCATCTTAAGGAATTTCATTTACTATCTTTGAGGCTCCTTCTTATCTATGAAATGTGGATGGCCAAACCTGATCAAAACCTCCATCAGTTGTAAATGTTGACTGTCACTCTTGAATGCCAGTCTTCTGCCAAATTCTCTCTTTCCCACAAACGAGCTGTTTTTATTAAAGTCTGTTCAAAACCCTAGATAATACCCAAGGGTATAACCCACCTACTTTTGGCCTTCTTTCTGCATTTTTCTTCATCACTGATTGCCTCTTTACATCCTTCTAGAGAGTTTGAAAATATGATTTTTTTCCCTATGCTAACAACATCTAGCTCTTTAGTAAACTCCTATCATTTTTACTGCACTTCTGGGATAACTGCTATTAAAAAATGGCAAGAAAAAGGCCTTAAAAGGGTTTGGAGAAATTGTAATTGAACACTTTGTGTTTTCCTTTTGTAACAATCAAAAATAAAGGGTTAGGGCTGGGTAGCATGTCTATTTCTCTCCTTTGATGTCAAATAAGAGTCTCCATTGAGAATGAGAGTGTGCTACCATATTTGTGTGTGTGTATGTGTGTGTGTGTGTGTGTGTGTGTGCGCACGTGCGTGCTCAGTAGCTCGGTTGTGACTAAGTGCTTTATGTCAACTATTTTATCTTCACACCAACCTATTGAGAGAAGTACTGCTACTCTCTTCATTCTACAGCTGAGCATACTGAAATGCAGAGATGAGTCGGTTGTGTAGCCTCACTGCTAACAAGCGGCAGGATCTGACCCAGGTTGCCCACACTTCATCCACTGTCCTCTGACTTGTAACCTGAAATCATGACTTAATTCACATCTTACATTATCAGTTATAAATACACAGTTAATAAACCGATCCAGTGGTCCCATTGATGTTGAATGGCAAAACCTCCAGTCATACCTCTAGAGCTGCCCTAACACCCAGAACAAGAAAAACAGATACTACTTGGACCATCCAGCCAAAGCCAGCAGGGCACCAGTGCCTGTAACTCTGTCTGCCCCTTTACCACAGGCTGTCTGTCTTAATGTTTGCTCACAACAAATCGGAGTCTCTGGAACCCAACAAAATGACCTTACTGTGAAGTAAGGGTAGCAAACCGACAGGCTCTGATGTAATAGTTCTAGTTCGGCTCAGTGTCAGCAGAGATGTATAATCTAAGGTAGCAGGCAAACACGTGGGGAAAGGATGATGCTTTCATGGTCACTTGTTGAAACATTTTTATCTAAACTGTACTAAAGATGTCTGCTTTTAAGGATATATTGGATATTACTTTAAATGTTTTAAAATTATCTGATTGTATCATACTGAGGTTGTCATTCTGTGCTTTTTGTCTTATCCCAGGCACACAGAACCACTTCCTCTTGTGCTCTTGTAAGATACAGCCTGCCCCTGAGCACTTGGGACCCGCACAGAGACTGCAAATGGAAAGGGCTTGGGAATGAGATAGAAAGTCAGGTTCGGGAGAACCCAAGGACAAGTGACCTCAAAGCAGCGTGGACAACCATGTAAATTAGACTGTAGCGGCCATTCACTCGTGGGGGGAGGGGGGAGCCAACCAGAGCAGTCAATGCTTGTCGCATCTTTTGGTGGAACCAAAGTTCGAGTCTGTGATTTTAAAGGCCAACCGAACCCAGAGCGTGGGAGTGCTGTTAGCCAACTGGGGTGGGAAACCCATGGACAGTCCCGGGGGATCTCAGGGCTGCACAATTGGAGAGAGCAGCTCTACAAGACTGCCTTTTGCATCTGAAGAAGTGATTCTTGGAGAAAAGATAACACGAGACCTGTCCTAGGAGCGGGATCATGTTTCAGCAGCTAGGATGGTATCGGCTGTATGAACCTGCTTTTCCTAGCAAACTGGACAGACTTGTGTGTGGCCCCTTCCTCTCTGGTACTTTGCCTGCTGTATGAATGAAGATTGTATTCCTCTGGAAATATTTTACAGTCTAATATTGAGTGTAATTAAGAATATAATCATGTTATCAAAAATGGTATTTAACTCTGTTGTAGTTTCTTTAACATTCATGTGGATAAAAAGTCTATAATAAAAAAACTATGAAGTAAAAGTTGTGTTCATGTAATTATAAACATCTGCTTAGGGGCAACACTAATACTTTTTAGAGTTATTTTGGCTTAAAATGTTTGAGTACATTATTTTTGGAAATGGAATTCCTTCAGAAATGGTTATTAAAGTCTAAGTTTGCCTTTGGCCATTGTCAGCAGCTGGAGTCCTCCCCATCATGATGGTATCTTTGTATGGATAAGGAAAGGTTATAAATTTTGACTATGTCTTCTAACAGTATTGGTGAGGGAGTCAGTAGTGTGCCTTTCTCCTTACTGTGATGTTGAATCAAAGTCCGTGAGATAATTTTATGCCAAAAATTCTGCCTCTCAGATGAAAGAGATAGGCCAAAATGGTGACCCTCTGGAGCCAGGATTTCTAAATTCTGAGTTGAATGGAAGTCTAGTGGATGTGAGAGTGGATGCCCTCCTGCCCTGGAATTGCTAAAGACCATCCTAACTGAAGAGGCATCTCACCAATGGCATCCCTTGACAGACTTCAGATGAAGTTTAAAACGCATTGCCATGATATTTAATACTTATCCCCCACCGTCTTCATTATCATGAACTATCAACACAAGCTTCACAATTAGCCCACCTTTGAGATAAATTTTCTTATCCTTATCTGCTGCATTAAGAAACCAAAGGAGGGAAACTCATTAGTGATTTTCTTCCCAGCCCATGAAGGATGGGAAGCTGGATCAGAGAAGGGATATAAACAAAGTCCTGGGGTCTGAGGACAGGTCCCCAGTGACACTAGCAAAAAACAACATGAAGATGCTGCATCTGACCGCCAAGAGGAGGTTGTTCTTCCAGGAGCCCGGGCGTGGGGCTCGCACAGCCTTTCAGGCATGACACACATTTCTGAAACTGGCACCCATGCTTGGCACGAGGAGAGAAGCTGGTCAGTCAAGCTGATGGAGAATTGTCTCCTACAGAGGCTCTAGATTACACTTAGGGATGGAAGCCTAGCATCCTTAGCTTTGTACTCTAAGCCAATAACACCGGAGGTGACAGAAAATTACCAGGAAAGGCACAGACCTGTCTTCATGACCAGCCACCAGGGGACAGCAGAGGTCATCTTCTCCAGAAACTAAGGGACCAGATAACTTTTCAGAGTAAGAGCAGAAGATCCAGAGGAGCAATAACTAAAGACTTGCAGATGAATTTAAAGTCTTTTTCTTAAGCAGCCATGTAAACAAGGTGGGCCACAGTATATAGGGTCTCAAAGAGTCGGATACAACTGAAGTGACTTAGCACGCATGCAAGCAAGACTGAAATGTCATTTTTTTCTTTCCAGTTGCAGCTTTATTTGTCTCAGAGTTATTAGTGCTAAAATACCGGCAAATGATCTTGCAGCAAAATAAAAATTAGAACCAGATAACTTAAAATATGTCTGAGAGCCTAGACAAGTTATTCATGGCATAGCCCTGAATTGAGTTAATGGTCAAGCTCAGAGTGGGAGACCATTGACCTCTGCTGCTAGAATGCTGAAACTACATTAGTGCCTTGTGGATCTCCAGCTAAATTCCGGGTTCCATGGAAGCCCAGCTCTGCGGCTTTCCTTGAGTGCTGGAGACTCCTGTTCCTTTTTCTCGTGGCCTCAGAGTCCCCCCATCTTTCAAGGTTTTTTGTTTTCTTTTTAATCAGACTGAGTCTTTTCCTCACAAACACTGGTGCTTATCAGTCCTCCATGCAACTCTGAAGTTACTCATGAAAATCTTCAGAAGGAAATCCAGCATATAATATGGAAACATCAATAACCCATTTATTTTCTCGTTGAGCAGAGTAAATGCCTCCTCTCTGTTCTAGCGCCGTATCCTAGCAATGCTTGATGCTTCTAAGTTGGAACAAAAAGAATTTGTCCCTAAAACTTGATGTGATTGTGTTATCTGAGCTGCCTTGTGGAGACAGAACATCCATCTAGAATACCACATGGAGCTAAAAATAAAGCTACCCTCCAGAAGGACAAATAAAATCCTTGGCTCCATGAAATGACAACCAAAAGACACTGTATTCTTTATTTCAACTATTTTATCATTCCAAGGTTAGCCCACATATTAGTAAATGTAGAATATGAGCATTGCAAATGAAAGTTCTATTTTAATCCCAAATGAAATTATAAGATCAGAAAAGGCAATAGCAAATCAAAGCAGAAGTCCCAGCCCATTCTATTGGGATAGACCAGACAGTTCAGACTGATGCTTTTGATCCTCAGAATGCCTGAGAATTGCTCATCTATTTGCCACAGGCAAGGAGAATGGGACATCATATCCCAATTTCCTTAAATTGTGCAAGAAGTATAGCCTCAGCTCTTTGGAAAATAGACAAGAATTCTCTCCTAGCTACAGGGGATATAAATGAGAAGAGAGGAACACTTTCATTTATGGGTAAGAGTTTAAAGCAGCCTTGGTCAGCAGTGAGGAAGGTCAGAGAAGAGGAAAACCATAGCCATTCTAAGGACAGGTAACCATGTCATTCATTGGGGTAAAAGTGAAAGTGTTAGTTGCTCAGTCATGTCCGACTTTTTGCGATCCCATGGATTGCAGCCTGCCAGCCTCCTCTGTTCATGGAATTCCCCAGACAAGAATACTGGAGTAGGTAGCCATGCTCTTCTCCAGGGGATCTTCCCCACCCAGGAATCAAACCTGGGTCTCCCGCACTGCAGGTACTTCCAGCCAATTTCAGGCCAGATGAAGAGAGCTCCTTTGTCTCACTCTTCAAGTTGAGTGCACAAAGCTCAAGTGTGACCATCTTACAAGATTCCCCATACACAACTATGTCACAGTTTGCAATTATATACTCTTTCTGGGGAGGTATACACCGTAAACTATATAAGGGCAGGGAAGGTTTGTTTCAGCTCACTACCATCTCCCTAGTGCTGAGAATAGTCTATGGCGTGCAGTAGCTATACCAAACATTCTTTGCTGAACAAGTTGAGTGAATCTCATTTGTTTTCTTTGGGCCACTCATAAGAGTCACTCATTTCACTGTTACTACTTTAAACTCAAAGAATTTTGACATTTCATTTGGTTTCAGATGCCTCTATGTGGCAAATTGCTGGTTGCTCTCCAACAGACTACTCTCAGACAGCAATACACCTTGATAAAATACTGCCTTTCCCAGCTTACATGCTGTCAGATGTGGCCAAGATGATGGAGGTAGAAATATGTGGAACTTTCAAGAGGGTCCCCTCAAAAGAGTTTGATTAATTAGGCAGTGTCTCTCTTTCCTGATGTATGTAATGTGGAGGAAGCCTCGGAAGTCTTCTTGGACCATGAAGGTGATTTTTGAGACAGAAGGTATATGCTAGTGTGGCACAGAAGGATAATAGAAGCCTGGGTCCCTGACAGCTACTGAGCCCCCATTCCAACTCTGGAGTGTCCACTTCCAAGCTTCTTTTGTATTGGAGAAAAATGAGGTTCTATCTTGTTTAACCACTGCTATTTTAGATGTTCTGTTAACTCTAACTGATTACAAAACCCTTTTCTCTATTTGGGAGCTCTGATCAGCCAATAGTAACACAACTTCCTGTTTGTGTGACAACTTTCCAATATGTATTTATTCTGGTTACATCATTTTACCTTCTCATTAGCCCATTGATTTAGCTAAAGGAAGTCACAGGGTTTTGAAGTCTATTTAGTTGCTGAGTAAAGTCTCAAATCCAGTTCTTATGACCATGGACAGCTTTTCCTACTCAATCTCTTGGCTCCATCATCACAGCTGAGCAGGATTACAACCTGTCTGGTATCCCTGACTGCAATATAGACTGGTAAAGATGAGGGGGCCCTGATGCTGGGAAAGACTGAAGACAAAAGGAGAAGGGGCAGCAGAGGGTGAGATGGTTGGATAGCATCACTGACTCAATGGACATGAATATGAGCAAACTCAAATTGATAGTGAAGGACAGAGGAGCCTGGTGTGTTGCAGTCCATGGGATCAAGAGTCAGACATGACTTAGCGACTGAACAATAACAAAGATGGGGGAAGGGGCTGGACCTGAACTTGATCTGCTCCCCACAGTAGCACAGAAACTGGGTTGGGAAGGTACATTGTTGGAAAGGCAAGTAAAGCCATGACCAGATACCTAGCCAGGACCCCACAAGGGAATAGAGCTCCATAGCACAGGCGTCTCTGAAGCAGGAGGCTGTTGATCATCATTACCCATGATAACAGGCCCCTGCTGCTGACCTGGCCTTCATGGGCAGATTTCAGCCTCAGGGAAAAACACCACTGAGAACAAATAGTGTGGTGAGGAGCAAGCTCACTCCTTGAGGCTGGGATGGGCCAGGCGGAGAGAGATTTGGCTCAGGAACCCATATGGACACTGGTTCTCCTATTCAGAGGGCAGCAAGGTAAGCTTGGGATCAGATGGTAGCCCTGAGACTCCAGACTTGGGCCACCACACAAGACTAGAAGAGAGCTAAAGCTTTGCAAGTGCTTCTTGACTCCAGGCTCTGAAGCAGTATTATGGCTTTGGGAGGGGGAATAGAAAGAGGGCTGGTTTAGAGCTGAGAAGGGATGGGAAGAACAATAAGAGCTGAAAATATTTTCTGCAAATTTCCAGACCAGGCCTAGTATACATGTAATTTAGAGGTAATAAAATCAAGTTACCTAAAGTAAATAATCATTCTGAAAATTCACAACTCGGTCCTAAATTAAGAACTTCCCTGAAAGCGTTGGTAATGTCTGGAGTTTTCAAATAATAAAATTCATTCTTCTCATCCAACTTTTATATCATCTCACTATTAAGGACAGTGGCTTCCTGCATGATTGTTAATGATGGCTTTCTTTATTATATTTTAGACCATTTAGCAAAGTTTATTGATTTATACTTCCTTGTAATTAGTTGTAGTGATTAAAATAGCTTTTATGGCCCTCTAGAGATTGACTTTATAAAGAATCAACATTTCCCCCAAATCATGTGCTTTAAAAACATGGTTAAATACTCTTTGAATTCAATACTAAACCATCATTGGTGAAACTGTGATTTTATATGTAGTTGCTTTCTCATCCCTCTACTTATATGGCACTATCACCCAATTACTTGGCAGCCAGTAATAATAAAAGCAGCCAACTTTCAAGGAGTGATGACAGTAAGCAGAACATTGTACTAAGTGTCTTAAAGCATTATTTCATTTAATCCTCTCAATAACCCTCTGAGGCAGAGACTACAGTTCTTAACTATTTAATTGAAACTGGAAGGAGTTAAGTCACTCAGCTGGTAAGTGGAAAATTAGAAATTTGAACCTTTCACCATTGTGACATTAACCTCTGCTTTTAACCACTAAACTCCGCTGCTTGCTACTGAGTGAGCCAAGCAAGACGCCCTGTACATGGGTGAATTGGGAGCCCCCTGACTGACATAATCTGAAGGGTGCTGGAGACCGCTTGTAAACAAAAATATCTCCCCTCACCAACTTCACTTGAAGCTGAAATCCCACCAGTTAGCATGATTTTTTTGACTTAGGTATTATATGTTTCTAGAAAGATAAACTCTCTAAGACACTGCTACTTGAAGTATAGTCTGTCACAGAGCTAGAACAATAAAAATGAAAATACAGAAATAAATCCTAGTGACCTTGGGTTAGGCAATGGTTCCTTAATTATAATACTTAAAGCAGAAGAGACAAAAGAAAAATAGGTAAATTGGACTTCATGAAAATTACAAACTTTGGTGCTATAGATGATACCATCAAAAAAGCTAAAAGAGCTTAGAGAAAATGTCTGCAAATCTTGTACCTGACAAGGGATTATCCAGAATATGTAAAGAACTCTTGGGAACTCCCTGGTGGTCCAATGGTTAGGCGCTTTCATTGCTGAGGCCCAGGTTCAATCCCTGGTCAGGGAAATGAGGCCCCACAAGCCTCACGGAGCAGGAAAAAAAAAAAACCAACTCTTACAACTAGAT
Source organism: Bos mutus (assembly GCF_027580195.1). Taxonomy (NCBI): domain Eukaryota; kingdom Metazoa; phylum Chordata; class Mammalia; order Artiodactyla; family Bovidae; genus Bos; species Bos mutus. Next base: position 46,973,581 of record NC_091640.1, on the reverse strand, counting down.
AATAAAAAGATAAATAACCCAAATAAGAAATGAGAAAAAGATTGGAATAGACATTTCTCCAGAAAAGATATACAGACACCCACCAAACACACGAAGAGACACACAGCATCATGAGTCACCAGGGACAGGCAAGTCAAACCCGCAGTGAACTCACTTCAACTCATTTCACCTCAAAATTCATCTCACATACAGCCACTGTGAAAACAGTTGGGCAGTTCCTCAAAAAATTAAATATATAATTACCATATCACTCAGCAGTTCCACTTCTAGGTGTAAACCCAAAGGTATTGAAAACAACGAAATATTTGTATACAAGTGTGGTAAATAGCAGCACTATTTACAATAGTCAAACTGTAGAAACAACCCAAATGCCCACCAACATGTGCATGGATAAACAAAATGGGGTGTGTACATACAATGAAATATTATTCAGCTGTAAGAAGAAATGAAATACTGACACGTGCTACAACATGGATGAGCCTTGAAAACATGCAAAATGAAAGAGGCCAGGCATCAAAGGTCACAGAAAGCAGGATTCCATTTATATGAAATACCTGAAATAGGCAAACCATAGCAGCAAAAAATGGATTGGTAGTTTCCAGGGCCATGGGGAAGGGAGAATTGGTAGAGACTGCTTAATAGATGCAGGGTTTTCTTTTGAGTAATGAAAGTGGGAACCAAATAGAAAGTATTTGTTCACAAAATTGTGAGTGTACTAAATATCACCAAAACATCACTTTAAAACAGTCAATTTCATATTAAGTGAATTTCACTTCATATTAAAAAAACTTAAGAATAACTGTATCAAAAGATATGCAAAACCTTTACACTGAAAACCTCAAAACATTGCTGAGAAAAATTTTTTTAACTTTAAATGCTTTGAAAATATACTATGTATGTGGTTTGGAAGATTCATTATTATTAAAATGTCAATTGTCCCCCAAAGTGTTTATAAACTCAATATGGTTTCAATCAAATTCCCAGAAGGACTTTTGGGAGAAACTGGCAAGATGACTCTATAAATAAATACAAATGCAAAAGACCTAGGATGCCTAAGCAATTTTGAAAAAGAAAATCAAGATTTCAGGAATTTATATTATCTAATTTCAAAACTTACTATACTATAGCAGTCATAACAATGTATGGCAGAACTGGCAAAAACACCAGTGTAACTGAATAGAGATCACAAAAACAGGCCAACCTTTCATGGTCTTTGGATTTTTGACAAAGGTGTCAACACAACAGGGAAAAAAGTCTTTTCAACAAAATAGTGCTAGAACAATTATGTATCTGGAAATTTTAAAAAAGTGAACTTTGACCTCTACTTTATACCATACACAAAATGTAATACGAGACAGGTGAATGACCTGAAATCATAAGCATTTCAGAGCAAAACAGGAGTATATCTTTATTAATAGGAGCCAGGCAAATATTTCTTAAACATAGGAAGCAGTAACCACCAAAAGACCAAATAACCACAACAACAACAAATAAAAAAACAACCCTGATAAATTACACTTCATCAAAATTTAAAACTTCTGCCCATCATAACACCAATAAGAAGATGAACATGCAAGTCACAGAGAAAATATTTGAAAACATATATCTAAAAAATAACTTAGATTTAGGATATATAAATAATTCCTTCCACTTAATAAAAATAAAAAGCAACCAAATTCAGTTAAGCAAAGGAACTGAACAGACATTTCACAAAAGAAATATACTAATCATGAATAAACATATGAAGAAGTGATCAACACCATTAACCATCAAGATATTCAAATTAAAATGACAAGATACCACTACACATTTAGCAGAATGACTAAAATTTTTAAAGACTGACAACATCAAACGTTAACAAAGTTGTGGAGCAGCTAGAACACTCATATATTGTTGATGTGAATATGAAATGATGTAAACTCTTTAGGAAAACGTCTGGCAGTTTTTCTTTTATTTGTTCATTTACTTGTTTATCTTTGCCTGTGCTGGGTCTTCGTTGCTGGGCTTTTTCTAGTTGCAGTGAGGGGGCTATTCTTTGTTACCGTGTGAAGGTTTCTCATCGCGGGGACTTCTTTTGTTTCAGAGCACAGGCTCCAGGCTGACAGGCTTCGGTAGCTGCTGTGCTGGGGCTTAGTCGCCCTACAGTGTGTAGGATCTTCAGGACCAGGGATCAAGCCCACACGTCTCTCATTGGCCAGTGGATTCTTAACTGCTGATCACCAGGGAAGCTTTCTGGCAGTTTCTTATAAAACTACCCTATGACACAGCACTTCCACTCATTCATCCAAAAGAAATGAAAATATACATACACAAAGACTGGTACAAGAGTGTTCATAGCAACTTTATTCATAATAACCAAGAACTGAAAACAGCCAAAGTATCCATCAACAGAAAAATGAATTTTAAAATTGTGGTATATTTGTATGATGAAATATTAGAGTTATAAATAAGTGAATCAATGGTATATGCAATAACATGGGTAAATCTCAAAAGCATTTTTCTGAGTGAAAGAAGTCCTACATAATAGTATGCTGCTGCTGCTGCTAAGTCACTTCAGTCTTGTCCAACTCTGTGCGACCCCACAGACAGCAGCCCACCAGGCCCCGCCGTCCCTGGGATTCTCCAGGCAAGAACACTGGAGTGGGTTATATGCTATAATTATTTGACAGTTTAGAATGGTTTCAACCAATCCATACAGTGTGAAAATCACAACAGTGGTCATCTCTGGGAGAGTGAAGGTAAGGATTAATTGGGAAAAGATAAGACAGAACTTCTGGGATGATGGCAATGATCCATATCTTATTGGGTTACATTTATTTGTAGTCATCAAGATGTTTATTTTTAGCTGTATGCCCAGGTCAGTGGTTCCCAATGTTCACCATACATTGGAATCACCTGGGAAGTTTTCACCACCAGAGACTAACTTGATTAGCCTGGAGTGCAGCCGGGGTATCAGAATTGCTATAAGCTCCCTAGGTGTTTCCGGAGAAGGCACTGGCACCCTACTCCAGTACTCTTGCCTGCAGAATCCCATGGACGGAGGAGCCTGGTGGGCTGCAGTCCACGGGGTCGCTGAGGGTTGGACACGGCTGAGCACACACACAAGGACATAAAACGCGGTAGAGGTGCTGTGGTGGACACACAGGATATCTTGAGACCATAAGGCACATCTGACCTAGACTATCTGAGGCTGAGAAGGCACTTCAATGTCTCACTTGCATCCTTATTGGTACACTTTGGCAGGAGATGACACTGAACTGAGCCTTAAAAAATAAGAAGTTGGGCAAATGAAGAGTGACTGCAAGGGACTGGAATGCAAGGATGGAGGAAGAATGTTCTAGGCAGAGGAAGTAACACCCCACTATGGCAGCCCTAGAGAGTATCAGCTAACCGCTGATAGAATAAATCACTCTAAAACTTAGTGGCTTAAAACAATGGTTTGTCGTGTTTTGTGAGTCTGTAGGCTGATTGACCAGTTCAGCTACTGCTCTCCCCTGGGCTCACTCCTGTGGCTGCAGACAGGTACAACAGGTAAGGATGGGCTGAGACAGCTGAGCTGTCAGGGCCTTTCATTCCATGCATGGTCTCTCATCCTGGGCTTTTTCATTCTACTGCAGTCCTAAGGCAAGTGTTCCAAGAAGGAAAAGGCAGAAGTCATAAGGCCTATTGTGACCTAGGTTCCAGAACTTGCACTTATCACTTCCACGTTCTACTGATCAAAGTTAAGTCCAAAGGCCAGTTCAGATTCAGAGTAGAAAGAGAAGCAGCAAAGAAGTTGTGACCAGAGTCAACTGATGGCATGTGCCACACTATTGGCATCACCTCTGAAATCTGGTTCTCATCATTCAAATGTCCTACTTTGTAACCTCAACTACCTTCTTTCTTTCTATATTTGTATCAGCTTCTTCAAGGCTTCTAGTCCTTGACTTCCCAACTTCTCAGCCTCTTCCTAACCCTTTCTTCTCTCTCAGCCCAAGTGGTTCATCTCCTGAGCTCTCCTCTCACCTGCCCCCAACATTTCTACTCAGAGAGTGGAGGGGTTGGGCAAGGCAGAAATCATGCAATCAAGAAGAAATCACACAATCCAGAGGCATGGCAGATTTGACCTGCCTACTCTCAGAATCTCAGCTCTCAGCTCCACTTCTCAATGTTTTCACTTGTATCTGGCCAGTTCCTCTCCCATCGCCCTCTAAAGCTAGTCCAGCTCTCCACTGCTTTATAAGCTGTTGATGCAAACCCTCTTCCTCTCAGCAGACGGTGATCATACTCCAGTAAGCAGACATAAGTTATCAGATATGACCTCTCTCAACTTCCTGTTCTTACCTACAGAAGTATCTACCTCATCCTTTCCCTTCAGTCTCAGAGGATGATGTTTCCCTTCATCCAATTCAAATCTCAACTTCTCAGACTTCCCTGGTGGTCCAGTGGTTAAGAATCCACCTGCCAATGCAGGGGACACGGGTTCAAGCCCTGGTCCAGGAAGATTCCACATGCCGTGTCCCACAACTACTGAGCCTGCATGCCTAGAGCCCATGCTCTGCAACAGAAGAAGCCACCACAATGAGAAGCCCACACACCCCCAAGAAGAGTAGCTTCCATTTGCCGCAACTAGAGAAAGACCATGTGTAGCAACGAAGACCCAGAGCAGCCATAAATAAATCAGATCTCAACTTCTGCCTGTGCCCATGACCTTGGACTTGCATTTGGCTTCACAGAATCCAGATTGAAGGCACACAGAGTGAGTGGCTCATAGCAAGGGACAGAAGCCAAAATACTTACAGAGAGAAAAACAATAAGGAGAAGTCATGGAGCAGTAAGAGTAATTAATAAGCATCAGCCAAAAGGAAGCAGAGACTTTGAGTAATCAGAAGCAATAAGGCAAAGAAAAAACAGAGTTGAGAGAAGGTGGCTGTGAGAGGCAGGAGCAGCAGAGGCAGCAAAAACCAAAGTCAATTCTTTTTTTTTTTTTTAATAATTTTATTTATTTATCTTTGGCTGCGCTGGGTCTTCGTTGCCAGGTGGGCTTTTCTCTAGTTGCGGTGATTGGGGGCTACTCTCTAGTTGCAGTACAGAGGCTTCTCATTGTAGTGACTTCTCTTATTGAGGAGCACGGGCTCTAGTGTGCGGGGGTTCAGTAGTTGTGACTCCCTGGCTCTAGAGCACAGGCTTAATAGTTGTGGCACATGGGCTTAGTTGCTCCGAAGCATGTGAGATCTTCCTGGATCAGGGATTGAACCTGTGTCTCCTGCATTGGCAAACAGATTCTTTACCACTGAGCCACCACGGAAGCTCCTAAAGTCAACCTTATAGTAATTAAATGAGGCGGCAAGTAGACTGGTGTGGCTCTGACAGCTTAGTAGCCTATGTAAGCAAAGCAAACCTAAGCCAGAGTCAATGCACCTGGGTCCAAGAGAGTGAAACTTAAGAACAGCCAATCACAAATGGCTAACTAGGCTTCCTCCAAATAAGGCTTAAACTATAGCCAATCAAATAATTGCTTTGTTCTGCTTCAGCATCTTCTCTGTAAAAAAAACTTGGGCCTTGTCTGGAGTGCTCCTAACCAGCTAGCTTTGACACTGCTGCTGATGTTGCTGCTAAGTCACTTCAGTCGTGTCCAACTCTGTGCAACCCCATGGACTGTAGCCCATCAGCCTCCTCTGTCCACAGGATTGTCTAGGCAAGAATACTGGAGTGGGTTGCCATTTCTTTCTCCGAGCTTTGACACTGCCCTATTCAAATCAATGTCTGATCAAATAAACTCTTGAAACAACAAATTTTAATGTGCCTCAGTTTACCTTTTAACAACATAACAGCCTATCATGAAAAGAGGGAACTACAGACCCACTCTCGGGCTTGAAAGTCAGTATCTAGATCACTTCCCAAGTTCCATCCATGTCTGTGTGAACTCAGTTGTGTGGCACTCCTGGGTCCTTGTGAGGCCTGGATGCACAGTCAAGAGTCCTGTTTTCAGAAACATATTGGGTTGGCCAAAAAGTTTGTTTGAGTTTTCCATAACAGTGTATGAAAAGCCTGAACAAACTTTTTGGCCAACCCAATAGATATTTTCAGAAAAAGTCCAATTGCATGAAGTTAGTTGACTAGACCTCTGCAAGTAAAACCTACAAACAAGTGCTTAACCCAGTACCTGTGTTGCTTCTTCATAGTCCTCATTTTATCTACATTTATGTCTAAAGATGTAAGAGGAAAGACATGTTCTGTGTTCCCCACTCAAGGAAAGTGTGTTAGGAGAAAACCATGTGGTTTTCCTATTACTTAGAAAAAGGAAAAATATTCCATTTGGTGTAACAGGTTCAAATTGTTTCTAACGTCTGCAGGCATCCTTCTTGATATACTTTGGTTTCCCTTCCCCCAACCCTATCTTTCCTGACTATATGAGGTTGATTTAACAAAGGTTAATAAGGTAATGTTTGGAAAAAGAGCTCTTTTCTTTAATAAGCTATGTAAATAACCACAGACATAGGAAAAATCCCTTGGGAGATATTAATTAGTTCTCAGAACTCCTAAGAGGTTTCCTTCCTTTAACATTAAGTAACAAAGAAGGAAAAATCTTGGCCACAACAGACGGGTGTTCCATCTTCTGCAACAGAAATTTTTATTCTTAATTCTCAAAAGCCTAGGCTAATGGATCCTTGTAGCTACTCCAGAACCAAAATGATTTGGTATCATAGTCTCAGATATCTGAAGACTTAAAAACTAATCATTTTGAGGTGCCACAAACATGCTGTATAAGAAGGCAAATTAAATAGATGAATGTTGCAAGTCTTCTGACTGCTCCTCTGACTAGTCATTCCCCCAACTCTCTCCCTCTCCTTGGGCCTTTCTATTCCCTGAGACACAGCAACATTGAAATGAAGCCAATTAATAAGCCTATAATGGCCTCTAAAGTAAAAGGAAGCATTGCACATCTCTCATTTTAAAATCAAAAGCCAGCGATGAAGTTTATTGAGGAAGGCATGCGAAAGTGGAGACAAGCTGAAAGTTAGGCTTCTTGTGCCAGGCAGTTAGCCACACTGTAAATACAAAGGAAAAGTTCTGGAAGGAAATTCAAATTGCCACTCCAGTGAACACATGAATTATAAGAAACCAAAACAGACTTATTGCTGATATGGAGAAAGTTTTAGCGGTCTGAATAGAGGATCAAGCCAGCCACAACATTCCCTTAAGCCAAAACCTGATCTACAACAAGTTCCTAACTCTATTCAGTTCTATGAAGCCTGAAAGAGGAGAAGAAGCTTCAGAAGAAAAGTTTGAAGATAGCAAAGGTTGGTTTGAAGTTTAAGGAAAGAAATTATAACATCAAAGTGCAATGTGAAACAGCAAGTGCTGATGTAGAAGCTGAAGCAAATTATCTAAAAGATCTACCTATGATAACTAATGCAAAAGGCTACACTGAACAACAGATATTCAGTGTAAATGAAACAGTCTTCTATTGGAATAAGATGCCATCTAGGACTTTCAAAGTTAGAGAGGTCAATCCCTGGCTTCAGAGCTTCAAAGGACAGGCTGAATCTCTGGTAAGGGGCTATTGAAGCTGGTGACTTGAAGTTGAAGTCAAGGCATGTGTGCGTACTAAGTAGCTTCAGTCTTGTCTAGCTCTTTGCAATCCTGTGGACTGTTGCCCACCAGGTTCCTCTGTCCATGGGATTCTCCAGGCAAGAATACTGAAGTGGACTGTCACGCCCTCCTCCAGTGGATCTTCCTGACCCAGGGATTGAAACCACGTCTCTTAAATCTCCTGCATTGGCAGGCAGGTTCTTTACCACTAGTGCTACCTGGGAAGCCCTGTTGAAAGTGAAAGTAAAAGTGAAGTCGCTCAGTTGTGTCCAACTCTTTGCGACTCTGTGGACTGTAGCCCACCAGGCTCCTCCATCCGTGGGATTCTCCAGGCAAGAATACTGGAGTGGGTTGCCATTTCCTTCTCCAGGGGATCTTCCCAACCTAGGGATCGAACCCAGGTCTCCCGCATTACAGGCAGACGCTTTAACCTCTGAGCCACCTGGGAAGCCCTGTTGAAGCCAATGCTTATTTAGTGTTCTGAAAATCCTAGGGCTCTTAAGAATTATGTTATATCTACTCTACCTGTGCTCTATAAATGGAACAATAAAGCCTGGATGACAGCATATAGCTTCACAACGTAGTTTACTGATTATTTGAACGGTATCACTATTGAGACCTACTGCTCAGAAAAAAAAAAAATTCAAAATATTACTGGTCATTGTCAATCACCTGATCATCCAAGAGCTCTGATGGAGATGTATAAGATTAACATTGTTTTCATGCCTGCTAATACAACATCCATTCTGGAGCCTACAGATCAAGAAGTCATTTCCACTTTCAAATCTTATTATTATATTTCATAAGACTATAGGTGCATCAATCATGGTTCCTCCAATGGATCTGGGTGAAGTAAATGGAAAATCTCTGGAAAGGACTCACCATTCTAAATGTCATTAAGAACATTTGTATTTTCAGGAAAGAAGTCAAAATACCAACATTCACAGGAATTTAGAATAAATTGACTCCAACTTTTATGAATGACTTTGAGGGGTTCAAGATTTTAATGGAGGAAGTAACTGCAGGTGTGGTAGAAATAGCAAGAGAACTAGAGTTAGAAGTAGAGCCTGAAGACATCACTGAATGGCTGGCATCTCATGATAAGGCTTTCACGGATGAAAAGCTGCTTCTATGGATGAGGAAAAAAGTGGTTCCTTGAGATGAAAACTACTTCTGATGAAGATGCTGTATAAGATTGTTGAAATGACAAGAAAGGATTTAGAATGTGACATAAGCCTGGTTGATAAACCAGCAGTAGGATATGGAGGATTGACTCCAATTTTGAAAAAAGTTATACTATGGGTAAAATGCATACTACAGAGAAATCATTCAGGAAAGGAAGAGAATCAGTATGGCAATCTTCATTGCTGTCTTATTTTGAGAAATTGCTGTAGCCTTCCCAACCTTCAGCAGCCACCACCCTGAACAGTCAGGAGTCATCAACACTAATGCAAAACCTTCTACCAGAAAAAAGATTCTGTTTTGCTGAAGACTCAAATGATGGTTGGCATTTTTAAGCAATAGAGCATTTTTTAATTAAGGCATATTCCACGGACAGAGAAGCCTGGCAGTGTATAGTCCATAATGTCACAAAAGAGTTTGACAGGACTTAGTGACTAAACAAAAATAAATACACATTTTTTAGACATAATCCTATTACATACTTAATAGACCACAGTATGGTATAAGCATAACTTTTATATGCACTAGGAAACCAAAAAATTTTGTGTTTATTGCCATGATCTGGAATCAAACCCACAATATCTCTGAGGTATGACTGTCATTTGGACTCAACCTACATTTGCCATCTTGTAGCTGGACTCTTTTCCTACACTGGTCCCCAATTTCAACCTTCTTGCCTTTGCTGACACCATTTCTCCACTTGAAAAACCCTTCTTCCTTCCTTTCTTCTTGCCTCAACTCTGTCTAATCCATAAGATTCAGCTGCTAAAGCCCACCCCAGCTCGGGTTCTAAATCTTCAGATTTTCTCCTTCCTCTAAAAGCTTGAAGGGTAGTTAGTTTTCTGCACCAGTCACTTGGCCTTTCTTATGTACTGCTTTGGGTTTCTTATTACTCTCTCTATCTTATGTGTGCCCAATGAGACTATAAACTCCTGCCCTAAAGGGGTAGGAACAAATTGTCCTGGTCCTACAATGCATTCCTCTTGGCTGGATAAACACAGCTGCTCCATAAGTGTTTCCTAAAAGAATTGGATGTCTTAAATTATCTAATCTTGTATACAGGTTTGTAGAGAACTATCAAAACTTGTGGAAGACTCAGCATACAGAAAAGTGGCCAACCTAGATATCTTCTCTCTGAGCCATACTCCATTCTTTATTACCACTTCTTTCTCCCTCCCCACTTTTTCTTTTCACAGTCTCTATCTGTCCTTTGCTTATATTATACAGACAAATGCTTCTTGACTTGCAAACTTCCATCTGTTATGTAGTTTCGTCCAGATCTAAAGTAGGTTTACTCCACCAATGCCAACAAATGACTTTGAAGGTAGTTTGTTCAGGGCCATGGACTTAAGAACACATGAACCTACCACAGTTCTTGAGGGCTTCTCTGGTGGCTCAGTGGGTAAGAATCTGCCTTCAATGCCTGAGACACAGGAGTTGCAGTTTCGATCCCTAGGTCAGGAAGCTCCCCAGGAGGGTGGAATGGCAACCCACTCCAGTATTCTTGCCTGGAGAATCCCATGGACAGAGGAACCTGGTGGGCTACAGTCCACAGGGTTGCAAAGAGTCAGACACAACTCAAGCGACTGAGCACGCACCACAGTTCTTGAACTCTGCCTTTTCCTCAAGCCTCTGCCTGCCTTCTCCTTCCTGTCACTGCCAACTCCTTTTTAATTCATTGTAGATTTATTTGCTCCTGGGAACTCAGCTACTGTCCCTACAGATGGCCACATTCAACTTGACATTATGAATTTGTTGGTCTGCATTTTATTTTGCTGGGTCCTGATTGTATTTCTGGTGTGCTGCAGTCCATGGGGTCACAAAGAGTTGGACACAACTGAGCGACTCAACTGACTGACTATATTTCTCATTGAAACAAAAGGGTGCCTTTTCTTTCTTTCTTTCCTTCTTTCTTCCTTTTTCTCCCTCCTCCTCTTCCTCCTCTTCCTCCTCTTCTTCCTTTTCCTCCTCTTCTCTTCACTATATTTTTAGTTAGGCTAGATTAAGAAATGCTGCACTAACAAATAAAACTGAAATCTCACTCAATTGGTGGGTTAATACTATAAAACTTCATTTCTTGATCATATCACAGTCCACAGTGGGTCAAGAGAAAGTTGCTGTAACTCTAACAACCCTGAGATCTTCGGAGCTCTCCACTGGTTTCATTCCATCCATCCAGCGACCAAAGGGGACTAAATATTAAACAGAAAATCCACTATTTATTAACTGCCTTGACCTGAAAATGAAATTCAGTTCCATTGGCTAGAACTCAATTACACAGTCTTACCTAACCGTAGGGAACATTGAGACATGTAGACATGTTGTATACCTGTACTCAGTTGCTAAGTTGTGTCCGACTCTTTGCAACCTCATGGACTGCAGCCCACCAGGCTCAGACTCTGTCCAAGGGATTCCCTAGTCAAGAATACTGGAGTGTGTTGCCATCAGTTCAGTCCCTCAGTCGTGTCCGACTCTTTGCGACCCCATGAATCACACCACGCCAGGCCTCCCTGTCCATCACCAACTCCCGGAGTTCATTCAAACACACGTCCATTGAGTTGGTGATGCCATCCAGCCATCTCATCCTCTGTCGTCCCCTTCTCCTCCTGCCCCCAATCCCTCCCAGCATCAGAGTCTTTTCCAAGGAGTCAACTCTTCTCATGAGGTGGCCAAAGGACTGGAGTTTCAGCTTTAGCATCATTCCTTCCAAAGAAATCCCAGGGTTGATCTCCTTTAGAATGGACTGGTTGGATCTTCTTGCAGTCTAAGGGACTCAAGAGTCTTCTCCAACACCACAGTTCAAAAGCATCAATTCTTCAGTGCTCAGCCTTCTTCACAGTCCAAGTCTCACATCCATACACGACCACTGGAAAAACCATAGCCTTGACTAGACGGACCTTTGCTGGCAAAGTAATGTCTCTGCTTTTCAATATGCTATCTAGGTTTGTCATAACTTTTCTTCCAAGGAGTAAGCGTCTTTTAATTTCATGATTGCAGTCACCATCTGCAGTGATTTTGGAGCCCAAAAAAATAAAGTCTGACACTGTTTCCCCATCTATTTCCCATGAAGTGATGGGACCAGATGCCATGATCTTCGTTTTCTGAATGTTGAGCTTCAAGCCAACTTTTTCACTCTCCACTTTCACTTTCATCAAGAGGCTTTTTAGTTCCTCTTCACTTTCTACTCTAAGGGCGGTGTCATCTGCATATCTGAAGTTATTGATATTTCTCCCAGCAGTCTTGATTCCAGCTTGTGCTTCTTCCAGCCCAGCGTTTCTCATGATGTACTCTGCATTGAAGTTAAATAAGCAGGGTGACAATATACAGCCTTGACGTACTCCTTTTCCTATTTGGAACCAGTCTGTTGTTCCATGCCCAGTTCTAACTGTTGCTTCCTGACCAGCATATAGTTTTCTCAAGAGGCAGGTCAGGTGGTCTGATATTCCCATCTCTTCCAGAATTTTCCACAGTTTATTGTGATCCACACAGTCAAAGGCTTTGGCATAGTCAATAAAGCAGAAATAAATGTTTTTCTGGAACTCTCTTGCTTTTTCAATGATCCAGCGGATGCTGGCAATTTGATCTCTGGTTCTTCTGCCTTTTCTAAAACCAGCTTGAACATCTGGAAGTTCATGGTTCACATATTGTTGAAGCATTGCTTGAAGAATTTTGAGCATTACTTTACTAGCATGTGAGATGAGTACAATTGTGTGGTAGTTTGAGCATTCTTTGGCATTGTCTTTCTTTGAGACTGGAATGAAAACTGACCTTTTCCAGTCCTGTGGTCACTGCTGAGTTTTCCAAATTTGCTGGCATATTGAGTGCAGCACTTTCACAGCATCATCTTTCAGGATTTGAAATAGCTCAACTGGAATAGGAAGGATCAAACTGGGTGTTGCTGAACGCTAATGATCTATACCATACCAATCAACTCTATTTTCCAGTTGATTCTCATTTTATCTATTGTATGGAATTTATCTTTAGAATTTATCAATGCTTTTTAGGACTAGGGCATACTGGAGAAGAAAATGGCAACAACCCACTCCAGTATTCTTGCCTGGAAAACTCCATGCACAGAAGAGCCTGGCGGGCTGCAGTACATGGAGTTGCAGAGTTGGACTTGACTGAGAGCACCTGCACGCACACACATACACGTGTGTCTCTCATCTTAGGTTTTTTTCTGTTGACTGCTTGGTTTAATTTGGTCAATTCTTATAGCCTTTTGCTTTTCACCAATCTATTGCCAGAGTACATCCTCAAATAACTTTTTCCAAGAGAATTCTAGAAACTTGTCTATATATCAGTTTCTTGAGGAAAAGGTTTCAAAAGGTCATGTTCATCATTGTGTGTCTATTGCCTAAAATAATGCCAAAATAGATACTCAATAAATTGTTGTCAAATGACTAGGCAAAAGCTTTGAGTTTTTTGTACATTTAAAAGTTTCTTGTTTAAATATTTTTGTTTAGAAAATGTTAGTTTTGCCTTTGCGTTTAAAATCTTTATTTTTCCCTCATCATTAATAGATAATTTGATTGTCTATAGAATATTAGGCTCTAAATTATGTTCTTTCAATACCTTGAAAGAAGCACATGATTGTCTTCTACATTTACTGCTAATCAGTTTCTTGTTTATTTATAGATAACATTCTCCCTCTCTTGAATGTTTTAGAACCTTCTTTTAATAGGATTTAAATTTTATGATTTAATAAGCTTTGAAATTTCATGATGGTTGGTCCAGGTTTGTCTTAAGCATTCAAACTACGAAGTATCCCATAAGTCTTCTCCCTTTGAACACTCATGTACTTTTCATCTTTGAAAATTTTAATTTTTCTTATTACTTCCTATCCTGCATTTCTGTCCTTATGAAACTCACTTTTCCTGTGTTTTCTTTCTTTCTCTCATATTTTCTGTCTCTATGTTTTTTTCTATATTCTTGAATGTTCTTCCAACTTTATCTTCCCCTTTTGGAGAACTATTATGTTTTAACATTAAGAATTCTTTCTTTTTCTTTGATAGTTCCTCTTGTATAAAAATTTCTGTGTACGAGGAGGGGGAGGCAGGGAACTCTCTTTAAATGCATTTTAAATCACTTTCATTATCACTAAGTGGCCTTTATCCCCCTGAATTAGCTCTCTTTTCTCCTGAAGTCAGTTTTCATCTTTATCTTTCCTCTCCATGTTGCTGATTTTCATCATGTGTCCTGCTTGCTTGTTTATGTTTAATAATAATGAACTTGAATGACTATTTGTATAATGATGTGGGGAGAAATATCTAACTGAAAGCTCTATGTATGTTGAAACTTATGTAATCAGCAGCTTAGACCCAGCTAGTAGGAAATAAGTTGTCAAGCTAACAGCCTCCCCAATTTCAAAATAAGAATGGCCCTGTCTTAGTGCAGCAGTGTGCACATTAGAAGACTTGGCTCTCCTCAGACAGTTTAATTTCCTAAGAGGAAAGTACTTTCAGTCTTGCCCAGGGGCAAATGCAGACTGTTCACTATATTGTCCACGTAGTTTGGGAGTCAGGGCTGGGAAAGTTAACTATTTCATAAATATATCATCAGTCAACTCACATGTTTTCAGCTCCAATTTTCCTTCTGGATCTCTGGTATACCTCTGAATCAGGCGCTCTCATGAAATTCTTCAAGACAATGACTTCTACATCCATGCAACCCTTTCATGGTTAATTCTTGGCTACAGCTTTATCTACTGAATGTCATTCATTGATATGCTTTCTTCTATTGTTTCATCTTCCAGAGATTGTTTGAATTTCTTATGTTCTTCTACATCTTTAGTGTTAAAAATGTATCTCACCCTTTCATTCCTTTATAATTTAATGGCGTTTAGGAAATAGGCAGAAGAAATACGTGTACATGATATGCCCTCTTGAGCTAGTATTTAAGCACATATATTTAAAAGCTCCCAGGTGATTCTATGATCTGCTAAGTTTGGAAAACATTGTTCAAATCTATCTTTTATTCTCACTTTCTTTATTTTAGGCAGTAAGCATTTAATGCTTTCTAATTCCATGCATTCTATGGCTCATTTTTATTACTAGTTGATAATTTTCATCAGAGCAAGATGTCTGATGACTATTTATGATTAGCCTAACTGCATCTTACCCAACCCCTTGTACAATGTAAAGCACCTTTTAGAAATTCAACAAATCCTCCTTGAGAAAAAGAATGAACAAATGAATAAGTAAGGGAAGGAAAGATATGCATTTGAGTAACTAGTTTCTCTAGTCTTTTTATTCTGCTGTTATTTACTTCAAGTTTTTTAACTGTACATAGCCATTCAGGATTAATTTCCTTTAAAAATAGATACAGTGACTTGTCTTCATTTTTTAAAGAAACTTTCTATTTCCAAGAGCCCTATTTCCAGAAATCCTTCATAATGTACAAGCTTTCACCTTGCAAATGGTTTAATTTGAGTCTCATACCAGGAATAGCTTGTTTGAATCCATAAACATGAATGAGGCTCATCTTGTGGGATTTTCCTATTTCAGTCCAATGCTTACCTCAAATAGAATCCATTTGGGTGAATTCTGCTGCCATAAACCCATTTAAATTCAAGGTAGCCATTATAAATAGCAGGATTAAAAGCAAACATACCTCAATCATCATTGATTCATATCTCAGACATAAACAATAAAATAGATATGTCTATTAAAATATATTAGGATAAAAATGTTACAAACCAATAATCCACTTTTATTCTTTATGGTGACTCTAAATATTTAATAAATAACATATCTAACCCTTATCTTAATGAGCTCTTTTTTAATGAATGCAGAAATAGATATGCTGAAATTTAAAAACAGGCATAGAAAAAGGGTAGCTAACACATTTATTGAATTATTCTAAGATCTGACTCATGAAATTTTCTTCATCACACACCTAATATTTTTTATTGAGTTAATAAAAGGTTTTAGTCAGTTTAAATGTTAACTATTTTCTTCAATCAGTAAGTGTTTTTATTTTTTACTGGTGATTCGGGTACTGTTCATAGCATTTAAGTCATCCAGGACAATCAGCAAAATCCAGAATGTGGAAAGTTTCACAGGACAGATGACCCCATTTTCTCAACAGAGAAATTGCTTTTCTTGATTGGTTTTAGAAGAAGTACTTGGGCAACTCTGGGAAGAATAAACTGTAGAGAAGCAAAGGTAAAAACACAGATACCAGTTAAGAGCTATGGCACTACTCCATCCAAGAAATGATGGTGAGTTGGATCAGAGTTTTGGTGGTAGAGAAGGTCTAAGTAGTCAGATTTGAATATACTGTATGTTGACGTTCAAGTCAAAAGAATGTGCCAATGGACTGCTACAGAGTATGAGAGAAAAAGCTAGAAGAATGGAGTTGCCATTAACTGAAATGTGGTGCAAGATAAATAGGTTTCAGAGGGAAATCAGAAGTTCACTTTGGGGTAAGTTTGAGATATGTATAAGACATCTAAGTGGTAGTCAGCTGGAAATAATGACTGAGAATTCATGGGTGAGTTCTTCGTAGGAGATACAAATTTGAGGATCTGCAGAGTATATAAATGTTTTCAAGCTATTAGAATAAATTAGATCACCAAGGGAGTAGATAGAGATCTCTTCCTTCAAAAATACTGTGGAATGAACAACCCCAGCATTTAGTAACTTAAAAATGATAATCATTTATTCTCATGGATCTCTAGTTGGATGAGGGTTTGCTGATCTAGGCTGGCCTTGACTAGAATGATTCGGTTCTGCTCCAAGTGGCTCTTCTCGCAGAACTAGTGGACTAACTCAGAAATTATTTTTTCATGGCAGTGTCAGAAGTGCAAGAAGGAAAGGAGAAATATATAAGGCCTTGTGAGGTCTAGGGGCAGAGTTGGATCAGCATTACCTCCATCTCATTCTATTGGCCAAAGCAAGACACAGCTGAACTCAAAGTCAAGGACCAGCAGAATGGGAAGGCAAAGGCACTGATGCACGGAAGGGTAAAAATTCAAGTTCATGAATGCAGTCTCTCACGAGTCCAAGGACTGGGTCCATCCTGGGTCATTTTAACTTTAAAAGATAAGTTAAGATATCTTGATACTCTAAAAGATAAGTTTGAATTCTGCATCTATGCTGTTTCCCACATCTAATTAGGGGCTAAACATATTACCCTAGACATAATCTTAACCATTGCTGTCTCTTGCCTAAAGAATCTTTACTGAAGGCAACCATTCTTTGACTCTTGTCAAAGGAATAAAAATATTAACTCCCTATTACCAGTTACAAGGAATGTCTGTAGAAAGATGATCCAAGATGCCAAAGCTTGCCATCTAACAGTCTGAAGAGAAAAAAAGCAAAGCAAAACTTGAAGAAACAAATGATAAGGAGACATCTGTGTCTAAGCCTGGAAAAATAGTTTCATCCTCAACAGTATTGTCCAATAAGGTATCTAACGTGAATGCATGAAAACGTCATATAGACATAAACCGAGCACCAAACAGGAAGCTATAATTTTATTTTTTTTGAAGCTCTAATTTTAGATAAGCAATAACCAGACATTATTTTTCCAGCTGCTTATAGAATAGTTTATGCGTTTTACCCAGTTTTTTATTTGGAGATAGATTTTTCTTTTACTGAGACAACTTTAATTTTTGGCTACAAAATCTTTATTGTTTCCATTTGGTCCAAGCCTTGGGCACGGGCTCCAGGTTGGTTAAAATATAAGAAAGCCTTCTTAAATGAACAATGCAAAGAAACAGAGGAGAATGATAGAATGGAAAACACTAAAGATCTTTTCAAGAAAATTGGAGATATCATATCATGAGAGCATTTCATGCAAAGATGGGTACAATAAAATAGTAAGGACCTAACAGAAGCAGAAGAGATTAAGAAGAGGTGCCAAGAATACACAGAAAAACTACACAAAAAATGGTCTTCATGACCCAGATAACCATGATGGTGTGGTCACTCACCTAGAGCCAAATATCCTGGAGTGTGAAGCCAAGTGGGACTTAGGAAGTATTACTGGAAACAAAGGTAGTGGAGATGATGGAATTTCATAACTCCAGCTGAGCTATTTCAAATCCTAAAATACGATACTGTTAAAGTGCTGCATTCAGTATTTCAGCAAATTTGGAAAACTTAGCAGTGGCCATAGGACTGGAAAAGGTCAGTTTTCATTCCAATCCCAAAGAAGGGCAATGCCAAAGAATGTTCAAGCTACTACATAATTTTGCTCATTTCACATGCTAGCAAGGTAATCTTCAAAATCTTTCAGCTAGGCTTCAATAGTATGTGAACCAAGAACTTCCAGATGTACAAATTGAATTTAGAAAAGGCAGAGGAACCAGAGATCAAATTGCCAACATCCGTTGGATCATAGAAAAAGCAAGGGAATTCCAGAAAAGCATCTACTTCTGCTTCATTGACTATGTCAAAGCCTTTGACTATGTGGATCACAACAAACTGTGGAAAATTCTTAAAGAGATGGGAATACCAGAGCACCTTACTGTCTCCTGAGAAACCTGTATGCAGGTCAAGAAGCACCAGTTTAAAAAAAAAAAAAGAAGAAGAAGAAGCAACAGTTAGAACTGGACATGGAACAACAGATGAGTTCAAAATTGGGAAAGGAGTATGTCAAGGCTGCATATTGTCACTCTGCTTATTTAACTTCTTTGAAGAGTGTGCATGCTCGGATGCTTCAGTCTTGTCTGACTCTTTGCAACCCTACGGACTGTAGCCTGCCAAGCTCCTCTGTCACAAGATTCTCCAAGCAAAACTACTGGAGTGGATTTCCATGCCCTCCTCCAGAAGATCTTCCTGATGCTGGAATTGAACCCATGTCCTCTGCATCTACTGCATTGCAGGCAGATTTTTTACTCACTGAGTCACCTGGGAAGCCCTCTATGCAGAGTTGCTGCTGCTGCTAAGTCGCCTCAGTCGTGTCCGACTCTGTGCGACCCCATAGACGGCAGCCCACCAGGCCTCCCCGTCCCTGGGATTCTCCAGGCAAGAACACTGGAGTGGGTTGCCATTTCCTTCTCCAATGCATGAAAGTGAAAAGTGAAAGTGAAGTCGCTCAGTTGTGTCTGACTCTAGCGACCCCATGGACTGCAGCCTCCCAGACTCCTCCGTCCATGGGATTTTCTAGGCAAAAGTACTGCAGTGGGGTGCCATTGAGTACATCATGCAAAATGCTGGGCTGGATGAGTCACAAGCTGGAATCAAGACTGCCAGAAGAAATATCAACCTCAGATATGCAGATGATACCACTCTTAATAGCAGAAAGTGAAGAGAAACCAAACAGCCTCTTGATAAGGGTTAAAGAGGAGTGAAAAAGCTGGCTTGAAACTCAATATTAAAAAAACTAAGATCATGGCATCTGGTCCCATTACTTCATGGCAAATAGAAGTGGAAAAAGTAGAAACAGTGACAGATTTTATTTTCTTGGACTCCAAAATCACTGCAGACAGTGATTGCAGCCATGAAATTAGAAAACGCTTGCTCCTTGGAAGAAAAGCTATGACAAACCTAGACAGCATACAAAAACACAGAGACATCACTTTGCCAACAAAAGTCAATATAGTCAAAGCTACGGTTTTTCCAGTAGTCATTTACAAATGTGAGAGTTGGACCATAAAGAAGGCTGAATGTCAAAGAATTAATGCTTTCAAATTGTGGTGCTGGGGAAGACTCTTGAGAGTCCCTTGGACAACAAGGAGACCAAACTAGTCAATCCTAAAGGGAATCAGTCCTGAATATTCATTGGAAGGACTGATGCTGAACTTGAAGCTCCAATACTTTAGCCACCTGATGCAAAGAGCTGACTTACTGGAAAAAGCAAGTTGGGGAAGATTTGAGGGCATGAGAAGAAGGGGGTGACAGAGGATGAGATGGCTGGATGGCATCACCAACTCAATGGACATGAACTTGAGCAAACTCCAGGAGAGAGTGAAGGACAGGGAAGCCTGGCAGGCTGCATTTCATGGAGTCGCAAAGAGTTAGACATGATTTAGCAATTGAACAACAACAACAAAAGGCACAGAGAAGGGGTGAAGCCCTGACATTAGGGGGGTTCCTCAAAGGCCGCTGGGCTCCAGAGGCTCCTAGTCATGCTTGAGGGTGAGCTTTTTGAAGAGATATTTGCCCAACCCAGCCTGGGGACCAGCCATCCTGCAGAGATTGGTCAGGTGTTCTCCCATCTTCTGGAAAGTGTCTCTCCAGGAAGTCACAGAGGTAGGGGTCTGTGAGGGCAGAACCCAGGCCATGCAGATCCAGAAGGGCTGGGTCAGGTTCTTCTCCTTGAGAAGGGTGGCTTCCACAGCATCCCGGGTTTTCCTGACTCATCTTGAGACGGCTTCTGCATGTCCTGGAAAAGGGTGCAGCTGCAATGTTGATTTTGCATTTTCAAGAGATGCTGGACCCTCTCTTGCTTCTTCTCCTCAGCCAGTTCACAGAAGTGGCCCATGTCCTCCAGAGCCACATCATTGTGGTCAGTATAGAAGCCCCGCGAGAGGTAGGTGTAGGAGGCCAGCAGACATGTGTTGACCAGGCAGATGACGGTGGCCTCCACCTCGGTGGAATAATTCTGACGATTCTGGGAGCTTATGGTTGATCACTAATGAGAAGCTACGCTCGAAAAATGATGTTCACTGGTCTTGGTGATCGGGGAGAGTTGAGTGGCTGATTCTGAGGGTTGTGACTAAAAAAAGGTTGGAGGGTGGTGGGAGGCTGGTGTAAGGGTGAGGGGGTGGGGGTCCCTGGGTCTATTCCATCCAAACATTATTAAAGCAAGAGATGCATCTACGGGACCGCTGAGGGCAGTGCCGAGACAACTATTTTATAAACACATTTTAAAAATCCAAGAATTTGAATGTTTTTGGAAGTAAGGAGATCAGAGGAACAATTCTTTTTAAGGATATAATCTGCTGTTATCAGCTTAGTCTACCAGCCTGGATATTTGAAAAGTGATGAATCAGATAACCTGGTACAAATACTGTACACTGTATTTTAAGCTGCTTTTGCTAGATCTAGAGATTTTGGGGACTGAAGGAGCCCTAGAGATCATAATCGCCTAATTTTATAGGTGATATAACAGAGGCCCAGAGAGGTTAACCTGCTTCTTTTGACAATAAAAGAATTAGATCATGTGAGTTGTAACCCAGTGGTGGAGACAGAGAGGGGTGACTGTGAGATGCTTTTCTCTCACCTCCACTTCATCCATCCCTAACTTCTAGTCATCTCTCTTTCCCTTCTCTTCAGTAACCAATAATCTAGTAAAAAAAAAAACAAAAACCAAAACTGTGAGTCACCACTTAACCAAAGCTTCCAGACAAGGCCCGCATGTTCCCCTCCTGCTACCCAGCCCAGGATAGAAAACTTGGAGTGGTCACTCTCCCCTTACAAAAACCACCTTCTGTCTCTATCATTAGTCTCTACAGCTTTGTGGACCTTGAAAAACTGGAGGATTTGTTGGCATCCTGTTGTTTCTTTTATTCCCTTTACTTTATCTTCCTGTGTTTGTCCCTACCTGACTTGCACTTAAGGCCGATTTTGGAGATAGTGCTTATGTGTATCTGTGAGAAATGATATATCTCTTCTTCCCTATAGGCACTAACTGGTTGGCCCATTTAAGCTTAATTTCTTCTTGGGAGTTTGACTAATTATTCGTGGTTTTGGCTAGAATCTCTTCCAGCAGCTGCAACACACAGGCTTCCAAAATCCTTTCTGGGCCTAATGTGCTGCTTTTCCCTTTTTAAAGGGGAAACCGAGAAGTTCAGGAAATGATTACTTTGCATGTGTGCGCTGTGTGCTGAGTCACTTCAGTTGTGTCCGACTCTGGCAGTCAGTGTGAATGCTTATTAGGCCAGCTGTGTCTATTAGCTAAAATGATCAAAATTAGAATTCTTCCTTCATACAGAGACCAGGAGATAGACGGCCTATCGTTCCTAGTGATTGCATTTAATTTTATTTTTCATTTAATTTTATTTTTTAAAGGTCATTTTCTTATTTTTTTACCTTTATTTAGGTAGTTAGTTTTGGCTGCACTGGGTCCTCATTGCTGTGCACAGGCTCTCTCTAGTTGCAGTGAGCAGGGGCTACTCATTGCTTCGGTGTGCCACCTTCTCACTGGGATGGCTTCGCTTGCTGCGGATTGCGGATTCTAGGCACAGGAGCTCAGTAGTTGTGAAGTACAGACTTAGCTGTTGCATGGCCCGTGGAATCTTCCCTGACCAGGGATTGACTGGTGTGCCCTACACTGGCAGGTGGATTCTTAACCACTGGACTACTTGGGAAGTCCTGGTGATTACATTTTAAAGGAATGGCTTTTAGGTCCTTGAGTAAGACACCCTTCAACAGTAGGAGATACATATATATCTCAAAGGGACAGAGGAAGGACTCACAATCATAAATCCACTTTCATAAGCACTCTAAGAAGGTGTGGTCAGGTGCCTATTTTCAGGTGTGGGCTAGAACAAACAGCAAATTTTGGGGGGAGCCTTGAACTTTCTCAGGCAGGCACTTTAAGGGGGGGCTAGGGACTTCCGTTGCAGCCACACTTATCAATGCAGGAGACGCAGGTTTGATCCCTGATTTGGGAAGATCCCCTGAAGAAGGAAATGGCAACCACTCTAGTATTCTTGCCTGGGAAATCCCATGGACAGAGGAGCCTGGTAGGCTACAGTCCATGGGGTCACAAAAGAGTTGGACACAACTTAGCAACTAAACAATAATAAGGGTTAATTCTTATGGATTGAGCTGTTAGAAACTAAGTCTTTTAATATGTGGATAGGGGATTGGATGAAATCATTTGTGTTGAGAATCTGTAGTTTTTACAGGCCAAGGTTGAGTTTGATCAAGGAGAGAATGTTTCTCATCCAGTAATTTTAAGACCTGTTGTAAGGTCAGACCCCCCCAAGATGGCTGTTCTCTTTCTCTCTGTAACCACCTGCTCCACCAGGACCTGCTTCACCTACACCCTACACTCAGGACTGACCCACCCACACACTTGCCCCAATCCCAGCCAGTGATTGTTCTTGTTGAAGGAGCAGTGAAGGGCATGCCCCTCTGCTGGTTTCCCTGGTAATCCTGGTAACCAATCAGCCAAGGTGACAGCCAATTACTCTGTAATTGGTAATCCCCCCATCCCTACCCGCCAACCCCACCATTCCCCAGGAATGAAGATTGCTGCCATATCTTGCCCACCTTGGGGTGTCACTCCAGGGCCTTGCTTTTGACAGTAAGTATTCCTGTTCCTGCCCCCTCATCCATTACATCATTATTTCTGTTTCTGACTCCTGGGTTTGGTCTTGAACTCGGGCAAGCACAGTCCTTGGAGGCCTGTGGGGTGCAACTCAACCCATATTATTTCAGTTAAATTTTTATAAAAACTTTTATTTGCCTTTTTCATCTGTAAAATAGGAATTACCTATTAACGTCTCACAGAGAAGGCAATGGCACCCCACTCCAGTACCCTTGCCTGGAAAATCCCATGAACAGAGGGGCCTGGTGGGCTGCAGTCCATGGGGTCGCTAGGAGTAGGACACGACTGAGCGACTTCACTTTATTTTTTCACTTTCATGCATTGGAGAAAGAAATGGCAACCCACTCCAGTGTTCTTGCCTGCAGAATCCCAGGGACGGTGGAGCCTGATGGGCTGCCGTCTATGGGGTTGCACAGAGTCGGACACGACTGAAGCGACTTAGCAGCAGCTTTAACATCTCATACAACACTTGGGAGCATCTAGTACAGCGCTGTCCAATGGAAGTATTGGACAAGCCCCCATGTCATTATCAATAACCTCATTGCCACATTTTTAAAAATAGAAATAAACAATAAAAATTAATGTTTGCATTTTATTTACCTAATATAATCAAAACATTTCAACATGTAATCAATACTTTTAAATTATCGGGAGATTTTACGTTCTGTTTTCGTTCTGTGTATTTTACATTTACAACATTTCCGTTAGGGCCAGACACTATTCAAATGTTCAGTAGTCACTTTCAAGCTGCCGCATTGGACAGCGCGGGTCTACACAGCTCAGCAGACACGCCCTGCAGAGGTGAGCGTAGGGCGGGTCTTAGCCAGACGGGGCGGAGCCTCTCAGGGCGCGTTTTGGGCCTCGCTAGCTGCCGTAGGAAGCGCCGGACGTGGCGGCGCCACGTCCCCTGCCGCCGAGGGAGAGGAGTCAGTTGGGCCTTGGGGTGGGTGGCCATGGCTTTTACGTTGTACTCGCTGCTGCAGGCGGCCCTTCTCTGCGTCAATGCCATCGCCGTGCTTCACGAGGAGCGTTTCCTCAAGAACAGTGAGTGGGGCCGGTGGGCCGCACTGAGGGGGCGGCGGCGGAGCTCGGGGATCGCGGACCCGAGTAGGGCCGCGTGAGGGGACCACCTGGGCAGGGACGGACGGACGGGCGGCCAAGGGCTCGCCTCTTTGGGGCCCTTCCTTGGGTGGGGAAGCCGAGCCACTCTCGTCTCACAGGAGAGTGAAGATTGTTCCACAGACGCCCGCTGGGTGCCAGCCCTGGGGGGTCGGGAAGCGGAGATGAGTAGAGCCGGGGACGCCCTTGCCTGCGACTAGTTTAGGCTAGGAATTTAGTACACGTTTCCATGGCTGCTTTTAATTGTCAAAAATCTGAGGTGTGGGTTTTCAGTGAAAGAGGGAGGGGCGTGGCTCATTTTGGAGCGTGGGTAGTTTGAAGAAGGAGCTGATGGAGAGTCATAGGGGTTCCTGGGCTTTGGAGATAAGAGGAAAGGAAGCCTGTTGGGATTATCACAACATCCAGCCACGCGCATTCCAAGAAAAGTTTATTCAGCACAGTTTATCGGGTGCCTGTGATGCACCAGCCTAGAATCTGAGCGTACAGGGAAGACAAATTATGCCTACCGGGATCTCGCAATCCAGCGAGCTCCATGCCACTTGGGCAGGCTGCTTTTTTTCTGTCTAAGGCACAATTACGGCAGGATACTGCATGATGGTACATCATTTGTCACAGCGTGCGGAACGTGTCAGTGTAGATCACTGAAACTCAAACCCATGAGCAAGGTTGACTCGTTTCATTTATTCCTTCAGGAGAGATTTATTGAGCACAAATATGTGCCGGGCCCATGTAATAGGAGCTGAGGTTACAACAGTTATCCTACCCTTCTAATGGAAGTTACTCTAAGTAAAAACTGAAGAAGTGCCAATAACAAGTATGCAGAATGTTACAAAAGAGATGTGTTGGGACATACTAACTTGTGAGTCTTAGAAATCTTAGAGGAAGTATGTCTAACCGGAAACGTGTAATGTATCAGTAAACATTAGGTGAAGGGTCAGGAAGTGAGGGGTTAAAAGCTGGTGTGAAAATTGGAAAGGTCCTAAGCAGGGCAGTGATGTGACCAGATTTGTGTTGTTTGCAAGATCTTTCTGGTTACTTTATGGAGAACAGTTCAGAAGTGTAGAAGAGTGGATGTGGAAAGCACCATTTCAAATAGGGCAAGTAGATATTGTGAGTATAATACAAGTTGAATGGATATAATAACAATAATGATACCTAATGCTGAACACTAACCGTGTGCCAGAATCTGTATCCAGTGCTTTACACATACTAACTTGTGTAACCCTTACAAGAACCCTGTGAGACAGGTACTGTTCTCATCCCTGCTTTACACTAAGTTGGAGGAAATGAAGAAATGGTAGCTGGAAGGGGATACGGGGATATGTTTTGTGGTGGTTTTGTTTTTAGGTGTCAGCAGCAACAGTGAGGGAGAAGGCAATGGCACCCCACTCCAGTACTCTCGCCTGGAAAATCCCATGGACGGAGGAGCCTGGTGGGCTGCAGTCCATGGGGTCACTGAGAGTAGGACACGACTGAGCAACTTCACTTTCACTTTTCACTTTCACGCATTGGAGAAGGAAATGGCAGCCCACTCCAGTGTTCTTGCCTGGGGAATCCCAGGGACGGGGGAGCCTGGTGGGCTGCTGTCTCTGGGGTCACACAGAGTTGGACACGACTGAAGCAACTTAGCAGCAGCAGCAACAGTGAGAACTAGTCAGGTTCTTTTGTAAGTCAGTGCCATGAAAAACATGGGGAGAAAGTGAACACTGAAGCAAATATACAAATATAAAAAAGAAGAGATTAAGAAGGTATTCATATGCAGCATGTGGACCTTGGTTGACTTCTACTTCACACATCGACTGTAAAAAACATTTTAAAGATTCTAGTATGGACTAGATACTAGATGATATTAAGGAATCACTGGACATCTTGTTAGTGTGATAAAGATGCATACTGAAATATTCAGGAGTGAAATATTATAGTACCAGCAATTTATTTTTAAAGAAACCAAGCAGAGAAAAAAATGAAGCACATAAGGCAAAAAAAAAAAAAGTCAATAATTAAAAAAATTAGTTATTTATTTAATTTGGGCTATGCTGGGTCTTGGTTGCTGCGAGGGCTTTCTCTAGTTGGGGTGTGCAGGCTTCTCAGTGCGGTGGGTTCTGTTGTTGCAAAGCACGGGCTCTAGAGGTGTGGGCTTCAGTAGTTATGGCTCCCAGGCTCAAGAGCACAGGCGCAATAGTTGCGGCAACTGGGCTTAGTTGCTCCACGGCACATGGGTGCTTTCCAGATCAGGGATTGAACCTGTGTCTCCTGCATTGGCAGACGGATTCTTAACCACTGAGCCATGAGAGAAGTCCCCCAAGTCAACAATTATTACACATTGTAAATCAACTATACTCCAATATAAAATAAAATGTTTAAAAAATCAGCAGTTATTAAATCTGAGTGATAAATATGTTTTAAAACTTTCATAATTAAAGGTTAGAAAAAAGAATGGCTAACAGGAAAGAAATAGTAATGAGAGAAAAATAAAAGATACAGGAGAGAAATGAGGTGATTGATAGCTGAAGGATTCTGAGAAGGTGGGTGGAGATGGGACCTAAGGTACACATGGAGGAGATGGCATAAATGGGAGGTGGGATACTTTCTTTATTGAAAAAGGAGGAAAAGTTAGCTGGAGAAGCAGGAGGTTCCTAGAGTTGGTGGCAGAAAGTTTTTCTCCATTCCTTACAACAAATAGGCCAATCACTGTGAGCAACGTGGAAAGATGTAGCAGTGAGCATGACCCAGTGTCTTTGTTCTCAGAGCAGTAGAACAGATAAATAATTATACAGATAGTTGAGTCTAGGATAAATGCTTTGAAGGAAGAGAACTAGGTAAGAACCATGGGAATGTAACCTCCTGGTTGGATTAGGACAGTGTTGGTTCCTAAGGAAATAGCATTTAAAGCTAAGTCCTAGAATAGGAATAGGAAGTAGTGTATTTTTGGTTACCTTTCAGACTTCTAAGTGGAGAGAGATGTCATGTAGGCATTTGTGTATACAGGTCTGGCGCCCAGAAGGGAGGTTTGGGGAGGATTTACACATGGGGATTTTTAGTGTTGGCTGGTAATTTCAAACTGTTGGAATGAAGGCTCTTTCTCAGAGAGGTTCAAGGATTGAGTCCTGAAATTATTTATTCATGTCAGGGTTCTTGGTTGCAAGCAGCAGAAGCTGATTCTGGCTAATTAAGGAGAAGGAAATTTAATAAAAGTTTTTTGGAGAATAGAACAATGGAGCAGAGTGGAGAATCCAAATATAGACACATATTTATATGGACACTTAATTTAATAAAGGTAACAGCAGAGTGTGATAGGAAGGTCCTTCGATAAATGATTCTGGGTTAACTGGCTATTCAAAAAGAAGTAAATGAATCTTGACCCTCTGCTTCATGCTAAACACAAAAGTCAATTGCAAGAATGTTGTAGATCTAAGTGGGAAAGGTAAAAATAAAGCTGGAAGAAAACATTTTTTTTTCTGAAAGGGCCATATTAAAAATACATAGCAAGCTTTTGCAGGCCAGGAGACAGATGAAGCTATTAAGTGGGAATTAGCCATTTATAAATGTTAATACATCATTCTTTTTTCCCCCAGCTTTGAGATTTAATTGACATATAACATTGTGTAAGTGTAAGACATATTTGTGATGATTTGGTACACATATATATTGCAGAATGCTTACCACAGTAAGGTTGGTTAACACATCCTTCACCTTACATAATTATCATTTTATTGTAGATATTGTTTCAGTGAGAACATTTAAGATTTACTTTCAGAGCAGCTTTCAAGTAAACAATGCAGTGTTGTTAACTGTGGTCACCATGCTGTACAGTAGATCCCCAAAATTTGCTCATCTAATAACTGAGAGTACCTTTTGACCAATATCTCCTGATTTCCTCCACCACTCAGCTCCTGGCAACCGCCATACTACTGTCTCTTTCTATGAGTTCAATGGTTTTAGATCCCACATATAGGTGAGATAGTACGGTAGTAGTCTTCCTCTGAGTTATTTCAGTTAGCATAGTGTCCTCAGGCTCCATCTTTGTTGTCACATATGTCAAGTTTTCCTTATTTGTGGCTGAATAATATTTCATTGTATAGGTACATTGCTGCGGCTGCTGCTGCTGCTAAGTCGCTTCAGTCGTGTCCGGCTCTGTGCAACCCCATAGATGGCAGCCCACCGGGCTCCCCTGTCCCTGGGATTCTCCAGGCAAGAACACTGGAGTGGGTTACCATTTCCTTCTCCAGTGCGTGAAAGTGAAAAGTGAAAGTGAAAAGTGAAAGTGAAGTCGCTCAGTCGTGTCCGACCCTCAGTGACCCCATGGACTGCAGCCTCCCAGGCTCCTCCATCTATGGGATTTTCCAGGCAAGAGTACTGGAGTGAGTGCCATTGCGTTCTCCGATACGTACATTACATTTTCTTAATTCATTCATTCGTCAGTGAACACTTAGATTGTTTTCATGTCTCGGCAATTGTGAATAGTGCTGGAATGAACATAGGAATGCAAATATCTCTTCAAGATAATGATTTCATCTCTTTTGGATAAATACCCAGAAATGGGGTTACTAAATGTATTTCTTTTTGAAATTTTTTGAGGAACTGTCATCCTACTTTCCATAGCAGCTGTACAAATTTACATTCCTGTGGACAGTGCACAAAGGTTCCCTTTTTCCACATCCTTGCCAGCATTTATTGTCTCTTGTTTTTTTTGGTAATAGCTGTTCTAACAAGTGTGAGGTGATATTTCATTGTGGCTCTGACTTGCATTTCTCTGATGAATAGTGATGTTGAATACATTTTCATGTACTTTTTGGCCGTTTTTATGTCTTTGGACTCTTCAGTTCCTCTGCCCACTTTTAAACAGATTATTTGGAAATACAATTATTAATGGAGAACACTTCCAAAATGTTGATGTGAGAACCTTCACTGGACCCTCTTTTCAATGAAACCACTATAACTAGTGACTATTATTTAAAAAACAAACATTCAGAGTCACCGGAAATTGTCATAAGAATATACAACAAACAGAGAAACTTCTTTTTTCTGCCAAGAAAATCTATTAAAGCTCAGTAAGGGCAGTGAGACTCTCTTGTGTTTGAGCCACATCCAGTTCTCCCCCCTCCCCTACTGGGGAAAAAACAAAGGAAATAATAAAGATTACAGTGAAAATTAATAAAATCCAGAGCAGAAAAACAATAAAGAGAATTAACAAAACAAAAAGCTAGTTCTCTCAGAAGATCAACAAAATTGGCAAACAGTAAAAAAGAAGACTCAGATTCCTAAAGTCAGTGATCAAAGGAGACATCACTACCTTAGAGAATGAAAAGGATGTTAAGGGAATGGTGTGAACAACTGTATCCCAACAAATTAGATGATTTAGATGAAATGGACAAATTTCTAGAAAGACCACAAACTACTGAACCGACTGATTAGACCTATAACATGTAAAGAGATTAAGTTAGTAGTTTTAAAACTTTGAACAAAGGAAAACCCAGGCTTCATTGCTGGATTCTACCAAACATTTAAAGAAAACTTAATACCAAAATAGAGAGGAGAGAGGACATCCCAACTCATCCCTTGAGGCCAGTATTAACCTGGTATGAAAACCAGACACAGCACAAGAAAAGAAACCCCAGACCAGTATCTCTGATGAATATAAACACAAAAATTCTCTGCAGAACACTGGCAAACTAAACCAGGTGGGATTTACCGCAAGAGTGCAGGGTTGATTTAACCTTTTAAAATGAGTTTAATTCATCATATTAGTAAAATAAAAATCACATGATTATAATAGATGCAGAGAAAAATTTGACAAAACCCCATACCCTTTCATGATAAAACATTCAAGAAACTAGGAATAGGAAAGAACTTTCTCAATCTGATAAATAACATCTATGAAAACCCCCCCAGTGAGGGTTGTGTGAGCCTAAATAATAGAGAAATTCCTAAAGGAGGTAGATTTTAAACAGTAAGTCAGGAGACTCCCCTGGTGGTCCAGTGGCTAAGATGCCATGCTCCCAATGCAGGGGGCCTGGGTTCAGTCCCTGGTCTAAAGATCCCATGTGCCGCAATCAAGACCCAATGTGCCGCAATCAAGACGCAATGTGGCTAAATAAGTAAATATTAAAAAACAAAAACAAAAAACCAATAAGTCAGATTTGCATCAATGTACAGAGAAATGAGGGCTTCTCTGGTGGCTTAGTGGTAAAAAATTTGCCTGTAGTACAGGAGACACAGATTCAATCCCTGGATCAGAAAATCCCTCTGGAGAAGGAACTGGCAACCCATTCCAGTATTCTTGCCTGGGAAATCCCATGGACAGAGCAGTCAGTGAGGCTACAATGCATGGGGTCTCAAGAGTCAGACATGGCTCAGCAACTAAGCCACCACCACAGAGAAATGAACAAGGTATTCCATAGGCCTTACATATGATAGACATAGATGAGCATGCAGTTTATAAAACATTGAAGAAACTCTATAGATACATGTTTCTATTTAAATATATATTACTGAAAAGCATTTAATTTCGTCAAAGGTTAAGTGGAAATAATTGTGTTGAATTGGGAATTATATTGAACCAAGAGAGATTAGTCTGAGTATACTAGATCATTCACTTCAGCAGTGTTCTTTTTGATCAAGGTAATTTTTTCAAACTTATATTAGTAGAGTTCTTTGTGTGGTTTATTAGGTACTTTTACATTTATGATAGCCCTGCAAACTTGGTGACACAAAATAAAGCACATTCATTTTCTTTCATAGAAATGGAAACTGATCTCAAAGAAGCTGAGGTTTGCCAATGTTCTCAAAACTGCGTTAATACTTTTTTCTTCAAAATGTATCTAGCTGAGGATTGTTGACTGAACCTGGATGGATTACCCTTTTGTGTGTGACTTTTTGAAGTCTGGGCAGGGGAAGAACCTTATGTGGTGTTTACAATTAGTAACTTTTTCTATTTAAGTTCATTCCTGAGATTGGCAGCAACAGCTGCTGGCTGGTCTTATTTGTTTTCTGCTGGGCCCTCCAGCTATGGACAAGAAAGCTGCTGAGTTCAGTCTTTATCCTTAAAAAAAAAAAAGCAAAGCTCTTTAAAACTTTGGCCAGGTTCCTTAGAAAAACAACTGACACTCTTTAGTAGCAGTTGGAGAGAAAACTATTTGTTACAGTAAAAGGTAATCCCTGGCAGATGATCTTTCACTGGTCAATTTTGTATTTGTCTGTGGAATATCGAGAGGAATGTTTTCCTCACTCTCCCCAAAATTCTGTTTTCTTTTTCATTCTAGTGGCATAAGAATAGAGAAGCTAACATTAGCCGATAATTTACTATTTTTTAAAAATTACTTAAGTGCTGATGCTTAAATCATGGTATTCTCTATATTGTAGAGTTTTATCCTGTTTTGTTGAGGAGCAAGCAGTTGGAAGATATATTTTTTTTCTGGGATCACTCCTCATTATGTGCACGATCCACAAAGTACTTAAAGAAGTTCTTTTTTACTATCTAAGAGACTATGGCCCTGAATGGAAACGAGTGATAGTTTTAGCAAGGATAAATTTCCTAAAAGCAGGTAAAGGAAATGAAACCAGCAACTGTCTAAAGGCAGTTATAGAGCAATTCAGAGTGACTTGTGGTTGAAGCCCCTCTCTGGAACCTGTCCTTGCCCGCAGGATGTTCATGCTCTGAATTCCATAGGGGTTTCTCCAATAGAGGAGTAGCTTTACAGGTTTTCTTTTTAAATGTCATTTTTATTTTTATCAAAGCAATGTATGTGTGTGGTTTTAAGGTCAAAAAAGCCCTTCAACCTATAAAGAAAAATAGAAGCCTCCTGCTCCATCTCTCCTCAACCTCCTCTATTCTTCTAAAGCAATTATTTTTAACTCTTTCAAGTTTTAAATCATTGACCTACTATTGTGAAATGTTTTAGCACAGTTGTACCATCAGTGGCACACTCATTCTTGTATAAGCACAAATACACACACACTTCCCTTCTCCGCCTCTCACATCTCCAGCCAATTATTGGTAATATCAGTATTCCATATTTAATATGACTATGCATATTACAGCTGAACAGTTAAGAAAAATCATAATTTTATTCTTCTAGTTGATTTGTGGTTCAGGTGTAGAATTCTAGATTGGAACCACTTTTTCTAGAGTTTTGAGGACATTATTCCATTTAATTTTCTCATTTCCTTTATTGATGTTAAGTCTAATGCCATTGTGATTCCTGACTCTTTGTAGGTAGAGACCCTTTAGGGTATTCTCTTTATCTTTGCATGCACAGTTGCTTCAGTCATGTCTGATTCTTTGCAACCCTATGTTCTGTAGCCCACCAGGCTCCTCTGTCCATGGGATTCTCCAGGCAAGAATACTGGAGTGGGTTGCTGTGCCCTCCTCCAGGGGATCTTCCCAACCCAGGAGGTGAACCCCCATCTCTTACATGTCCTGCATTGGCAGGAGGGTTCTTTACCACTAGCACTACCTGGGAAGCCCTTTTATCTTTAGAAGACTGAAATTTTACAATAATGTGGCAGTCTATGGGTCTCCTTTTCATTGGGCCGTACCCTGATTGGGCCCATTTGGCCTAAAGGCTCATATCCCTCAGTTTTGGGATATCATCTCTTAATATGTGTTTGATAATTCTTTTAAAAACTTTTATTGGCGTATAGTTGATTTACAGCATTTGTGGTAGTTTCAGGTGTACAGCAAAGTGAATCCGTTATATCCTTTTTTTTTTTTTAAGATTCTTTTCCCATTAGGCCATTATAGAGTGTTGAGTAGAGTTTCCTGTGCTATACAGCAGGTTCTTATTATCTTTTTTTTATATATATAGTAGTGTATATATATTAATCCTCATATTTCCCAGATTATCGCTCCCCCATCCCTTGGTAATGATAAATTTGTTTTTTACATCCATGACTGTACTTTTGTAAATAAGTTCATTTGTTCAGTTCAGTTCAGTCGCTCAGTCGTGTCCGACTCTTTGCGACCCCATGAATTGCAGCATGCCAGGCCTCCCTGTCCATCACCAACTCCCGGAGTTCACTCAGACTCACCAACTCCCGGAGTTCACTCAGACTCACATCCATCGAGTCAGTGATGCCATCCAGCCATCTCATCCTCTGACGTCCCCTTCTCCTCCTGCCCCCAATCCCTCCCAGCATCAGAGTCTTTTCCAAGGAGTCAACTCTTTGCATGAGGTGGCCAAAGTACTGGAGTTTCAGCTTTAGCATCATTCCTTCCAAAGAAATCCCAGGGCTGATCTCCTTCAGAATGGACTGGTTGGATCTCCTTGCAGTCCAAGGGACTCTCAAGAGTCTTCTCCAACGCCACAGTTCAAAAGCATCAATTCTTCAGCGCTCAGCCTTCTTCACAGTCCAACTCTCATATCCATACATGACCACTGGAAAAACCATAGCCTTGACTAGACGGACCTTTGCTGGCAAAGTAACGTCTCTGCTTTTGAATATGCTCTCTAGGTTGGTCATAACTTTCCTTCCAAGGAGTAAGCGTCTTTTAATTCCATGGCTGCAGTCACCATCTGCAGTGATTTTGTACCCCCTCTTTTTTTTTGACTCCACATATAAATGATATCATAATGATATGTCTTTCTGACTTCACTCAGTATGACAAACAGTCTCTAGGTCCGTCCTTGTTGCTGCAAATGGCATTATTTTGTTCTTATGGCTGAATAGTATTCCATTGTATATATGCACTGCGTCATCTTTGTCCATTCCTCTGTTGATGGACATTTATGTTGCTTCCGTGTCCTGGCTGTTGAACATTGGGGTGCATGTATCTTTTTGAATAATGTTTTTCTCTGGGTATATGCCTAGGAGCGGGATTGCTGGATCATATGGTAGTTCTATTTTTAGTTTTAAGGAACCTCCACACTGTTCTCCATAGTGGTGTAGTGACTGTATCAGTTTACATTCCCACCAACAGTGTAAGAGGCTTCCCTTTTCTTCACACCCTCTCCAGCATTTATTGTTGTAGATTTTTTGATGATAGCCATTCTGACCGGTGTCAGTTAATACCTCGTTGTAGTTTTGACTTCATTTTCTCTGATAATTAGTGATGTTGAACATCTTTCCGTGTGCTTTTTGGCCACCTCATTAGGTAATTTTTTCCTGTTTTTTCTTTGCTCTTTCTGAAACTCCAGTTATTTTGACATATTGATATTCCTTTTTTAATGTTTGTCTTGTCTTGTAGGTGTCTTCAACTTGGTGTGTCAGCCTCTTGAACTTTTTATGCTGATAGAGCGAGAACAGTGCTCCTTTTTTACGTTCCCTTTTTCAGGGCATCTCGTTCTCTGAGTTTCGTAGCTACAATTGTTTTTCTCTAAGGATGTTCGTTTTTTTAAAAAAATGAACTTCTTGCATTCTCTCTTCCTCAGAGCCTTCTTTTCTGGCTTGACTCTATCCTACCATGTTCAGAATTGTTCCCTCTTGACTGTCAGTTCATTCTAAAGAGTAAACCCTGAGAGGCTCTTTGGAAGCTCTGTGTATATGGTTGGGAGTTACTCACCAGTGGGCGTCTGAGTTAAATTCGCCGTTTCATTAAATCCCCCTGTATGTCACTAACTGAAGTCACTAATTGACCAACTTCCTGAGTAATTGTGCAACTTCCTGTCTGCAGAATGTAAGTATTCTTATGTTCCAGACTTATGTGATACACAAGCAGGGAAAGCGAGCAGGAATCTGACACTTAGGTTTGTAGACCTTAATTAATTAATTCAGTCCACCTTCCCGAGACCCCAGGTCTGGAGGTTCCCTGCTTCAGTCTCCACTGAGAGTAAACCCGTCTCCTGAGGGGGTAAGAGAGAGAAACTCTTCCCATCAGTTCAGTCTAAGGAAAGGGAGGTGGGGATGAGCGGCGCTAACTTCTCCTGTGGGGACTTTCAGTTAGTCCTCCTGTGTTTCCAAAACCGCATCACCCTCACTGGCATTTTGAAGTTTCTCTCAAGTTTTCAGGATTCTCAGCAAGATTCGCCTCAGTTTTTTATTGTGTGCTCCCTGGAGGTTTAGATTTCAGTTTTCTCTGCTAAGTCAGTTATTGTTCCGTTTATCTTTTTCTGTTGTTGTTCGGATTAACTTCTCTTGCCTGAGGACTTCTTTCTTATTACTCTTGTAAGCTCAGTGGTAAGAGAATCCACCTGCCAGTGCAGGAGGCACAGGAGATGTGGGTTGGATTCCTGGGTCGGGAAAGTCCCCTGGAAATGGCAACCCACTCCAGCATTCTTGTCTAGAAAATTCCATGGACAGAGGAGCTACAGTCCATGGGGTCGCAAAGAGTTGGACATATTATTATTAGTAGATTTCAGGAGAAGTCTTAACTTAAAAGTGTGTGTCCACTGATGGGGTTCAGGACATGCTACCCCCAAGTAAGTCACTGTGGCATGTTGAACATCTCAAGCTGAAGGAGTTTAGAGAAAACACCAGAAGCAGAGCGATCACCCCACCCTCCCCCCTCACTGCCCCTTCTTTCCTGAAAGCAGGAAATAAGTTTCTCATGTGAAAGGTATCCTCCCCATACCAGAAGGAAGGGAGACATTCTTAGCACCAGAGACAGGGAACTGAGGGCCAGACAGACTGTATTACTTTATGACATTATCCATAGCCCAAATGCCTTTTCTTGTTAATTCTTCACAAATTTATTCCCTTGTCTAAAAGGTAGACGTTTCCTGTTCTGCTCACTTTTTCAGGTCTTCATTTTCTCCTGAAGACTCCCAGGTACATGTAAAACCTTAATAAACTTTGTATGCTTTTCTCCTGTTAATGTCTTTGTCAGTTTAATTTTCATACATAACCAAGGACCCTAAGAGGGTCAAGGAGACATTCTTCCTTACAGTAACCATTATGTTTAACTGAAACCAGGCTGCTTTCTTACTGTGCAGAGTTGTTAAGTAGGTTTATATGAGTAAGACTAAACTGGTTTGGAAAATAATACAACTGGTGGTGGTAGCCATTTTGTGTTTTATGTCTTTTCAAGACACTATTATGAAATAATTTTCACCACATTGTAAGTAGTTAAAGGCTGGTACTACACCTTTGAACTTAGATGACAGAGAATTGCCATATAGTGGAGAATTCTGATTTGAGCTACCTAGAAAAGAGAAAGAAAAATACCTAGAAAATATGTGGGACAAAGAAATTATAGTAGAACTTATTATATAGTAAAAGTAAATGTTGGAGAAACAGCATAAATATATTTTCTTGCCAGAGATCCAGAAGTAAGAAGCAAGCAAAATGCAGGTTTGAGATTGTTTTTAACTTGGAGAAATCTATGCATTTAATATTGGAGGATTTCTTCCTCCCTCCCTCAAAGCTACAATGAATGAATGGTTTGTGTTATGCTTTGTGTGTCTTAAAAATAAAGAAACATGGTTCTTTGAAAGTTTTATCTACGATCCTAGGGTTTACCATACCTTTGTTTATCCAAAGTTAACTCGGTTTGCTATAAATTCAGTTTAATTCCACAAATGTATATTACTTGCTCTGGGGTTGGGGAGAAGGGAAAGGTAAAGAAAGACTAAATTTAGTTCCAGGAATTTATAATATGACTTACAATCAGTAGTTACTGTTTGGGTAAAACAAGGTTTATTATGACATAGAGGGGAATTAGGAAAGGCCTTGACTTTAAAGTCAGACAGACCTGGATTACTTTCCCAACAAAGGTCCATCTAGTCAAGGCTATGGTTTTTCCAGTGGTCATGTATGGATGTGAGAGTTGGACTATAAAGAAGGCTGAGTGCTGAAGAATTGATGCTTTTGAACTGTGGTGTTGGAGAAGACTTGAGAGTCCCTTGGACTGCAAGGAGATCCAACCAGTCCATCCTAAAGGAGATCAGTCCTGAATATTCATTGGAAGGACTGATGCTGAAGCTGAAATTCCAACACTTTGGACACCTGATGCAAAGAACTGACTCATTTGAAAAGACCCTGATGCTGGGAAAGATTGAAGGAGGGAGGAGAAGGGGACGACAGAGGATGAGATGGTTGGATGGCATCACTGGCTTGATGGACATGGGTTTGGGTGAACTCTGGGAGTTGGTGATGGACAGGGAGGCCTGGCGTGCTGCGGTTCATGGGGTCACAAAGAGTCAGACATGACTGAGTGACTGAACTGAACTGAGACCTGGATTCAGAAGCTGCCTTTAACATGTATAGCAGTTAATCGGAATTGAGTGTGAATAGCAATACTTGGAGGGTTGTGGTATGATACAGGGCTAGCATTTTAATTTAAGGAGCTTCTGACTTCACTCAGTAGATGATGGAAATCATCACACATTGTGAGCTAGAAAGATCTAGCCCTTTAAGGGAGAAAGAGGTTGAGGTGAAATTGCAGAGGCATCTATTGAGAGTCTGGCCAAAGATGGTAGAGGCTGTGATATTAACCATTGTGATGGAGGTTGAGCTCTGGGAGCTTGAAATGAGTAACACCTCCGTGGACTAGGAAGGCTATGAACACAGGTGAGCTAGGTCTTGAAGGGTGAGTGGGAGTCAAAACATACCTATTCTGTTGTGAACTTGAATTTTATATTAGT
Source organism: Bos mutus (assembly GCF_027580195.1). Taxonomy (NCBI): domain Eukaryota; kingdom Metazoa; phylum Chordata; class Mammalia; order Artiodactyla; family Bovidae; genus Bos; species Bos mutus. The sequence continues at coordinate 46,935,956 of NC_091640.1, read as the reverse complement.
TTTACACCGTAGCATATCTCAGTATTGATGTAACCAAAAAAGCAACCATTATTTAACCTTTATTTCAACCAAGTAAAAGTTGATTAAGCAATATGAAATCTTGTTAGCTGATACTTGGTTCTTTCATATATAAAATAAAAACTTTTTCTCCATCTTCAGGTTAAATGGTTAGTGTGTCAGGAATTAATTAAGCCCTGTAGTCATAGGAGATTAAAAAAATACCTAGTCATAAGAGATATGAAAAGTGGACCTGAAATAAGGACAAGAGAAGGACATTGCAGAAATGAGGATGTGTGAGCCTCTAGAAGAATGTGTAAGGCAATAAAAAAAAAGATGAACAAATAAAGGTAAAGAAGTAATGATTTATATTATCAGGAAAATGACAGAAGAAGGTAAAAGACCCATTTACTAAAAATAAGTGGGATTAGATAGTAGGCTAAATTCCTCACCTCAAAATTGAGAAATGAAGAGGAATGGTCAAGTTAAAAAGATATACCTCTGTTGCCATGCTATGAAGACCTATCCAAGCTATGGACAGGTTTGTATTAATATTTCCCCAGGTGAACACATAATGAAACTTAGATGCAACACCTTTATACTAATAATTACATTGGTTTTTATGAATTCTGAGTTGAACTAATTTATTATTCAACTTGACAATATGCTTTGGTTTTCAGTTCTGACCTGAAAAATGTTTTGTTTAAAAAAGGAGAAAGATAACAGTTAGGTTGTCACAACAGTCATCTTTATTGAATTCAGTGCCATGGAATAATTTACTAGGCTATAGTTTATTTTATAAAATTAAAAGGGAAATTAAATGTGCTGCTTATCAAAAGTAAAAAATACACGCTAAAATTTTTAAATCATATGACTATATTTTATGTCTTTAACAGAGACTCAAAGTTACGTTTTAGAAGGTGACTAATGAGGGAGCAAGGCAAGTGCTTAATAAATTTTAACACAGCTTATCATCTTTATGTTATGCAGTTGGCTGGGGAACAGACCAGGGAATTGGAGGATTCGGAGAAGAGCCAGGAATTAAATCTCAGCTAATGAACCTTATTCGATCTGTAAGAACCGTGATGAGAGGTAAGAAGCAAAACTAGTAGAACACTCTTTCATTTTAATTTTGTGGTTTAAGTAGCAAAACTTCCGAGTGTGAATGTCATTTTTGGTGGAGATTTTCTCCCCGGGACTTGGAAGCAACGAACCTGAAAGAAGGATACTTGGACAGTCTCTTGCAAGGACTGACAAGTTTATTTCTGCAGTCAAGCCTTTTTATAGAAGTATTAACAAAGAGCTTAGAGTATACAGTCAGCAGAGTGGGTATGGGGTTAACACCTAATCAGTAAAAATATTTCAAGGACAGCGTGCTCTAAGTGACCCATGAGCTTATCCCATAACCCGTTTTCTCAAGCAACATCCTTAATATTTATTATTAAATCTTGGTGCCGGGCATAACCAAAGGCAGGAGATGTTTTTCTGCCCGGGTACATCAAGCTGGGGTATTTCTGGCCCTTCACCATTTTCCCAAGGACTTCCTCCAACCGGCTATTTTGTACTGGGCTTCCCAACAATTTTTGAAGTGGAAACTTTTTTCTGTTTGACTTGGCTTTAGTGCTTAAAAAGTTACTAGTTTTTTTCCTCTCTTGCCTTCTCTATTTAAGCCAACTGATGCAGATGGAATGCTCAGTGATGTGATGTTTCTTTGCTACCTGTATGTCACCACTTGGGATTGAAAGACATTAGTGTTCTTGCCTTTTAGAAATTCTTTTTGCTTCTAAGTAGAAAAGTTATCTAGAGTCCTGTAAGACTTTCAAGAGAAAAATACAGGCCCCATGTCTGTTATTTTATTAGAAAATATTTTAGAACAACTCGGGAGTTCAAAACCTTTTATTTGAAACTATTAAAATTAGAGTCTCTTACTACCTCTACCTCTGTCTGTCTATTAGCTGCTTTCATCACAGCTTTGGGTAGAATGATAAATAAGTTCATTCTTCATTTAGTGATGAAGCTACAGAATCTTCTTTGCACTGTTTTTCTAATGTCAGATATCGCTGGCAACCATGTGGGTCTACTTCTGCCTGGGTCCAGTTTGCTTGTGTTCCCAGAGCTGCTTCAGCACTATCCCCAGATTACTTTGTATTGATCTAGTTGTGACAGTTGTGACCCTTACCCAGTCACACAAGCCCTCTTTCAAATAAGGTTTGGATTTTATGATCCAATGCATGTTTGAATGTTGCTATGTGATAAGGATTTGCAATGTGATTCTGATGACATACTGTATTTCTACCTTCCTGACTTAGTTCTTTTCTGATTTGTTTAATAATTAAATTTGTTTTTTCTTTGCAGTGCCATTGATAATAGTAAACTCAATTGCAATTGTATTACTTTTACTGTTTGGGTGAAGATCAGTGGGGGAAACGGAGACTCCGAAGAAGAGCTGCCAGCAGAAGTTATTACTTCAGTCTTTATTGAAGTATACATATCTTAGCTGGCTCTCCTTGGACTTGACAAAAATGTAAACCTGACAATAAAACCAGAGTCCCTATTTATCTGATTTTTAAAAAATGTTGTACTTACAGTTTTATTGTAAAAAGATCATATCATCAGAGGCCATAACTGTCGAGGATTGGAATACATTGGATTGCTGACTGCTGATAAAAGTTCATGCTATGGAAAAGATTGTTAAAAGGGTGCAGGACTGTCACTTCTGTGTTTTTAGAGATTTCTCTCTTTGACTTCTCAGGGATGAATTTTTTTTCAAAGTTCTTGTAACTTAGTTATGATGTGAGAACAATTATCCTCCTAGATAAAATTTAAAGGATTTTTAAAATATAAAATGTTAGATAATTTGGATTGTTTTATTTTGAACTCGTTGGTTAAGTATTCTGTCTGTATACTGTCTCAGCTATGAAAAATATTTGGATTGTTTTATTTTGAACTCATTGGTTAAGTATTCTGTCTGTATACTGTCTCAGCTATGAAAAATTCAAATCTATAGTAACTATTGAGGACCAATACTCTGATTTTGGGGAGAGTTCTAATTTTCTTAGGTTGGATAGTCACATGTTGATTGTGTTTTTAAGTTTCATTTTAAGTTTTATTCATGCATTTGTTATTTTATTAATTGGCCTGAATGATGAGACCAGATCAGTATCTACATATTTCCAAAGGTTAAAGAAAAATCTGTATAGAAAAGTCTATGCCCTTTTTAACAATGATGACTTATTTTTTAAAATCAGCATAAATAGTAGCCTGCAAGAGCAATCCTAAACAATCACCATTAAACCACACTATGTAAGAAGACTTTATTGTTAAGCATTTACCTCCCTAAATTATCAGGTTTCTTGGAGTAGCACATTAAGGGGTGTGATTGGTGATTCTTCATTCTGTCAGACACTAGAGCATTCATGGTGGATAAATTGTCTTTTGTCTTGTTTTTAAGTCTTAGACCATCCCATATTTGTTTATCCCATAATACTGTTTTATGCAGAAAGATTAAGATAATGTAAATGGTTTTTCTGGAAATTAGTTAATAATGCTTTAAAAGGGGTGGAACGGCATCTATGTTTAAAAGAGAACATTTGTAAATAAAATTCAATTTCCAAGTCAAACACTTGTTTTTGTACCTTAGTATATACCTGTCAGTGTTAATCTTATTTTGTGTATAATACTTACTCTATATGTTCTTTGCTCTAAAATCATTGAACACAGATTTAATGAGTTTCTTTTTTCTTCAATGAATTAACAGCATTGCTGACATATATCAGGACAACTCATGAACAACTCTGATTCTATGACTTAAGGGCAGGTATTAGATGCCTGTTGGCCATGCCTGAGCTGGAGATGGAAGATCTCTGAGCAGGGGGGCCTTACAGCTGAACCAAAGAAGTTTATGAGGGATCCTTAGTTGATTTGTTGGCTAATGGGAGTAACTAACATATTTTGCCCTTAAAGGCAATTTAAGAATCTGACACATGAATTTGAATTTAAGCTTTTGAACAGATTCAAAAGAAGCAGTTAACTGAGGGCACTCCTGCTTCTCCACAGGCAATAGAATTTTAAAGAGAAAGAAGAGCTACCTAAAGAAACTAAAGGCCTATATATAGAAAACTATAAAACACTGGTGAAAGAAATCAAAGAGGACACTAATAGATGGAGAAATATACCATGTTCATGGATTGGAAGAATCAATATAGTGAAAATGAGTATACTACCCAAAGCAATTTATAGATTCAGTGCAATCCCTATCAAGCTACCAATGGTATTCTTCACAGAGCTAGAACAAATAATTTCACAATTTGTATGGAAATACAAAAAACCTTGAATAGCCAAAGCAATCTTGAGAAAGAAGAATGGAACTGGAGGAATCAACCTGCCTGACTTCAAGCTCTACTACAAAGCCACAGTCATCAAGACAGTATGGTACTGGCACAAAGACAGAAATATAGATCAATGGAACAAAATAGAATGCCCAGAGATAAATCCACGCACCTATGGACACCTTACCTTTGACAAAGGAGGCAAGAATATACAATGGATTAAAGACAATCTCTTTAACAAGTGGTGCTGGGAAAACTGGTCAACCACGTGTAAAAGAATGAAACTAGAACACTTTCTAACACCATACACAAAAATAAACTCAAAATGGATTAAAGATCTAAACGTAAGACCAGAAACTATAAAATTCCTAGAGGAGAACATAGGCAAAACACTCTCCGACATGCATCACAGCAGGATTCTCTATGACCCACCTCCCAGAATATTGGAAATAAAAGCAAAAATGAACAAATGGGACCTAATTAAACTTAAAAGCTTCTGCACAACAAAGGAAACTATAAGCAAGGTGAAAAGACAGCCTTCAGAATGGGAGAAAATAATAGCAAATGAAGTAACTGACAAACAACTAATCTCAAAAATATGCAAGCAACTCCTACAGCTCAATTCCAGAAAAATGACCCAATCAAAAAATGGGCCAAAGAACTAAATAGACATTTCTCCGAAGAAGACATACAGATGGCTAACAAACACATGAAAAGATGCTCAACATCACTCATTATCAGAGAAATGTAAATCAAAACCACTATGAGGTACCATTTCACGCCAGTCAGAATGGCTGTGATCCAAAAATCTACAAGCAATAAATGCTGGAGAGGGTGTGGAGAAAAGGGAACCCTCTTACACTATTAGTGGGAATGCAAACTAGTACAGCCACTATGGAGAACAGTGTGGAGATTCCTTTAAAAACCGGAAATAGAACTGCCTTGCTGCTAAGTCGCTTCAGTCGTGTCCGACTCTGTGCGACCCCAGAAACGGCAGCCCACCAGGCTCCCCCATCCCTGAGATTCTCCAGGCAAGAACACTGGAGTGGGTTGCCATTCCCTTCGCCAATGCATGAAAGTGAAAAGTGAAAGTGAAGTCGCTCAGTCGTGTCTGACACCTAGCGACCCCATGGACTGCAGCCTACCAGGCTCCTCCGTCCATGAGATTTGCCAGGCAAGAGTACTGGAGTGGGTTGCCATTGCCTTCTCCCCAGCAATCCCATTGCTGGGCATACACACTGAGGAAACCAGACTTGAAAGAGACATGTGTACCCCAATGTTCATTGCAGCACTGTTTATAATAGCCAGGACATGGAAGCAACCTAGATGTCCATCAGCAGATGAATGGATAAGAAAGCTGTGGTACATATACACAATGGAGTATTACTCAGCCATTAAAAAGAATACATTTGAATCAGTTCTAATGAGGTGGATGAAACTGGAGCCTATTATACAGAGTGAAGTTAGCCAGAAAGAAAAACACCAATACGGTATATTAATGCATATATATGGAATTTAGAAAGATGGTAACAATAACGCTGTATACAAGACAACAAAAGAGACACTGATGTATAGAACAGTCTTGTGGACTCTGTGGGAGAGGGAGAGGGTGGGAAGATTTGGGAGAATGGCATTGAAACATGAATAATATCATATATGAAACGAGTCACCAGTCCAGGTTCAATGAAAGATACTGGATGCTTGGGACTGGTGCACTGGGACGACTCAGAGGGATGGTACAGGGAGGGAGGAGGGAGGAGGGTTCAGAATGGGGAACACGTGTATACCTGTGGCGGATTCATATTGATACATGGCAAAACCAATACAATACTGCAAAGTTAAAAAATAAAAAAGTAAAACTTTAAAAGCAAAAAATAAATAGAAGAGACCTTGGCCTAATAGCATTTTAGTGAAGATGTTACAACACACTTTTATACTCATTTAATGTTGAGATACTGTCCAAGTTCACCTTTCAATGGAGAGCAGTCACAGCAGGGCAGGATTAGAGTATTCTGTAGTGAAGTGGTTCTGTGCAACATGGGCATCAAAGTATTTCCTCTCTAGGAGCTTCCCTGGTGGTCCAGTGCTTAAGAATCTGCCTTCCAATGCAAGGGACACAGGTTTGATCCCAGGTATGGTTGGATCCTACATGCCACGGAGTAACTAAGTCTATGTGCCACAGGGACTAAGCCTGTGCTGTAGACTCCGCGTGCTGAAATTACTGAAGCCTGCTGGCCTAGAACCTGTTCTCTGCAACAAGAGAAGCTACTGCAAAAAGAAACCAGCACACCACAACTAGGGAGTCATTCCCACTGTGCACCTAGAGAAAGCCTGCTCACAGCAACAAAGACCACCACCGCCAAATAATAAGTCTTAAAAAGATGGAAAGAAAAAAGTTTTCTCCCTAAAGTCCTCTTACACAGTTCTAGCTCTACTGTGCCTGAAAAGAGGTCTGTAAACTTTCACAGGCTAACCCTGGTTTCCCCAGGGAAGTTGCAATTCAGTAACTATAGAGTCTTGTTTTAGTAGACAGTAACTTAAGCGCCTGCCTGCCTACCAACATCTTCCCACTTAACCATTCTTAGGGTTAACAATCTGTGATTATTTTGGACTCCAAATACCTGTAGTGTCAATGGTCTTGTGTATTCTGACCCTGTGTCTATATGCCTATGACCTGGGATGAAGGATCTTTACTGTAGTCTGTACATACTCAAATTCATAGCCTATTCCTTAAGCAAATGGTTTTCAAACTTCGATTGTTAACAGCAGAACTGGATTTCCAAAAGAATAATTTAGAAGTGTAATCCTCTAGTATCTTAAACAGATGGCAGACTTCCCTGGTGGTCCAGTAGTTAAGAATCTGCCTTGCAATGTAGGGGACACAGGTTTGATCCTCAGCCGGGGAACTAAGATCCCACAGGCTTCAGGGCACCTAAGCCCATGTGCCACAATGAAGAGCCCACAGGCTGTAACGAACACCCAGCACAGCCAGAAATAAAACAGATGGGAGCAGGTCCATTTCTGTATATCAGTTGAAGCAGGAATGAGACCCATAGGCCCACTGTTCAGCGTCTACTCTTAACAAGCTTCCTAAGGTTCTTCCACCAAACCCTAAACTTTCAAAAATATGAAGTATTGAGAAAAAACCCTGCTTTTTGTAGAGTAGGCATGGTGATTTGTGCCCTGTAGATGTTTGTAATCACTTGTGTGTATATATGTATGTACTCATGAAGTGACCTGAGACAAGGCAGTATATTTGAGTAAAATAGGAGGCAGGATATTGCTAGTATGCCAGCTAGAACTATTTATCATATGGCTTAAATAAACTTCCTAAGACCTCAGTTGTTTTGGTTGCTTCATCTGTAAAATTGGTCAATAATTGTTTCAGACCAGATGTCTGTTACAGATTTTATAAATATATATATATATATATAGAGAGAGAGAGAGAGAGAGAGAGAGAGTCATCTTTACCAGGTCACTAACCTTTGATCCTAGATAAAAAAAGATGTTCTGAAATGTTTTTTGTGTGTGAAATAAGTTACTTTCTTACTGACTTGTAACCAAAGTCATTACCAATAATAAAATTTTAATACCAAGCATAATGGAAATCTTTTTTGCTAAAATTTTCCTTGGCCTCTGATTGGTCATTAGATGTCAGATATTGTGAAAACATTTTGTGCAAGGACCTGGGACACATACTGGACAATGTCCACAGACACTCATGATCAAGGTAAGTTAGATACTCATGATGAATTTAAGTTTAGGAATTCTACTCCTTTTGTTCTAGTTCTGGTACGGTCTTATTTCCATCTCCACTTCTCTGGGGTTTTGTCCCATTTTTTTCTTTTGAGGTCCCATCCCATTTTTACTGGTCTTGCCCTTTGGCAGGCAAGGTCATTTGAATCTTTTGTGAAGAGGAAGCCATTAGTCATGGTCTATTATTCCACATCTCAGTGAAAGACACCATACCACCCAATTGCCCAAACCCAGGAACCTAGTACTCTTGCCTGGAGAATCCCATGGACCGAGGAGCCTGGTGGGCTGCAGTCCATGGGGTGGCGAAGAGTCGGACACGACTGAGTGACTTCCCTTTCACTTTTCACTTTCATGCATTGGAGAAGGAAATGGCAACCCACTCCAGTGTTCTTGCCTGGAGAATCCCAGGGATGGGGGAGCCTGGTGGGCTGCCGTTTCTGGGGTCGCACAGAGTCGGACACGACTGAAGTGACTTAGCAGCAGCAGCAGCAGGAACCTAGTAATTATCTTGATGCCTTCCTCTCCCTTACCCTTAATCTAATCTTCCACCAATTTCTGACTCTTAACCTCCTAAAGATCTTGAATTGGTTTGCTTTGTTTCCACACAGTTTAAGCATCTCTCTTGTAGCCCTGCAATAGATTCTTATCCAGTCTCACATACATTTTGTCACCTCTCCCATCTGTTCCATATTGCAGCCAGAGTTAAGTGTTTTGAAAAATACATGCCTTAATATTACCTACTTAAAATCCTTTGGTGGTGTTTTAATTTGATCAAACACACACAGTTCCTAGTTCTGAAGGGGAAACTAGGAATAGTTTACATTTCCTTCTACTGGCCCTCCAGCAGAAAACTTTGACTTAACAAATATAAGATGAAAGCAACCTGCAGTCCCAGTGAGGAAGAAAAGCAAAGGGTCCCTAGTCCAAGGATCAGAAAGGGTTATGGCTTACAACACGGCTGACTGCAGCAGTGGACAGAGGGGATGTGGGTGTTCTAGCAGTAAATGAGTCCCCAGTCAAGTGTAGAGCAGCAGTTTTGTCAAGGGGTTTCATATGTGTAAATTGATGTCAGACTGCTCTTAAAGGCTTTTCATTTAGTCGTTTTCATATAGAATGCCTAGGATGCCCATCTCTGCACTCAAGGGGTTTAGTTAGATCAAAGGGAGATGAGTGGAGACTCCCAATGTGTATGGAAAGGAAGCAGTGAGTGAAGTGGTTCTACATATCCCAAGATATTGCTCCCCTAGGGATAACAGGCAAGACCTGTCCCATCTGTTCCTTAGAGAGGCAGGGCAGGAAACTTGCCAGCATAAAGTTTTGGAGTAAGTTTATGCTGGAAAAGAGGGATACTTCTGTCAGTGATAGTGGTTAATAAAAGACAGCAATGAGTGCCAGATGCTATTCAAGTAGTAAAGCAGGAAACTGCTTCAGAGACTGGGTGTTTCAAGGGCAGTATCAAGGAGATGACTTCCGAGAAAAGTCCTTCAGAATGGGTGAGAAGTGTAAGGGGAAAAAAGCTAACTCCATGTTGGATCTGTTCCTTTAATCTTTAACCTTTGTGCTCTGTTGTCTGTGCTTAGTCATGTTGACTCTGAACCTTTGTAAAGGATTGTTGCCCACAGCCTGAAATATATAGCCCATTTTCAAAGCTTCCGCCTCCCAGGCTTGCCATTTCAAGGTATATAGAGATAAAAAGTTGCATAACAGAGAATAACATTTGTCTCAAGTTGGAGGTTTACAGGAACATGACGACCTGATGTGAGAGCTGGACTGTGAAGAAAGCTGAGCGCCGAAGAATTGATGCTTTTGAACTGTGGTGTTGGAGAAGACTCTTGAGAGTCCCTTGGACTGCAAGGAGATCCAACCAGTCCATCCTAAAGGAGATCGGTCCTGGGCGTTCATTGGAAGGACTGATGCTGAAGATGAAAACTTCAGTACTTTGGCCACCTCATGCGAAGATCTGACTCAATGGAAAAGACCCTGATGCTGGGAGGGATTGGGGGCAGGAGGAGAAGGAGACGACAGAGGATGAGATGGCTGGATGGCATCACCAACTCGATGGACATGGGTTTGGGTAGATTCTGGGAGTTGGTGATGAACAGGGAGGCCTGGCGTGCTGCGGTTCATGGGGTCGCAAAGAGTCGGACACGACCGAGCGGCTGAACTGAACTGAACTGATGACCTGACTGAAACAACAAAGGATTATCGCATCCCCTTTTGGGGTCTCCCGAGGCACCAACAGCCCACAACAGCCCACGCCCCCTCTCCTTTCAGAGTAAAATGGTAAAACAGTTCTTTGGGACCCCAGTCAGCCACCTTCTCAGTTTGCTGGCATTCCAAGTAAAGTCACGAGCCCTTCCCCCAACAGCTCTTTTTGGCCTGTTGTGAAGGCTGTCTCACTGACGTGGCAGAGTAAGCGACCATGGCGCAAAGAAAGGTAATAATAACTTGGTTTGACAACACTGCTGTGGAACGAGAAATTGCCTACTGGACAAAAGCATAAGTTTTTGTTTTTCCTGCTTTATTCAAGCCCAGCAGGGCCCCCACTTAAAGGGATTAGGTCTCGATAACCACTTATTCTGTTACAAGGTAACGAGGTAGCACTAGACCGGTTAGCTCGCACAGGAGCTAAACGTTAACCTGCGAAAGTAACCCAGGCCGGACGGGGCGGAGACGTTTGCGGAGAGGCGGGACTTCCGGCGCAGCCCAGGTCCTGTTTCCGGCGGCGTCAGGCCACTTCCCGGCGCTCTGGGCTCCCCCGGCAAGGACGCTGTGGAGGGACGCGGCCGTACTGGTTTCTCCGCTAGCCGGGCCTTCGCCTTTGCTGAGAACGGCTCTGCGAGCCCGGTGAGGAGCCGCTGTGGAACGGGCAAGTGCCCGCCCGTCTGGGGGCTTCCTTTCTTTGTGAGGAAGCTGAGGACATAAGCGGTGGCATCTCTAGGCCCCCACCCTCCTGGCTTCTACACCAACCCGCGCGCTCGCTGGGTGAGGCTCGCCCAGCCTTCTCGGCGGGGACGGCCTTCGGCGCGGCACTGCCGCGCGTGCGCCGAGCTGGCCAGCAGCGCTTCCGCCCTGCTAGCGCTGGGTGAGCGGTGGCTCTGGGTTGTTGGTCGTTCCTTGGAACTTAACCTTGAACTGTATTTCGAAGCCCGCGTCCCTTCCCGTCTGTCTGGCGTTTGCCAGGCGCTGAACCTCGCTCTGGCGGACGGTGCGTGACCTGTCCTCCTCAGGAGAAGGAGGAGGGGATCGTGGTTAAGTTAATGCAGAAAGAGCCCTGTTCATGGACTCGTTCCAGTTATAAGAGCTAGAAATAGGAAGATGATTCCAAGCGAAGAGGACATAAAGTTGTTGGTATATTCTAGATGAGAGGTGATGATTTCAAAAGCCAAGATAATTTGGATAACAATGAAAGGAAGTGAGTGGATTTAAGACTGTACAGGAGGTAGCAATGATATGATTTGGCCCTTGACTGATTGGGAAGAAGGCCAGGGACAGTCTGGTGGTTACATCTACGTTGATGGTGCTGCCATTCACACATAAGGGTCGCAGGATAAAGAGTAGCTTCTGGAGGATAACAAGGACTTGGATTGAGAAGCCCCAGGGATATTCAGGGGGAGATATTCTCTGAAGTATCTTGAAGAGTTCTTTTGGGGATGAGAGAGAATTTTTTTCTTTTCATTGAATATGTACCAGTATCAATTGATTATGATTCTTGTAAAGTATCTCTCACATAACTTGTTCAAGCCATGAGAGATGGTGGGACATGGACTTTATATGAAGAAACAAGGACCACCTTTGAAGCCTTTGCAGTTTTCTGGAGTGATACTAATATCTTGCAGTTTATCAAGTATTTACTTGTAGTTCGGATTTGTTGTTCAGTCGCTAAGTCGTGTAGAACTCTTACCCCATGGACTGTATAGCATGCCAGGCTCCTCTGTCCTCCCAGTGTTTTCTCAAATTCATGTCCATTGAGTTGGTGATGCTATCTAACCATCTCATCCTCTGCCACCCGCTTCTCCTTTTGTCTTCAATCTTTCCCAGCCTAAGGGTCTTTTCCAGTGATTCAGCTCTTTGCTCCAGGTGGCCAAAGTATTGGAGCTTCAGCGATAGTCCTTCCAATGAATATTCAGGGTTGATTTACTATAGCCTTACCTTTAGTGACGCAGTGTATTTTAAAGAATCCTTTAACTGTCACACGTCTAAATAGAGTCACTTGGAACAATCTAGTCTTTTGCCTAACAAGCTGCTTCCCCTCTCAGGCAGGTTTATAGTTGGTGCTATTATTGATGTAATGCTCCGTTTCAAGGTCACAATAAAGATCAGAAATAGAATAACATAAGAGTTGGACAGGACTGAGCAATGGAACTAAACTGATGAGGACTGTTAGAAAGGATTTTGCAGTGGAATTTTGATTAACCAGAGCTCATAATATCTTTTATTGCCTCTGCACTCTTCCCCCTTAACCACCCCTCCCCTTGCAGATTCATTATGAAAGACAGAACCAGAGGTTTATTTTAAAATCAAAATACTTGATGAGGGCTGTTACACTGATGTACATTAATTGGGAAAATTTAGTTTTTTATGATTATGAAATGTATGAGAAATGACTAAAACATAGCAAGACTAGTTTTTGTTGTGAAATATGTCATCTACACAAGAGTACGCAGAACATGTCAGTTTTAAATAATTAAAAACTGTGTACTCACTGTCTAGGTCAAGAAGACCTTGGAGGCACCCTTGTGCTCCTCCTGGTGTGCTCTCCTGCCCAGCCCCTGCAGGAATCACTGCCTGTCAGCCACCCTTGCCTTAATCATTCCCTCCTCCTTGTGGTTTTGTCACCTGTGTATGCTGTAATACGGCATGTATTCTTTTGTGACTTGCTCCTTACCAAGGATGATGTAATTGTAGTCATTCATTTCCACCTCCTTTTGCATTCTGTGTTTGAATACACCACAATTTACTTGTCCATTCTGCTGTTGATAGACATTTGTATTGTTTCCAGTACCTGGTTATTACACACAGTGCTGCTTTGGACATTTTTGTTTGTATCTAAAGGTAGAGTATGAAAAAATCTCTAGGATTTAATACATGGGAGTGGAACTGCTGGGTCATAGAGTATGGTGATGCCAAATTGGTTCCTAAATGAGTGTTTAGGAACCAATTCTCTCACTTAGCAGTATAAGGGAGTTGCTTTGGAAAACCTTTGATGTTTTCTGACTTAAATTTTGCCTATTTTTTTTGTTGTTGCAGTAATCTCATTCTGCTTTAAATTTGCATATCCTTGGTTACCAATGAGTTTTTTTGAAAATCTTCATGTGTTTATGTGCTCTTTTGTAAAGGATATGTTGATGATTATTCAGTTCAGTTCAGTTCATTTGCTCAGTCGTGGCAGACTCTTTGTGGCCCCATGGACTGCAGCACGCCAGGTTTCCCTGTCCATCACCAACTCCCGGAGTTTACTCAAACTCATGTCCATTAAGTCAGTGATACCATCCAATCATCTCATCCTCTGTCATCCCCTTCTCCTCCTGCCTTCAATCTTTCCCATCATCAGGGTCTTTTCAAATGAGTCAGTTCTTTGCATGAGGTGGCCAAAGTATTGAAGTTTCAGCTTCAGCGTCAGTCCTTCCAATGAATATTCAGGACTGATTTCTGTTAGGATGGACTGGTTGGATCTCCTTGCAGTCCAAGGGACTCTCAAAAGTCTTCTCCAACACCACAGTTCAAAAGCATCAGTTCTTTGGTGCTCAGCTTTCTTTATAGTCCAACTCTCACATCCATGCATGACTACTGGAAAAACCAAAGCTTTGACTAGATGGACCTTTGTTGGCAAAGTTATGTCTCTGCTTTTTAATATGCTGTCTAGGTTGGTCATAACTTTGCATCCAAGGAGCAAGCGTCTTTTAATTTCATGGCTGCAGTCACCATCTGCAGTGATCTTGGAGCTGAAGAAAATAAAGTTTTCCACTGTTTCCCCATCTGTTTGCCACAAAGTGATGGGACCGGATGCCATGATCTTCGTTTTCTGAATGTTGAGTTTTAAGCCAACTTTTTCACTCTTTCACTTTTATCAAGAAGCTCTTTAGTTCTTTGCTTTCTGCCACAAGGGTGGTGTCATCTGCATATCTGAGGTTATTGATATTTTTCCCGGCAATCTTGATTCCAGCTTGTGCTTCTTCCAGCCCAGCGTTTCTCATGATGTACTCTGCATAGAAGTTAAATAAACAGGGTGACAATATACAGCCTTGACGTACTTCTTTCCCAATTTGGAACCAGTCTGTTCCATGTCCAGTTCTAACTGTTGCTTCCTGACCTGCATACACATTTCTCAGGAGGCAGATCGGGTGGTCTGGTATTCCCATCTCTTAAAGAGTTTTCCAGAGTTTCTTGTGGTCCACACAGTCAAAGGCTTTGGTGTAGTCAATAAAGAAGAAATAGATGTTTTTCTGGAACTCTTGCTTTTTTGATGATCCAACGGATGTTGTCAATTTGATCTCTGGTTCCTCTGCCTTTTCTAAATCCAGCTTGAACATCTGGAAGTTCATGGTTCATGTACTGTTGAAGCCTGGCTTGGAGAATTTTGAGCATTACTTTGCTAGCATGTGAGATGAGTGCAATTGTGCGGTAGTTTGAGCATTCTTTGACATTGCCTTTCTTTGGGATTGGAATGAAAACTGACCTTTTCCAGTCCTGTGGCCACTGTTGAGTTTTCCAAATTTGCTGGCATATTGAGTGCAGCACTTTCACAGCATCATCTTTTAGGATTTAAAATAGCTCTGGAATTCCATCACCTCCACTAGCTTTGTTCGTAGTGATGCTTCCTAAGGCCCACTTGACTTCACATTCCAGGATGTCTGGCTCTAGGCTGGTGATCACACCATTGTGCTTATCTGGGTCATGAAGAACTTTTTTGTACAGTTCTGTGTATTCTTGCCACCTCTTCTTAATATCTTCTGCTTCTGTTAGGTCCATACCATTTCTGTCCTTTATTGTGCTCATCTTTCCGTGAAATGTTCCCTTGGTATCTCTAATTTTCTTGAAGAGATCTCTAGACTGCCATTCTGTTGTTTTCCTCTATTTCTTTGTATTGATCGCTGAGAACGGCTTTCTTATCTCTCCTTGCTATTCTTTGGAACTCTGCATTCAAATGGGTATATCTTTCCTTTTCTCCTTTGCCTTTCGCTTCTCTTCTATTCATAGCTATTTGTAAGGCCTCATCAGACAACCATTTTGCCTTTTTGCATTTCTTTTTCTTGGGGATGGTCTTGATCCTTGCCTCCTGCCATGAACCTCCGTCCATTGTTATTCAGGCACTCTGCCTATCAGATCTAATCCCTTGAATCTATTTGTCACTTCCATTGTATAATTCGTTTCAGATTTGCTGTTTTGTAAAGGGTATATTGAGATCTTATGCCATTTTTCTATTAAGTGTTTATCTGTTTCTTAATATTTATAGCTTATATTTCCTGGACTCTGATCCTTTCTGACATGTGTTGCAAATCTATTTTTCACTCTATATATTTCTATTCTCTTTCTCTTTTCACAGTACTGTTGAAATATCTGTCTTTTCCTTTATTCCTTTATGCTTTTTATATCTTAAAGCCATTCCTACTCTCAGATCATGAAGACACTCTCCTATCTAAAAGTTTTACAGTTTCCCCTTAAACATGTGGTTGTTTAATCTTTAAACACAGAAAAATGTGTCTGTAGTATGATGCATGCATGCCCAGTTGCTAAGTTGTGTCGTACTCTTTGTGATCTCATGGACTGTAGCCCTTCAGTCTTCTCTGTCAATGGGATTTTCCAGGCAAGAATACCGAATTGGGTTGCCATTTCCTTCTTCACGGGATCTTCCCAACCCAGGGCTCAAACCCGAGTCTCTAGCCACATCTCCTGCATTGGCAGGTGTATTCTTTACTACTGAGCCACTTGGGAGGCACATGTAGTATGATATGGAAGTCTAATTTCATTTTTTTCTGCTATAGATAGTCATTTTTCTTTCTTCACTGATCTGAAACACTATCTCTGTCATATATCAAGATTCCACACTGGTTGGGGTTAGGACTCAAAAAGGGTCTTTTTGTTGGTTCTGTATTCCATTGATCAGTTTTTCTCTTCATTTGTTAATACCACAACATCTTAATTAGTTACAAGACCTGATGAATTGTCTGGATGTTAGGAAAAGCAGGGCTCCCATCTTCTTTCTCTTCAATCTGGGCTGAAGTATCTTGGCTATTTGTACTGGTGTGTGTTTTAGAATCAGCTTATCAAGTTCCACAGAACCCTTTGTGGGATTTTGATTGGAATTGCTTTAAATCTCCTGGTCATTAAAAAGGGAAGCTTACATAATATCGGGTCCTTTAAAAGATCTGTCTATATTTTTAAGTCTTCTTTGTGTTTTTCATTGAGGTTTTATAGTTTTGCCATGGAAGTGACTCTTGTTAGACTTTCTGGTAACTGTATTTTCTGACAGTACTGTAAGTGATACCTTTTTTTAAATTAGTTTTCTAATTGTGACATAGTGATTTTCCAATATTAGTTGCTATACTTTTTTACTTTGTTTTAGACTCCTGAATTTTTGTATATACAATCAACTCATCATGAATAACATTAGTTTTGTTTCTTCTTTCCAATGCTTATACCTTTTTCTTGTACTGCATTAGCTGAGGTATCATTCGCAATGTTAAATAGAAGTGGTGGTAGTAACATCCTTGTGTCTTTCCCTGTCGCATTGTTTTCAGTTTATTACTGATATCTGATTTTATAGTATGAAGTATAAGTTATAAACTTACAAATATATTACTGATAAGTCTAATGTTGGCTATCTATACTGCTACTGCTAAGTCACTTCACTTGTGTCTGACTCTGTGTAACCCCATAGACGGCAGCCCACCAGGCTCCGCCGTCCCTGGGATTCTCCAGGCAAGAACACTGGAGTGGGTTGCCATTTCCTTCTCCAATGCTTTTGTAAATACTCTTTTATCATCTTAAAGAAGTTCCATGGCTCAATATAGTAGGGATTTTGGTTCTCTCAATACTGCTCTATAGATCCAGTGCAGTTCTAGTCAGAATCTCAATGGGGAGATTTGGTGTTTGTTTTGATGGAAAATGACAGGCATCAATGTGGATCAATTTCAGAAATACAATGTTGAGCAAAATGTGAAAGCCGCAAAATTATGATCTCACTTTTATAGAGTTAAAAGACATTAAATTAAAGCTGTGTGACAAGTAAAAATATTAAGAAAAGCAAGAAAATGATTATCACAAAATTCATTATGTTAATTGCTTCTGGGAGGTAGGAAGGGAATGTAACTAAAGGGGCTCATATAGGAGGTGCAGCAGTATTAGCGGTGTTCTTTCTAGTCTTAAACTAGGGGCTGGCTAAACATACAAGTTTCATTTTTATATTACGATTATTATTAGATATGAAAACATCTTTCTTGTGCCTTCAGCCCATTTTTAAAAGAGATCTTTTTAAAATTTGTTTTCCTCCAGAAGTTGAAAATTTGTAAAAAATGGTACAATGAAAGCCATATACCTTTCACCACAATTTACTAATTGTTAATATTTTGGTCTATTTGTTTTATGTCTCTCTCATGCATTGCACTTATTTGTCATGTCTCTCCACATATCTTTAATTTGAAACAGTTCCCCAGCCTCTTCTTTGTCTTTTATGATATTGATTTTTTTTTTTGAAAAGTTCAAGCCAGTTTTATAGAATTTGGAATTGCCATGATTGATTTGTGTTACACATTTTTGGCAGAAATTCTGCAAAGGCAGGACTACTACAAAAGTCTTCCCAGGAAGCATGTAATGTCAGTTTTCCCCATTATTAAGGGTGTTAATTTAATCATTTGGTTAAGGGATTATTTGGCCATTTTTCGCACTGTAAAAGTATCTGGAAAGTATCTCATTCGTAGTTAATGGAGAACCTTAATTTGTGGGTGATTATTTGAGCCTGAGTGATTAAACATCCTTGAACAGTGTGGGTTTGAACTGCGTGGGTCCATATAATTGGATATTTTTCAGTAGTAGATGTTACGGTGCTAGACAGTTGTTGGTTGGTTGAATCCAAGGATGTGGAGGAACCCTGGATGTGGAGGGTGAACTGTAAGTTATGCGTAAATTAGCCCCTGCATTGTTCAAGGGTTAACTACTATTCCCTAACAACTTTTCACCCAGTGGCTGTATTATTGTTCCTCATTTCTGTTACCTTTTTCTTTTTGGTGCTCACATTGCCCCAGGTTTGGTCAGTTGAATCCCCTGCTTCCCCTGTCCTTTTTGTCCCCTGTGATCTGGTAAAACATTATCTTCCAGACTTACCCGTATTTCGGCCGCCCCAGCCCTGCTTTGTTTAGTGCACATTAGCTGTGGTCATAACTGTGGGAGTCTTGTTGCTTCTTGTTCCTTTTAGTGGAGAGTGCTAAGAAATACATAAATGTTTTTAAATCACGAATTCATAATGACACCTCTAATTCTAAACCACACAACAGGGTTCTTCCTGTCCTCCCATTCCATATTTATAGCTCTTTTCTTCCATTTGAGAACCCTGATTTTTTTCTAAACATCAACAGTATGTGCTGATTTACTCAGTCCTACAACACACATGGAATTATTTTGGAACTCATACCACTACCATTACCAACAACAAGCCTGCTGAATTAAGTTCAAGATTTTCTTGCAGTTCTTTTGTCCTTGGAGTATATCCTATGGTAGGGCTAGAGTCAGCACTCTACAGAAGTTGTCTGTAGTTTGTTTGAATTCCATTTTAGGGCTGGCTTAATTTACATTTGAATACATTAACTATTAACATGATTCAAAGTCAAAACTAAGCTTGAGCAAGTTAGTAACTTCTCAGAGTCTCAGTTTCTTCCTCTGGGATTGCTGAGAACTTTCAGTGACGTAGTAAAGACTACAGAGTGTTTAGCAGAGTGCAGATCACCTATGCTGCTGCTGCTGCTAAGTCGCTTCAGTCGTGTCCGACTCTGTGCAACCCCATAGACGGCAGCCCACCAGGCCCCGCCGTCCCTGGGATTCTCCAGGCAAGAACACTGGAGTGGGTTGCCATTTC
This sequence comes from Bos mutus, assembly GCF_027580195.1. NCBI lineage: Eukaryota > Metazoa > Chordata > Mammalia > Artiodactyla > Bovidae > Bos > Bos mutus. The sequence continues at coordinate 46,916,804 of NC_091640.1, read as the reverse complement.
CTCCTCCAATGCATGAAAGTGAAAAGTGAAAGTGAAGTCGCTCAGTCATGTCCAACTCCCAGCGACCCTATGGACTGCAGCCTACCAGGCTCCCCCGTCCATGGGATTTTCCAGGCAAGAGTACTGGAGTGGGGTGCCATGCCTTCTCCCATATCTATGCAGATCACCTATAGCATTGGGTAAATGGGAGCTGTTCTTTCTTTCTCTTTGAATTATTCCCAGTCACTTCTCGCTTCTTACCTTTCCTGGTCTGAGACCCCAGGCCATGCATGGCGTGGGGTAGGGGGGCAGGTAGAGGGAAGTACCTGTTAGACAGATGAGTGGGAAAGAACAGGACACATAGATTATGTTCCTACTCTATGCTCGTCACTGCCAGGCATTTTCCTTAACTCAGTGAACCCTCTCAGCCCTGCAGGGTCTTCACAAGTGTGTTTCCCCTTATATAGATGAGGAAGTAGAGGCTTGGGATGATGACTACTCTTGCCCAAGGGTAGGCAGCTACTCCCAAACCGTGGACCTACCTCACCGTTACCGCTGGTGCTGCTTTCCCTGCCTTCTGCATCTCCCTCACTTGGGACCCAGGTTCCAGCTCCCTGAGGGAAGCCTTGATCAGGTTTGGGAAGGAACAGGGAGGGCCTGGAGCCGTCCTGGCTGACGGGTCCCTGGGCCCAGCCTGCACACTGTCTCTGCGCCTTCCTGCCTCTGCGTCCGTCTTGGGTCCGGACATGCTGACAGCTGACCAAGTGGGAAATGCACTTTTCTCCAGTTTGCCCAGTGGCAGTCCTCAGTGCTCCTTGATCAGCGGCTGCCACTGGCCAGCAATGGACTGCAGTTCTGGGCTCACTCGGGGTTTCTTTTTTATGTTTATTCCTGTGTGCAGAGATGGCTGACATGGAGTAGGAGGGGTCTGGGAAATAAGAGGAGCTAAGGAGCTAATACCTAGAAGCTGGAGGGAATTGAGGAGTCATCTTTGCCATCCCTCCACCTGCTGACAGCACTCCCCCTACGGGGGACCAACGCTTACAGGGTAATGCTGGACAGCCTGGCGTACTCCTGGCAGCTTGGGAGACAGACCCAGCAGGGGTTAGCAGGCTAAAGAAGACGAAATTGGGGTAGAGGGCTGTGCACGTGTTACACTGATACCTTCATCCCACATTGCCCGGCTGGAGGCAGTAAAGACTGAGGCTTCCTCTTGCCTCCCTGCCCCACATATTGAGGAGAAACTCACGACCAGAGAAGGCACGTGGCCAAAGTCACACAGTCAATTTGAGGCAGACCCAGGACCAACACCCAGGCCTGGTGACCCAAGCTCTCACAGTGCATCTCGGAAGGAGCCAGCTAGGAGAGAGAGGTCTGCCCCCATCCACCTGTGTCCCAGGGATGCAGTCAACCACCTGAGAGCTCTTCCTTGACTACTTGTATCATCCCTGGGTTCTTTCCCTCTTTCCCATCTGCTTCTCACTTTAAAGAAAATGGCTCTTCCAGCTCTGCTGTCTCTTCAGGGCCAGACACAGTAAGTGTTCAGTACACATGAGCCGTTTGAAGACACAAGGAATGGGGCAGCTTGGCAACATCCCGGGAGGGTGAAATGAGCACACACCCTCAGACCCAGCAAGACCTCAGAAATGTCCACACACGTGGCCACCAGGAGACATGCACAAGGATGTTCACAGAGGCACCCTTCACTATAATACGTGCAGAGCTGCCTCAGCCTTCATGGTCAGGAGAAGAGAAAGATAAATTGTGCTTTCACACAATAGAATAATACCATACAGCAGTGAAAATGACCTATATCTACCTGTGTTAACATGGCTACATCTCACAAGCAATGTGGAATGGTAAAGCAAGTCATGAAGTGTACATAGAAGAACAGTAATACTAAGCTGTCAGCACTTCAAAATAAGGAAAGTAATAACCTTGGGGCAGGAAAGATGTGGACTCAGATTAGAGGGGTACACAGAGGGCTCCACTCTGCCGATGATGTTCTGTTTCTGAACTTGAATGATGGATAAAAGGGATTGTATTATTCTTGATACCTTTTGTATGTCTGAAATATTTTATTATAAAAACAAAAGGAAAAAAAGTTTAAAAATGCAGGCAGTCCTATCCTTTTGTCTTTAGATTCCATACAATTCCTACCACTCCCTTATTATCTTTGAACTGTTATCTTTATACTTAAACTTTGTATTCCCATTATATTTCACTGTCTATATGATATAACTCATAATAAACATACTTTAAAGGAGATATATGCAAAAGGGAAATTGGACATTATAGCATAAGGAAAATATTTCCTGACTAAAATTACTGTATTACTTGAAATATCCTCCTCAGTTCAGTTCAGTTCAGTTGCTCAGTTGTGTCCAACTCTTTGCGACCCCATGAATCGCAGCACGCCAGGCCTCCCTGTCCATCACCAACTCCTGGAGTTCACTCAGACTCACGTCCATCGAGTCAGTGATGGCATCCAGCAATCTCATCGTCTGTCTTCCCCTTCTCCTGCCCCCAATCCCTCCCAGCATCAGAGTCTTTTCCAAGGAGTCAGCTCTTCGCATGAGGTGGCCAAAGTACTGGAGTTTCAGCTTTAGCATCATTCCTTCCAAAGAAATCCCAGGGCTGATCTCCTTCAGAGTGGACTGGTTGGATCTCCTTGCAGTCCAAGGGACTCTCAAGAATCTTCTCCAACACCACAGTTCAAAAGCATCAATTCTTCAGTGCTCAGCCTTCTTCACAGTCCAACTGTCACATCCATACATGACCACAGGAAAAATCATAGCCTTGACTAGACGGACCTTTGTTGGCAAAGTAATGTCTCTCCTTTTGAATATGCTATCTAGGTTGGCCATAACTTTCCTTCCAAGGAGTAAGTGTCTTTTAATTTCATGGCTGCAGTCACCATCTGCAGTGATTTTGGAGCCCAGAAAAATGAAGTCTGCCACTGTTTCCACTGTTTCCCCATCTATTTTCCATGAAGTGATGGGACCAGGTGCTGTGATCTTTGCTTTCTGAATGTTGAGCTTTAAGCCAACTTTTTCACTCTCCTCTTTCACTTTCATCAAATTTTTTAATTCCTCTTCACTTCCTGCCATAAGGGTGGTGTCATCTGCATATCTGAGGTTATTGATATTTCTCCTGGCAATCTTGATTCCAGCTTGTGCTTCTTCAGTCCAGCGTTTCTCATGATGTACTCTGCATAGAAGTTAAATAAGCAGGGTGACAATGTACAGCCTTGACGTACTCCTTTCCCTATTTGGAACCAGTCTGTTGTTCCATGTCCAGTTCTAACTGTTGCTTCCTGACCTACGTACAGATTTCTCAAGAGGCAGGTCAGGTGGTCTGGTATTCCCATCTCTTTCAGAATTTTCCACAGTTTATTGTGATGCATACAGTCAAAGGCTTTGGCATAGTCAGTAAAGCAGAAATAGATGTTTTTCTGGAACTCTCTTGCTTTTTCCATGATCCAGTGGATTTTGGTAATTTGATCTGTGGTTCCTCTGCCTTTTCTAAAACCAGCTTGAACATCAGGAAGTTCACGGTTCACGTATTGCTGAAGCCTGGCTTGGAGAATTTTGAGCATTACTTTATTAGCATGTGAGATGAGTGCAATTGTGTGGTAGTTTGAGCATTCTTTGGCATTGCCTTTCTTTGGGATTGGAATGAAAACTGACCTTTTCCAGTCCTGTGGCCACTGCTGAGTTTTCCAAATTTGCTGGCATATTGAGTGCAGTACTTTCACAGCATCATCTTTCAGGATTTGAAATAGCTCAACTGGAATTCCATCACTTCCATTAGCTTTGTTCGTAGTGATGCTTTCTAAGGCCCACTTGACCTCACATTCCAGGATGTCTGGCTCTAGGACAGTGATTACATCATCCTGAGTATCTGGGTCGTGAGGATCTTTTTTTGTACAGTTCTGTGTATTCTTGCCACCTCTTAATATCTTTTGCTTCTGTTAGGTCCATAACATTTCTGTTCTTTATTGAGCCTATCTTTGCAGGAAATGTTCCCTTGGTATCTCTAATTTTTTTGAAGAGATCTCTATGCTTTCCCATTCTCTTGTTTTCCTCTATTTCTTTGCATTGATCGCTGAGGAAGGCTTTCTTATCTCTTCTTGCTATTCTTTGGAACTCTGCATTCAGATGCTTATATCTTTCCTTTTCTCTTGCTTTTCGCTTCTCTTGTTTTCACAGCTATTTGTAAGGCCTCCCCAGACAGCCATTTTGCCTTTTTGCATTTCTTTTCCATGAGGATGGTCTTGATCCCTGTCTCCTGTACAAGTTCATCAGGCACTCTATCTATCAGATCTAGGCCCTTAAATCTATTTCTCACTTCCACTGTATAATCATAAGGGATTTGATTTAGGTCATACCTGAATGGTCTAGTGGTTTTCCCTACTTTCTTCAATTTAAGTCTGAATTTGGTAATAAGGAGTTCATGATCTGAGTCACAGTCAGCTCCCGGTCTTGTTTTTATTGACTGTGTAGAGCTTTTCCATCTTTGGCTGCAAAGAACATAATCAGTCTGATTTCGGTGTTGACCATCTGGTGATATCCATGTGTAGAGTCTTCTCTTGTGTTGTTGGAAGAGGGTGTTTGCTATAACCAGTGCATTTTCTTGGCAAAACTCTTATTAGTCTTTGCCCTGCTTCATTCTGTATCCCAAGGCCAAATTTGCCTGTTACTCCAGGTGTTTCTTGACTTCCTACTTTTGCATTCCAGTCCCCTATAATGAAAAGGACATCTTTTTGGGGTGTTAGTTCTAAAAGGTCTTGTAGGTCTTCATAGAACCATTCAACTTCAGCTTTAGCATTACTGGTTGGGGCGTAGTCTTGGATTACTGTGATATTGAATGGTTTTCCTTGGAAATGAACAGAGGTCATTCTGTCGTCTTTGAGATTGCATCCAAGTACTGCATTATGGACTCTTTTGTTGACCATGATGGCTACTCCATTTCTTCTGAGGGATTCCTGTCCGCAGTAGTAGATATAATGGTCATCTGAGTTAAATTCGCCCATTCCAGTCCATTTGAGTTCGCTGATTCCTAGAATGTCGACATTCACTCTTGCCATCTCTTGTTTGACCACTTCCAGTTTGCCTTGATTCATGGACCTGACATTCCAGGTTCCTATGCAATATTGCTCTTTACAGCATTGGACCTTGCTTCTGTCACCAGTCACATCCACAGCTGGGTATTGTTTTTGCTTTGGCTCCATCCCTTCATTCTTTCTGGAGTTATTTCTCCACTGATCTCCAGTAGCATATTGGGCACCTACTGACCTGGGGAGTTTCTCTTTCAGTATCCTATCATTTTGCCTTTTCATACTGTTCATGGGGTTCTCAAGGCAAGAATACTGAAGTGGTTTGTCATTCCCTTCTCCAGTGGACCACATTCTATCAGATCTCTCCACCATGACCCGCCTGTCTTGGGTTGCCCCATGGGCATGGCTTAGTTTCATTGAGTTAGACAAGGCTGTGGTCCTAGTGTGATTAGATTGACTACCTGTGAGTATGGCCTCAGTGTGTCTACCCTCTGATGTCCTCTTGCAACACCTACCAGCTTACTTGGGTTTCTCTTACCTTGGGCGTGGGGTATCTCTTCACAGCTGCTCCAGCAAAGCGCAGCCACTCCTCCTTACCTTGGACGAGGGGTATCTCCTCACCGCCGCCCTTCCTGACCTTCAATGTGGGATAGATCCTCTAGGCCCTCCTGCGCCCACGCAGCCACCGCTCCTTGGACGTGGGGTTGGTCCTCCCAGCTGCCTCCCCTGGCCTCGGGCGTGGGGGTGTGGGGGCGTGGGGTTGGTCCTCCTGGCCACTGCCCCTGACCTCAGACGTGCGCTAACTCCTCTTGGCTGCCACCCTTCGGGCATGGGGTCCTCCTGGCTTTTGCCCCTGACCTCGGACGTGGGGTAGCTCCTCTCGGCTGTGCTTAGTGCGCTGGTCGCAGCCTCCTCACTGATCTACAAATACTAGTAGCTCTTTGCCGTATATGCCACTTCAGGATATAAGGGAGAAGACTGGCGATTAGAACATTTTCATGGTACATAGCCAGAGCGGAAAAAGATTTTGCAAGTGATTTAGGGCTTCCTTCCATCCACCCATTCTTCAGAGTACATTTTCTCACACATAAAAATAGATGAATGAATTGGTCTATGAAGAATTATTTCAAAAAATCTGAAGTAAATGTAACCCCTCTTTTAACATTTCCCCTAATACTTAAAAAAAGACAAATTTATGGGTGAAATTTGGATTTTTTATTTTTAAAAAACATTTCTTTGCTACAAGAGAAGCAACTTAACATTAAGCAGTATCTTTCTAGATACGAGTGATATTTTGAAGTCTTACCAGGTTTTAATTGTCCATTGTTTCCTAAACTGTATTTTTAATTTCATTTGCTCTCTCCTAGGGAATGAAGGATGGCAACACGCCGTGCATTAAAAGCTGTTTTGGTCGATCTCAGTGGCACACTTCACATTGAAGATGCAGCTGTGCCAGGCGCACAGGAAGCTCTTAAAAGGCAAGCTATCCTCCACGTTCAGCTGACAAATATGTTTGTAAGTGCCATTTTGCCAAGGCAGATCATTAGCTGAATGGATGGCCTTAAGATGGCATTTCACCGATTTACCGCAGATACAGAAACTGCCTTGGGCTTAACTGAAAAATGTATGCATTGTTGTGTCTTCCACACATTGTTCTCCAAGCCTTTTGTTAGGTTTGGCCTTTTGGTCTGTGTTTTTGCTCTTCACGTGTGTCTTTTTTCTAAGTAATGTAAATTTGGGAATGAAAGCTCGAGATTCGAAAATGTGGAATAAGTAGCACTGGAAAAATTGCAGATGAATCCTGGAATCACAAAATGAAACACACACATACACAAAGGCCTAGTTCTGCCCACTCCTCTTTCAGTTAAGACCTAGCGCTGAGTGTGCAGCTACTCAAATAAAATTTAATTAAGGGACTTGAAATTTTAGAATTATCTCCATTAACTAAATTTAATGCTTTTGAAGGTTGAAGATTGTCTTATATTTCTGATGCATCGATTACCTAAAGTCTAGATTTAAAAAATGCATATTATAGAAAAGCTTGTTAAAGTGAACGTGAATATTTGTTTCTGAGTATCCTGGAAAAAATACTCCTCAGGACAGTAGAACTGGGACTTCCTCGGTGGCTCAGTGATAAAGAATCCACCTGCTGGCACAGGAGACACAGGAGATGCGGGTTTGATCCCTGAGTCGATCCCCTGCAGAAGGAAATGGCAACGCACTCCAGTATTCTTGCCTGGAACCTTCCGTGGACCGAGGAGCCTGGTGGGCTGCAGTCCATGGGGTCGGATGGAGCTGTACACGACTGAGCACGCATGCATGACACAACTAGTAATGTTATTTAGCATCTTACCTTAAAATAATTTGAAGGAGGTTTTAAAGTCAGCAATACTTAGCATGTAGTGCTTTATCATTTTACACCTTACAGCATTCTTGGTCTGCTGTTATTCAGGGAATCTCATGACTAGTACCAGTGCCAGATGTTGTGGCAAGAGAGCAACACCGACTTGGTATTCTCTCCATGTGGGGCTTCAGCAAGTGTGAAAAGATGTTAGATGTGGTAGGCATCAGTTGGAAGCTATTGATGTAGCTGGGAGTCAGGGTGTTCTTTTACAGGCGGACAGCAACATGTTGTTTAAGGCCCAAATTAAATGAGTTGGAGAGTGGGACTTTCTCTTGACTCCTTGCCATGGTCTTTCTCAGGATTTCTAGGGAAAAGGATACCTGTTTATCAGTTTGCTGTCCTGTTGGACAAGTGCTTGTACAGCTTCACAAATGAGCTTTCTGCTCTGGATGGATAGAAAAATCTAATTTCTGATAAATAATGAATGACGTCTCTAAGTACATCTGTAACCTGTGAGCCTGCCATTCGGGAGGGGCCAGAGCCTACAAATTGTCCTCTCACTGGCACAGGCGGGTCTCCACCCCAGAGAGATCATATACTGTCACTGCCAGTTTTGGTTTCTATGGAAACAAATAGCTTTAGGGAAGTTAAGCGACCAGCAAAAAGAAAGGTTTTTTTTTTAATTGTTGTTAGAAATAATATGATCATTTCAGTACTTACACTTATTCATTTTTCAGATGATAGTTATATTAAAGTATTCAATTTCTTTTGAGAGATTTTAAGCACCTAAAACAAATTTAGTGTGTTTTTAGGCAAAGCTACCACACAGGTATTATAGAGATAATCATGATTATAATGAAATATTTAATCATATAAAGGTATTGAATGCTCTTTGAGTAAAAGCTTAAAAATCTCTTTTGTTATATTTTCTAGCTTATTTTAAATTATGGACAGTGCTTTTATGCCTTGTATCTGTTCGGGGCAGGCATAAAATATAAGGTGTACATGGCATGTGTGAGTGCTCAGTCATGTCCAACTCTTTGCATCCTCATAGACTGTAGCCCGCCAGGCTCCTCTGTCCATGGAATTTCCCAGGCAAGAATACAAGACTGGCTTGCCATTTCCTACTCCAGGGGATCTTCCCAACCCAAGGATGGGACCCACGTCTCTTGCATCTTAAAGGCAAGAGACATTGGCAGATGGTTTCTTTACCACTGTGCCACCTGGGAAGCCCAACAGGGTATTAATATAAAATTTTTAATTGTAGGTAAATTAAAATTAGTTTTAGATTAAAACACTGTTGTTGTTCATTCGGTAAGTCGTCTCTGACTCTTTGCAAATCCCATGGACTGCAGCATACCTGTCCTTCACTATCTCCCGGAGTGTGCTCAAGTTCATGTCCATTGAGTCTGTGATGCCATTCAACCATCTTATCCTCTGTTGCCCGCTTCTCCCCCTGCCCTCAGTCTTTCTCAGCATCAGGGTCTTTTCTGGTGAGTCAGCTCTTCACATCAGGTGGCCAAAGTATTGGAACTTCAGCTTTAGTATTAGTCCTTCAATGAATATTCAGGATTGATTTCTTATAGGATTGACTGGTTTGATCTCCTTGCTATCCAAGGGACTTTCAGGAGTCTTCTCCAGCACCAAAATTCTAAAACATCAACTCTTTGATATTCAGCTTTCTTTAGGGTCCAACTCTCACATCCATACATGACTACTGGAAAATATCATAGCTTTCACTATATGGACCTTTGTCGGCAAAGCGATGTCTCTGCTTTTTAGTATGCTGTCTAGGTTTGTCATTGCTTTTCTCCCAAGAAGCAAGCATCTTTTAATTTCATGGCTACAGTCACCATCTGCAGTGATTTTGGAGCCCAAGAAAAGAAAATCTGCCACTGTTTCCGCTTTTCCCCCATCTATTTGCCATGAAGTGATGGGACCAGATTCCATGATCTTATTTTTTCAAATATTGAGTTTCAAGCTATCTTTTTGACTTTCCTCTTTCACCCTCATCAAGCAGCATTTTAGTTCCTCTTCACTTTCTGCCATTAGGGTAGTATCATCTATCTGCATATGTGAGATTGTTGATATTTCTCCTGGCACTCTTGAGTCCAGCTTGTGATTTATCCAGCCCAGCATTTCGCATGATGTACAAATTAAATAAGCAGGGTGACAATATATAGCCTTGTCATACTCCTTTCCCAATTTTGAACCAGTCCGTTGTTCCATGTCTGGTTCTAAATGTTGCTTCTTTTTTAAAAAAACTGGTGCTTCCTGACCTGCATACAGATTTCTCAAGAAGCAGGTCACGTGGTCTGGTATTCCCATCTCTTTAAGAATATTCCACAGTTTGTTGTGATCCACATATTCAAAGGCTTTAGTGTAGTTAGTGAAGCAGAGGTAGATGTTTTTGCTTTCTCTGTGATCCAGCAAATGTTGGCAATTTGACCCCTGGTTCCTCTGCTTTTTCTGAATACAGTTTATACATCTGTATAAAGTTCTCAGTTCACGTACTGTTGAAGCCTAGCTTGAAGGATTTTGAGCATTACCTTGCTAGCATGTGAAATGAGCACAATTGTGTGGTAGTTGAACATTCTTTGGCCATTGCCCTTCTTTGGGATTGGAATGAAAACTGACCTTTTCCAGTCCTGTGGCCACTGCTGAGTTTTCCAAATTTGCTGAAATACTGAAAGCAGCACTTTAACAGTATCATATTTTAGGATTTGAAATAGCTCAGCTGGAATTCCATCACCTCCACTAGCTTTGTTTGTAGTATTGCTTCCTGAGGCCCACTTGACTTCACACTCCAGGATGTCTGGCTCGAGGTGAGGGACCACATCATTCTGTAGGACCAGGAAAATATTGTGTTTTTTTTTTTATTAAATCTGGACTATTATGAATTCTTTTTCTGATACCTGATTGCCAGTTTAGGTTCCAAGAAGTAGAGTATGAAATCAAAAGCAGATTATGAAATTTTGTATGAAATTTTACATACAAAATCCCATATGTACATAGTTAAAGGAGAAAGCACATTCTAGTATATCTATAAAAATGACATGTTTCTTTCTCCAAGTAGTTTCTCTTTGTAAACTTAGTAGCACATTAGGGCTTAGCCAGTGTCTAATTGGCTCAGAAGAAAGAACTCTTGAGGTGTCCTCTGTCTCTTAGCATAGGGGGTCAGACCCTGTCCAGAATGCAGGCCAGAGTATTTGTCTCAGCCCTATAGCTGCCCAGCTGTGTACAGCTGAGCCCAGTCATTAATCCTGTAGGCCTGAGTTTTCTCTCCTTCAGAAGGTTACACTAGGTAGATAATCTCAAGATAACTTTCACCTCATTCTGTGAGTACAGTGGTTACTCAGCTTTGGGTCTTTGTTTTCACTTCTTTGCTTAAAACCTGGTAGTGAAATTCAGTTAAAAGTATAGAAGGCCCTTAAAAAGGTAGCCTTTATAGCCTTTGTAGATAAAGCGGCCCACAGGGTATGGATAAGCTGTAAGCAGTTTTGTATAGGTTATAAAACCTGTTGGCCATAAAAACACTCAGTGACTTACCTTTCATTTTTTGACCTTTGGCAAGTGCTACCAAATTAGGTTTTATGGTGCTAGAATGTAAAAGCTGCCTGGTGACGCCTGAATTATGCTTTTCCAGGTTACGTGCTACTTCTGTAATGGTTAGGTTTGTGACCAATACGACCAAAGAGAGCAAGCAAGACCTCTTGGAAAGATTGAAAAAACTGGAGTTTGATATCTCTGAAGATGAAATATTCACGTCTCTGACTGCAGCCAGAAACTTGGTAGAGCAGAAGCAAGTCCGACCCATGCTGCTGGTTGATGATCGGGCTCTACCTGATTTTAAAGGTAGGAGGCATTTGGAAAGATTTAAAAATTAGTTCTTGATATCTGCTTATAAGTCACTCTTAAAACTGGATGTTTGGAAGCATTTATTCAGATTTCCTCTTACTGAAATAGTCAACAGATATGGTGTTTCTCAAACCCTTTTTGACTGCCATCCACAGTAAGTGAAACCCATTGCATAGAAATTCAGGACATATGTATGTGTACTTGTACATGTTAAATAATACTTACTCTTACTGTGTGACATGTACTCTGTTTTCTATTTGGTTTGAAAAGTGAAAGTGTTAGTCACTCAGGACTCTTTGCAACCACATGGACTAGCCTGCCAGCCTCCTTTGTCCACGAAATTCTCCAGACAAGAATACTGGAATTGGTATCCATTCCCTTCTCTAGGGGATCTTCGCAACCCAGGGATCGAACCCAGGTCTCTTGCATTTCAGGCAAATTCTTTACCATCTGAGCCACCAGGGAAGCCCATTTTCTGTTTGGTTTACTTGTGTAATTTTCATGCTGCTAAGAGCCATCCAGATTAGTTTCACAATCTACTGACGGATCATGGCCCACAGTTTGAAAAAGCACAAGTCAAGATTTCTCTGAGCATTGCTGTCCTCATTCCTGGAGCCACTGTATTAATTTGACTAGATAAATAACATGTTTAAAGATAGATGTCATTCTATATAGTGTGAAGCTTTTGCAATGACCATGAAATATTTTCAATCAAGGAAAAATAAAACTTTTCTCTTGGAAAAAGCCTAAAAACTCTGGAAAAATATCCTAGTGTTATGAAGCTTTGCCACATTGCTTCTTTTTATAGATGATAGAGTGAAGTACACAATATTGACAAAATAAGTATAAATTATAAATTCATAATTATAAAGCCATGTTATAGCTTTGTAAATAATAATCTGGAAACCTATGCATGGATAAATGCAGAACCTCAAAACTTATACTATCAGGAAATATAACTGTGTTATCAGTCAGAATTATTATTTGTAAGAAACGGGAATCAGCTTTGGCTGAATTAAATGAAAATAAATTTATTAAAAGATCTGACGGAATATAAAATGGCACAACTCCTGTGGAGAGGAAGTTGGCAGTAGCTCTCAAAATTGCATGTGAAGCAGTATGGCCTTTTGTAGGACTGCATCTGCAAGATGTGGTGGCAAATATGTGTAAGGGCTTATGAATAAGGTTGTTCATTATGACCTTATTTGGACCTCATTATGACCTTACAAGACTGGGAACAACCCACATGTTCACTGGAAGAGACTGATTAAAACTAGGATATGTCCACAAAATGGGAGGAACGCTTTATGGCTGAAAGGCAAGTGATGACGAATTCTGTCTCAGTAAGGTATAGAAAACCTTACACATTTTCTGTGTAAGAAAATGAGAGGGAAATGGCTATGGCTATAAAAGTATTTGTCTTATATTTGTGAAAGGAAGCTGAAGGAAGATAAGTGAAAAACTAGTAAAAATGGTTAAAGGGGGAGGGCAGGAGGAGGAGATGTGATCTCTTTAAATAAAAGTATGTTATTATCTGGTTTTGATATTGGAACCAGGTGAATATTTTACATATTTAAAAGACAAAAAGTTAAAAACAAGCCAATCCCTAAAAACCAAAAACAGATCAAAACAAATGAACTGTATATAAAGTTGATGACATAACCACTCAAAGAATTACTTTACATGACTTTAAAATACAGTATTCTGATAGTTCATTCATAGGGCATAAATTGAAGGATAAAAGAACTGCAAAGAAACCTAAAACTGCATTAGTAGTCCTAGTGTTTATTAGTAGTGTTGATGTTATTTTATAATTATAGATGCATTACAGGATAAAGTGGTAGTTATGCTAGTATTATTAGTACTCCAGACTTTAAGTGTAAGTGAAAAAAAATACAAATATAAAAATCAAATAAGGTGTGTGTTAATTTTGAATTAAAAATATTATGATCAACTCCCTTGTTCTTTTTAAAAATACGTACTATCTAGATCTAAAAAGGCGTAGAAGCAATGAAACCCTGTGGTCAAACTGTAGTGCTACTCTGATTTCCTACTTTAGTTCTGTGAAGAAATGAGAGATTCTGGATCCGCAGGGATTGTATGAGGCTGGGATAACTTAATTTTTAGCAAGGAAATTATTGAAAACTAATAAAGTCATGGCTAAAGGACACTGAAGCCAATTTGAAGGGATAATTTGAGAATCAAAAAGAATAATGATTGTAATAGATTGCAACACATCTTATATACAAAATGATTAAAATGATACTCAACCCCACAAAACTCATTGGTCACTATTGGAGGTTGTTAGGGCAGTAACTCCGGAGAACGCAATGGCACCCCACTCCAGTACTCCTGCCTGGAAAATCCCATGGACGGAGGAGCCTGGTAGGCTGCAGTCCATAGGATCGCTGAGGGTCGGACACGACTGAGCGACTTCACTTTCACTTTTCACTTTCATGTACTGGAGAAGGAAATGGCAACTCACTCCAGTGTTCTTGCCTGGAGAATCCCAGGGACGGGGGAGCCTGGTCGGCTGCCGTCTATGGGGTCACACAGAGTTGGACACGACTGAAGTGACTTAGCAGCAGCAGCAGCAGGGCAGTAACTCATTCTGAAAATTGGCAAATGAAACAAGGATTTATCCTGCCTTTCCTATTTTAAGTGTATTTTAGAGTAACTAAACATTTGATGAGAGTAAGTTCTTTATAGAAGAGTTCTAGCTAGTAAATGCAGAAAGAGTGGCAGAATTAGAAAATCACATTTGCCAAACCCCAGTGAAATAGGCAACAGTGTCAACAGATTTTAAACACAGTAGGTGAAGAATTGATGAGGTTCAGAATGGAGGGATCATGCTGACTCCACTTGAACCAGCTGATCAGTCTTAGCATCACTAGATGAACAGCCAGATCCCTTGTGCTTCGTGATGTGATATAATAGAGCATCGCCTATGAGATAACCTTGCTTAGTAATTGAATGTGAACTTAACAAAATCTCTAGATCCAGTTACTGGTTTGTATGAAATAATAAGAGTAAAGGAACAAATTAAATGATAATCATAAGCAACCAGTTGAATCCAGAAAGTAGGACTTTTTCCAAGATCTAGGTGCTTTAGTAGATAAGACTGACAGAAGACTGTTGCTGTAGAATGAGAAGTAAAGGATAATAATGAAATACTATATGTGGACCTTTTTGGGTGTCAATTACATATCAGATATAAAAAGACGTTTTTGAGACATTTGGAGAGATTCAAATGTGGACTAGGTATTGAGTGATTAATAAGAATTATAACTGGGCTTCCCTAGTGGCTCAGTGGTAAAGACTCTGCCCGCCAATTCAGGATACACAGGTTCGATCCCTGATCCAGGTAGATCCCACATGCCATGGAGCAACTAAGCCCATGGGCCACAGCTGTTGAGCCTGTGCTCTCGATCCCGGGATAGCAACTAGTGAAGCCCATGCGCCCCAGAGCCTGTGCTTCTCAAGAGAAGCCACCTCAATAAGAACATAGCACAACTGGAGAGAAGCCCTGCTCTCTACAACTACAGAAAGGCCTACACACAGCAATGAAGACCCAGTGCAGCCAAAAATAAATGAATAAAAAAATACTATCGTTAACTTTGATGGTATAATATTAAAGTTTTTTTTTTTTTTTTTTTAAGGTCTTTATCAGTTAAAGATATATACTGAAATATGAAGGGGTGAGATGATGGATATCTGGGGTTTACTTTTCAAAGACTTTAGAAAATGGAGAGAATCATAGATATAATTGGCAAAATGTTCAGTTCAGTTCAGTCGCTCAGTTGTGTCCAACTCTTTGCAACCCCATGAATCATAGCACGCCAGGCCTCCCTGTCCATCACCATCTCCCGGAGTTCACTCAAACTCACATCCATCGAGTCGGTGATGCCATCCAGCCATCTCATCCTCTGTCGTTCCCCTTCTCTCATCCTCTGTCGTCCCCTTCTCCTCCTGCCCCCAATCCCTCCCAGCATCAGAGTCTTTTCCAATGAGTCAACTCTTCGCATGAGGTAGCCAAAGTACTATTGCAAGAGGGCATCAGAGAGCTGCTGCTGCTGCTGCTAAGTCGCTTCAGTTGTGTCCAACTCTGTGCAACCCCACAGATGGCAGCCCACCAGGCTCCCCTGTCCCTGGGATTCTCCAGGCCAGAACACTGGAGTGGGTTACCATTTCCTTCTCCAGTGCATGAAAGTGAAAAGTGAAAGTGAAGTCGCTCAGTCGTGTCCGACTCCTAGCGACCGCATGGACTGCAGCCCACCAGGCCCCTCCATCCATGGAATTTTCCAGGCAAGAGTACTGGAGTGGGGTGCCATTGCCTTCTCCACATCAGAGGGCAGACACACTGAAACCATAATCACAGAAAACTAGTCAATCTAATCACACTAGGACCACAGCCTTGTCTAACTCAGTGAAACTAAGCCATGCCCTGTGGGGCCTCCCAAGACGGGCGGGTCATGGTGGAGAGGTCTGACAGAATGTGGTCCACTGGAGAAGGGAATGGCAAACCACTTCAGTATTCTTGCCTTGAGAACCCCATGAACAGTATGAAAAGGCAAAATGTTGGTGACTGCTAAAGCTGGGTGATGGATACATCAGAACTCATTATGAGCTAGTCTTTCCATTTTTTAACATCATTTATGTGTCTGCAACAACAAAAAAGACTGTTTGGGTGGCCTGTAGAACTAACCGCCCAGTGGGGGCTGGGGTAGGTCTCCGGGGTTGTGCCCCAGGAGCAGTATGCAGCCCCTCGCGTGCAGAGCTGATCTGGCGTCCCCAGTGTGCCTCTGCACACTGCCCTCTGCAGCTGGCTTGTTGACCCCAGCGGCACTGGAGACTGGAAGTTCCAGTTTGCCCTCCTGCCTCAGAATTTCCAGTGGCATTCTCCCAGTTGCTTTATGTTCCTAGCTTCCATTGAAGAGCCTGGGGTGAGCGCTTTTGATTGGCAGAACCTCCGTCTCAAGCCAGTACCCATAGCTGCAGAGAGGCTGGAAATACAAGTAGGCAGGGTTTTCAAGCGAGGGTGAGATCTGCTCCTCACCAAGCCTTATGAGCTAGTGGATTCCCCGGCTGTGAAAATGATATTCAGAAACTGGGCTGCCAAAAATAATGACACATACACTCTGTAATTAGTATATTTATATTTCTGGGCCAGCTGAAGTACTGCAAAACAGTCTTATCCAGACCTTTTACTTTATTTGAAGAAAGATTCTGGTTGTGCAGCAGTGAGCTAGAGTTGGCACATCTAAGCAGAATCCCTGGTCTGGAAGAAATCTTTGTTATTTAGTGTAAGACTGAACTTGCAATATGGAAATACCCAGAGTCGATGGGTTTTTGAAGGGAATGGAAATATCTTGGCTAATATTGAATATCTTAGCTAGTGGTAGATGGAGAAAATAAAAAGTGTACAAAAACTTCAGCTTTTCACTATAGCCACTGATTTTATTTTCTCCCTTCAACAAGCTGTAACCAATTACTCAGTACTCGTGGCTGCCGGTTAGGAGGGAATTGAAAATCTTGACTATCTGCTCTTTCTACTACTACTCCTCACATTTTGGTAGAATTGATAATGAGAATGCTTAAAGGCAGGCAATAAGAGAGGCAAATAGGAATCGGCATATGAATAATGCACAGACCCTTCAATCAGAGTTTTAGTAACTGTGATAGTGAATACCCTCGTTTGGTTCTTGTATCTAAAGTCTTGTCATCAGGTACCAAGGCCTTAAAAGATGTTTTCATTATAGAATGATATTTGTGGAACTAAATGTGGATTAGGTGTCGTGTAGAAAGCTGTAGGATCTACAGTGCATTCCATGTTTATCACGACTGTGTGTGCCTCAGCTATGTGGCTCAGAAAGTCTAATTTTCTTTGCCTCTTAGCTTTCCAGTCCCTCATCAGTTGCTATTGATCTGATAGCTCATAGAGAACTGTGGCTGTTCTTGTTGATTTTAATGAGTAAAGCTTTTTGAAGTTACAAATTGTTACTTGTTTGAGAACATCAGGTTACAAGTTTTAGTTCAGATCTTCTAGTTACTCAATAGGGTAAGACTGCAAAAGTAATATACAAAACTACTAGGAGACCTTTTTTTTTCTTTTAAGTATAGCTCATACTTCCAAAGTATACTGGGCAGGATAATCTCTTAAACTTCAGATTATTGCTACAACAAAAATTCGGACTTGGTTGCCTAAAACTGCTTTATTATAAATCGTGACATTACTGTTAATTGCATTTTTCAGTAATTTTTTCTTCACATTTTCAGGAATACAGACAAGCGATCCTAATGCTGTGGTCATAGGATTGGCACCAGAACATTTTCATTATCAAATTCTGAATCAAGCCTTCCGGTGAGTCTTTAGCTATTTATTTTTCATGTGATCATATACTCACTTCTTCTCTTCTTTTTCTTTTCTTTAAATAATTTTATTCATATATTTATTTATTTTTGGCTGTGCTGGGTCTTCATTGCTGTGTGAGCTTTCTCTAGTTGTGGTGAGGAGGGGCTACCCTCTGGTTCTGGTGAGAGGGCTTCTCATTGAGGTGCTTCTCTCGTGGAGCACAGGCTCTGTGGCATGTGGACTTCAGTAGTTGGGGCTCCTGGGCTCTGGTGCACGGGCTTAGTTGCTCTGAGGCATGTGGGATCTTCCCCGTCACAGATCGAACCTGTGTCTCCTGCATTGGAAGACAAATTCTTTACAACTGAGCCACCAGGGAAGACCCCCTTCTTCTCAAGTCTTTGTCATGTAAGGTTATACATGTTTTACTTTCGGCCACCTAGATTGTACGTGAGAACAAATATCTTAAAGATCACTTCAAGATCAATGTTAAATAATATTTATTACTGTCTTAGTTTTTTTTTTTAATTATCAATATGTTAAAACGCAGTGATCACTGCAGTTTTTCTGATTTATAGGATCAATATTCTGGGGCAGAAATTCACAGTCAAATTGCAGCTGTTAAGCTCAGAGTTTTATCTTTTATTGTCACTCCTGTGACTCTTCACTAACTGTGATCTCTGAAGGAAAATAATATCCAGGCTGACTCACCCATAATAGTAAATGTGATTCTCCCTCCAGTGAGAATCCAGGCTACCAAAAAAAGTTGTCAGGTTTGACCATACTTTCAAACAAAGTATTTGATGAGTGATAATGGTTGGATGATCTGGGATTTTGGGCAGTAGGGAAGAAGAAAATTAGGTTCTGGTAGTGTCAACATGACTTGATGGACAGTTGGGTCAGGGGTGAAGTAGAACAGTGAGTCAGGGAGGACATCGAGATGTCTAAGTGTGTGTAATGGAGAATGTGCTCTGTGTGGGCTCAGGAGGTGATGCGTTTAGGGTGAGGTCCTTTGAACTGTGGGCCTCTAAGTGGAGGTGTTCCAGCGGCTGTTGGTAGAAATTGGAGAACCATAGCCTACAGGTAAAATGTTATAAATCTTCTCTTGCGTGTGTGTGTTTTACCTGTAGGACCTTCTCACTGCTGTTTCCAAAAGGCAAGCTGCATACTGGTTCTACTTCCTAAAATAAATTGAGTCAAAATTTATTTGCAAATCTGCTCTAGAGTGAGACTGATTTAATTTTTCCCCTTGGATTTTTCATTTTTATAAACTTTTCATTTTTTATCTTGCCTTTTACTTGTTGGATATTAAGCAGTGTGATTTGCCTTTAAATTTATGACAAGTTAAGTAGTCCTACACATTGCATAGATGTACTTTAACTTAAAAAAGATTTCTTTAACAGCTTAGTAAATTTTTGGAATTTAACATCATTTTATTACCAGTGCAAAGGTGTTCAAGAATCACTCTAACTTATACTTGATGTAGAATTCACTTCTTGATGTAAATATATGTCCTAGAATCAGAATGTTAAAACTTGTTACAAGGTTCACACATCTGGGCACATTATTTGATCTTGAAGATGGCTGTCCTCATGTACAGTCTGTGTGGCCGGAAATAACACTACTGAATGCACTTTTGTCTGTGACTCTCGGTGTCTGTGATAGTCAAGCCTTCATTTAAATAAAAACAAATTCACTTTTATAATTGCTCAGACATTATTTCCCAGAGATCCACTACTATGCCAGATAACTTGAGTATTAAAATTTCTTTCCTTCACCTACTTCAGTTTTCTGTTCTAGCTTCTTTGGGTATAGAGGTACAAGGGGATTATCTCACCTGCTCCTTAAGTAAGGTTTGTAACTATACCAAAAGCAGTTTTCATTTGAAATGGAGAATCTGCTATTATTTCTTCCTTCCGAGTTTACCCCCTACTACATTTTATTCAGTTCTTGAACCACAGAATTCAAGGAGAAGGTATTGATTGATTTTAGCTGGTAATTTGGGAAGGACATATTTAATAGGAAGTTGGGAGGTCTCTGTCTTAGATAAATACTAGACTCAGGGTAATAAAAATGTATGTTGACATAATACTGAATTTGTAATTGCTCGGATGCTGTCTTAATTAGTACACTTCCCTAACCATATTGATTTTTTTAAACACTACATTTTAAAGCATTATAGTGCACTTATAAGTCAACTCTAATTTCACAAATGCACTTAACAGCTGGTTGGAAAGTTAACAGAAGGATTTTAGGTCTTGCCCTTCTTTGCATATTGATGTCTCCACAGAGACTGTGCCTTCCAACCAATGACTACAGCTGTTTGGATTGTGAGTGGCAAATATAGACATCTCAGATGAACCACCAATTAGTTAAATTACTATTCAGGTTTATAATGAGAATATACATTGGATTTTAAATCCTGTTGCATTGAATACTAGCTTTAGAGGCATATTACCCATAGGCAAATATATCAGCCTTCCATGTTACACAAATATGTCTAAAATGTCTGAATAAAATTGAGAGCACTGAATTTTAAAGGATTGATTTTAGGGAAGGATAGGAACCACCAGTAGGGAATAGAGGTGATTTGGGTTTGGAGTCTATGAGACATTCAAATCCTAAAAGCCACTGATGTCTTTTTTCCTTTTGCCTAGTACTAAAAGGTATACAGCCATGAAATTAAAAGACGCTTACTCCTTGGAAGGAAAGTTATAACCAACCTAGATAGCATATTAAAAAGCAGAGATATTACTTTGCCAACAAAGGTCCGTCTAGTCAAGGCTATGGTTTTTCCTGTGGTCATGTATGGATGTGAGAGTTGGACTGTGAAGAAAACTGAGCACCAAAGAATTGATGCTTTTGAATGTGGCGTTGGAAAAGACTCTTGAGAGTCCCTTGGACTGCAAGGGTATCCAACCAGTCCATTCTAAAGGAGACCAGTCCTGGGTGTTCATTGGAAGGACTAATGCTGAGGCTGAAACTCCAATACTTTGGCCACCTCATGCAAAGAGTTGACTCATTGGAAAATACCCTGGTGCTGGGAGGGATTGGGGGCAGGAGGAGAAGGGGACGACAGAGGATAAGATGGCTGGATGGCATTATTGACTAGATGGACGTGAATCTGGGTGAACTCCGAGAGTTGGTGATGGACAGGGAGGCCTGGAGTGCTGCGATTCATGGGGTCGCAAAGAGTCAGACACGACTGAGTGACTGAACTGAACTGAAAAGGTATAAAGTATAATATAGTAAATACCCATATGTCTATCAACCAATTTAAGAAATATAAGTTATCAACATGTTTGCTATCCCATATGTATCCCTCCTCAATTTTGTTAGCCAAAGCCCAAAAGTAATCCGGATGGTGAATTTTGTGTTTATTATTGCATTTCTTTATACTTGTAACACATACATAAGTATTTCTGGACAATATATAATATTATCTTGCATGTTTTATACTTTATATATTCATCAGTTTGCTTTCTTCTCTAGAAACAATGTATGATTCATCAATATGAATACCTGTAGGTCTAGTTCATTCATTTTCTCAGTTGTCTTATACCACCTTGTAGGAAGGTCTTTTTTTATCTTCTGATGTATTAGGGGAAAAAAGCTTGAGCATTTTAGTAATGGACCAATTTTAATTAAATTTGATGTTATCTATTAGGAGAAATGCTACCTGGGTAAGCAGATCACTTAATCTAAATGAACTTAGCATTAACAAGCCCAAAAATAAGTAATACATCATTGTGGAAATTTTGAAATGCTCAAAAAAGAAATGTGAATAAACAGAATTACCCATGATTCTCCACCTAAGAGATCGACAATTAATATTTTAACATACGACTAGTTTGATCGACAATTAATATTTTAACATACAACTAGTTTGTTTCCAGGAACATATATATAGCCAAAACTGAGAATGTATATATGCTGTGTGGTTACTTGCCTTTTAAGTTTTTCTATATGCTTAAATATTCTTCTAAAACATACTTGATTCCCAGAGCATTTTCCACTTTAAAAAGTGTCATGCATTTCTGATTGTTGGTTATTTCCAGGTTTTATGAGTTAAATTTAAAAAAAAACTTCTGAACATATTTGTTAAGCAATGGTTATGTTTCCATAACATGTTTTCTCAGAAGTATAGTTGTGAGATCCCAGGAATTTTGGGAAAAAACTACATGGAATTGCTTAACCTAAGAAAAGTTCACAGAAAAAAATATTTTCTAAATTAAGAGCAGCTGTTCTCCGGCTTCTCTAGGAGCTTATTAAAATGTTGTTACAACTAAAGTGACATCATAGCTTTCATATTTAAATGCAGAGATGAAGGCTGCTTAAAAAAAAAAAAGTTTTATGTTTTGAACACTTTGTTAATGACTTCTTTCCTATAATTGTTACAAGGTATGAGAATCCTTCTGAAGTCTTAGAGGTATGCAGAAACCAGTTTCTCCTGTGTTTTGGGAAGAAATTCTTATCCCCATAAATGGTTTCTGTTGAATGTTGGATTGCTTTCCTTTCCCCTTCTCATTAAGAAAAATAAAAAGTTTTATATTTAATATATTCAGTTCCTTAGAAAGGGAAGAGGAGAAGGGGAGGGGAAAAAACTCAACAGAAATCAGTTTCTGCTGCCTTTGTACCACAACTCCTGAATCTTTTCTGAGAGCCCTGGCATAAGGAATTCTAGAATAGTGTGGCAGCAGGGCTTAAATTAGAAATATTTCTTTGGGCTTTTTCCATTTTGAAAGAGCTGACTGCTATGCAGTCTTTTTAATTAAAGTCCAGACTATAAAAATAAAACACTCCGGAGATAAGAAATTGTTGAAGACTTAAGAACTTGAGTTATTTAAAGCGTTCCATTAGTACATGCAGAAGAACAACTTTATATGCCAATTTGAAGATCACGGAATACCGAATTGAGTTTAATGTCAGTTACTACTCATTTTTTAATTAACTGGGAGATTCTTTTATGATCAAGGCAACTCTTGCCACTCGTAAGCGAAAGGTTTAGGTGAGTAAACTACATAAATACAGTATTACTGATCTTTTAAAATTTGATGTATAACCTATACAGTAAATTATACAGATTGTCAGTGTACAACTCAGTAAAAATTGACACATAGATACAGCAGCATAACCCCCACTCTGATGAAGATACAAAACATTTCCAGCACCCTAGAAGGTTCTCTATGCTAGTCAGTACCACACCTTCCTCAGGGAAACCGTTACTCTGACTTCTGTCAATATTGCAAGTTTTCAATCTTCATATGATTGAAATCATACAGTTGTAGCATTTTTTTTATTTTGGTCTACTTTTGAGATTTATCCAGGCTGTTGCATGTAGCAGTACTGTGTTTTTGTTTTGTTTGTTCTTTATTTTTCTTGTGGTATTGTAGTCTGTTGTATGGCAATTCCACAATTTATTCGATCAATAACGGACATTTGGATTTTTCCATTTTTGGCTCTTAAGAAAGCTTCTATGAACGTTCGTCTACATGTTTTTTGGGGACATACCCATTTATTTCTTTGGGGTCTTTATCTGGGAAATTACTGGATAATAGATAAGT
Source organism: Bos mutus (assembly GCF_027580195.1). Taxonomy (NCBI): domain Eukaryota; kingdom Metazoa; phylum Chordata; class Mammalia; order Artiodactyla; family Bovidae; genus Bos; species Bos mutus. The sequence goes on along the minus strand of NC_091640.1, from coordinate 46,893,651 downwards.
GCCTGCTTAGCTTTAGTCAATATTGCTAAGTAATTTTACACAGTGATTTTATGGAGTCATACGTTCCCACTAGCTATGAACCAGAGTTCCACCAGTCTCTCCTTAGTCTGTGTCACTATGGCTATTCTTTCTGGTGTGTATAGTGGTATCTTACTGGGTTTTAATTTGTATTTCCCTAGTGAGTAATGTTGTTGAAGCCTTTTCACATACTTACTGGCCATTGGGTAACTTGTTTTGTGATCTCCCCATTCAAATGTTTTCTCCTTTCTGAAGCTTATAGTTTTCTTAGAGGTTTGTTGGAGTCCTGTGTGTGTTGTGTATACAAGTCTTTGGTTGGATATATGTCCTACAGATATCTTATTTCTGTCGGTGGTTTGCATTCTCTTAATAGTATGAGAACAGGACATTTTTAATTTTGATGGAGTCTAATTTGTCAGTATTTTCTTCTGTTGTGCTTAACCCACCTCAGGGTCATGAAGATACTCTCCATATGTTTTCTTCTGCAAGCTTTATTGTTCTACCGTTAGCAGTTAGGTCTAGGGCTTGTTTTGAATGGATTTTTATGAATTGTGTGAAGTAAATTTCACTTTTTTCTTTACAGATATCCTGTTGTTTCTGTAACATTTACTGCGTCAGATCCATTCTTTCAAGAGCCTCACAGAATTGCAGTGACATTTTAGTGCTTTGACATAAATCAAGTGACTATGTAAGTGTGGCTCTGTTTCACATTTGTGCAGTTCCACACTGTCTTGGATACTACAGCTTTATAATAAATCTTAATGTCTGGTAGTATACATTCTTTAACTCAGTCCTTTTTAAGATTCTACATCCTTTCCATGTGAATTTTGAAATCAACTTGTCTGTTTCTACCAAAAAGGCTCACTAGGAGTTTGATTGGTCCTTCATTAAATCTACAGATTTGGGTAGAACTTACTGAATAATAGTGTGCTGCCAGTGTATGAAAATGGAATATATCTCCATTTATTTAGATTTTATTTTTACATTTTTCAGCAGTATGGGTTTTTTTTTTTTTTTTCTAGAGTACATTTTCTAGAGTATGGGTTAGTTATTTTGTTAAGTTAATCTTTCTATTTCCTGTTTGATGTGATTGTAAGTAGTATTTTGTTAATTTTGTTTTTAATTGTTCATTGCTAATATGGAGAAATATGATTGAGATTTTGTATGTTAACCTTGTGTTTATTCATTGACCTTCTTACATTCACTTGCTAATTCTAATAATTTATTTGTAAAATCTTTTGAATTGAATTTTCTACATAGATAATTGTGTCAACCACAAATAATGACAATTTTACTTCTCCCCTACCAGTCTTTGTATTTTCATTTGTTTTTCTTTATTATACTCTCTGGGACCCCAACTACAATACCAAACAGAAGTGGTGATAGTGGGTAGCCTACTATAAGTGAGAAAATTGCTGTGTTAATATGACACTGGAGATATTCTGGGGGTTTCAATTAAGTGTTGATGGGATTATCTCTTGATATATTTAATGATTTGCTGTTGTTTTGATTTGAACTTTTAGTAGTTTGTGTTGTCAGATTGATTGGTGTTCATTTTAATTGTATTGAATGTCAAGGTTTTTTGTTGTTCTGGTTTTTTTGAGAGGTGTGTACGGGGTCTTTGATGCTGCATGCTGGCTTCTCTGGTTGTGGCAAGTGGGGGTGCTTTCAGGCTGTGGTGTGCAGGCTTCTCATTGCCGTGGTTTCTCTCGTTGCAGAGCATGGGCTCCAGGGAACGGGCTCTGTAGTTGTCGGGCACAGGCTTAGCTGCCCCACCGCAGGCGGAGTCTTCCCAGACCAGGGATCAAACCCATGTCCCCTGCGTTGGCAGGCAGACTTGTAACCACTGGACGACCAGGGAAGTCCATGAAGGTGAAGATTTGGGCATCATCTAGTTGTTGTTCTCAACTCTGGACATTTTTGCTCCCAGGGGGACATTTGCCATTGTTTGGAGACGTTGGTTGTCACAACTGGGGGAAAAGAGTACATCTAGTGGGTAGCGCCATAGATGCTGCCAAACATCCAACAGGGATAAGACAGCCTCCTCTCACAATAAAGCATTTTTCAGTAAAAAATGTCAGTGTTGAGGTTGCAAGACCTAATCTGATTCAGTTCCTTCATTTGATAAGAAACTGAGACCCACAAATGTGAAGTGATTTACTGTTACCTATTTTAAGTAGCACAGACACTACCCTTCCCATATTTATGAATAAAAATCATTATCATTACTGTCAAATATTATGAAAAAGTTTGCATATATCATCTTTATTCCCCAAAAAGGTAAGCATTATTCTGCATGTTATAGATCAGGATCAGGATACTGAGGCATATAGTGCTTCATCCATTAATGAATTTATTCAGTAAGTGTCTAGTGAAAGGTCCCAGAGTTTGGGCTTTTTTAAATATAATTTTATTTATTTATTTAATTTTTTGGCTGTGCTAGGTCTTCTTTGCTTTGCGTGGGTGCTTTTCTAGTTGGGGCCAGTGGGAGCTACTTTCTAGCTGTGCGGGCTTTTTATCATGGTGGCTTCTCTTGTTGTAGTGCACAGGCTCGAGAGCGTGTGGGCTTCAGTAGCTGTGGTGTGTGCGCTCGGTAGTTACGGTTGCTGGACTCTAGAGCCCAGACTCAGTAGTTGTGGCCTTTGGGCTTAGTTGCTCTGTGACATGTGGGATCCTCCCAGCCCAGGGATCGAACTCACATCTCCTGCATTGGCAGGTGGATTCCTTACCACTGAGCCCCCAAGGAAGTACCCCATGACTTGTTTTTTATTTCGCTTTGGATTTTTTTTTTTTTTTTGAAGTAAGAAATACAGTGATGAGCAAGACTGATGGGCATAGTGGAGACTATATGGTAGCGAGGAAGACAAACCACACACAGCTGAGTAAGAATTATAAACTATGGAAAGTTGATCGGATCAGATCAGATCAGATCAGATCAGTCACTCAGTCGTGTCCGACTCTTTGCGACCCCATGAATTGCAGCACACCAGGCCTCCCTGTCCATCACCAACTCCCGGAGTTCACTGAGACTCACGTCCATCGAGTCGGTGATGCCATCCAGCCATCTCATCCTCTGTCGTCCCCTTCTCCTCCTGCCCCCAATCCCTCCCAGCATCAGAGTCTTTTCCAATGAGTCAACTCTTCGCATGAGGTGGCCAAAGTACTGGAGTTTCAGCTTTAGCATCATTCCTTCCAAAGAAATCCCAGGGCTGATCTCCTTCAGAATGGACGGGTTGGATCTCCTTGCAGTCCAAGGGACTCTTGGAAAGTTGATAGAAAGGAAAAAAGATGAGATGGAGCTGAACTGTGAGGAGGAAGTCCACTTTGTAGGGAGATTGGCGATGGTGGCTTCTGTGTGCTGACTTCAAGCTGAGATCTGACAGGTGAGCAGAAGAAAGCTGTGTGCAAAGTATGGGGCAGTGCTTCAGGAGGAGGGAACACTGTGTGTAGGGCTGAAGCAGGAAGGAGTCTGACCTTCTTGGTGTGTAGTCAGCAATAGGGAAGGTGTCTTGAGATGGAGATGTAAGCGGTGGCCAGATGAGGCCAGGCCTCACCGGCTGCAGAGAGGACTTTGGCTTTTATACCCTTTGCAGTAAGAGGTTATTGAAAGGTTTTTAAGCTGAGCAAGGACATACATGATCTCGCCTGTACTTTTAAAACTCCTGCTATTGCCTGTACGATGGGTTGGTATAATAGGGCAACAGCAGAAAGCAGGAAGACGAGTTGACTATTGCAGAGGTTCAGCAGAGAAAGTAAGACTGGAGACGTTTTTATTTTTCTTTTGGACTCGGAAGTTATTGGATGTGCTTATAAAGGGATATGGAAGGGTGAGGGAAAGTAAGAAATCAGGGATGACTGCTAGGTTTCTGGCTTGAGCAATGGGGTGAATTTGCTAAGTTGAGAAAGACTGGGGGAGAGTCGTTTGGGGAGTGGGAAGGAAAGGACTCAGTAGTTTGATGTTGGGCAAATGGGAAGCTTCTGGCAGTTGCTTAAGCTGCCATGTAATTTCATTTCCACATGTTCCATTTTCAGCAGAAATGGTAAAAAGTTGATCTTGTGTTTTTGTTTTTGTTTTTTCCTAGAAAAGTGGTTTTCTGGAGTTCTGGGTTCCTGCTCTCCTTGGTCTCAGCTGGCATTGCCGGATGATCTTGTAAAACGGGATGTGCTGGACTTGGTGTTCTTTACCATCCCTTTCAATAATGTGCTCCCTGGCTAGGTCTTTTTTATAGTTTTTTTCCCTTTGCCTACATGGAATTTATAGCCAAGGATTTCTGCTTGAGGCCTTCTTGATGCCTTTTTTTCTTGTTTCTTGTACCTCGATGGACTTATAGTCAAATAGAGATAGAAATCCTCAGATTTCTTGCTGATACGTTACTTCTGATAACAAAGAAATCAATTGCCCCGCCTAGGAAATGTACCGGAGAAGGCAATGGCACCCCACTCCAGTACTCTTGCCTGGAAAATCCCATGGACGGAGGAGCCTGGTAGGCTGCAGTCCATGGAGTCGCTAAGAGTCGGACACGACTGAGCGACTTCACTTTCACTTCTCACTCTCATGCATTGGAGAAGGCAATGGCAACCCACTCCAGTGTTCTTGCTTGGAGAATCCCAGGGACGGGGGAGCCTGTTGGGCTGCCGTCTATGGGGTCGCACAGAGTCAGACACAACTGAAGTGACTTAGCAGCAGCAGCAGCAGCAGGAAATGTACAAACACCTCTAAGTTGTATGGTGTCTATTTTCTCATATTTTTGGAAGTGTTAATTATTAAAAAAAAAACTTTTAATCTGTGTCCTAGAAAATAATTTACCTTTCAGTCTATCCTGAACATGCCTTGGCTCTAAATCTTCTGCTATACAGAGAACAATGACAGAAGCAGGAGCCACTTCGCTGAGAGATGCCTATTCTCCAGGCCCATGTGGAACCAGTTCCCATTTAGAGAAATGCAGAGGAACCCACAGTTTCAGCCCTTCCAGGGAAGGCACTAAAGCACTGCCTGGGAATTAAGTACACACATCAATCAAGCTGATAAGTCTTATACCCAGTTAATATATAATAAAATATTAACAAAGCTAAATCAAATGAGTTTTTAGTTTAGCTGTGTAAGTGAAAAGCAATTTTGAGGTCTGTTGCATAAAGAATTCCAGTTCCGTGGTAGAGTAGCAAATAAATGGGATTGGGGGCAGGATGACAAGAGGGGAGATAGATAAATCACTCATTATTCTCTCCTTTCGATCAGCTGTGGTTCTTTAGGGCCAGCATAGTGGCCTTATCAGGTTTCCTAACTGTTGGATTTTAAGATCTGCTTAAGAAATAAATTTGTATTAATATTAGAGAATAAATTTGAAGGATCCATTCTGTGCTGTGAGCAGTTCGTAGTAACTAACAATAAGGCCCTGTAATAGGCCAGTATTGGTTTTTACTTAATAAAATATTTAATCATAAATGTCTGAATCCTGCATCTCCCACAGGAAGGCATTTCCATGCCCACTGACAAGAATCATTTAGCAGTTTCATAGTTGAGCGCTTAATTACTCATAATTGTGAAGGGTAAGATGTGATGAATTCTGCCTCAATGGACATACTAAATATTTTAACTAAGTAGATGACTTAAAGTAAATTAAGCTAGTGAGATCATTTATTCCATTGGTTAAAAGCAGCTTGAGAAGACTATCATGTTCCGTATATGATGAGATGATAATAGCTGTGTGACTCTTTGCTGTGTGCCTATATGTAGGCTGCAGTGTTGAGATGGATGGCAGATTATTTTTGGATGGGGTTGATGGGGTTTGAGGGATTTCTTTTATTATGTTATGCCTGAGTCACTAATGAGGATCCTTACCTATATACAGTTTGGTTCTCTAACAAGAAAACTCTTCGTGCCCTTTCCGTTGGTCCTACATCAGGAAAAAGGAAGGGGCTTGACATTTCCCCTTAAGCCTTACTGCTTTGTCCTTCAGTGAAAACGGCCTGATTTTCAAAGTAACAGCAGAAGCAGTCAAAGGGTAAAATGAAGAGGGGATGATACAAGCAGAAAATATTTGTAAAATGCTCTATGAAATTTCTGAATTAGAATCTCACATTTTGGAGTAGAGAAAAGAGGCAGCCAGGTGTTTTAGGAGTTGGCTAAACGTGTCACTGCACAGCAGTTGAGCCACTGTAAAAGGCTCAGGAGCCTCCTACTTACCATTAGGGAGGTTGAAACAACTTGTCTCATTAAGTTAAGCTTCTTCCCTCGAGTGCCTTATTTAGCTTTACTTCTCTTAATTCTCTTTCCCTGATGATTTGGGTAAAGCGTCTGAAACCACTAAAGGTAAAAGGTTGAAGCAATCCCAAATTTAATAATCCATCACCTTTCTTCAGTGTATCTGAGTGCAATTCCCAGCAGTTCCTAGCAAATTCATTAGAAGACAGCAAGTCATTAAAAGTTAATATGAAACTATTTGTCTCTGTGAGTGAATAAAACTACTTTGTAAGTCTGACAGTCTTTTCCACTCATAAAAAAGCATTGCTTTTAGCCAGTTTCCATTGTCTCTGACTCTCTAGGTTACTCCTGGATGGAGCGCCTCTGATAGCAATCCACAAAGCTAGGTATTACAAGAGGAAGGATGGCTTAGCCCTGGGGCCTGGACCATTTGTGACTGCTTTAGAGTATGCCACCGATACCAAAGCCACGGTCGTGGGGAAACCAGAGAAAACGTTCTTTTTGGAGGCGTTGCGGGGCACTGGCTGTGAACCTGAGGAGACCGTTATGATTGGAGATGTAAGTAGAAGAGCCCAGGAAACGCCCTGGGCTCACCTGTCCTGCTGGGAGGAGCCAGCTTCAAAGCAGTGCTTTGAAACACGAGCAGACCCGTTATTGGTGATTGTCAGGTGGTAATAAGAGGCCACCCATAAAGCAGGCTTTCCAGTAGTTGTTCACTGGTATTCTAAAGAACTGAATTGTTGATTATTTCTGACAGTCTTCACAGTGTGATGAGATATATACAATTCAAAAGACCATCAGATACAAGACAATTAAATGCTTTATATGTCCTTTTGAAGATAACTTAGATTTGTTTTTTACTATTCCTTAATGCAGAGACCACCTGTACCTAAAGAATTCTCTCACTATTGATTTTTTTTTTTTTGCTAGTACATACTTTATGGAAAAACTTCCCAATTTGCCAGAGATAGCTAAAGATATCGATTGCCTCAGGCCTTTGAGTGGCAGGGCTGGCTCTGGTGACCAGATGCCCTAGCCAGTGACCTTTGGCTGTGAGCACGTTGTCAGTCTACCCTGGTAAGAAAGGCAATACCAAAGAATGTTCAAACTGCTGCACAACTGCACTCATCTCACACACTAGCAAAGTAATGCTCAAAATTCTCCAAGCCAGGCTTCAGCAGTCCGTGAACCGTGAATGTCCAGATGTTCAAGCTGGATTTAGAAAAGGCAGAGGAACCAGAGATCAAATTGCCAACATCCATTGGATCATCCAAAAAGCAAGAGAGTTCCAGAAAAACATCTACTTCTGCTTTATTGACTACACCAAAGGCTTTGACTGTGTGAATCACAACAAACTGTGGAAAATTCTGAAAGAGATGGGAATACCAGAGCACCTGACCTGCGTCCTGAGAAATCTGTACGCAGGTCAAGAAGCAACAGTTAGAACCGGACATGGAACAACACACTGGTCCCAAATGGGAAAAGGAGTACATCAAGGCTGTATATTGTCACCCTGCTTATTTAACTTCCATGCAGAATACATGATGCAAAATGCCAGGCTGGATGAAGCAGAAGCTAGAATCAAGATTGCTGCGAGAAATATCAATAACCTCAGATATGCAGATGACACCACCCTTGTGGCAGAAAGTGAAGAACTAAAGAGCCTCTTGATGAAAGTAAAAAAGGAGAGAAAAAGTTGGTTTAAAGCTCAACATTCAGAAAACTAAGATCATGGCATCCGGTCCCATCACTTTGTGGCAAATAGATGGGGAAACAGTGGAAACAGTGTCAGACTTTATTTTCTTGTGCTCCAAAATCACTGCAGATGGTGACTGCAGCCATGAAATTAAAAGACGCTTGCTCCTTGGAAGAAAAGCTATGACAAACTTAGACAGCATATTAAAAAGCAGAGACATTACTTTGCCAACAAAGATCCATCTAGTCAAAGCTATGATTTTTCCAGGAGTCACGTATGGATGTCAAAGTTGGACTATAAAGAAAGCTGAACACCGAACAATTGATGCTTTTGAACTGTGGTGTCAGAGAAGCCTCTTGAGAGTCCTTTGGACTGCAAGGAGATCCAACCAGTCCATCCTAAAGGAGATCAGTCCCGAATATTCATTGGAAGGACTGATGCTGAAGCTCCAATACTCTGGCCACCTGATGCAAAGAACTGATTCATTTGAAAAGACCCTGATGCTGGGAAAGATTGAAGGCGGGAGGAGAAGGGGACGACAGAGGATGCGATGGTTGGATGACATCACTGACTCGATGGACATGCGTTTGAGTAAGCTCTGGGAGTTGGTGATGGACAGGGAAGCCTGGCGTGCTGCAATCCGTAGGGTCACAAAGAGTCGGAGACGACTGAGCGACTGAACTTACTGGGAAAACATTATTTTCTGTCTGTGCTGTGAGGGGAAAAGTACTGGAAAGCACACTATCTTGTGGTCAGTAGTAGGTGGCAAGGATTATATTTCAATTTTAAATAATAATGCCTTAGGCTGGAAGGGACCATCAGGATTGTCTGGTCCGAACCTCCTCACTTTATCAGCTGAGAAACCTTAGCCCAGAGAGGTAGTCCCAGAGCTGATGAGTGGCATGGCTGGAAGTAGAACTCGAGGCCGGACTCCCTCCAGAAGAAACTGTAGATCCCCTGCTGTCTTGAACTGTGCGAGTGCTCATGGATCGCAATCTTCCTGACTGCCGTCTCCTACTTCTAGGTTCCTGAACCAAACCCAGTAGGCTGTCACTGGACTCAGGACTGCTTTGAAAAACTGTCTTTTCAGTAACAACTTTTCCCTCTGGCAGGCCTTTAGCTGACTTTTCTAGGCAAATGTGTGTTCAAGAAAGTGGTCACCCTAGCCTGGAGATTCCGGAATTCTTTGTCCCTGGAGACACTGCTATTGGGACAGCATGGAAGGTGGGAAGGGCACGTGATAGCAGAGTTCAGCTGCCTGGAGGGGTGTTGTCTGAGAGAGGGTGGCTTTTCCCTCTCTTTCCATGTCTACTTTTCCCCTCTCCTTCAGCCTTTCCCTCTCCCCCATCTTGCCTGCTTCAACAAGGCAGGTTTAGATGCAACAGAAAAGGTTTTAAGTTTGACCTTGAGTGAAGATTTTGAGAGAAATTCTGAGACTCATTTCCAAGGGTGGTTGTTAAATTACATGAATGATTTTAACGGAAAAGTTTTTCTTTGGGCATGATCTGAATAAATTCTTATAGACATGAGATGGCAGGATTGATTTTATTGATGTTTCTTCCATTTCTTGGATTTTTATTGCCTTGCATTTATCACAGTTAGCTGAGTATATTCACCCCTATCTTGAGTAAAAATTGAAAAACAAGAGCTTCCCTTTTAAACTGGTCTGTTATTCCTAAGTGTGAAGACAATCTCAAAATCTGTTTAAGTATACGGTCTGACTTGATTCCTCCTGTTACTGACAGTTGGATGAAAAGTAAGGATAATGTCTTACGTAGGCAGCATGAGAGCTGTCTTCTGAACCTAGTTCACTCACTGCCCTGCAGTTGGATCATTTGCCTTAAGAGCTGCCAAGTGATAAAATACCTTTTTTCCATGATCTATTTTAAAAGGAGATAGATGGGACCTTCCCTGGTGGTCCAGTGGTTGAGACTCTGTGCTCCCAATGCAAGAGACCGAGATTTGATCCCTTGTCGGTGAACTAAATCCCACATGCTGCAACTAAGACCTGATGCAAATGAATAAATAAAAATAAAAAATATTTTAAAAAAAGAAATAGATGTACATGTGCAAAACATGCAGCGCTGTAACTGCACTTTCTATGTTTGGTTACCGGGGTTGCTACTCTTGTTTTTTACCTCTACCTCCGTGATGCTTCCCTTTCCAGTTAGTATGCTCCCTTAGACTATCACACCTGGGTTTATCCTTTTTTATACCTCCCTCCCTCTCGTTTTAAGAAAAAGCATGGGATTGCAGTTGGCCATTCCAGCCTAATAAATCACTGGTAGGTTGGTTTGTTGGCGAGCTCACTGAAGACACTGGACTAAACGCTTCGTCACACTTTTCTAGGACTGCAGAGATGATGTTGGTGGGGCTCAGAATGCCGGCATGCGGGGCATCTTAGTCAAGACAGGTACGTATCTTCTGTACAAGCTTTCTCTGAAACAGAATGGTAAAATACACCATTCTTAAAGAACAGTCTTTGATAAAATGGCAAAGCCCACTGGGTACTTTAATTCTCTTTCCACCACAAAGCAAAAATAAAGTGGGCTTAGGATTGCAGGGAAGAGAGACGACGTGAGAGGGCCCGTACTGTGCAAAGCTAGGAAGTTCAGATCAGAGTTCAGAGGTGTTTTCACACTTCCTCAGAGATAGTCATACATAAGACAGTTAGCATTTATATGATTTTCTGGATATACAAACCACTGGCTGAGCAAAAAACCATTGATCATGGGGCTCTGTAAAAATATCCTTTCCTTTTGAACCAGGTATAAAATGATGACTTTGACCTCTTTGGGGACTGACTAGCTAAGTGATACTTTGTGTTAATGTTGTTTTAAAAACACACATAAAAAAACTTTTTTCTTACCTTTCCTGTACTGTTTTAGTAACAATTTCCTATACCAAAATTAAGTAAACTGGGTGTGGTCCCTCAAATAAATTTAAGGAAAGAGAAAGAACTTAATGGGGAAGCCACAGCTAATACGGCATCATGAGGACAGCAGACCAGTTAGGTGTCTTGGGTCTCAGTCTCAGCTCTACACTGACTCTGAGATTCTGTCAGAGCCCTTTACCTCTTTGGACTGTTTATAGATGATGGGGCTGGACTGGTCCCTTTTAGCTCTGTGCCATTTTCCAGCGTGGAGTGTGATGAATAAAATCCTCTCAAGGTAAGGAGAGACAAGGCATGAGAGCTGTGTGTGGGCATGTGCTGTTGCGCTGAGAACTTGATCAGCCTTTCCAGGTAAAATGAAAAGGTCTCCCCCACACCTGCCGCCAGAGGATACCTGCTGAGCTTGGAACTAATAGCACGTGTTTGAGGATGACAGCCAGGGTCCGGTCCAAGAATTGGCATCAGACTCTTATCAGTTAAATAGCAGATAAGGGGTTCTGTGGGCTTCCCTGGTGGCCCAGCAGTTAAGAATCTGCCTGCCTATGCAGGAGATGCTGAAATCCCTGGAGAAGGAAATGGCAACCCACTCTAGTATTCTTGCCTAGAAAATCCCATGGACAGAGGAGCCTGGCGGGGTACAGTCCGTGGGCAGAGTCAGACACGATGTAGTGACCGAACAGTAACAGCAGAAGGCTCTGTAAATGGCTCTGTGAGTTCATATGCCTGGCTTTGTACAGGTTGTCCAGAAAAGGGAGAATTTAAACAGTCATAGAAGACCTGCCACCAGGAAATTTTTAGAAAAATGTATATTTACTCATGACTATGGTGTTTGTTCAAGAAAATGTGGTTGCATGAAAGCTATTTTGAATTTAAAAACAGAAACAAGAAAACAGGAGATGCTGCTATAATTGAATAAGAAGTACTTGTCAGGCCCTGGCTTCCCAGGTGGCACTAGTGGTAAAGAATCTGCTTGCTAATGCAGGAGACGCAAGAGACTCGGGTTTGATCCTTGGTTCAGGAAGATCCCTGGATTAGGAAGTGGCAACCCACTCCAATATTCTTGCCTGGAGAATCCCATGGACAGAGGAGCCTGGTGGGCTACAGTCCATGCGGTCGCAAAGAGTCAGACCCAACTGTGCAACTGAACACGCATGGTGTGGACCAAGAGGGACAGTCTGCTCGTGCAGGAGGTCCCGGGGGAGCCTTGCACATGGTGACTCGTCGCCTTAGAACTAACAGTGTTTTTGCACATTTCTCATTCAAAATGATCACCATTTTCCCTGGAACATCACTCTGCTTTGATGGACGCGAAAAAGAGGACAACGGGACCTATCAGGGAGTCAAGAAAAACAGGCACACTCATCATCTTGCCTTGTGTCTGAATTTTCAGATTCCTGACATTCACCATTTTATGATCCGATCATTGAGGAAATCCACAGATAACTATTTCTAGCGTTCCCATAAACATTTCCTTTCTTAGCTCACGTAATTAAGGATTTACACCAAGTATGAAAACTGCTCCTGTGCCAGTGTCTTGTGGGCCCAGCTCCCCCTAGCGGGTCTCCATGGTTCTGCCTTCTTTTCTGACTGGCCATTGGCTGTGGTCAGCCCATCACACAGGCAGCCAGTCAATCTTAGAGAAGCCAGCAGCTCTACACAGTCACATCTAAAATGTCTAACTTAGTTATGTAGCTAAGTTCAGCTCATGAAAACAGACCCATTTGTACTGTTCATCTTTGGTCAGAAAAAAAAAATCCCAAGACCACTGTTCTGAAAGTGTACAGAGCTGCAGATTCCACTGATGGTTTTGAACTGAATGCAGTGGACAAGTGCATGGTTTCTCAGTGTTGAAAATCACCATGGAAATTTTAACTTACGCAGTGATTGTCTTGAGCAATTTGTTTCTCAGTAACACATGTTAAACGCTCAATATACATTTGTAAAGACTAGCCCCCCTGATGCTGCTGCTGCTGCTAAGTCGCTTCATGTCTATACTTCTATGCAACCCCATAGAGGGCAGCCCACCAGGCTCCGCCGTCCCTGGGATTCTCCAGGCAAGAACGCTGGAGTGGGTTGCCATTTCCTTCTCCAATGCATGAAAGAGAAAAGTGAAAGTGAAGTCGCTCAGTCGTGTCTGAATCTTAGCGACCCCATGGACTGCAGCCCACCAGGCTCCTCTGTCCATGGGATTTTCCAGGCAAGAGTACTGGCGTGGGGTGCCATTGCCTTCTCCGTGACTAGCCCTGACCAGAATCTAATTCTGTTTAGCATGTAAAACAATGACCTAGGAAAGATGGGATCACCCTCTGTCCAATGTTGTCAACATGGCTTCCTGCATTCTGCCTCCATTTACATTTGTTCATCCAGGAGAGTATAGACTGCCGTGCTGCGTCAGGCCTGAGTGGCGGTGGCCTGCTCCCTTCACTCCGCCAGCGTTGTTGAGCGCCTGCCACGTCCCACACACAGTGCAGGGTGCTAGAACTTGCACGCATACGCAAGCCACTGTGTTAGTTTGTAGAAACCCCAGGGCCAGACTAAGCAGAAGCATGCTGCAAGCCCTTCTCTCCATGGCTAAGAACCCTGACTTTCACACATCGGTCCTTAAACAACTAGATCCAAGAAGTGGGTGGTATAGTAAAAAGTAGTCATTAACTTACCTGTGAGACCAAGCAGAAACCTTGCAAAGATTTATACTCAATGGGATTTAAGCTTAAGAAGAAATAAGCAATAGAGTTTGCTGTGTGGACCGTACCGTGGACAGGTGCCTTGAGGATGCTGAGGAGTTACCTTTGTGCATTTGATGCTGGCTCCTTTCCTGAAGGAATTCACAAGTCAGCAAGACAGGACAGGAGCAATGTCACCACCACAGCACCAAGTTGTGGGCTGGGGATTTTCAGGCTTCATGTTTGCTGGACAAAACCTTGTAGGTAGTTGTAGAAAACAAAAGGGATTGTATTGTAGAAAATGGTGAGCCTATTGTTTGGAAACCCAGATTTAGGCAGAGAATACAGGAAATTGCACAAGAATAAAGAGAGCTCACAGAAAGGGGGATGAGAGAGCTTGCAGAAAGGGCACGTGCAGAGGCTGCACTGAGGCTACAGGGCAGTCGGCCTCATCCCCAAGGCCTTGACTGAAGCAGTGTTCCTCCCCGCTTCCCTCTGTCCCTTCTTTCCTTCCTTCTTTCTTTCATTTAACCAGTGCTACAGAATGCCCACCATGTGAGGAGTGCTGAGCTGGGTGACTGAGGGCCTGGTAGGCAACAACAGACATTTGGGGTTCTTTCTGAAGAGCACTGGGACACATTAAGGGTGTCTAAATGGGGGTCATGCATGGCCTGATGACCATTTGTCAGATCAGCTCTGTGTCCCCGTGTGACCAGTGCCCTGCTGGGCAGCCTGGCCGGCCAGCCTGCACATGAGCACCGTGACCATCCGTCTCTCCCTGCCCCCGGCGCGCTCATTTGCCTGCTCACAGGGTTCCTGTTGGGCAGCAGCTCATGCAGTTTCCAGTCACCCGTGAGCTGACAAGGCCTCTATCCTGTGCGGTCTGGGCTCTCATGTAAAAGCACTGATTTAATCCCTGTCCGTATCTTTAGGGCTGGTGGGGGAGGAAATTTCACCAGGTGAGGAGATTTGAGGGCACCCTTAACTGCCAGGTGACCCAGTGCCTGGGATCTGGCATCCGTTGCTGAGAGACCAGAGGGCCTGGGAAATGCTGAACACATCTGGCTTTGGGTTGCCTCATGGCATCCTGAAGCCTGGATGAAAGGTGCTTTGGGGGTTGTGGAGCCCCCGGTTCTCTCGGCACTGTCAGGGTGGCCTGTGTGCTCACAGGCCACGATTACTCTGGCGTCCTGACAGTAGCCTTTGTTCACGGGCTTTACTTTCATTTCAGGGAAATATCGAGCAGCAGACGAAGACAAAATTAACCCAGCTCCTTACTTAACCTGTGAGAGCTTCCCGCATGCCGTGGACCACATTCTGCAGCATCTGCTGTGAACCGTTACGTGAATCTGAAGGAACTTGAAACGCAGCTTTTCATCGACTGGAATGAATCCCTCAACACACTCAGTGCCGGCCTAGACAGACGCGGACCACTCAGCCCTGCTCACCGTTCAACCCTCTTTTATTGTGCAGTAATTAGAAAGAAAGGTATTGAATTGCAGCCAGCCACTCAGCCGGGCTAATAATCCCTTTTATTTTGTAAAAGAAGATGAGATCCAAAAAAAGGGAAAACTGAGATTGCGTGTTCCTTTTAAAATATTCATCAGGTTAGCGGGGCTGGAGGGGAGTCTGCTGCAGGGAGCCTCGTTCTCTGTCCTCTCAATGGTAAATTGGTGGGCTTCAGGCTGACTAAAGTTGAATGGTATCTTTTTAAGTTATAAAGTACTGTACTGCAGGCTGCATTAGGCTGTAGTTTTAATGCTGAGTTCAGCTGTGAAATCTGTCAGAAGTGCCAAGTGGAGTACAGAACAGAAGCAACAAAATAAATTGTCCTTTAGCCCAAGTGATGGAGTGGATTTGCTTTCACGGATGTTGAAAACTAGATTAGCTACTGTATTACTCCCAGCCTGGGTGACTTCTTTTTCTCTTCATTAACCAGAGATAACTAATTTAAATTTAGAACCTGATTTTAATTTAAAATAATATTTCCATTAATAACCTATTCATTGCAGATACCTATTATACTGTGTAACAGTTGTTTTGGAAATTTTATGTAAAATTAAAACTATCAGTATTTCACAGATGTTTTAATTAGACATTGTTATTAACAGGAACAGTGCAGAAACTAAAATCAAGCCTTTAATGTCTTACAGACCATGCATTTTTGAGGTTAGTGTCCACCCGGGTCCCATTAACTGTACATTTGCAAGATTTCATTATTTTTGCCTCTGACACTGTGGGAAAAATCCTTCAGAAACTACTGGGACAGATTCAAGCTTTTATGTACTTGGTTACCGCGGCTGTAAAATGAAATCTCGCCTTGTAGCATGGATGCTTCTTGTCATGTTAAACCCACCACAATGAAGGGGACTGAGGAGGTGATGATTGTCCTGTGCATTTGCATACGCGGAGGATCCTGGGCCTCGGCAGCTGTTTTACTGGGCTCTTGGGCCTTGGGTTATCAGCACGTAATTGCCCATCATCTTGGTGCTCCCCACACTGAAGCACACAGCGGTGTGGATGAGCTTCGGGTTTTGATGCTTGTTTAGAGAGCAGCTTGGTCTTAGGTGGGAGGGGGCAGAGCTAAATGGCCACTCCCCTCCTCCTGGCCGTTGGCCGCTCGCTGTTCTTACTGTGCAGATGCTGGACTTAGTCCTAGCATGTGGCAGAGTGCCGAAGACAGCAGTGCTGGGACACCACCCGGACGGGAAGGAGGGGCAGTGGCAGGGGCGCAGAGCCTGGCCAGCACTGCCAGCTCGCCCCTCCAGGACCCTAGCCCCTCCCCTAGCCCCTCCTGCCTCTGCTCCCTTCTCCATAGAGATAACCACGGTGCCCACCACGCAGGCGTGTTGTGAGAGTTAAATGCACAGCCCACGTGTTAAAGACTTTGAATGGAATCAGGCAGATGCTAAGTCTCCCACGTCTGCGATGACAACATGCAGATACAGGAGTGTCCACATTTAACCATCTGGGAAAGTTTGGTAGAATTCATCTCTATAGCCAGTTCAGTGGGGAAGGTCTTCCTGAGGATTTAAAAAAAGAGACATTCTACGATATTTGAACTCCTTCAGACCAGAGCTGCAAAGAGGGGAAGCCCCGCGTGCAAGCAGAGAGGCTGCTGGTATGTTCACCTGTGGCCTGTTCCCCAGCACCTGGGGCAGCGATTCCTTGGCCCAGGCGTTCTCAAGTGTTTGCTCGCTGCTGTGTGTGAAGTGCCTGCTAGGAAGCAAGCGTATAAGAGAAGGATCTGGCCAGGAGGGGCCCAGGAGGATGCCCAAGGCAGTGTGAAGATCCTGTGTCCCTGTCCTGTGATGTCCTGCCCGCAGAATGGAGGAAGTGTCCCCACCTCTGTGCTGCACTTGTTAGATTACACTTGGACCTTCACGCGTCTCCTCTCCCCACCAGACAAGACTGTGTCTGCTACAGCACAGAACAGGTACTCAGGCAGTCACCGGACCAATCAAACTTAGCTGTAAATATCAGAAGAACTTAATGCTAGAACGTTTAGCTGTGGGTAGGGAGGAGAAAATAAGTTTCATTTTAGACTTGCTGTCCATAGAAGAGGCCCATTAGACATTTAAGTAATGGCTCTGATGCTCTGGGGACAGGTTAGAGCTAAAGCCACACGCAGTAGACATGACTGACAGGTGCGTGGCAGGAGAGGGTAAGGCACCGTGTGCACCCAGCCCTGCCAGGAGAAGTGGCTGTTCCACTTTCCTCCACTCTCACGTGGCCCTAGAAGCCATTAAAACCTTAGTTTACCGTTTTATTTAACAAACGTTAAATAGGGCTTTCTAACCGACCTGTCCACAGTGTTGAAATTACTGGAAACATTCCCAGCTCAGCAGGTTGGTCTGCGTTGGGCCTCATGGAGGAGATTTAATAACCGAAGTATGTAAAGGACTTTATTTTCCAGCCATTACATTTCAAGGACTGTCCTGTGGTACTGACCCCCAAGGAAAGTGTTTGTATCAGCTTTACTGTAATCCTGTCCTGGCCCCAGAAAGGGACCAAGTGACATCTTAGGGCTGGAAAGGGCATTAGAGAACATCCACTGTCGGAAGGTGGTCATTGCGTGTCTGCTGTGAGCCAGGTGTGTGCTCGGTGTGATGGGCGAAGGGCAAGTCCTGGGGGAGATACAGTTGTGCCCACTTCACACTCACCATCCAGAATCAGCGAGTTCTGCAGTGACTCTGCCTACCCACCATTCCACCCCTCTCAGGGCAGATAGTGATGCCCCGAAAGAAGGGGGCTTGCCCACCTCCTTCAGCAACGGCTCCATCAAACACCTATGGCTGTGGATGTCACAGACTCCCCTGGAGTGACAGGTGTCATCACCTAACCCTAATTCCACATTGAAAAATTACAGGAGTGAATTGTACAGGAAAGTCAAAATACACCTGTGTTGATGATGTTCAGTTGATTTTGGATCACTGGTGGTTCATGTAGGATGAAACTCAAGTCCTTGGGTACTTATAATAAAGAATTTTTAAAACTGCACTAATGTGTTTCATTAAAACACTTGCCTCGGTGGCAGAGTCCCTTGTCCTGTTAGCAGTTATCTGCATGGAGCAAGTTTGTATCACAGAGTTTTCTTTGACATAAATCACAAAATTTTGCCCAAAATAAATGCACAAGGCCTTTGCTAACTTTGTGTTACACCAACCACCTACTACTCAAAGAATGCTGCTCTCCTTGAGAGGCGAGGTGCCTGAGCACCAGAAATCGTTTATCGTAATTCAAACGGCATCTATTAAAATGAAACAGATTTCAGTATCTTTTTCCAGTATTTAATGTCATACACATCTCAGTGCCTGCTTGTTTCAATGGCTGCTGTGCCTGAGGAAATCAAAGTTATTTCTTAAATGCCCACCGGGAGTAAAGCATCAAGGAAGACCGAGCAGACTGTAGCTCCAACTCCTAGATACAAATCCTCTAGATGGGAAATAAAGCATGTAAACAGCGCACCTAGAAGTCCCAGGGGCTCTGGCAAGTTCAAGGTGGTCGTGTAAGTCCTCCCAGAGAAGAGCTGATGTGCAGTGAGCGAAAGGCTTGGGAACAGTAATCACAACGTCCAGCCTCTGAAGCACATAGAGTGCTCAGACAGTCTGTGTTCTGTCATTTCATCCATTCAATAGCAGTGGCAGAAAGTACCACAACCATGGTGCTAACATTCAGGTAGGGTAAACAGACAATCAGCCGTACACACAACTGTGTCATGCAGTGGAGCTACTGACAAGAACTGATGGAGAACAGAGCCAGGAAGCATGAGGCTGCTGTTCCTTTAGATAACTAGGGAAGGCACCCGATGGCCAGAATGAGTGCCGTGGGTGAAGGGCGAAGAACCTGAACTGCCAGCGTCTGAATTACCAGGAGGTGGCAAATGCAAATCCATGACTGGTTTTCCTGGGAAGGTCAGAGGGTCTGCATTTCCGTGTTCAGTTGGAGCCAGGTCGATGCTGTGTCCTTCGGACAGTTCTGGCCTCTGCAGTTCACCACAGTCCCCACCTCTCCTTACTTTACCCATGTGTTACTATGCTCAAAGTTCTATAGGCATTTCAGTTATGACCTCTGCTTTAAAAGAAAATGCCCCAGGTGGAATTAAGTTAAATTTTCCATCGACTAACAGGCCAGTCTCCTATAGCCCTATAAACTTAGACATACTTTGCTGTTGCTGCTAAGTTGCTTCAGTCGTGTCCGACTCTGTGCGACCCCATAGATGGTAGCCCAGCAGGCTCCCCCGTCCCTGGGATTCTCCAGGCAAGAACACTAGAATGGGTTGCCATTTCCTTCTCCAATGCATGAAAGTGAAAAAGTGCAGTCGCTCAGTCGTGTCCAACTCCTAGCGACCCCATGGACTGCAGCTCACCAGGCCCCTCCGTCCATGGGATTTTCCAGGCAAGAGTACTGGAGTGGGGTGCCATTGTCTTCTAGACATACTTTAGTCTACTTTTAAAAAAATAACCAGAGACTCTAAACAGCAGATTAATCATGTATTAGTTGATATCTCTCAAAGCCCCACTCAAGAGAGGAATAAAGTTGGAATAAACCCACAAAAATGGTAGAGGAGACATCGGTAGATGACAGAGTTCAGTTGTCTAGGATCTGTGAAGAGGTTGGAGCATTTGTGCTAAAATCTGCACAAAGCAAAAAACCAGAATTCATCCTGTAAGACAACCTCAAAGACTCAAGGCTTGGAGACACTGAGCAGAGAGGTATGAGGTGTGGGGCAAGTTTGAGAAGCAAGGAATTGGTTCAAAGCTGGGATAGTGGCTGGAAGCCCAGAAACCCTCCCCACCCTAAGTAGCCAGATGAGCACCCTCAGCGAGGCAGGAGAGGAGGTTTACTCTGGGAGAGTGGACCTGTGAACATAAAGGCCTTGGAGACTATAGAGTCGGGGGTGGGCCAGCGTGAGATGCAGGGCTGAAAACGGGATTAGGTAAATCTCTGCTTAGGCTGCACTGGTCCTCTGGTCCCCTTCCCCTTACCTCCCGGACCAGAGTGCATGGGAATGGGCTTAAGGTTGTTTACCTGATGTGTTTGGCCATTTAGAAGAGAACGCTGATGAAAGTGAAAGTTGCTCATTTGTGTCTGACTCTTGGCGAGCCCATGGACTATACAGTTCATGGAATTCTCCAGGCCAGAATACTGGAGTGGGTAGCCTTTCCCTTCTCTAGGGGATCTTCCCAAACCAGGGATCGAACCCAGGTCTCCCTCTTTGCGGGTAGATTCTTCACCAGCTGAGCCACAAAGAAAACCCAAGAACGCTGGAGTAGGTAGCCTATCCCTTCTCCAGCAGACCTTCCCAACCCAGGAATCGAACCGGGGTCTCCTGTGTTGCAGGCTGATTCTTTACCAACTGAGCTATCAGGGAAGCCCTCAACACTGATAGGCATCTGACAAATCTCAGAATGTTGCCAAGAAAATTAAGCAAATGAAAAAAAGGAGACAGTTATTAATTCCAAGACAGACAAAACCCATCAAGAAAGGAAATATAACCTGATCCAATTCTTGCCTCTGCAGTGAACAATGTACAATGAACAATGTCATAAAAAATATGATTATTGAGTTAACCTAAAACTGTAATAAAACTATTTGAGGATGATAGGGAAAGACTTATGTGTGTGGTATGGATGGGGCAGAGGAATGAAAAAGCTACATTTCATTTCATCCAAAGCAGGAAGTCATTAGATAATGTATAAAAGTGATGACTGCTACTGCTAAGTCGCTTCAGTCGTGTCCGACTCTGTGCAACCCCACAGACGGCAGCCCACCAGGCTCCCCTGTCCCTGGGATTCTCCAGGCAAGAACACTGGAGTGGATTGCCATTTCCTTTTCCAATGCATGAAAGTGAAAAGTGAAATTGAAGTCGCTCAGTCGTGTCCGACTCCTAGCAACTCCATGGACTGCAGCCTACCAGGCTCCTCCATCCATGGGATTTTCCAGGCAAGAGTACTGGAGTGGGGTGCCATTGCCTTCTCCGTAAAAGTGATGAAGAAGCCACTAAAATAAAGGCATGATCTAAGAACAGTCATGCATGGTCATTTGCAGACAAATTTTCCAAGGAATGGGGAAAGGAGAATGTGATTGAATGTAGGTAGAAGTGCTCCAAAGATGAATTTGGAGATACTCAAAAGGAATGGAGGAAGGAAATGTAGGTGGGCTTTGGAAATGGAAGATTACATGGATTTGTGGGAAGGATGGCCAAACCACACTTACCTGAACAGAGTCATAAACTCTCGGGCAGTAAGCTGAGGGGTCCAGCCCTGTTGTCACAAAGCATGCTGTCCACAGGAGCCCTCCTCCACTCCTTTGCCGGTTCACTCTTAAGTACACGTCTAGGACATGTTAAGTACACATGTAGTACATGTCAAGTACCCTGTATCTTAAATACACCTTAAGTACACATACAGTGCACCTGCTTTTCAGGTGGAGGTTCCACCCACTTGAGATTTTATGAAATCAGAAAGGATGGCAAAAGCCACAAGCGAACGCCCTAACAGCTGTAAGAAATGTCAGCTGACAGCCAGGCAAAGAAAACAACCCAGAAGCACAGAAGGCAGCTCTTGGAAATTAAGCAGTACAGCAGTGAGGCCGTTGAACTTGGAGACCTCTGTATCCCAGCTGTCAGCAGTGCCGCTCAGGGCCTACCTAGTGACCATGAAGAAGTTTCAGCTGCGCTTCTGCTAAGATGAAATGTCTTCTTGGTTCTTTTAAAGTCGTTTTATAAGCGTATATTTTCAATTTGATTACATTTTCCATGAAATGATGTCTTAAGAGGCATTTGAGAATATTCTATTCAAAATGATCAATACCCCAATGTGTTTTTTTTTTTTAAAGGGTGAGATCCTTTGGACTATTTAGCCAAAATGTCCTTTTTTTCCTGGAAGTGTTTTCTGAATGAGTCTGACTTGTAGGGATGAAGAAAAGAAGGCAAGGGAGACGACAGAAGGTGGCCACCATGGGAAAATTCCAGGTGGGGGTAGGGACAGCATTACTTAGTGAAAGCCTTCAAAATGTACCAGGATCTGCAAGCTGATGCCTCAGATTGTGGGTTTCTAAATGAGATGTTTCCAGCTGTTTCCAACCCCATAAGAAGATTAAGGAGGAGCCTAAGAGCAGGGAGGACTGTTCCAGAAGCTCAGATATCCCATCCTAAGCTTTGGATCCAACAAGGAGCTGTGGCAATGGAAAGAGAAGGGCTGAACACACAGGGTGTGAGATGTGAAGACGTTAACAGGGGCCAGAACTCAAAACGCTGCAACTGGTGGGTGGGGAAAGTGGTTGCTTATCCCCACTGCTATCAGCTCGTCTCCAGAGATGGCCTTCCCTGGTCGCTCAGATGGTAAAAATCTGCCTGCAATGCGGGGGACCTGGGTTTGATCCCTGGGTTGGGAAGATCCCCTGGAGAAGGGAACGGCAACTCACTCCAGTATTCAGGCCTGGAGAATTCCATGGACTGACTACATGGGGTTGCAAAGAGTGACTTTCACTCTGAGATGGGCCAGTGACATTCCTGAGTGGGGCTAGTCTGTTAGGAGTTGGCTCTGCTGATAGAATGGCTGGAGTCAGAATCAGGGAGAGCTGATGAGATTCAGAATATTGTCAGAAGAAGGAAGCAAACTCTGCTTCCTTCCATGCTCTCACCTTTATCCACCCTTGAACTGTCCGCTGGTCAGATGGTCTGTCAAGCTCCACTTCTGATTGGCTCCCCAACTCAGAACCACCCTGTGCATCCCAACACAACTTTCCTAACCACACATTCTTCAAAAGAAAAATGCCAGTTCACAAAGGAGGAACACTACAAGAAATTACTCATTGAAATTTTATGGGGTCTCACTGTGAGAAAAGTCTCCACTGCATGACACATACCTGTAATTAGAATCTTCAGTATTTTGCTGACATTGACCATGAAAATATCTACTTCCAAAGTAGTACAGTTGTCCAAATTAATCCAATCTTCAAGGTAAATTTTCTGTTTTCTATTCCAATTTTCTGTTCTTCCTGTAAACTTACACTAATCAATGAGGAGGCCTCTGTGGTTTTCTTTGAGGCCAAGTCAGCGTAAATGTGACCTCACACAGACTCGAACTCACTTTGCCAGGCTGCGTATCTCTGAGTCAGACTTTTTGCTGAAGGCTTGGTATGGGCGAGCACATCCAAAAAGTCGGCAGTGGTCACTGTATCCAGCTGGATCCCAGGTAAATTGCTGCTCCCTAGATGGAAACACAAGAATAAGGGCTCAACAATCGACCTAATGGTGATCAATGCTCTTGAAACGCTAATAGACCTTCTTTCAAGACAATGCATAATGCAGCATTCTTAATGGTTAATGCAGCAACAGGCAAGGCTAAAGAAGGTTGGGGGAAAACATCTTTAATGTGCAATTCAGCCCCTGAAGCCCATACACAAAATCTGACTTAAATGTATCGTTAAAAAGTATTATTTAATATTTATATGTGCCGCAAATAGATCCAGCCCCACATAGTGTACCAGAGAAATAAAAGCCCGAGCCCTAAGGAGTTTATCACCTGGGGGCAAAGTTGATCCAAAACAGAACAGAAGAGGAGAAAGGAGTTGGGTGCAGAAGGAAGATTTCCACCAAAGAACGAGTGGCAGTGTAGGGAGCCACGAGGAACAGAGGCGAGGCGCCACCTGCTGGCGAAAGCTAAATTTTTAAACAATTTTCTCTCCCAGAGCCCCTTGGCTGTCATCCTCACCGTACCTGACTGGTGATTTTCAAGGGCGTTGAAGATCTTCCTCACAGGCCGCATAGCTGCTTCCCTGCAGACTAGCTTAATGTCCGAGCCAGAGTAGCCTTCGGTCTCCTGAAACACCCGCAGACGGAGCCATTAGGCAGCAGGCAGAACGCGGCGGTGGTTACATCCTCACAGGCAGGACCAGGTGTCAGAGCCCCTGTTTGGATTCCGTGTCTGTCACCCATGGACACTATATAAAAGGTTCCCGGATAAACAGTGTCTGGGGGGAGGGAGGCTGGATAACCTAAGGAGCTGGGCAACGAACAGCTTCCTAATACCATCCAAGCAAAGGTGGGGAGATGCTGGTGAAGGACTGGCCCGCCCAAGTCAGCCTAATGGGGCCTTTGTGCCCAGATCCCAGGATGATCAAATTCTGTGGACACTTTTATTCTTGTAAATAAGATTATAACCTGTCTCTAAGGAACCTCAGAGAACACCACATTCAAGAGTCCTTTCAAGCAATGACACCCGTGGCTGTGGGATAACAGACAGGTGACCTAAAGCTTTACTGTTTGTGAAAGATGTGCATTTAATCATCACAGTAACCCTCTGTGGCCTGTTACCCATTTTACAGATGAAGAAGCTGGGGCTCAGAGAGGACGTGATGTCCCCGAGGGCACACAGCTAGTATAAGCGACAGGGCCAGGATCTGACCAGAGGCTCTGAGTCTAAGCCCTATGCTATTTCCACTTCATCGCATCTCTTTCTGCTGGAATGCTTGCAAGGGACAAAGAGCTCACTCCTTCATGGAGGAGAGGCCTGTCGGGTTGTTGGGGGTAGCCTGGATCTTTTCTAGGTGACTCCAGCCTCCGAACAGCTCACGAGATGACCCTGCTGAGAAGAGGGTCTCGGGGCGGCCTCCCCAGCGGCTCACCCGGCTCAGCAGGCTGTACTCCAGGTCCGCGCGCAGCTCCAGGGCGCTGCTCCTGCTCACGGCGGGCAGCCAGTGGTGGATCATGGCCTCCCGGGCCTCCTGGCTCGGCAGGTCCACCAGAATCCTCTTCTCCAGGCGGCGCAACATGGCACAGTCCAGCTCCCTGAATCACGGCCGAAACAGAGGAACTGGTTTGAGGCGGTCAACGCGCTTCATGAGCCACAACTGTGTCTGAAGAACAAATTAGACAATCCTGCATCTTCCCTGTGATGCTACATCTGTGCTTGAGGGGAGAGCACCACCACTTCGTGTTGTTTGGGAGAAAGAAATAGTTAAAAAAGAAGAAAAAAGAGAGAGAGAAAGGGAGGGAGAGAGGAAAGGAGGAAGGAGGGAGAATAAAAGAAAGAGAAAAGGAGAAAGAAAAAAAAATCCCCCAAAGAACTCATGTGAATTTTTAAGTGACTTAATTTGAGGGGAAATAAATCCAGCTAACAACAACCAAACGTGAGCATTCCCAATGCAGTTGTAACATCAGTTTTCCAATCTGATCCTGCCAGTGAGTACATTATTCCTGATAATAACGTGGGTACTCTGGGAAGGACACTAATTCTTCCGGAACTCACATACATTCTGAAGCAAATGACAATCTCACTCCATTGTGAGTGAAGGTGAATGCTCCTTCCTGGGTGCCCAGTGCAAATGTGGCCCTTTGAAACACTGACCCTTGCTCCTCTCAAAACGCTATCAGGCCAGGTTTGTGCAATTTTGCATCTGTGGGCCATTTCCTTACATTTCTTAATATATTGGTAAAAATTTCAAGCAAGTAGAAAAATAGACTAAAACAACAAATATCCACATACCTACCATCTTGACTTAACAGTTAACATTTTGCCGTATCTGCTTCATATCTATGTATCTATTCTTATTAGACTATTTCAATGTAAATTCCATCATGAAATTCCACCCCCAAATGCTTCAGTGTGTATTTCCCCCTAAAAGGACTTTTTATATAACTACAATATCATTATGACACTAAGAGAATCATTATATAACATGTCCAATGGTTATTCCATATTAAAATCTCTCCAATCATCCTCCAAATATCTTTTACAGTTTTTTTCAACCAAAATTCAATCAAAGATTATGTATCACGTATGATTCTATCTCTTAGTTCTCTTGTAATCTAAAGCAGTCTCCTTGCTTTGGCCTCTTTTTGAAAAGATAGGGCTAGTTGTACAATGCCCTACATTCTGGATTCACCTGTTTTCCTCGTGGTATCAGGTAACTGGTTCCTCTGTCCCCCGTCCTCCAAGATGGAAGTGAGATCTCAAAACTTAATCAGACTCAGGATAAACAGTTCTGTCAAGTATATTTCATAGATGATACATTTTCGTATTAATTACATTGGAATCCACATGTTGGTGTATCTCACTTTAATGATGTGATGTTTAGTTACTGAGATTATCTGCTGACCACGGCTCTCTGCATTGGATAAGATCCCTTGCAAGGAGTAAGTGTTCTGAGTAGACTACTTTGGCACCGTGTGAAGACCCCTTTCCCCAGGCCATTTCAACTAGTGATTTTAGCATCTGTTGATGATCTTTGAATAAATTGTTTCATGAGAGCGATGCAAAATGGCGATTTAAAAAATTTTCCATTCCAAATGTATTATTTGGAATTATTATGTAAAGTGGAACTTTCCCTCAATGACTGCGGCTCTGGTTACCTTGAGTACTTATTAAAAACATATCATTCTGAGTGTAAGTTTGTGAACTCTTTGTATGTTAAAATTTCAATCTTCTAGATGGGAAGGAAATCTGTTTGA
The DNA here is from genome assembly GCF_027580195.1 of Bos mutus. Lineage (NCBI taxonomy): Eukaryota > Metazoa > Chordata > Mammalia > Artiodactyla > Bovidae > Bos > Bos mutus. The sequence goes on along the minus strand of NC_091640.1, from coordinate 46,867,221 downwards.
TTTTCCAGTGTAAGAAATTAGGAAATGCCTGTGTGTTGGTTTGGCTGAGCCACTAATAAAGAGTAACATGGTCACCAAATTTTCTGTCCTAAAGATACCAAGACTTTGCAAAGCATCTTCCCATTTTTCTTACTCTCATTCTGAATCTATGTCATGATATTTCCTTTTAAGTTGAAAAGGAAATATATCTGAATCTAAATTGGAAGGACCAGATTTCTTAAGAGATTATGTTTTTTGTTTACCTATTACTCTCCTCCGAGCTAAGAATCCAGTCCAGGGCGCTTTCCTGGCAATAACAATTACCTATCTTTTTCACATTTGCTTTATCAGCTTCACCCTGTGGAAACTCATCTCATCAGAGACTCAGCCACTTGCACAACTGCGCCCCCTCCCTCTCACGGCCAACGTTTATATTCCAGACACAGGGTCAAAGGAACTTTGCAGGCCTCTGAGGGAGAGAGTGAAAGTTGCTCAGATGTGTCTGACTCTTTGCAACCCCATGGTCTATACAATCCATAGAATTCTCCAGAATACTGGAGTGGGTAGCCTTTCCCTTCTCCAGGGGATTTTCCCAACCCAGGGATACAACCCAGGTCTCCTGCATTGTAGGTGGATTCTTTACCAGAGAAGCCCTCTAGGAGATTATTTTTTACATTTGAAATAATAATAAAAACTAATGCTTAAATAGCACTCACCAAGTGGCGGTGAGTGTTTCAAGTGTTTCAAGCACTTTTCAGATATTAATTTAATTTTCAGATCCACCCTATGAAGTAGGCACGACCATCTCCATGAAAGATGAGGAAACAGGTGCAGAGAAGAGTAGCTGCCTGAAGCCAAAGCGAGTGAATGAAAGGCCTGGACTTGAACCCAAACAGTGAGGCTCCGCGGCCTGTGCCTCAGTCACTGGACTGACACCAGCACAGGAGCGGCAGAGAGACCCCAAGTCACGTTAAGGTGAGCTCTCAGAACCCTGGGAACCAAGAGAGGACCATAAACGTTTCCAGAGAGGAAAAATGGGTTGCATCCAATGGATGGAGAATAAGATTTCTCATCAGCAAAGTGAGATAATTAAAAAAAAAAAAAAATAGGGTGGGCCTTCAAAATTCCGTTTTTTTTTGTTTTATTTTAATTTTTATATTTTATTTTTTAACTTTACAATATTGTATTGGTTTTGTAATATATCAACATGAATCTGCCACAGGTATACACGTGTTCCCCATCCTGAACCCTCCTCCCTCCTCCCTCCCCGTACCATCCCTCTGGGTCGTCCCAGTGCACCAGCCCCAAGCATCCAATATCGTGCGTTGAACCTGGACTGGAGGGAAATAATTTCCAATGTAGTATCTTGATCAAACCAACATGCAGAGCCTAAAAAAATATCACCTCCCATGTACCCTTTATTGGGAAAGTACTGGAGAACCAAAGGAGGAGCCGAACCAAAGGGCCACACGGGCTCCGAGAAACAGAAGGTCTGACAGAGAGAGGGATGACATGGGGGCCCGGGGTGCAGAGGACAGCCACTCAGTTTGGAGCTGGTAAGAAGGTTCTGGAAAGTATGCCTCCAAGAAGACAAAATGGAGTGAACACCTGGTAAGTCTGAGTGAATCCAGAGTTGTTTTGGACAGTTAGCAGAGAGCTGGGCCTGGACTGGCGGCAGGAGGAGGGTGGGTGAGGGGCGACGAAAGGAGGGGGTCAGGGAGATCTTCTAACAGAGAAGAGAAGCCATTAGACTCTCGTTCAGGAATTCAGTCCAGCAACGTTCCCCTCCTGGCAAGTGTATTGTCAACTGCTGAGTCTCCAGTACACAGAAATGAATGTGATAAACTCCCTGCTGCTGCTGAGTCACTTCAGTCGTGTCCAACTCTGTGCGACCCCAGAGACGCCAGCCCACCAGGCTCCCCCGTCCCTGGGATTCTCCAGGCAAGAACACTGGAGTGGGTTGCCATTGCCTTCTCCAATGCATGAAAGAGAAAAGTGAAAGTGAAGTCGCTCAGTCGTGTCCGACCCTCAGCGACCCCATGGGCTGCAGCCTACCAGGCTCCTCCGTCCATGGGATTCTCCAGGCAAGAGTACTGGAGTGGCGTGCCATTGCTCCCTCGTGGCTCAGCTGGTAAAGAATCCTCCTGCAATGCGGGAGACCTGGGTTTGATCCCTGGGTTGGGAAGATCCCCTGGAGAAGGGAAAAGCTACCCACTCCATATTCTGGCCTGGAGAATTCCAGTCCATGGGGTTGCAAAGAGCTGGACACAACTGAGCGACTTTCACTTTCACTTTCTATGTAAATAATAGGCTATAATAACAGGGAGGCCTGGGCCTTGGACTGAAGGAATGTTGGGCCCTGTAAACTTCAAAGATAAAACAAGACCTGAGCCCCTGAAAACCAAGAAGGAAGAGAGAATAAGCTGGAGAAACGGCAGCACTGGGGTGGTGGGCAGTCGCCATATTTCCCCCAAGGCCTCCCCTTGGACCAGCTGTCCCTCCGGAAAGTGCAAGGGCTGCGGAAGGATGGCTGTTTGGTGGGGGCACCTCTGGTCTCTCCACCCCAGCGGGAGGGACTCCTTAGTGAGAGGAAGACCAGATCCCCGAAAGCCCCAGGAAAATGGAGGCAGCAGAGGGAGGTGGGCAAAACTATCCCTCACGACAGATGGTCTCATTGATCAGCTAATGCCCTAAAGCAAGAGATCTACCTCAAAACTGCTTGTGGGCACAAAATAAGTGCAAGTCGCTGACAGCCGGGCCTGATGAATGCACTTTTAATGACATCAATAATAATATAATCATACAAGGGAGGAAACAAAGGACAAATGGAATGTACCCAGAAATCATTCTTTCTGCCAATATATTCATGTGAAAAAATTTAACCTGCGGCAACCAGAAAACACTCCCTTTAGCTGCTACACTTTGATTTTTTTAAACCTAAATTATTCTGTTTTCACATCTCCTTTATCTTGGTCATTTCATAGTTCCATCACCTCGAAGGTCAAAAGCAACCAGCGAGAGAGACTGTGACTCAGTGAAGGCTCACAGACCTCACAGCCTGACCACTGGACCGGTGCCCACTGAGAGAGACAAGGTGGCAATGCCCACTGGCCACCTAGACAGTTTACATGGGCCAGGACCTCGCACCTGAGCACCTGGGCTCCTGTGCCAATCTGTCAGGGCCCTTCCTCAGCCCTTGGTCTGTGTCTCCCGTTAAACTGTGTTGTTCCTGGGAAAATGATCATCCCAAAGTTAACAGAACTTGGAAATTAAACACAATTCCAGCTTGCTCATTCCATCATGAAAACGTTAACTTCAAGCCATCTCAGTGTGGCAAGAGGAAAGCAACCTTCAGATTGTTAGGCGGAGTCTTTGCAGAATGTCCGTAACCAACGTAAAGTAAGAGATCGTGACAATCCTTGAAGAACAGACTCCAGAACTGTCGTGGGCTTTGGCAGATGACCACCAACAAGCAAAGCTTCAAAGGCTACTTCATCCATTGCACTGAGCTCTGCAGGAGCTGACTCCTCCTACCTACATTTCCCAGTTGGACCAAACTCCTTTGTCTGCTTTTGTCTGAATTTACCTTTTGCTGTTCTAGGGGAGAGTCTATTCAGGCCATTTTCTTTAGTGGGAACTTTCACTTTTGTCTACCGAGAGCCAGGTACATTTTATAGGCCCAGTTCAAGTGCCCGCTACCCCATTTTCTTTTAAGTATCTTTCATCAGAAATGGCCTCTTCCTTACATACTTTTATCCTGTGTATTGTCTGTACGAGCCACATGGCTGGCTATAGCCTTACTTCCTAGTTATTTGTGTTTATGTTTTATCCACTGTTCCATCAGATAGCCAGCCTCTGGACCATATATCTTGGGTTCCTCCTTCCATCACACAGAATACTCACAATAGGTACTCAATAGATACTACTTGCGGTAAGTAAAGAAGCTTTCAGTTCAAGGTTACTGGCTTCAAGTAAAATGATCGGCTTCCTTAGAGCCCAGTCTTTATTTATGAAGGTAAATCTGCTTTGTTGAAAACTAGCACTTTATAATCATCATTAGCTAGAATTAACAGAGAAAACCAACACAGGAATAAAACATTTTGTTTTCATCTTTAGTAAAAAAAATAATGGAAATGATGATTGTAGGGAATGATTCATTCAACTCACTTGGCTGGGCAATGCTTTTGAAGATAAGGTGAAAGATGGAATCTCCATATAGGGTCTCTCATCTCCAGAGACTGTACTTCTCATTCTGAGGATAAGCTTACAAGCATTAGACAAGGGGATCCAGGAGGAGAGCCGTCAGTTCGATCCATGTCCTACTGATGTTGGGGTTAAGAGCATCACTCATTTATAATAAAAGATCGCAACTACTTCAAATTACTACAATACTGACAAAGGAAATATATCCCCCTTACTCTTGCCAGAAAATATATGATCAATTATTGAGAAAAGAAATGGGAAGCTTCTTTTTCCAATAAGATGATGAGCTAGACATTCAAACATCTCTTGATATAAAGTCCCTTAAAAAGCTTGCTAGGACATATTTTTTTGGAATACACAACAAAAGAGTCCACAAGGAAGTGGCACCAAAATTCTCAAGCCCTAAAAATGAAGAGGAAGCTAAAACTCAAGGCTGGGCAAGTGAGACTGAAGCTGTGGTTGATTCAGGAGTGTTTGCCTCTTAGTTACCAAAAAAGTTTGGATTTTAAAGTCCACATGTGGGATAGCATAGAAGGCCTTGGACCCATTCTAGATGGTAGGTGGAAACAAAGTCCATCACATTAAACAAACACACAAACAAAAACTAGATGGCACATCCTTTATCACAGGTGGGTCAGAAAAATCCCCTCACTGGAAGTGGAAGGAACGAAGGGAATTTGTCTGTCTTGTGCTTTGTGGGGAGGGGGAATCTTTACTGAAAATCTCCACTACTCACCCCCACACGCATGGCTGAAGAAACCCTATGCTGAGAAGTCAGCTTACAGTGGCCTACAGCCTGACCTAGTCAGACATAAATTTTCTGTGGAGGCATGCGTACAAGATCCCCCTCACTAAATGGAAGCTCACCATCCAAAATTATGAAACATGCGGAACCACCATGAAGGAGAGTCTGCAGAAGACACTGAGAACTGAACTGGACTCCACTGACACAGACTATAACATAACCGCATTTCAGATGGATAGAGAGATAAAAGAGGGAATCAAAATAACCGCATTTCAGATGGATAGAGAGATAAAAGAGGGAATCAAACATATGAGTGAGAGACTGCTTCCGGTCAAGATAGAGAAGACCGCCCCTCTCTAGTCCACGCTCTGCAACCAAAACCCCTGCAGCATCGAAACCTAGGAAGACACTGGGAAGAGGTGAGGGGGCTGAGGGCCAGGCGAACGACAGGGCAGTGTTCCAGGAACACAGGCCATTTCTGATGAAAGATACTTAAAAGAAAATGGGGTAGCGGGCACTTGAACTGGGCCTATAAAATGTACCTGGCTCTCGGTAGACAAATACACATACAAGAAGGGAGGCCCTTCTTGCCTCCCACAGACCTCCCACATGGGGCGCCGGAGAAACCTGGCGGCAAACTGCTGACAGGCACAGACAAAAGCCCCAAGAAAATCCCTCAAACAAAGGACTGGCAAAGGGAGGTCCATCAGGACACAAAGCTGTTTTGATAATACTTCCGCTGCTTCAGCCAAACACCAAAGGGAAAACTGTCCCCCACCTCGAGTGTCCGTGCTGGGAGCCATGGTGGAAGGAGCTTGGTCTGATGGGTTGGTGCTGTATTAAAACCCTCAAGAAGAAGAAAAGTGTAAGATAAATTGCTGGTGGGTAGCTGCTATATAGCACAGGGAGCTCAGCTCGGTGCTCTATGACGACCTAAAGGGGTGGGATGGGGGTGGGAGGGAGGCCCAAGAGGGAAAGGATGTATGCATACTTATCGCTGATTCACACTATTATACAACAGAGGCTAACACAACATCATAAAGCAATTATTCTCCAATTAAAAAATTCAAAAATTAACTTAAAAAACAAATTACAGCTCACTCACACAGTGGGATTCTATACTGAAATAGGTAGAATTTTCAGAGTTGTCCACAATATATTAAGTGAAAGAAGAAAAAAAAAGCCATAAAACAAAATAATATGTAACGTGTCTGTGGTGTCTGTATGTACAATTATAGGGGACTGTTCACTTTCAACCAATACCAAAGCATATAAAATATGATTTTTATGATGAACATGTATTCTTTTTGTAAACAGCTAAAATTATAAAAACGACTTCCCTCTCAGGGAAAAAAATTACCACAGAAGGATATACCAGCAACAAATGATAACAAATAACCAAAACACTTCCACCATTAGGATTATACAAAGATGATAATACTTAAATCACAGTGCTGAAATTATGAGTGATTTTATCCTAGCTCTCATATTTTCTGTAAAAGGGTTATGTTAATTTTATATTTTAAAAAGTATGGTCTTAGAATTATAGTTCCCATGTCAACCTGCACCCTAAGAAGCAAAAGTAATGCCATAGGAGGCCAGGCTGAAATCAATTTATGTCTGAGGAAGCCAAACAGCCTGAGAAGGTGTGGACGGGGCAAGATCAAGGGTGCTCGTAGTAACCTCCTGCCGGGTCAGTCCTGGGTCTGCCCCGCTGCACCCACCAAATTGATGGGGCAAGACCAAGGGTGCTCGCAGTAACCTCCTGCCGGGTCAGTCCTGGGTCTGCCCGCTGCACCCACCAAATTGATGGGGCAAGACCAAGGGTGCTCGCACCTGGGTCTGCCCGGCTGCACCCACCAAATCGACGGGGCAAGACCAAGGGTGCTCGCAGTAACCTCCTGCCGGGTCAGTCCTGGGTCTGCCCCGCTGCACCCACCAAATCCTGCTCCTCGCGCTTCCTTCCTGGTTGTGTCAGAATCACCCAACAGCCACATGTGGAGAATCAAAAACTCGACAGGATTGCATGGGTTAGTGAAACTTTGTATGGAGAGAAGCAACTTCAAGCAAAACAATCTGATCACTAGTAGACATGGACATACTATTGTTAAAAAACAAAATTCAAATGGGTAAATTTAAAGATCCGACTCTTCTTGTTCAGTGACTCAGGGATCCACGAGCATCTCACCTAGCAAATAGAAAGGAACGCTGAAGAGCTATACAAAGTGGAAGACTTTCATAAGCAGGAGGAGATACAACAGGAAAGCAAAGAGCAGAGAGTGGACTGTTTTAGGGAAGGTCACCTTCCTTTGGGGAACAGCAGAGTCTACCTGGTAGATTAACTCACCAGTACTGACCAGGTAATTCCAGACTGACTGGTTAAGATTACATTCCTGGAAGAGGTTGAAATTACAATTAGGTTATGTATGAATAAACTGTGGAAAATTCTTCAAGAGATGGGAATACCAGACCACCTTACCTGCCTCCTGAGAAATCTGTATGCAGGTTAAGAAGCAACAGGTAGAACTGCACATGGAACAATGGACTGTTTCCAAATTGGGAAAGGAGTACGTCTAGACTGTATATTGTCACCCTGCTTATTTAACTTCTATGCAGAGTACATCGTGAGAAATGCTGGGCTGGATGAAGCACAAGCTGGAATCAAGATTGCTGGGAGAAATATCAATAACCTCAGATATGCAGAAGACACCACCCTTATGGCAGAAAGTGAAGAGGAACTAAAGATCCTCTTGGTGAAAGTGAAAGAAGAGAGTGAAAAAGTTGGCTTAAAACTCAACATTCAGAAAATGAAGATCATGGCATGCGGTCCCATCACTTCATGGCAAACAAATGGGGAAACAATCGAAACAGTGACAGACTTGATTGTCTTGGGCTCCAAAATCACTGCAGATGGTGACTGCAGCCATGAAATTCAAAGACACTTGCTCCTTAGAAGAAAAGCTATGACCAACCTAGACACCATATTAAAAAGCAGAGATATTACTTTGCCAACAAAGGTCCATCTAGTCAAAGCTACGGTTTTTTCCAGTAGTCATGTACGGATGTGAGAGTTGGACCATAAAGAAGGCTGAGCGCCAAAGAATTGATGCTTTTGAACTGTGGTGTTGGAGAAGACTCTTGAGAGTCCCTTGGACTGCAAGGAGATCAAACCAGTCAATCCTAAGGGAAATCAATCCTGAATACTCATTGGAAGGACTGATGCTGAAGCTGAAGCTCCAATAAAGTATTGGCCACCTGATGCGAAGAACTGACATTGGAAAAGACCCTGATGCTGGGAAAGATTGAAGGCAGGAAGAGAAGGGGATGACAGAGGAAGAGATGGTTGGATGGCATCACTGACTTGATGGACATGAGTTTGAGCAAACTCCAGGAGTTGGTGATGGACAGGGAAGCCTGGCATACTGCAATCCATGGGGTCACAAACAATCAGATATGACTCAGCAACTGAACTGAACTGACTGAGTCTTGGTGAAATGACATGGGCTTAGAATGAGTGACTTCATTTTGGGCCTGTTGTCACTTTTTTAAAAACAAAAGATTTTAAATGCCTACAAGTAGGATTGAATGCCATCACAATGAAAGATGCAATTATTGGATCAGAATGAGTTAATGCAAACCACTATTTGCAAAAAGTTTTCAAATAGAACATTGATCTTATAAGATGCTCTTTAAGGTAAAGGATTCTGGGATCAAATAAATATGGAATGCACTGCTTTCTCATAGCTTTTCTTAGAGTCAGAACACACAAAAGCATCTTGAAGGCACTTAAAAGTCCTGCCATGGGGAAATCAGTTGAACTGTGTTTAACTCAGTATCTCTGAGTTAAATTAGATCCCATGAAATCCCATTTTGGGGGATCTGACCCTGTGGGAAACCATTCTTGGAGAAATGCTGGTCTAGAGGGTGATGACAGTCAAGACATGAGGCTGAAAGGTAGGACCTCAGAGAGCATAGTTTCTTCCTGGAGCCCAGCAGATGCATGGAGTTATTGGGGGAAAGCCCAGGGTTATGTCTGCTGACCTCTTTGATCACATGTATACACTTCTGTAGAGATCTCACGCCAGACAGGAGAGAGCCCACATGGGAAGAAGTCAGTTTACATTGGTACATTTTTGCACATTCCCAGTGTACAAACCCTTCCAAACCTTTCAGATCTTATGCTTTCTTCTACATTTTAGGACTTTTAAAAATCTAGAATTTGATCATACCACGTGGATGATTTTTAAGAGGGATAGTGAAATGTCTAGCCCTTTTGCAAATATTGGGTTGGCCAAAAAGTTCACTAGGGTTTAACAAAGAAAAGATGAGTTTCAACATGCTTCACACAAACATGTACCTTCTTTGTACCAACTACCATCAAGTTAAATAGACATCTAAAGATGGCATTTACTTTAATAGCCCTGTTCAGTATTTTGTTTCCCTCTGGACTCCCAGGCCTGAGTTTTTGAATACTCAGTAGTCGAAGCGGGTCAAATTAGCCCTAATTGTGTTTGTTAAACACTTCTTCCATGGCTATTACTTTAAGTGATAATATTAAAGATGCAACATTTGTTATTCCTCTCATTGCTAATTTACCCATCAAATAACACAGATGAACTGTTATTTCTTGCTTCTTTCTTTTCCTCTCTGTGATGCTATAGCTCAAGGAAGGGGCTCCTTGGAGAAGAAGCACTGAATAAACAAAGATGCTGCATGTCATCTCCCTGTGAGAAGGGAGAAAATGATGGCCCTTTGAGACAGAACGGATTTGTCTAAGGAAAGTGATAAGTTAACAAGCAGTAGACGATGGCCTAGCACTCTGGAAGATGTTGTGGATAAGAAACACCACTAACCAACCAGAAAGGATTTCTTTGGGGATTTTACGACTGGGTTTTTACATACTATGGTGTGATTTAGTTACTTCCCTAAGAAGGGCAGACTGCTTTTATCAGATAAGTTTATTCCCTCATCTAAAGCCAAAATAAAGGTATGTCCCAATATTCTTGATAAAAATTTTTGTTGTTGTTCAGTCACTAAGTCATGTCCAACTCTTGGCGATCTGGTGGACTGCAGCACGCCAGGCTTCCCTGTTCTTCACTGTCTCCTGGAGTTTGCTCAGATTCATATCCTTAAGTCGGTAATGCTATCTAACCATTTTGTCCTCTGCTGCCCCCTTCTCCTTTTGCCTTCAATCTTTCCAAGCTTTTCAGGGTCTTTTCCACTGAGTCGGCTCTTTGCATCAGGTGCCAAAGTACTGGAGCTTCAGCTTCAGCATCAGTCCTTCCAATGAGTATTCAAGGTTGATTTCCTTTAGGATAGACTGGTTTGATTTCCTTGTAGTCCAAGGGACTCTCAAGAGTCTTCTTCAACACTACAGTTCGGAAGCATCAATTCTTTGGCACTCAGCCATCTTTATGGTCCAATTCTCACATTCATATGTGACTACTGGAAAAAACATAACTTTGACTAGGTGGACCTTCGTTGGCAAAGTGATGTCTCTGCTTTTTAATACACTGTCTAGCTTTGTCATAGCTTTCCTTCTAAGGAGCAAGCGTCTTTTAATTTCGTGGTGACAGTCACCATCCACAGTGATTGTGGAGCCCAAGAAAAGAAAATCTGTCACTGTTTCCACTTTTTCCCCATTTATTTTCCATGAAGTGATGGGATTGGATGCCATGATTTTAGTTTTTCAAATGCTGAGTTTCAAGCCAGCTTCTTCACTCTTCTCTTTCACCTTCATCAAGAGTCTGTTTAGTTCCTCTTCACTTTCTGCCATTAGAGTGGTATCATCTGCATATATGAAGTTATTGATATTTCTCCCAGCAATCTTGATTCTAGTTTGTGCTTCATCCAGCCCAGAATTTCACATGATGTACTCTGCATATAAGTTAAATAAGCGGGGTGACGATATACAGCCTTGACTGTATATCCCAGTTTTGAACCAGTTTGCTGTTCCATATCCTGTTCTAACTGTTGTCTCTTGACCCACACACAGGTTTCTCAGGAGACAGGTAAGGTGGTCTGATAAAAATCCTATTTCCTAATTTAAGAACTTGGGCAATATGTAACAAAGGACTTTTTAAAAATCTATACCCTTTGATACAGCAATCCTACTGCAAGAAATTTCTCCTCAAGAAATAACTAGATTTTGGTCAAAGATTTTTATTCAAGGAAGTTCATTTCAGTGTTATTTATAATAGAGAAAGTTGGGAGCATCATTTATGTTCAACAGGAAAGGAATGATTAACTAAATTATAGTATATTCACATGTGGGAATTTTGGGCAGTCATTACAAAATCCAATTTCCAAGGATTATTTAATGACATTGGAAATGTTCTTACTATAATGTTAAGTAATGAAAGCAGGACACTGGTGGGAATACAAAATGCACAACTTCTATGGAGGGAAGTTTGGCAATCTCGATTATAATTTCATGCACATTAACCCTCTGACCTGGCAATTTTACTTCCAGGAGCCTTCCCCAAAGATACACTGAAAAACACACCAAGTGATATATGTGCGTACCATTCCTCACTGCAACGTTATTTATAATAGCAAAGAGTAGGAATAGCCAAGTGCCCATCAGTAAGTGAGTGGGATAAACTATCATATGAACAAGATGGAACACGTGCAGCTACAATGGGAAGGAGAACTTTCTGGACTTATTTGGAAGGATCTCCAACATTTTGTTATGGAAAAAATCAAAATACAGGACAATTTCTATAATATGCCACCTTTCACGTAAGTAAATCAAGTTCAGTTATTTTACGGTTTTCTTAAAAAAAACACAAAAACTCAAGAGTTTATTTGTGGAGGATGTGACAGTTTGTCTCTATGCAATTAATGTCTGTCATTCCTCCCATTAACCCAGTGAGTCTCAACTAGAGATGATTTTGCTCCCTGGGAACACCTGACAAAGTCTGTGGACATACTTTGCTTGTCACAACTGGGGGTGACGCCACTAGCCTCTGGTGGGGAGAGACCAAGGACACTGCTCCGCATGGCAAAGTGCACAGGAGGCCCCACAGCAGGGTTATCTGGCCCCAAATGTCAGGGCGCTCTTCATCTTAGTTATGTCAGGTCCGTATCATTTTCTTTATAAAAATACTACTTTTATGATAGTACTGGTAATACTACTGAAAATTCTGTTATAGACACAAATATAAAATATATCTACATATTCAGTTCAGTTCAGTTCAGTTCAGTCACTCAGTCGTATCCGACTCTTTGTGACCCCATGAATCGCAGCACGCCAGGCCTCCCTGTCCATCACCAACTCCCGGAGTTCACTCAGACTCACGTCCATCGAGTCAGTGATGCCATCCAGCCATCTCATCCTCTGTCGTCCCCTTCTCCTCCTGCCCACAACCCCTCCCAGCATCAGAGTCTTTTCCAGTGAGTCAACTCTTCGCATGAGGTGGCCAAAGTACTGGAGTTTCAGCTTTAGCATCATTCCTTCCAAAGAAATCCCAGGGCTGATCTCCTTCAGAATGGACTGGTTGGATCTCCTTGCAGTCCAAGGGACTCTCAAGAGTCTTCTCCAACGCCACAGTTCAAAAGCATCAATTCTTCAGCGCTCAGCCTTCTTCACAGTCCAATTCTCACATCCATACATGACCACTGGAAAAACCATAGCCTTGACTAGACGGATCTTTGTTGGCAAAGTATGTGGATAAAGTGAATAGTAATTATACCAGTGTTAAGAACTAAAATTTTCACAAAGAAAAGACACAAATATAAAATCAACTAATTTAACTAAAAACCTTGTAATCTTAAATTTGAATGGAAAATACTAGTACGAACTCATTATTTGCCCCCTTTTGACACTAGGTATCTATTTCTTAGCTCTACTCAATCAAAAGGCTATGAATCAATGATAATCCAGTAGCAAGGAACACCCATAACTGTGGGACTATGATTTTTAAACAGTACTTTTCAGTGAAGGGAACCAGGGCTCTGTGAATCAATGGTTGATTCCAAGTCTGTAGCAGAATATTAAAATTAAGCCTGGGTCATCTTGTGAAAATGACAAAGAAACTTGGCTTTGCCACACCTAACAGCAGGGAAGACTAAGAAGCAGAATTCAGAAATTGGGGTTCTATTATTACATTAGAAGGATGAAATAAATATTGGGAGGCAGTTCTCAATCTCTACCACAGAGGTATGGGACTGACAAATTACCCTTGGATTTGCACTGCCCAATACAGTAGCTACCAACCACATGTGGCTATTGGGCGCTTGAAATGTGGCTAGTCCAAACTGGAACAGGCCATAAGTGTAAAGTATACACTGGATTTCAAAGATTTCATATGAAAAAAATGTAAAATATCACAATAATTTTATATTGATTATATATGGAAATAATATTTTAGATATACTGGGTTAAATAAAACATGTTAACAAAATTGTATTTTATCTGTTTCTTTTGCTATTTTTTAATATGGCTACTAGACTTTTTTTAAGTCTGTATTTCTAATAGACAGAACTAGTGCCAAAAAAATGGTCACAGTGTCTTCTGAAAGACTTGGGGCTTAGGAAATAGGATAGCCATGGGAAGTTTAGCAAGGGCATAAAGAGACAGAGAGGAACAAAAAAATTCAGAGATGGAAGGAGGGAGGGAAGACAGACTAGTGGCCAAAGAATGGAGAAAATATCTACAAATCATATATCTGATACATGACAAAACAAATCTTATAACTCAATAACTTAAAAATGGACAAAGGATTTGAAAAGACATCTCACCAAAGACGATATGCTATCATCAGTCACCATGAAAAGCAAAGCAAAGAGAGGAGACGGCACTTCTCATCCTAGGATGACTACAATCAAAATGACAATAACAAGTGTTGATGAGGATGTGGTGAAACTGGAAGCTTAGTGCATGGCTAGTAGGAGTGTACTCTTGCCTGGGTAGGAGGCAGCCTGGTGCACTGAAGTCCATGGGGTCGTTAGGAGCTGGACATGACTGAGCGACTTCACTTTCACTTTTCACTTTCATGTTTTGGAGAAGGAAATGGCAACCCACTCCAGTGTTCTTGCCTGGAGAATCCCAGGGGTGGGGGAGCCTGGTGGGCTGCTATCTATGGGGTCGCACAGAGTTGGACATGACTGACGCAACTTAGCAGCAGCAGCAGCAGCAGCAGCAGCAGTAGGAGTATAAAATGGTGCAGCCACTTTTGAAAACAGATTGGTCATTCTTCAAGTAAATATGCATGTGTGTACTTAGTCACTCAGTCGTGTCAGCCTCTTTGCAACCCCATGGCCTGTAGCCCACCAGGCTCCTCTGTTCATGGGATTGTCCAGACAAGAATACTGGAGTGGGTTGCCATGCCCTCCTCCAGGGGATCTTCTCAACCCAGGGATCGAACCTAGGTCTCTCTCACATTGCATGAGGATTCTTTACCAGGTAAGCTACCCGGGAAGCCCAATCAAACATAGAGTTACCATAATAATTCCACTCATATTAATAGGTAAAAAAGTAGGCAAATCTATAGAAACAGAAAATAGGTAGGTGGTTGCTTAGTGCTGGGAGTGGGAGATGGGGATGATTGCTAATGGGTATAGGGTTTCTTTGGGGGTAAAGTAAAATGTTCTAAAATTAATTGTAGTGATGGTTGTACAACCACATAAATATAAATATATCTAAAACCATTGAGTTATACACATTAAATGGGTAAAGTGTATGGTATGTGAGTTATATATCAATAAAACTTTAAAAAAAACAAATGATGTTATACCAAACAAGGCATGAGATCGGAGAGAGAGAGAAAGAGACAGGGAGACAGGACTCATCAGTTACCTGGAGGTTGCCAGGGCACAACACATGACTCTAAATATTAAAGAGAAAGAATTCTGCTTTTTTAGGATGAACTACATTTCAGGGTTATCAAATAACCCTATTGGATGGGGGAAAGTTCTATCGTAGAGAATAATTCCAGCTATCAATCAGAAGGCATGACAGAATCACACTTCTAGTGAAATAAGCGATTCAGGCAAAGATATCAATGGATGCTTCAACCACTGATGGGAACTACACAGCGGAGGAACCTGGCTGACACACCTCAGCCCACGGATCAACCTTGGTATAACCAAAGGTGGGACGACAGGGTGTTATATACGGCTGCATACGATGCAATGCCATATATTCAGCATCACCTACGAAGTATGTCCACCCCAGAATTCCACTGGTCCTGAATCAAATCTAATCAATCCAACCTTTAGTCTAGAGTAATTTTAAGGGTAAGGAAAACTAGCTAAACAGTACCATGAGGATACAATGAGCCACATCCAGAAAGTTTAGGCTCTGTAGGACAACCTCTCTAGCAATCAAGTCAATAGCAAGTGGGGAAGGGGTGGGGGAAGAAAGAGTGTGTTCTAGATTAAAAGATACGTAAGAGAACAGCCAATTACAAAATGCAAATTTTGTTTGGTTACCAGTTCAGTAAACCAACTGTACAAAGATATTTTTGGAATAGTACGGGAAATCTGAATATAAACTGGGTATTAGATGATATTGAGCAATTATTGTTAATTTTGTTGGGGTTGATAATGACATTGTGATAATGTAAGAAAATGTCCTTATTTTTTAAGATGTAAGCTGAAGTATACATATGTGAGCAATAACATGAGAATCTGGGATATAGTTTAAGATATTGCAGCAAAACAAGAGAGAAGGTAGAAATAGATTAAAATCAATTGGGCCAGATGCTAGTTTCTGAAACTGGAAAATGTTGAGTTCTTTGTACTCTCATCTTTAGTGTTTGTCAAGAATTTTTCATCATAAAAAGTTTTTTAAACCCAATGAGTTCTTTGTACTCTCATCTTTAGTGTTTGTCAAGAATTTTTCATCATAAAAAGTTTTTTAAACCCAGCAACGTTCAAGAGTGGGTAGGACAGTTCCCAGGTATGCGGTAGGGTTGCAATCTGTGATGTCAAGGAATTCAAGCTTAAAAACATACGTATTTGCCATTTGACATGATGGACCTTCACTTTTTTCATGATGAGAGGTAATTCTTTCAGAAAAGCCCTTCTGAGCTTCTTTATTTGTGATTGCTTGCCAGCTTTTTATTTTTCCTCTCTGAACCATTTTATTTGAGTTTACCAAAGACTGGTTGCCCAAGGGAAACCGTGGAAGCACCATAACCTCCCAGTGAAGCCCTAGGTTTCGCTGGGAGTGAAGGCTCTCCACGCCTCCCTGGCAGGCACAGCCCTTTCCAGAGCCATGCACGAAGCTGTCCAGTTGTCACCCACCCTCCTCAGCCGGCTCTCACAGGCCCCCCGGGACATAAGAAAAGAGATGATGATCAACCCTGTTTCAAACAGGTGAAGGAATGGAGATTCTCTCTCTAAAGGATTCTCCATGCCTAAATGATAGCTCTCTGATTTCAACTTCAACATTGTGTATAAAAACCTTTCTCCTCACAATGTAAAATGCTGATCACCTTAGCACATCAGAAAAGTCATAAATTTGAGAAGTGGCGAAGTTGGGTTGAAATTATAAATATAGTTAAAATAACAGACTCCACACAAACATCCTTCTCTCTCTCCAGTGACTTCTTCAGGAGGCTAGATGATCAGCGTGTACAAACAAAAGCATTGCATCTTTGAATATAGAAACAGAAATGGACGAAGTACGGGAAGGGAGAGGGTGTGGCTAGTTCAAGCTCTGTTGCAAATCGGCTGTTGACTTTGGGTGGATTGACCTCCCTTGACCTTGGCCTCCTTTGCAAATAGCAAGAGCAGCCTTTCCTTATTGTCTCCTGTCTCACCTGTAGCTCAAAACAATGTGAACATATTCTTGAGAACTATAAAGGGATTATAATTATTTTTTTAAATATTCTCTCCAAGTCGAAATTATTTTTCTCTAGTCAACATCTCTTATTTCCCAATTCTACTTCTAGAATTGTTCTTATATCACTCTGGGATAGTTTGAATAACAGACTCTCTGAGTAGATTATAGTTTCAATTAGAGATTATTTAGCTTCATATTTACTGCACAATATTAAAGATTTTCCTCATAACTCAAAAAGAGTTTAAATTTAACACTGTTAAAATCCAAACATATTATTTCTGGAATATTCTTGAGTCCTGGAGACTTTAGTATTTTATGGTTCTCTGCCAAAGCCCTGCTTAAACACAGTAAATAATTTGGCTCAGAATGTCCATTTTAAATAGTCAGTGGTAGCCCTGACCTATGTTCCTTCAGTTCAGGCAAATTCTTTCACAATCCAAGTAGCAAGGATTGAGGACTTGGTCCAGGAGAGCCTTCAGCTTAACCTTCCAGGGCTGGAACCAAACAAGGAGACTTTGCCTGAAGCGATCAATATGATATCCACACCGGCTCAGTGGCTCCTGAAAATGCATTCAGAATGTGCTCTCTGGATCTCTTACCACGGCAGGTTGGAGGCTGCTAAGACAAACACGAGATCCTCGGAACGAGCCAGCCCGTCCATCTGCACCAGAAGCTCCGTCTTCATCCTCAGGCTGCCTTCATGCTCTCCCCTAGAGAAAGACGAGGAGGTGAGGCGCTCCCAGGAGGCAGAGTCTTTGCTTCCGCTCACAGTAAGGACGCGGAGACTGCAGACTGAGTTCCCCTTGGAACCCCTGCCCTGCCACGTCCTCAGGAGCTGCTCACCCCAAGGCTGGAGGAAATGAGCAGTTGGAACTCTTTTCAAACAGTACCAGAAAGGAAGTAAATGAATATAATGAAGATACCGAAAAGAAAACCAAAGGTTGGCAATGAACCGGAAAGTAACAGAGGGAGACCATGGAACTAGTAGATTTAAAAAAGGCAGCCTGGCTGTACCGACCTGCAGTATCATCTACCCTTTAAAAAAAAAAAAAAGCTTCATTGAGAATAATCATTTTCATTTATACAACAGGCATGAGAGTATATTACACACATTATTGTTTAGTGTAATCTATGGATATAAACTGTCCAAGAAGAGAGATGAGCTACAACACAATCTGTTTCCTTCTCTTCTAATAAGAGACGAGAGAACGACAGGGAAACTAGGCTTTCCGTGCACAGCATGGAAAACGGGTTAGAGGCCGTTTTCTGTGCAAATTCACCCTCCAGTGTCCCCACCACCCCCACTGCCTGAGGCCATCCTCAGGACACCAGAGGACCTGCACAATCGAAATGGCTCTAAGCCTGGCCGACTCCAGCAAGCTCTCATGTAGATCAAGTTAAAGGACAATAAAAGGCCTTTCTAGCACAAGACAACCCTCAGGGTCTCATCTCATCTCTGCACGTACATGCTGGCAGTCCAAATTAGACTTCTTGGATTTTTTTAGGAACTGTGACCCTTTCTACCTCAGAGGAAAGCCAGTCTCACGGTAGAGTTATATATTTATCTAGTATTAACACATAATTTGGAGAAGGCAATGGCACCCCACTCCAGTACTCTTGCCTGGAAAATCCCATGGACAGAGGTGCCTGGTAGGCGGCAGTCCATGGGGTTGCACAGAGTCAGACACGACTGAGCGACTTCACATTCACTTTTCACTTTCATGCATTGGAGAAGGAAATGGCAACCCACTCCAGTGTTCTTGCCTGGAGAATCCCAAGGACAGGGAAGCCTGGTGGGCTGCTGTCTATGGGGTTGCACAGAGTCGGACACGACTGAAGTGACTTAGCAGCAACACATAATTACTACTCTTTTAACATAATATGACCCCCAAAGTCTTCAGAGCACCTGCCCTCGTTCCCTGATCCTTTGAAGCCTCCAGTTTTAGTATTTAACTTCCAGAGGAGGAAACTGACATGCTCAATATAGAGGAAGAGTTTCCAAATCAGCTCAGTCACAGCTGTGGGGAACCCTGGGGACGGAGGCAGACAGACTGCATATAAGGGTGAGAGTCACTGCGGAAGGCAGGCTGCGTGCGTGGGGCCGTGCAGACGAGTGCCATTAGGGCACTCCAGTGGGGTCCTCGCTAGGCCCCGCCGCAGCTGCCTCTCCCGTCGGGCCCCTTTGGAGGGACAGAGCACCCAGTCCAGGGCTGACTAGCACCCTGTAAGCCATAGAAATAGTCGCAGCCTGAGCATCCTGGGTACATCTTGATGGCTGTTTCTCTCTACTGGGGAAATGGTTCTTCATAAGTAAAATTTCATAAATTAAATTCTAGTTATACTTCCAACAAGATAATTATTTGCTTTTTATTACTATCAATTTTGTCTTGATGACAGACCATTGGAGGCTATCAATAAATGCAGCTGTGTTGAGATTTCCCTGAGACCTGTTTTTTCAAGCCAGGGATACCAAGATTAGTAAAACGTTTCAAAAGAAAATAACTCTTAAAACACCACTCACACACACACACAGAGGGAGAGCCTCATTACAGTCTGAGATGTGGGCTTTCTGGCTGGGGACCCTAGTGGACACTTAATCTTTAGAGATAAGGTGTGTGACATGTTCACAATCGGTCAGGCTGAGCCGCAGTCTGGTGTCACAGAGAAGCGGTGACTTCCCCAGCCTCACACACCTTATCAAGGGCCTCCTCTCCAGACTCGGCCCTGGGCAGCCCCGCTCCCCACAGGCAGCCCCTCTGGCTCCAGCGGAGGCTCTTACAGGCAGCTATTTTGAGCTAGCAGAACGGTTATGGCGGCCTGGGATCAGGGGCTAGATGATCTTTGGGCCTGAAAACCACTCTGTGGGGAAGGGGGGAAGGGAGGAGGACATTTCCTCCGGTTATAAAAACTACTTAAATCAGCTATTCAGTTAACAGGATCTAATTTAAAGACCTTTCCGTGTGTCTGCAGAAAATTTGTGGGCTTATTAATAGGCTCATTCTGCTGGTAAATGTCGATGGGCTTCCGACCATCAAACACACTTACAGGAGGGGAAAAGTGAGGACCAAAAAAACCCCCGGTCTGTTACCCAGGAGCCGTGCCTCTCTGGCTCATCACTGACTCCAGCTCGTCCAGGAAGATGGTGGAGGGGGCGTGATAGCGGGCAAGTTCAAATAACACCTGGGTGGGAGAAAACCAACATGTTCAAATCCATATACTTAAAGTTCTCAGATGGCCCCAGAGATTAAAAGATTAGGATGGCTGTAATATTAAGCATCTATGCTGCACTTTAGCTCACAACAACCTTATAATCATTAGTTATTTCTCCCTAGCACTACCCCATGGGGTTGGATGGTCCAATTAGTTGCATCTATCAGCTGATAAAATGAGAGCCAGAGAGAGTAAGTGGTGAGCTCAAGGTTACTAATTATAAGTGGGAGAGCTTAAGGTAAAACTCAGTTCCTGAACTTCCAGTCAGTTAGTTAATCCTTGAGACCCCCTGCCAATGACGTGTTCTATATGGACACAAAGCCGTAGAAGATATAAAATCGTGTAACAATTTTTTTTGCTTAACATTTAGGGACAATAAGAAGGTTATTCTCGAAAGAAAGAACTGCAGAAAAAAAATAGAGTTCCAGTTGTGAGTAACAGGGCTGAAGAATTCTGCCCTTTTCTGCTCCCCAAATTATTCCCCAGGACCCCCCACACTGCTGTTTGGTAGGCTCAGGTACTTCGAGGCAATTCCCGATTGAATAAAATGTTCCACTCCAGAGTAAAATATTATAGACTGAACAGGAACAGTAAAACAACCAGCAAAAGAACAGACGTACAAAAACAAACTCAAGAGCTCTAGAGGGAGATGTGGTGGTGAGGAAAGGAGTATAAGAAACTATACCTTTTTTCAAAAAACCCTGAAACTGATCGCTTGAGCACCATATACAGTTTTTCCCTGGTTGATCAGAGAAAGCATTAGAGATTTAGAAAAGAATAGATGTTCTTAAATAGGCATAGGGGATTTATTCTCCATGTCAATTAGCACTAGCAAACCATCACAGAGTAAAGAAGAGGGGAAGGGCTCAGAAGAGGCCAGACTGTGGTTTTCGTAGTAGTAGCCAGTCGTCTTTTCAGGCCTCGCTGTCACTGAATGGGCACAGCCTCACCTTCACCACTGCTGTGTGTGTGGTCCCTGCCTGTTTATGTGTGTGCGTGCTAAGTCGCTTCAGTTGTGTCCAACTCTTTGCAACGCTATGGACCATAGCCTGCCAGGCTCCTCTGTCCATGGGATTCTCCAGGCAAGAATACTGGAGTGGGTCGCCATTCCCTTCTCCAGGGGATCTTCCCAACCCAGGGATTAAACCCACGTCTCTTATGTCTCCTTCACGGACAGATGGGTTCTTTACCGCTAGCGCCCCTTCCATGCTCATATGCACTAGTGTTTTCCTTTCACAGAATCCTATTTTATGTGGCCAGGACAACTGGCTCAGCCCAAGGAGCTTCCAAGAACAGTGTCAATGCTGGGACACTCATCACAAATGCTCTTTAGACAGACAATAGAGACCACCTCATTAGAGGCAGGTAATCTCTCTTTCTGTCACAAATAGAAAAGTTCAAATAGACCTGATACTAAGGATAATTACAGCAGCAGCAACCTACCCAATAAAAAATGGACTCTTTTGGAACCATACACATTTTAAGGACTCCCCAAATTGCAGAGAGGCCATCAGGTTCAATAAGACCAAACATCCCATTGGAAGGAGAACCACATTTGAAGCCCACGTCTCCACGTGGATCACTACTCTCCCATGGCCAGAGAACATGAGGAATCCTGGGTAAGCACTCGGGAAGCATTAGTCTAAAATTTTTCAGAAGTACTTGGAGGAAGTTAAATCATGCAATGGGGTGGGGCATGGCGGTGAAACATTGAAAGATGTAAGCACCAACAGGTGTGTGCATTTGCTAACGAGACCACTCAACTACTCAATAGCATCAACTCCTCAGAGGCCTAAACATTAGGAGGGAAGGGAGCAACAAAAGGGTTCCCTATAAATAACTCCTTAATTGGAGCAGAAAGAGAAGCAAATGGTAGGAAAGCATCTCTGCTTTAGGTGAAGGTCTTGAGGGGCTTTCTTTATCTGAAAGCTTCACAATGAGAATCTTGAGAGCATGACCAAGATTTGCCAGGTGTGGCTCTTTCCAGGAGCTCAGAAAATAGAGGAATTTCAGAAAGCACAGACAATAGGTTCCTTCCAGGTCGCGTGATTGTGTGCACACCTAGTTGTTGGGTCATGTCCGACTCTTCGTGACCCTATGGACCATAGCCCGCCAGGCTCCTCTGTCCAAGGAATTTTCCAGGCAAGAATACTGGGATGTGTAGCCCTTTCCTTCTCTAGGATCTTCTCCACCCAGGGATCGAACCAGGGTCTCTTGCATCTCCTGCACTACAAGCTGACTCTGTTTTCCTTTTGAATTATTTTTAATATCCAAAATAAAAATGTATTTCACAGAAAGAAATATGAATATCTTCTAAACCTATAAAAAGATGTTCAAATTCATTCAGAATGCAAGAAATGCAAATCTGAGCACTGAAATATTACTTTCACTATCAGACTGGCAAAGACTTTTACATCTGGGTGCTACGTGGTGCTGGCTGTGGAAACCAACACACACGCACTGACGAGAGTGTAAGGGATGCAGCCCTGTCGGCAGGGAATTTGTCAATCAGTGGTTTTCCTTCCTTCTGATCCAGTGACTCTACTTCAAAAAAACTGTCCTACACTACACCACGTGCAGACAGGAGCAGAGAGAGCTTTCTTCATAATAGCAAGAGACTGGGAGCAACGTAAATGTCCACTGAGAAAAGGCTGATTAAACACATTTTGCTTTCAACCATGCAATGAAATGTCATGCAGACATATAAAAACCATGTTAGGTCTGTCTATAAAACTGTAGAGCAATATCCAAGTTACACTGTTAAGTGAGAAGAAAAATCACAAGGTACAGAAGAGCATATGTACTATGTTCCTACTTGTATTTTAAAAGGAAGGGAAAACAGAGATATGGTTGTTGAGGTTAATGTAAATATAAATAAATGCTCTGGAAAGCTGTACCAGCAACTGTTATGGTTTCCTCTGGAAAGATAGCTCAGGCGTCTTTTTACTATCAATATTGTTTTAAAGACAACTTTTAAAATGTTTGGTAAAGGAAAGGGGAGAAATTGAGGGTGGAATTCTTTCCTCATTCTCAGAAGTCTTCCTGAAGCAGAGGAAAATTGGAGTTAAATAAAACGCTCCCAGAGAATGGAGCATTCTAGGTAAATGACTTTTCTGGCTGTTCAACACTGAACAAGAAAATCCATATTCATAAACACCTGAATTTTTTCTTCTGCTTAGGTGAGTCCTATCCAAGGAATCTGATGGAATCTTTTCTCTGAACACCTTACAGTGTTTTTTGCTCACTGATTTGAAGCTGATTCTGAGGGCACCTTGTAAGTTTTACTGTTCCTCAGCCCATAGAAATGGAATGTTAAAAAGAAGTCTTCAGGCTGATAACAATTCTAGTTAGTTGGATTTAAGCTAATTGAAATCTAGCTAACTAGAATCAAACAAAACCCATAAATTTAGGAGCATTAAATTTAAATCCCATCTGGCACTGAGTTAGACTCCAGATGAAGAACAATGAAACAGAAGATGTCAACATAGATTTCCAAAAATTACAATCTGATACGGGTGATAAAAGTTTATAAAAATATACACTTTTGAAGTAACTTGAGGACAATCAAAAAGTAATACATAGGTTATTTTAGGTATTTTAAGTAAATCAATCTTTTAAAAATATTTTATGATCACTTTCAAATAAGCCATAATATTTTGAAGATGAGCCTCTCTATGGAAATGTAACTTAAGTGAAATATTTTAAAGGAATCTTTTTTCAGAAAATATATTTACATTCACTTTGTATTGATTACTTATCAGTCACCCAACAGAGTGCAATAGTTTAACAGGATTTCTGAGCAGGACCCACCTTACATTGAGGCGTAAATCAAAACAAGTATTTTCTTAAGGTGACTGGAAGGTGTAATAAACTTTTATAATATAAAATATACCATATACTATGGTAAATGGGATTGATTCCTTAATTTCTTTCTGATTTGTCATTGTTAGTATACAGGAATGCAAGTGATTTCTGTATACTGATTCTGTATCCTGCAACTTTACTAAATTCACTGATTAGTTCTAGTAATTTTCTGATAGTATTTTTAGGGTTTTTATATATAGTATCATGTAATCAGCAAATAGTGAGAGTTTTACTTCTTCCTTTAGACTCTGGATTTCTTTTTCTTTCTCTTCTCTGATTGCTGTAACTGGGCTTCCAAAGCTATGTTGAATAATAGTGGTGAGAATGGACATCCTGACCTCAGAGGGAACGTCTTCAGTTACTCACCACTGAGAATGTTTGCTGTGCGTTTGTTGTATATGGCCTTTATTATGTTAAGGTAGGTTCCTTCTATGCCCATTTTTTGAAGAGTTTTTACCATAAATGGGTGCTGAATTTTGTCAAAAGCTTTTTATGCATCTATTGAGATTATCATGGGGTTTTTATTTTTCAATTTGTTAATACAGTGTATCACGTTAATTGATTTGTGTATATTGAAGTATCCTTCCATCCCTGGGATAAACCCAACTTGATCATGGTATATGATCTTTTTAATGGGTTGTTAAATTCTGCATGCTAGAATTTTGTTGAAGATTTTTGCATCTGTATTCATCATTGATATTGGCCTATAACTTTCTTTTTTCATGATATCTTTGTCTGGTTTTGGTATCAGGGTGATTGTGGCCTTGTAGAATGAGTTTGTGAGTGTCCCTTCCTCTGCAATTTTTGGGAAGACTTTCAGAAAGGCAGGGATTAGCTCTTCTCTAAATGTTTGAAAGAATTCCCCTGTGAAGCCATCTGGTCCTAAGTTTTTGTTTTTTGGGAGATTTTGATCACGGTTTTGACTTCAGACTTTGTAATCAGCTTGTTCAGACTTTCTATTTCTTTCTGTTTCAGTCTTGGGAGCTTGAACTTTTCTAAGAATCTGTCCATTTCCTCTAAATTGTCCATTTTATTAGCATATAGTTGATCATAATAGTCTCTTACAATCCTTTGCATTTCTATATTGTCTGTTGTAACCTCTCCTTTTTTGTTGATTTTTCTCCACCTTTTTCTTGATGAGTCTGGCTAATGGTTTGTCAATGCTGTTTATCTTCTCAAAGAACCAGTTTTTAGTTTTATTAATCTTTACTATTGTTTTCTCTCTTTTTTTTTCATTTATTTCTGCTCTGATCTTTATGATTTTCCTTCTTCTGACTTTGGGACTTTTTGGTTCTTCTTTTTCCAGCTGCTTTAGATGTAGAGTTAGATTATCCATTTAATGTTTTTCTAGTTTTTTTGAGGTAGGGCTGTACTGCTATAAACTTCCCTTTTAGAACTGCTCTTTCTGCATCCCATAGGTTTTGGGTCATCGTGTTTTTGTTGTCATAAAAGAGGAATATACAACGGGAAAAAGATAGCCTCTTTAATAAGCTGTGCTGGAAGAACTGGATAACTATGTGCAAAAGAATTAAATTACAGTACTTCCTAACACCATCAGTTCAGTTCAGTCACTCAGTTGTGTCTGACTCTTTGTGACCCCATGAACCTCAGCATGCCAGGCCTCCCTGTGCATCACCAACTCCCAGAGTTTACCCAAACTCATGTCCATTGACTCGGTGAGGCCATCCAACCATCTTATTTTCTGCCATCCCCTTCTCCTCCTGCCCCCAATCCCTCCCAGCATCAGAGTCTTTTCCAATGAGTCAGCTCTTCGCATCAGGTGGCCAAAGTATTGGAGTTTCAGCTTCAACATCAGTCCTTCCAGTGAACATCTAGGACTGATCTCCTTTAGGATGGACTGATTGGATCTCCTTTGCAGTCCAAGGGACTCTCAAGAGTTCTCCAACACCACGGTTCAAAAGCATCAATTCTTTGGCGCTCAGCTTTCTTTAGAGTCCAACTCACACATCCATACATGACCACTGGAAAAACCATAGCCTTGACTATTTTGTTGACAAAGTGATGTCTCTGCTTTTTAATATGCTGTCTAGATTGGTTATAACTTTCCTTCCAAGGAGTAAGCATCTTTTAATTTCATGGCTGCAATCACCATCTGCAGTGATTTTGGAAGCCCAAAAAAATAAAGTCAACCACTGTTGCCATTGTTTCCCCATCTACTTCCCATGAAGTGATGGGACCAGATGCCATGATCTTAATTTTCTGAATGTTGAGCTTTAAGCCAACTTTTTCACTCTCCTCTTTCACTTTTATCAAGAGACTCTTTAGTTCTTCTTCACTTTCTGTCCTAAGGGTGGTGTCATCTGCATATCTGAAGTTATTGATATTTCTCCTGGCAATCTTGATTCCAGCTTGTGCTTCTTCCAGCCCAGAGTTTCTCGTGATGTACTCTGCATGTAAGTTAAATAAGCAGGGTGACAATATACAGCCTGACATACTCCTTTTCCTATTTGGAACCAGTCTATTGTTCCATGTCCAATTCTAACTGTTGCTTCCTGACCTGCATACAGGTTTCTCAAGAGGCAGGTCAGGTGGTCTGGTATTCCCATCTCTTTCAGAATTTTCCACAGTTTATTGTGATCCACACAGTCAAAGGCTTTGGCATAGTCAATGAAGCAGAAATAGATATTTTTCTGGAACTCTCCTGCTTTTTTGATGATGCAGCAGATGTTGGCAACTTGATCTCTGGTTCCTCTGCCCTTTCTAAAACCAGCTTGAACATCTGGAAGTTCACAGTTCATGTACTGTTGAAGCATAGCTTGAAGAATTTTGAGCATTACTTTACTAGCATATGAGATGAGTGCAATTGTGTGGTAGTTTGAGCTTGCTTTGGCATTACCTTTCTTTGGGATCGGAATGAAAACTGACCTTTTCCAGTCCTGTGGCCACTGCTGAGTTCTCCAAATTTGCTGACATATTGAATGCAACACTTTCACAGCACCATCTTTTAGGATCTGAAATAGCTCAAGTGGAATTCCATCACCTCCACTAGCTTTGTTCCGTAGTGATGCTTCCTAAGGCCCACTTGACTTCACATTCCAGGATGTCTGGCTCTAGGTGAGTGATCACACCACTGTGATTATCTGTGTTGTGAAGATCTTTTTTGTACAGTTCTTCTGTGTATTCTTGCCACTTCTTCTTAATATCTTCTGTTTCTGTTAGGTCCATACCATATCTGTCTTTTATTGAGCCCATCTTTGCATGAAATGTTCCCTTGGTATCTCTAATTTTCTTGAAGAGATCTCTAGTCTTTCCCATTGTATTGTTTTCCTCTATTTCTTTGCATTGATCACTGAGAAAGGCTTTCTTATCTCTCCTTGCTATTCTTTGGAACTCTGCATTCAAATGGGTATATCTTTCCTTTTCTCCTTTGCTTTTCATTTCTTTTCTTTTCACAGCTATTTGTCAGGCCTCCTCAGACAGCCATTTTGCTTTTTTGCATTTCTTTATCTTGGGGATGGTCTTGATCCCTGTCTCCTGTACAATGTCACGAACCTCCATCCATAGTTCATCAGCCACTTTGTCTATCAGATCTAGTCCCTAACACCATACACAAAGATAAACTTGAAATATATTAAAGACCAAAATGTAAGACCAAAAACTATAAAACTCATAGACGAAAAACATAAGCAGAACACTGTATAACATAAATAATAGCAAGATCATTTATGACCCACCTCCTAGAATGGAAATAAAAACAAAAATAAATAAATAAATGGGACATAATTAACTTGAAAGTGTTTACACAGCAAAAGAAACTATAAACAAGGTGAAAAGACAACCCTCAGAATGGGAGAAAATAATAGCAAATTAAACAAGTGACAGATAATTAATTTCCAAAATATATAAGCAACTCATAAACTCAATACCAGAAAAACAAACAACCCAATCAAAAAGTGGGCAAAAGACCTAAACAGATATTTCTCCAAAGAAGACATACAGATGGTAATAAACATATAAAAAGATGCTCAACATCACTCATTATTAGAGAAATGCAAATCAGAACTACAGTGAGATATCACTTCACCCCAGACAGAATGGCCAGAATCAAAAAATCCACAAACAAGTGCTGGAGAGGGTGTGGAGAAAAGGGAACCCTCCTACACTGCTGGTGAGAATGTAAATTGATACAGCCACTATGGAAGACAGTATGGAGATTCCTTTAAAAACTAGGAATAAAGACACCATGTGACCCAGCAATACCACTTCTAGGCATTACCTTGAGGAAATCAAAACTGAAAAAGACACATATACCCCAATGTTAATTGCAGCACTACTTACAATAGCCAAGACTTAGAAGCAACCTAGATGTCCATTGACGGATGAATGGATAAAGAAGCTGTGGTACATACATACAATGGAATATTACTCAGCCGTAAAAAGGAACACATGTCAGTCAGTTCTAATGAGGTGGATGAACCTAAAGCCTATTATACAGTGAAGTAGGTCAGAAAGAGAAAAAAAACATCCTATATTAACACATATATATGTCATCTAGAAGGATGGTACTGATGAATCTGTTCATAGAACAGCAATGCAGATGCAGACATAGAGAAAAGACTCATGGACAAGGGTGGGGGAGAAGAGGGAGAGGGTGAGACAAATGGGGGAGAAGGTGAGACAAATGGGGGAGAGTAGGATGGATGCATATACACTAACATATGTAAATAGACAGCCAATGTGAATTTGCTGTATGACTCAGGGAACTCAAACTGGGGCTCTGTAATAACCTAGAGGGGTGGGAATGGGCGGGAGGTGGGATGGAGATTCAAGAGGGAGGAGACATATGTACACCTATGGCTTCCCTGATAGCTCAGTTGGTAAAGAATTTGCCTGCAATGCAGGAGACCCCAGTTTGATTCCTGGGTTGTAAGATCCACTGGAGAAGGGATAGGCTACCCACGCTAGTATTCTTGGGCTTCCCTTGTGGCTCAGCTGTAAAGAATCTGCCTGCAATGCAGGAGAGCTGGGTATGATTCCTGGGTTGGGAAGATCCCCTGGGGAAGGGAAAGGTTACCCAGTCCAGTATTCTGGCTGGAGAATTCCATGGACAGAGGAGCCTGGTGGGCTACAGTCCATGTGGTCGCAAAGAGTTGGACACGACTGAGCAACTTTCATTTTCATGGTTAATTCATGTGGATGTATGACAGAAATCAAACCAATGTTATAAGCCAATCATCAATCAATTAAAAATAAATAAATATTTTAAAAAACATATACCATATACTCTTAGAAATGATATAAAGATAAAAACAATCTCCTAAGGGAATAAAAAAAAAAAACCCTACAGCCTATGGCACTGTGGAGGAAAGCTGGTTGGAGCATCTGAAAGAGTTTTTTAAGTTTCTTGATTCTTCCTTAGAGTATCTAGTATAAGGACAAGCATACCGCGGTAGCCTCTCAGTAAATCTTAACTGAATATACTGAACATGCTTAATAATAAATGTTTCTTGAATAAAAGAAAAATAGGCCACTACAGAGACAATTTTTTTCATGGTTCTATTTGTATGTCGCGTGAATCAAAAAGGGGCTGTTGGCCAAATTCCCAAAAGAAGGGAGATCATGTTTGCTGATAGGGGCACCGCTAGCAGCTTCACAGTAGTCAGTCCACCTCCTGGGCTTTTGGTCATTAAGATCCAGGATATATTTGAACACTTAAATCGCTTAAGAACAAATAAGACCACTGTCATCATTTTGTACCACTGTCTTCTGCCAGAATTAATTCTAAAGAAACAAAATCAAGAAACCCTACCCGAACAAGCTTTTCTGAGTCCCCTCTCCATTTGCTGACAATGGTAGATGCAGAAATATTAAAGAAGGTGGTTTTGCATTCCGTAGCCACAGCTTTGGCCAGTAAAGTCTTTCCTGTACCTGGAGACACATGTGGGTAAAACATGAGCGACCCTCGAACTCCATTCCTCTGCTGACAGACACAAGACAGTCACACAAGCAGCACAGGAGGGGGTACACAGCACATGCTGCCCCAGTCCCGAAGGGAAGACAGATGGGCCACTCATCCTCTGCACACTCGCTTCACACCAAGATCACAGAAGAAAGATTCCTTTACCTGGAGGTCCATAGAGTAGCAGTCCTTTCCAGGGGGAAAGAATTCCTGTAAACAGCTGTGGGTACTGTGGGAGCAAGGAACAATAATGAGGTTTGGTACCTGCAGGGCAGCCTGCACACCCTCAGCTCAGGCAAGCTAGGGGAGCTAGGGTGAAACACACACAACTCTGGGCCAGCCCCTCCTTTTTTAAGACTGGCTCTCTCCCTCTCTGTATACACACACACACGAGTATCTAGTTTATCTCGATTTGACTTTCACTCTTGATAGGATACACAAATGTTTTGCTTTTTAAAAGAGCAGTTATTTTAAGGAGAAGAAAGGCATGTATAGGTACTATCCCCTCCATTGCTGTAGTCACTGCTCACATGCAAGTAACGATTTCCCCCCGAGTTCGAGCAGTCTTTTGAATGTTGTGAAGCAGGTGCGCTCTTTAAGATGCCAACTTTTTAAAACCAATATAGAAAGGTGTATGTGAGTAAAGTTCAACGTTATGGTGAAGCCTGATTTGGAAGCTGAGAACGTGCAATGCACAATAATAATGAGACACCGACTCCAAACAGGACACGCATGGACTTCAGTGAATCTCTCCTGTTAGTTCAAATTCAAACCATCTGGAGTTGGTAAAGGACAAGAGAGAAGGAAAAGAAACAGTAAAATCATAACTAGCTATTAGCTTCTTGCTGACACTAATTCAAAATCTTGACATTGTATGGAACTTCAAATACCATGGCGACAACACATCCGGAGAGTCTCAATGAATGCTCTAGCCTTTTGCACAAGAAGACTTGAACAATGGAGCTACTCAGAGGAAGCAGGGAATACCTTTCTACTTCCTCTGACCACCACTGTAGTTCCTCCCCCATGTGTCTGAACACAGGAAGGAAGAAAGGAAAGACGGTCCAAATGGACTGATTTTGTCTCATTTGAATAGAAGCATCCAAAAATCAGGGGCTGCAAGGTCTCAGGGGTAAGAATAAATAGGTTATTCAAGAAAGCAAATTTGTAATCCTGACTGCAGGAGATCACCAAAACTGGCCACTAATTATTTGCAGCTGCTACATCAAGTTCAGTTCAGTTCAGTTCAGTCGCTCAGTCGTGTCCGACTCTTTGCGACCCCATGAATTGCAGCACACCAGGCCTTCCTGTCCATCAAGAGGCAGAGGATATTTCTCCACCACTTGAATCTGGACTTGGCCTCATGAATTTGGCCAGTGGGGCATTAGCAGGTAGAAGAAGAGACTTGAAAATATAAGGTATATGAAAAGAGACATGGGAAAGGCTCAGCAATTGGGCCCTTTCTTGCTTCTGTCTGGGAACTCGATGACACCACGTGAACAAGACTGGGCTCTCCTGCTGGAGGATGAGAGGCAGAGAGAGGTCTCAGGTGCCCTGGTGACCCCAGCTTTGCCAGGCTCTCCATCTTCTCCAGACAGACTGGCTGATACCCCAAACATGTGAGTGAGCCCAACCAAGGTCACGCGGAAAAGCGTAAGCTGGCCCTGCCGAGCCCAGCCCCAAATGCCCACCCACAGAACCGCTGCAAACAAGGAAATGATTGTGGCTCTAAGGCACTAACTGTTGGGGTGGTCTGTTACACAGCAAAAGCCATGTGGTACACTGACCTCATCGCCACTGCTGTAAACCTAACATGTAGTCTTGCTTTCTGTATTTCTTCCTGTTTAGTATCAAACCAGTCAATCCTAAAGGAAATCAACCCTGAATATCCATTAGAAGGACTGATGCAGAAGCTGAAACTTCAATATTTTGGCTACCTGATGCGAAGCACCAACTCATCGGAAAAGACCCTGATGCTGGGAAAGATTGAGGGCAGGAGGAGAATGAGGAGGCAGAAGATGGGATGGCTGGATGGCATCATCGACTCAATGGACATGAGTCTGAGCAAACTCCAGGAGATGGTGAAGGACAGGGAAGCCTGGCGTGCTACAGTCCATGGGGTCGCAAAGTCAGACATGACTTAGTGACCGAACAACAACAACACTGACCTCACCGCCACTGGTGTAAACCAAACGTGGAGTCTCGTTTTTCTGTTTTTCTTCCTGTTTAGTGAGTCACTCTGCACAAAGGTTTGTCAGCAGTAAGCAATGAGCACAACTCAATGGCTCTACCAGCTGGTTCCCTGGAAGGGGCTGTCTAGTCTTTACAACCAGCCGAAAGCAAAGCCCCCAATGATGGGAGTACGGGGGGTGAGGCGGGGGGAAATCCATGCAAACACAGTCAGATGCTCTCTCCTATGGCAGGTATTTTTACTATAATAAGTATATTTAGGGAGATAGTCTGATAGTAACTGACTAATCATATAGACTACAGAGTCTTAGATCTTAAATTACCTCTTAGAGGAGACACCTGCCTTCAACCAATATGTAACATGATTTCAAATGGCCTAGAATGGACAGAGCCTTGGTGCTTCCGTGTTGACAAAATATTGTGACATAGGCAAAAAGTGAATGTATGACCAGTAAACACATGAAAAGATGCTCAACATCACTAATTATTAGAGACATGCAAATCAAAAGTATAATGAGGTATCACCTTACACCAGGCAGAATGGCCATCATCAAAAAATCTACAAACAATAAATGCTGGAGAAGATGTGGAGAAAAGGGAACCCTCCACTGTTGGTGGGAATGTAAAATGAGAACAGATATAGCCATTATGGAGAACAGTATGGGGATTCCTTAAAACACCAGGAATAAATCTACCATATGACCCAGCAACCCCACCACTGGGTATGTACGATGCAAAAACCATAATCAAAAAAGACACATGTACTCCAGTGTTCACAGCAGCACTACTGACAATAGCCAGGACATGGAAGCAGCCCAGATGTCCATCGACAGATGAATGGGTAAAGAAGATGTGGTGTATACCTACAAGGGAATATTACTTAGTCGTAAAGAAGAATGAATCTGAGTCAGTTCTAGTGAGGTAGATGAACTTAGAGCTTGTTATACAGAGTGAAGTAAGTCAGAAAGAGAAACACAAAATATAGGATATTAATGCACGTATATGGAATCTAAAAAATGGTGCTGAAGAATCTGTTTGCAGGGAAGGAATGGAGATGAGGACGTAGAGAATGGACTTGTCGACACAGTGGTGGAGGGAGAGTGGAACAAATGGAGAAAGAAGCATCAACGTACGCACGCAGCTGTATCAGCTGCAAGAAGGACAGCTGGTGAGAAGTGCCGTTTGGCACAGGGAGCCGTCTGGTGCCCTGTGATGACCTGGAGGGATGGCACGGGGGGAAGAAGGGGAAACTCGGGAGGGAGGGGAGGTATGTATAATTATGGCTGATTCACACTGTTGTACTGCAGGAATCAATACAATATTGTAAAAAAATTTTAATATATTTAAATTTAAAAAAACAGAGTCAATTTGTGCACAGAAAATCACCCTTTCTCTTCCTGATAGGTGAGCTTGCCCCATGGATAATGGACAGAAATTGGGCCTCCCAAGAGGCCTCCCATCCTTACCCGTATAGGATACACAACAGCTTCTTTGACTAACTGCTTGGCTGCATCGAGTCCAATAATGTCATTCCACTTTATGTTTGGATTATGGAGATAAATGTCCTGCAATGCACATTTGATCATTCTGTTAAAACTATAATGTTCTCCTTCACAGCTGTAATAAACACAGGGGCAGCAGAATACTTGACTTGCGATAGGACATAAAGTGCTTATGATAAAAAAAACTTTTCGTATTAGGTATATATGTACATACATATTGTAATTTGAAGTTAGTTCACCAAAGGGATGCCATGAAAATATTTAGTGATTTTCCCTGAAGAAGATATTCATAATATAATACTGTACTTTTAGGGTTAAAAAAAAAATCTCCTAGGGACTTCTCTGGTGGTCTTGTGGTTAAGATTCTGGGCTCCCAAAGCAGGGGGAGCCCTGCTCAATCCCTGGTCAGGGAACTAGAACCCACATACCACAACGAAGACCTGGTGTAGCCAAATTAAACATATAGGTATGTATGTATATGTGTGTGCGCTGTGTTGCTTTATTTGTATCTGACTCTTTGCGGCCCTATGGATTGTAGCCCACCAGGCTCCTCTGTCCGTGGGATTTCCCAGGCAAGAATACTGGAGTGGACTGCCATTTACTTGTATATATATGCTATATATATATATATGTATATATACATTTTAAGAAGGCTTTGTATACATACATATACATACACGGGCTTCCCAAGTGGCTCTAGTGGTAAAGTTCCTGCCTGCCACCGAAGGAGACATAAGAGATGCAGGTTCAATCCCTGGGTCGGGAAGATCCCCTGGAGGAGGGCATGGCAACCCACTCCAGTATTCTTGCCTGGAGAATCTCATGGGCAGAGGAGTCTGACAGAATATAGTCCACAGGGTCACGAAGAGTTGACTTAGCGTGCATGCACATATACATGTATATGTATACAAAATATGTGTATATACAAATATTAGCTAAATATACAAAATATATATGTATGTGTGTGTGTATATATATATATATATGAAAGGGAAAGTGTTAGTCAGTTGTGTCCAACTCTTTGCAACCCCATGGACTGTAGCCCGCCAGGCTCCTCTGTCCATGGAATTCTCTAGGCAAGAATACTGGAGTGGGTTGCCATTTCCTTCTCCAACTACATATACACACACAAAATAAAGGGCTTCCCAGGTGGCTCAGTGAAGAATCTAACTGCCAGTGCAGGAGATGTGTGTTCAATCCCTGAGTTCGATCCCTGAGGTCAGGAAGATCCCCTGGAGAAAGAAACAGCAACCCACTCCGGTATTCTTGCCTGGAAAATCCCATGGACAGAAGAGCCTGGCAGGCTACAGTCCATGGAGTTGCAAAAGAGTAGAACATGACTTAGCGACTAAACAACAACAATAATACAACATAAAATTTACCAAAAAGAAAAAATCTCCGAACAGTGGACTATACCCGTCTTCAGTCAGTACCAAACCATGCTGATTTATGACTGTAATCAAAGAAGCTACAGAACATGCCTACAAATTACATTAGCTTTTAATCCGAAACATAGTTCCTAGGTGGTGCCTGGACTCTCTCCTGCTCCTTGATCTCAACAACACTTTCTAATTTGCTACATAAAAGAGATTATGCTCCTCTGAAACCAATTTCTCTTTTTCCCTAGTGATTGCTCCCTACTTCCATCAGGAGCAATTGCTTCTGCAAAATCCAAGGAAGCCAACAACCAAGTGAAAATACAGTTTTCCCCTCACAGAGTAGAGCCCCATAGCAACCATGGAGGATTATCAATTAAGGTAGCTTTTACTGATAACTAATTTGCAGTCTCCAAACTTCAATTTCACGAGATGCTCGGAACAGTCACTCAGGGGCTTTTCTCAGTGGAACTGTATTGGGCAAACTTGTCTAGAGTGTTATAGCAAAAAGAAAAAAAAAAAAACAAAAAAACCCACCTCCCTTCCACAGTCATTCTGAGTGACTACAGAACAATCTGGAAACTAATTTTATATTTATTTTATTTTTAAAAAAGTGATATATGCACATGATTCAAAAACATAAAACCAGGGACTTCCTTGGTGGTCTAGTGGTTAAGAATCACCCTCTCAATGCAGGGGACGTGGGCTTGATCCCTGGTCTGGGACTGAGATTCCACGTGCCAAGAGGCCACTAACCCCAAGTGCCAACTAAGCCCAAGTGTTACAACTACTGAGCCCTCACACTGCAACAAAAGATCCCCCATGATGCAATGAAGATCCTGTGTGCTGCAACTGAGACCTGGTGCAACCGAATAAATAAATCTATATAATACGTAAAAACATATTTTTTACATGCTGGTGAGATGCTATGCCCCCACTCAGTCCCCCATCCTCCCAGGTCCCCCCACAAGGGGTGACAGCGTTTCTTAGAGAAACTCTTTACACAGGTGATTTTGATAGTGCGTGATATGTAGGATCCATTCCTGGGTGAGATGATAAAGATCTCAGTCTTCCCAAATCTCGGGAGAACCACCCCGTCTTGAAAGGACCAGCCACTCAGTATTATTACCACACTTTCTTAGGAAAAGCTTTGCACACAATGGGCATTCACTGGAGTTCAAGGCATCCATCAGTCACAGCAGTATCTCTTGTCATCATCAAGCACTGACACTGAATTCCACATGGTAGTGTTTATAATTTCCCAGTAGGAAGCTCCTCCTAATCTCAGTCAAAAGTTATCAGAACTCAATAGAACTGCCTCAGTGGGAGATGAGCTCCCCGTCCCTGTCGGCTTTCAAGCAGAGTCCATATGACTGCCTCTCACAGTTCTGTAGAAAGGATTCCAGGTGGAATCATTCCAGGCCACTTCTACTCCACAACTATATCACCACTAGTCATGGTATCCATTTGCAAAGACAGTAACAAGACTTGATTTGGGGGTATAACAATGTTTTTCTCTGCTCTCTTATGCATCCTAATTACCATAGCCTGGCTTGACCCCTCATCCTCTCACTGATAATAACTCCTGAGCTGGTCTTCCTATCTCCATTTCTCTGATGGCCTTCCACACTGTCATTAGAACAAGCTGTCTAAAAGCACATTTGATTATCCCGTTCTCCTGATGGACGCCTTTCAGAGATTCTCCATCTGATACAGACTGAGCCCAACCTCAGGTACTGTTCACAGCGCCCGAACACGCAGGAACCCCAGCCTCGCTCTCCAGTCCCTTCTCCCGCAGTTTCTAATGGTGTTTCAGTTGGATCCCCAGAAACACTGCATAGGCGCTACAACTCACTTGTCTGTACCTCTGCCCAGAACGCCTCCCCTCCGCCCTCTTCTACCCTTTCTCGTGGGCTATTTCCTGTGTCTCTTCTTCCCTAAGAAGATACAGATCCTTTCCAGCTACCATTCACCTTTGTGCTTCCAGCCGCCAGCACGTGCCTGACACATCAGAGGCATGCAGGGGACACCCGCTGGACTAAATGGAGACCTGGGGACCTTAACGACCTCGGAGCAGCTGTGCAAATTTTGCATCATTTTAAACATCCAGAAAGGAGCCTGCCTTGGTTTCCGTCTTTCATTAAATATGAGATCACTGGAGATTAGAAAAATCTCCTGTAACTCAGGAATCTATTCTGTTACCAAGGAACTTGCCCCAAGTCACAGAGTGAAAAAGAGGAGGATCTAGAAATCAAATCCAGGTCAATCTATTCCCAAGCTTGTGTGTCATCAACCACTAGATTTCACTGCCTTTAGGTCCTGGGGGACCAAGCTTGAAAAAAAAATCAGTCCTGTAGATGGTAAGATCTTTCCTACTAATCTGTTTCTTCATGAAAATTTCCAGTTATGAAACCAGACTCCCGACATCTCTATTTCTAGGCTTAGACTGTTTAAACAAAACACAGACGTCCTCTCTCCTTCTCTAAGAGGCTTGCTTTCCTTAAATCTTGGCTTAGCTCTAAAACCTTTCACCTGTCCCTTCCTTTCTAAGTCCTTTTCTCTTTGGGTTTTCTTGGCCTCTATAGTGAGATGGTGGGCTTTTTGTATTGTAATTTTATGATTCTATAATTTATTCATCATGCATTATTGTGCCTCTAAACAATATGAGTGCCTTCGCAAGTGGGGGCACTTTATAAATAAATGATCATATTTATTGTTATTAATAAAAGCAGCAGCCCACAATGCTCCTGGAGCCCCAGTCTGCCTCCGTAAATTTGTGAATTGAATATCAGATCTTACCCGGCTCACCACGGCTGCCAATTCTCGCATCTCACTGTTCATGCCAATAAATGCGCTCAGAGGTTTCAAGAGTCGTTCCTAATGATGAGGGTAGAAAGCCTCACGTTACAATATGGCTTCACCACTTAGGAAGGAAAACAGGGCACAGAGCTCCATGACACAAACGGTGGCAGGTCGCCGTGACCTTTAACTGGATCTCAAGGCTCCTCTGGACTCAAAACTGTGCTCCAGAATCTCATCTGGATTTGGGCAGTTTGCAAGATGGATGTCCCATCCTAGCCACTTACTGAGGGGTCTGGGTTACAGTCGAAGCTGTTCAAGCCAAGTTCACTGGTTGCTCCTTTGATGGCATCTGTGAGCAGCCCTCGGAAGTCAATGATTGGGCCCTGAAAGGGAGTAATAGTTATTGCAGCGGCCATTAAAACAGGAGGGGAGACTGTCCTTAATAGCTCGGCTTCATTAAATCAAGACACATTTATGTACCATGGTCTGCAGTGCAAACTTAAAGTAAAGCTTTAAGAGGAAGCTATGCTAATAATGAACAAGATGATTTCCTCAGGTTGGGGCACTCCAGGAAAAAAAGAAAAAACACATTATAAATAAATTTTCCACAATGAAGTTGGCTTGAATAAAATTCCCGAGCATTTTTCAGCTCCTGATGCACCACCAGTTTTCTACGTGTCCAATTCCCCTGTATCATCTTTCTTTTAAAATACTCCACACATGGGAAGAACTCATTGGCACAAGAATAATGATAGTTCCTATCTGCTGACTATACTGTACCTTCATCACTCAGGAGAGTGCCTGGCACAAATCAGGTGTGTGAGGTACCTGCTGTGGATTACTGCCAATTCTTATAACACTTCTGCTAGTCGGGAGTGGCATCCTCGCTTCACAGATGTGGAGGTAAGCCTAGAGAAGTGAAATGCTCTACCCAGGGTCCCACAGCTAACAAGGAACTTAAGACCAGGATTCAAACCCAGATATCTATCTCCCATACCCAGCCTCCTTCTGATGCCACTGTCCCTCTATAGAAAGAAGGAAAAAGCAAGGATACTTGTCAAAATTAAATGACAGTAACAGTAGCCAACACTCACCGAGTGTTTATCGTGTGCTCTCTGTTCCTTATGACATTGGAGGTGCACACTCTGATTATTTCCATTTCACAGATGAGAGAAATGAGGCTTGGAGAGATCTAAAAACTGGCCCAAGAATCAGTCAGGAAGGTGAGACGTGGGATTTGAACCTAGGCAGGCTGACTTCAAAGCTGGTGCCTTGAGAACAATACACCTAGTAAATCTGCAAAGGGACTTGGGTATCGTGAGCTTTGGAGGCTCTGAGATTGGGCACCTCTGAGATGACAATGAAGCGCCAGTTTTTGGAGATGGGCCCCTGACTATAACCCCTTCTTAAGCTCATGAAACGTTAGGCAGAAACTGTCCAAAGCTTAACCTGAGGGCATTTCTGCTGCAAACAGAATTTATAGCCAGATTCTTTCAAAGGTTAAGTGCTGGATTAAACAGCCCCTTCCTTGACCTGATTAGAAATACCCGTTCATATCAACGTGAGATGTTCCTAAGAGCAACTAATGCTGCAACACTGCTGGGCACAAAAGTGACTGGAAAACATGATAAGGTAGGAACGGTGAGCAGGGAAGTGCTTCTTTGTGGGCGGCACTGATCGGAATCTGTCACCTCCAGCATTCACCCATATAATTGAGGCCCTAAAAGGAGCCAATTCCCCTTGATTTCCAGGGAGATGCTCCCCATTTCCCTCCAGACACACACATCCAGAGTTAAGTTTGCCTGAGAAGCGCTGGCTAGAGGTGAGTCAGCAGTCCCATAGGATCGAAGAAAGAAAGGTAACTCTGAATGGAACTCAGTCCTCAAAGTTACAGTCAAGAGAAACACACTGGTGTCGATGCTGCTTTTTATGTCCAAGTGACACATTTTTACCTGCCTGTAGCCTACAGCTACCCAAACTGGGTCTTTTCTGTTCGAAAAACTCTTACACACAAATCAGGACATGAAGTTCATTAGGAAAGCAGTAGAAAAAAAAAAAAAAAGGAAAGCAGTAGAAATGACTATCGAGGACAAGATCAACCTTATATCAACTGAGGTTCACATGAAATTATATTCAAATCTGGAGCCATATCTCCAAGGAGAAAGGGACACTGCTAGTCAACTCCCACTGACAGGGCAGAAAGGAATGAATGTGAGGCCACAACTCCTTAAATAATGCAGACAGTTGATCACTGTAACCACAGGATTTTTAAGCTGAAAGGAACCAAGCCATCTCTTCCAAACCCCACAATTTATAAATGGGAAACTGAGCCCTTTGGAGATGGAGCCACTAATTCAAATCTACCCATCCAGAAGGGAGACCTGGTCCAGGACCTCAGGGTTTCATCCTCAGCCCATCTCTTCCCAGTTCACCCCATAGCCAACCTTTGATCATCACATACTACCTTATCTGTTTGAGAAATGTTAACACTCAAAATTTTTCATTTTCAGAAAGAACAGGGAAATTCCCCATTCAGTGTTTGCTTCATGAGTCCCGCTTACTTTTTGTGGACGGACGTTTTCTTCTCCACTGCCTTTGTTGATTCCAGATATACTTAAGCCAAAGTCAGCATTCTCCTTGTGAGTGTGATTGACAACGTCCTGGAGAAAGAGGAAGAGAAGTGAGAAGTCAGCGACAGAAAGCAATTTTGAGATGCTGGCTGCAGCTGCCTGTCCTGTCGTCCCAAATCCTTCTGCAAATGGGGAGCTCCATGTGTGATTCCACCACTTTTGTGCAGACCCAACAAGACGAATAAACTCTGCTTGTGCTGGGTGGGAGGAGCTGTCCCAGGAAGCCACAGGCTCTGAGACCCACAAACAGTGGAAGAAATGGCTGGGCCTCCACCCACCTCCATTCACAGGCCTGTCTTTTCTCCTGGGACCAGAGGTGTTTGTGGCCAGGGGTGGCTGAGTTTGGAAACACAGCAGTCAACAGGCAGCCAGCCTCCTGTGGGATTCATCCTGCCCCCTCCCGCTTTACTTTGCTTCCACCTGAGCCAGTCTACAGTGGCCAGGACCACACAACCCCCTTGAAGATGAGAGATTCCCTCTGACCCTTACTGAGTTGTGAGATAATGACTTTCTATCCCCCTGGACAGCTCTGACATGCATTCTTCCCTTTCCTCTTCACCATTTCCATTGGTTCTCTTTCCTTCAAACCTGGTTGGTATGTTTTGTCCTGTACCGAAGTTTCTCAGCATGGGTTTCACTCGCCTGCTGGGCTCTCTCTCTCCTCTTGCTTGCCCATCTCTCCCCACAGAAAGCCAAGTGTGGAGGTGTGGGTTAGCGACCCACCATGTGTGCCTTGGAGAAACCCAACAGGAGACTTGAAGCCCAGCCACACCAAGACCACCCCAACCTACCACTTAGGACCCCAGGGATACACTGTGGGATGGGAAGAGCTGGCACCTCCAGCTTCCTCAAGAGGAAGACTGAGCCTTGTGGGAACCAGGCCCTCCTGCTCTGACTGGGCCTAGGATTCACCCCTCAAGGCTTGTCGCCCAGCACTCAGACAGGCCGAAAGTTTGTGGGGAGG
This sequence comes from Bos mutus, assembly GCF_027580195.1. NCBI lineage: Eukaryota > Metazoa > Chordata > Mammalia > Artiodactyla > Bovidae > Bos > Bos mutus. Next base: position 46,826,045 of record NC_091640.1, on the reverse strand, counting down.
AAGGAGCCCTCCTTCCAAGTACTGGAAGAAACTCTGTAACTGAACAAAATCAAACTGTCCTCAATGAACAAGTAAACGTGACTATTTCCTTGGGGCTGTTTCTCAGCCACCTGTAATGGTACTGGAGCCAAGCAAAGCCATCCCAACCTGTTTGGGATGCTCCACGTGGAGGGGCCTGGCGTCCCCGGGCTTTCCCACGGTGGTTTTGGACCGCGCCTCTGCTGGTTGATCTTGGGAAGATTCTGACAACTGTCGGTCATCACCCTAGGGCAGGGAACAAAGACCTTGGAGGAAATCCTGTTAACTGAATCTGAGATCGCAAACACCTCACACAGTGCATTTAAGGAGAGTTCTGGAAAGATCTGCAGGCACAAATCCATCTGGACTGTCCTCCCACCCAGTCCGGCCCAGCCCTGCCCATCTTCAGTCTACCTCCCAGGTCTAAGGCGGGGCTAGAGGGTCCACCGCCTCCTCTCATGACACAACCTCTCATTTCAATAACTGTTTAGAGTATAGATTATATACAAATGCCATGCATCATTTTTCTAGCTATCTTTCTTACAGCCAACAATTTTCCACCCAACGTCAATGGTTGCCATGTATAAACAGCTACCCAGAGAGGAGCTGAAGAAACCCCCTGCTGCCCCATGCCACCCTGCTCCAGGGCTAAAGGAGCAAGGCGCTCCCAGACAGTCGCTCCCAGAGCGTTCCGCCAGATACGGAGTGCTGAGGAGGTCCCAGGGATGAACCTGCGGCTGAAAAGCAATCAGGTTTCCATACGCATTCCGAAGCTGCCTCTTAAAATGCACCTCACTGTTTCTGCTCACAAGTAGTTATCATTTATTACCGGAGTCTGACTAGCTTTATGGAAACTATAAAGGAAAGAAGAACACTTTGGTGAAAACAAAGAGACTGTTCGGAAAAAACTGCATGAAAGCAAAGGTAGCCTCAGGCTGAGGACCCGTGACCGTCATGGTGAAGTAGGCTCGGGCTCCATAGCTCTTCTTTAAATGACGCCAAAGGTCTTCACTTATAAAAGATGAGGCGGCTAAGTCCCTTCCTTCTCAGGCTGCAGACAAGGGACTTGGAGTCACAGAGCAGGGAGTCCATGGGACTCCCAGAAGCTCTCGAGGGCCCAGTGAGTTACCTACGATCACAATCTAAGTTTTCTTCTTTTAATTGTGTCCTAAGATTTTTTTTTTAAACTTTGCTCACGGCCTGAGTGATTGTGTGGTCTCCACTGGAAGCCCACTGCCACTTTCCCCTGAGGTCTGGGCTTTCCTGTAATAGCAAAGAGCACAGGCCTTGATGCCCCACAGCTGTGCGGTCCTGGGCACTTTGTGAACAGGCTCTGCTGACAGGCGTGTGGCCCGGAGTGGGAGGAGGGGAACGCGGGGGACACTGAGGCAAGTGTCAACCCAGAAGAGTCAGGAGACAGAGGGGCTCCAGTCAGATACCACGACTCCCAGATGAGACTGGGATTTGAGAAGCTGGAGAAAGAAATACAAGGTGAGTGTGAGAAAAGGAGAGGAATGGAAAGACCTGACTCCCTCCAGACTGTCAGGACGTGATCTAGGGTACACAGAGAAATGACCTTTACGATTCAAAAAGGAAAAATATTTCTGGGGAGGTGCTTACTATGTTCTGGGAACTCACTATGTGTCAGACTCTTGCTCCAAGCTTGTAAGTGGCAGAGCCAGGAACTGAACCTGGATCTTTTGGTCTCTGAGGTCCATACTTTTCATACCACCTAGTCTAGAAAGACAAAGCATCGGCGGATGCAATTCTTGGTGGTAAAAGCAGAGCGCCGACAGTGGTCCACGCCCTGGCTGTCTGTAACATAAGGGGAGCCCATGGCTGGCCCCCCAAGGTCACAGGACCACGGTCTGATATTGCTGCTTGGCAGATATGGAGCCGTACCGGAGAATCTTCTGGAAACGGATCCCACAAACTCTTAAGGGTTGAGTTGGTCAAGATGAATTACCATTTACTTTACCTTCTGGTCTTCCCTCCACTTCTTTGAGGTAAACTGTTTTCTGCTGTGGCAAAACAAATATCAAGAGGAGAAGGAAATATAAATTTTTAAGAGAAAGTGATTTTTCAGGTATGTTTGTCCTTTTACATTGTTCTTAAAATTAGTGCTACATGCAGAAACTGTAAGCTATTCTCATCTAGAGAGGAATGGAATTACCAGCAAAGAGAAAGAAGCCCAAGCTTCCCAAGCATTTCCACACAAATACCCCAAAGGCCTCAGAAGATATTAAACGTGTTGGAGACCACAGACTCGGTGGCAGCTCCAGTGTGGGCTGCTTTATAGTTACCATTTCATTAAGTTTTCATGAACTTGACATGATTTTGCTGTGGTCCCTGGGACATGGCTCAGATGGTAAAGAATCTGCCTGCAGTGCAGGAGACCTGGGTTCGATCCTCGGGTCAGGAAGACCCCTGAAGGAGGGAATGGCCACCCACTCCAGTATTCTTGCCTGGAGAATTCCATGGACAGAGGAACCTAATGGGCTACAGTCCATGGGGTCTTAAAGAACTGGACACAACTGAGCAACTAACACTTTTGCTTTCACTTTCTGGGACACCAGAATGGAACACTTCAGTCAAACCCTGCCCGTTTACCTTAAACTAAAGACACTGTGCCCAATATCCCAGGAGAGTGTGGTTCCAAGCTAGAACTAGCATTAAAATCAAGTCATGTCAGTAACAGTCCTGTGGCCCAGTGATTAGGAGTCTCTGCTTTTTTCTGTCAAAACCCAGATCCATCAACCAGCCACGGATGTAGAGCTATGAACACTGAACTGGAAGAGAGTGCAGATGAAACCTCTCTTGCTCTCTCGGACCCCTTCCAGCTCTGTGATTCAGCCCTGGCTATTTTTAATTGACGTTCCTTTTGGTTTCCTGGTCCCTACATGAAATGTTAAAGTCTGTGGCTTAACAAGTGCCTTGTAAACAGGACAATGATCTCCCTTGGTTTATAATTACTTCCCCCACTTACAGACTTCTAAGTCAATGTCACTACAAAACACAGGGCCTTAACTTTAGATCTTCCCTCCAGCCAGCCTCCTTGACTGCTAACCTATACTGGGTCTTTGCATTATATTGATCATTATCTGGATTGATGGCTTTCAGAAGCATTTCATTATCTATACATGAGCTATTAGCCTCACCAATACTCATTTTCATGTTATTTTCAAGATAGATAATAGGTCTTCCCAACAAGAAAAAAGTCTTCTGTCATTTACTGTCTTCCAACAGCTCTTTCCATCTCTAAAGAAATGAAAGTAATGTTGATCTTCTAAAAAGTACCTGCGACACGCTGGGGTTTTGTTTTCATTGCCCTAAACCATACAGTCCTCAAGCAAATGCCGACATGACAAAAAGGGACATCAGTGTCCAGACGACCATGTTTAAATCATCTGCACTGGATCTAAAAGAGGCTACAGAATCCTTCTGGTCTATTCTTTCAGTGTAGGGTGGAGGACATCCTCTATCTGGGAATAAAATGAGGAAGACACACAGAACTTAAAGATGAGACAGCACCTTACTTCTAGAAAATAGCCACGTACCTGTGTCTGATGCCTTTTTGACAATTTTGGGGTATTTCTGAAACTTTACAAAATAATAGCTCTCATATTCCATCAAAATAGTTTCAAGATCAACGTTGTCACACACTTGAAAGCGTCGTAACCCCATTTTAGTTTCTTGCTCCAAAGCATTGGCTGCATCAATATATCTGGCCATTTCACAAAAGAAAGAAAAAAATTAACTCTAGGTAAAGAAAATAAAGGCAAAGTCCAAAGAAACTCAATACAAATAGTAAGCGTATATTAAAGAGTACATTAAACAAAAACTAGAACATACAAGGTTTGCCTGTATAGTAAAGAGCTCCACCACATAGGTTAAGTATATCCAAACACTGTCTTTCAAAACATTTTGGGGACTTCCGCAGTGGTCCAGCAGCTAAGACTCTGCACTCCCAATGCAGGGAGCGTGGGTTCGATCCCTGCTCGGGGAACTAGGTCCAACACGCTGCAACTAAGAGTGCACATGCCACAGCGAAAGACCCCACATGCCTCAACGCAGATGGAAGCCTCCAGGGGCCACAACTAAGACAGAGCACGGCCAAGTCAACACGTAAATAAAAATTAAAAAGACATTTTGGAAGAACTTCAGTTCAGTTCCGTCGCTCAGTCGTGTCCGACTCTTTGCAACCCCATGAACTGCAGCACGCCAGGCCTCCCTGTCTATCACCAACTCCCAGAGTTGACTGAGACTCACGTCCATCGAGTCAGTAATGCCATCCAGCCGTCTCATCCTCTGTCGTCCCCTTCTCCTCCTGCCCCCAATCCCTCCCAGCATCAGAGTCTTCTCCAGTGAGTCAACTCTTCGCATGAGGTGGCCAAAGTACTGGAGTTTCAGCTTTAGCATCATTCCTTCCAGTGAACACCCAGGATGATCTCCTTCAGAATGGACTGGTTGGATTTCCTTGCAGTCCAGGGGACTCTCAAGAGTCTTCTCCAACACCACAGTTCAAAAGCATCCATTCTTCAGTGCTCAGCTTTCTTTATAGTCCAACTCTCACACCCATACATGACCACTGGAAAAACCATAGCCTTGACTAGACGGACCTTTGCTGGCAAAGTAATATCTCTGCTTTTCAATATGTTATCTAGGTTGGTCATAACTTTCCTTCCAAGGAGCAAGCGTCTTTTAATTTCATGGCTGCAGTCACCATCTGCAGTGATTTTGGAGCCCAGAAAAATAAAAGTCTGACACTGCTTCCACTGTTTCCCCATCTATTTCCCATGAAGTGATGGGACCAGATGCCATGATCTTAGTTTTCTGAATATTAAGCTTTAAGCCAACTTTTTCACTCTGACAAAATGTGGTCCACTGGAGAAGGGAATAGCAAACCACTTCAGTATTCTTGTCTTGAGAACCCCATGAACAGTATGAAAAGGCAAAATGACAGGATACTGATAGAGGAACTCCCCAGGTCGGTAGGTGCCCAATATGCTACTGGAAGTACTTAAAAGTCAAATAAGTAAATCAACTAAGAAAATATCTTGTAATTTACTTTCATTCATGTTTAGCCAAAGATGGTTATTTGCCCAACTTGCTTACTTCTTTATTTACTAGTATTCATTTCAGGCAACATTTGACAAGTGATAAAACCCCAGTTTAACCACAATAGGCAAGGCTTGCCATCACTGAAGTAGCTGAAAAGAATATGTCACGTGCTCTGAAGGGGATTCCAAAAATCTGTTGATCGACATCACTAAGGAAATTTAGTATAAGAAAGTGTCATCTACTTGGATGTATTGTTTCTGATAATTTCTTCATTGGTCACAGATTATACCACCAGCTTCCTCTGTATGCATGTAGTGTCAGCACCAGGGGTCCCTCGCTCATTTTAACCTGGTCAGTCAGAGGCTGTCTGACTTAAGTGGTCTTAGCAATAAAAGCAAGCTCCTTGTCTCACAATCCTCTGAAAGTGGAAAAACTCTGGTTTTAATCTGAGTCCTCAACCTCTTTGAAAACCAAAAACTCTCTCCTGAAAAACATGCAAATACGTACAAATTAGCATATAATTTCAGGAACTCATCCAAAGACCTCAGATTGAGGACTCCAGTTAGAGTTCTTTCTCTTTGATTTCAACTCTGGGAACATATAGAGGAGAAAACTTTCCTTTTTTTATCATGCTTCCTTCTGTGTTCCAGATTCAGATCAGTTAGAGGACTAAACTTTCTTAAAAGAGGTTGCCATGACTATTTCAAGTACCTTGCTTAATTTAAAGAATTTGCAAACGTGAATTGATCAGGTCAGTCAGCTTCTATACTCCTTAATGGCTCATCAGGCTTCTATCCTATGTCTTAATCCCCATTTTACATAGGAAAAAACTAAATCCATTTTTATTAATAATTTTTTGTTTAGTATGATGTAATACATGCTCATTTAAGAAAAAATTAGAAAATATAGATAAATCAAAAGAAAATTGCACTACTCAGAGACAATGTTAATGTTTTCTCTCTTTCCAAACATTTTTAAAATGACTTAAATACACATATACTTACATACATATACTTGTTTAAAAAAAAAAAAGATGGGAACATACATTAGAGACTGCCTGAATATAAAGACTGCTTTCCTGACATCACATTCTGAACACTTTCCAGGATCAGAGAGTTTGGGCTTAAAAATGATAACAATAGATGATGGCAGGCCCCATATTTCCTAAACTAGTTGATCAGGAAAACAGGATTTTTTTTTTTTTTTGCCATTCCATGGGGAATGTGGGATCATACTTCCCCTACCAGGGATTGAACTCGTACCCCCTGCACGGGGAGCACAAGGTCTTAACCACTGGACCATCAGGGAAGTACGCAGAGCTATGTCTATGTGCTCCTATTCCATTGTTTGGGCTTGAACGGGGTCTGAATTTAACAGAGTTGGTAGGAGGAGCTACTGGAAATTCTTAACCAACAGAGTGACAGGACTTTAAAAAGAGGTGTGAGCAGTAAGGAGAAAGCCACAGTAGAAGAGATGCCGGAGAGGCTGGTAACAGGCACTGGGGCCAGAGGAGGTGCACGTGCGGAGCTAGAGGAACGGCAGCCATGACCCCTCACCGTCGGCTCTCACTAACTCTCCCTCATGCATTTGATCTCTGCTCTTTGTTCACCTAGTGGTTCACTTATGCCCTGCCCCTGCTTGCTCTGTGCCCCTGTCTAAAACGTCCTTGTCCATCACAACTGTCTATCCACATTTTATACATCTTTCAAGACCAGCTCACATGGCCTTCCCTACAACGCTTTCTCTATTTATTTTAATACACAAAAATCAATCCTCTCAGCTTTTCATTTAAGGCAAGTCTACTTTCGTGACACTAATATGTCCTTAAACATTTTTCAACTTGATAATTCATTCATCTCTCCCTTTCCCAGCAGGTCTCTGGAAATGATCAACTTTAGCATAACTTCTATCAATTACAGATGCAAGAGGCCATCTCGTGGCAGAAAGGGGAAATGCATGCTTTGTAAACAGACGATTCTTGAGGCAGTAATAGCACCTGCAGGAGAAAGGATAGCTGTGTGACTTTTGTCTTTTTGTTTTTACAGTTCTCCTGATACAGTTTCTAGAATACAAAAAAAAAAAAAAAACAGTAATTACCTGTGTGAATTGCTGTGTCTTTCTTTCCAATTATTTCACCCATCTACCTGCTAGTAAGTTTCTTAATGGCTGCTCAAATAACACTTATCAAGCATCTATTAATACAAAGCTCATGATGTTGGGGCCTTATAAGGTGAGTTCAGGTCTATGAGGGTCAGTGAATCTGTGAAGGCAGCATTTCTCAGAGTGTTCCATGAAAAACTAGTCCCTAAAGATGGCCTGAGGAAAAATCAGTTCCTTGGCCAAACTGGTTTGCAAAGCCCAGAATACTGTGACTTTAGCACAGATATATTCCCATTGTATGTAAATTAGAAGATCTGAGAAGTCAGGAAATAAAGGAGCCTGTTTAACCTAGATTAAGCCAAAGCCTTTGACTGTGTGGATCACAATAAACTGTGGAAAATTCTGAAAGAGATGGGAATACCAGACCACCTGACCTGCCTCTTGAGAAACCTGTATGCAGGTCAGGAAGCAACAGTTGGAACTGGACATGGAACAACAGACTGGTTCCAAATAGGAAAAGGAGTACGTCAAGGCTGTATATTGTCACCCTGTTTATTTAACTTCTATGCAGAGTACATTATGAGAAACGCTGGGCTGGAAGAAGCATAAGCTGGAATCAAGATTGCCAGCAGAAATATCAATAACCTCAGATATGAAGATGACACCACCCTTATGGCAGAAAGTGAAGAAGAACTAAAGATCCTCTTGATGAAAGAGGAGAGTGAAAAAGTTGGCTTAAAGCTCAACATTCAGAAAACTAAGATCATGGCATGCGGTCCCATTACTTCATGACAAACAGACAGGGAAACAATGGAAATAGTAGCTGACTTTATTTTTCTGGGCTCTAAAATCACTGGACTGATTTCTCCCTGGACTGACCACATTAGATCTTCAATGACAAAATGTGGCCTTTATTATAATACCTTACATCAAAATTTTGGAAATGGCCTTTTTTCTCATGGTAAACATGATGAACATGGTAAACATCACTGCAGATGGTGACTGCAGCCATGAAATTAAAAGACGCTTACTCCTTGGAAGGAAAGTTATGACCAACCTAAACAGTATATTAAAAAGCAGAGACATTACTTTGTCAACAAAGGTCCGTCTAGTCAAGGCTATGGTTTTTCCAGTGGTCATGTATGTATGTGAGAGTTGGACTATAAAGAAAGCTGAGCGCCAAAGAATTGATGCTTTTGAACTGTGGTGTTGGAAAAGACTCTTGAGAGTCCCTTGGATTGCAAATTGCAAGGAGATCCAACCAGTCCATCCTAAAGGAGATCAATCCTGGGTGTTCATTGCTAGGTCTGATGTTGAAGCGGAAACTCCAATACTTTGGCCACCTCATGCGAAGAGCTGACTCATTGGAAAAGACCCTGATGCTGGGAAAGATTGAGGGCAGGAGGAGAAGTGGACAACAGAGGATAAGATGGTTGGATGGCATCACCGACTCAATGGATATGGGTTTGGGTGGATTCTGGGAGTTGGTGATGGACAGGGAGGCTGCGGTTCATGGGATCACAAAGAGTTGGACATGACTGAGCGACTGAACTGAACTGAACTGAACCCAATGTTTGCCAAGCTTACTTGACCATAAAGCTCATTTGAAGTCATATCAATTAACATTCTGCAGAATGACTGTTATAGAGTTCCAGGTGCTTAGAAAACACTGTCTCGAGGTAATTCAGCTCAGAGTTTTTTGAATGGAGCTGAGATTTTTATCAAAAGATAATGAAAAGTGGGCCAAACCCACATTTTTAACTGCTTTAAGTTCTTTGCTGAACCAGGTTGTGTATTAGAAGGATAAAATCCAGCTCGTACCTCCTCCACAGTAAAAGTAAGCAAGGACTCATATATGCTCACGTGGTGTCAGGCACTACTCTAAGCAAGTCGTGTGTTTAATCCTTATAATAAAACATGTGCCTGACACTCATTATCTTCCATTGCTCCATTTTACAAGCACGGGAACTGAGGGACAGAGGAAGTAAGTAGATCGCCCAAGGTCACTGGTTAGCAAAGAGTAGAGAGGGCATTTGAACCAAGGCAGATTGGCTCCTCCATCAAGGCAGAACCTCTTGATGAAGGTAAAAGAGGAGAGTGAGAAGGCTGGCTTAAAAGTCAACATTCAAAAAACCAAGATGATGTCATCTGCTCCCATCACTTCATGGCAAATAAATGGGGGAAAAGTGGAAACAGTGGCATGTTTTATTTTCTTGGGCTCCAAAATCACTGCGGACGGTGACTAAAGCCATGAAATTAAAAAAAGCTTGCTCCTGGAAGAAAAGCTATGACAAACCTAGACACAGTATTAAAAAGCAGACATCGATGAAGCAACTGACAAACAACTAATCTCAAAAATATACAAGCAACTCCTACAGCTCAACTCCAGAAAAACTAATGACCCAATCAAAAAATGGGCCAAAGAACTAAACAGACATTTCTCCAAAGAAGACATACAGATGGCTAACAAACACATGAAAAGATGCTCAACATCACTCATTATCAGAGAAATGCAAATCAAAACCACTATGAGGTACCATTTCACACCAGTCAGAATGGCTGCGATCCAAAAGTCTACAAATAATAAATGTTGGAGAGGGTGTAGAGAAAAGGGAACCCTCTTACACTGTTGGTGGGAATGCAAACTAGTACAGCCACTATGGAGAACAGTGTGTAGATTCCTTAAAAAACTGGAAATAGAACTGCCTTATGATCCAGCAATCCCACTGCTGGGCATACACACTGAGGAAACCAGAATTGAAAGAGACACGTGTACCCCAATGTTCATTGCAGCACTGTTTATAATAGCCAGGACATGGAAGCAACCTAGATGTCCATCAGCAGATGAATGGATAAGACAGCTGTGGTACATATACACAATGGAGTATTACTCAGCCATTAAAAAGAATACATTTGAATCAGTTCTAATGAGGTGGATGAAACTGGAGCCTATTATACAGAGTGAAGTAAGCCAGAAGGAAAAACACCAATATAGTATACTAACGCATATATATGGAATTTAGAAAGATGGTAACAATAACCTGGTGTACGAGACAGCAAAAGAGACACTGATGTATAGAACAGTCTTTTGGACTCTGTGGGAGAGGGAGAGGGTGGGAAGATTTGGGAGAATGGCATTGAAACATGTAAAATATCATGTAAGAAACGAGTTGCCGGTCCAGGTTCGATGCACGATACTGGATGCTTGGGACTAGTGCACTGGGACGACCCAGAGGGATGGTATGGGGAGGGTGGAGGGGGGAGGGTTCAGGATGGGGAACACATGTATACCTGTGGCGGATTCATTTTGATATTTGGCAAAACTAATACAATTATGTAAAGTTTAAAAATAAAATAAAATTTAAAAAAGCAGACATCGCTTTGCCAACAAAGGTCCTATAGTCAGAGCCATGGTTTTTTCAGTCGTGATGTGAGAGTTGGATAATAAAGAAGGCTGAGCACTGAAGAACTGATGCTTTCGAATTGTGGTGCTGGAGAAGGTTCTTGAGAGTCTCTTGGACACAAGTTGATCAAACCAGTCAATCCAGTCATTCCTAAAGGAAATAAATCCTGAATATTCATTGGAAGGATTGATGCTGAAGCTGAAGCTCCAATATTCTGTCCACCTGATGCGAAGAGCTGACTCACTGGAAAAGACCCTGATGCTGGGAAAGATTGAGGGCATCAGGAGAAGGGAGTGACAGAGGATGAGATGGTTGGATAGCATCACTGACTCAGTGGACATGAGTTTGAGCAAACTCCAGAGATAGTGAAGGACAGGGAAGTCTGGCGTGCTGCAGCCCATAGGTGACAAAGAGTCGGACATGACTTAGCGACTGAACAACAACAATACTGGCTCCTGAGTCTGTGTTTCTACCCTGCAAGCCCTTCCTACCACACCAATCCGCCAGCCCTGGTTTTAGAGCAGACACTTGGCACTACGCTGCCCTTGGAAGTGCTTTCCATCAATGAATGGTGAAAAGTGCAGAGCAACCCACTGCCCACGTGCAGACTGCCTGGTTCGTCAATTGCTCTTCTCCCCTGGACTGACCACATTAGATCTTCAATGACATGAAGATCTAATGTTAAACATGACGAAGTTCATCATGTTTCAGTTCAGTTCAGTTGCTCAGTCGTGTCCGACTCTTTGCGACCCCATGAGCTGCAGCATGCCAGGCCTCCCTGTCCATCACCAACTCCTGGGGTTTACCCAAACTCATGTCCATCACCTAGTTGGTGATGCCATCCAACCATCTCTTCCTCTGTCGTCCCCTTCTCCTCCTGCCTTCAATCTTTCCCAGCACGAGGGTCTTTTCAAATTAGTCAGCTCTTCCCATCAGGTGGCCAAAGTATTGGAGTTTCAGCTTCAACATCAGTCCTTCCAATGAACACCCAGGTCTGATCTCTAGGATGGACTGGTTGGATCTCCTTGCAGTCCAAGGGACTCTCAAGAGTCTTCTCCAACACCACAGTTCAAAAGCATCATTCTTCGGTGCTCAGCTTTCTTCACAGTCCAACTCTCACATCCATACATGACCACTGGAAAAACCAAGCCTTGACTAGATGGACCTCTGTTGGCAAAGTAATGTCTCTGCTTTTTAATATGCTGTCTAGGTTGGTCATAACTTTCCTTCCAAGGAGTAAGCGTCTTTTAATTTCATGGCTGCAGTCACCATCTGCAGTGATGTTTACCATGTTCATCATGTTTACCATGAGAAAAAAGGCCATTTCCAAAATTTTGATGTAAGGTATTATAAGAAAGGCCACACTTTGTCACTGAAGATCTAATGCGGTCAGTCCAGGGAGAAATCATATTACTCAGTAACAAAGTTTGTTCAAAAGTGCTGTTAAAATAAAAAAAATTGCTGGGACTTCCCTGGTGGCACAGTGGGATAAGAATCTGCCTGCCAATGCAGGGGACTCAGGTTTGAACCCTGCTTCCAGAAGATTCCACGTGCCACGGAGCAACAAAGCCTGTGCGTGACAAATACTGGGCCCGTGTACTGCAACGACTGAAGCCTCCTCTGCAACAAGAGAAGCCACTTTCATGAAAAGCCCACGGATCGTAACAAAGAGGAGCCCCTGCTTGCCACAACTAGAGAAAGCCCTCCCAAAGCAACAAAGACCCAATGCAGCCAAAAATGAATAAGTAAACAAAAAGAATTTTTAAATGCTGTTGTCGACTTAGTGAACAAACTTATGGCTGCTAGCGGGTAGGGGGAGAGGGATAATTTGGGAGTTTGGGATGAACATGTACACACTGCTATATTTAAAATGGATAACCAACAAGGAACTACTGTATGGCACATGGAACTCTGCTCAGTGTTATGTGGTGCCTTGGAGGGGAGAGGAGTTTGGGGAGACTGGAGATATGTATAACATAGGGCTGAGTCCCCTTCGATGCTCACCTAAAACTATCACAACTTTGTTAATCGGCTATACTCCAATATAAGATAAAAATTTTTTTTCAAAAATGCTGTGTTATAATCCATCACCAAAAAGGATGCCTTTGAAATTTTGGCCAAAAAAAAAAAACCTCCACGATAAAAATTCAAATCTTTCAATAACAAAAGAATGCTTCACTACAGTTGCAGAGATTTCATTTTCTGACTTTTAAAAGCCATCTATTTTTTTTTTTTAACTCAAAAAATATGCCACACATACATTTTGATTTTCCTGAGGTAATCCTCAAACAAAAACAAGTCTTCCACACCAGAGCAGAGGAATCAGATCCTGAAAGACTTTGGGGGTGAGACAGGCCTGCAAAGTGCCCCCACTTAGAGCCAGGAGACTTCCAGCAAGTTGCTAGATGCCCCTAAGCCTCAATTTCTTCAAATGTAAAAGGGGGACCCTAATACTACTTCCCTTAGAGCTTAAAAGAAAAAGTCCTCAAGGTCTCTAGAATGGTCATTCCCCTTGGGAGGGCGCTAGATTTAAAACAGCTGCTGCTGGCACAGATCAGAGAAACAAGCATCAGCTCTCACTTCCGTCCCAGCCACCTCCTACCCTCCAGCTTGCCTTCCTACCTCAACACGAGGGTTACTAGACTCTCAGCTACAGTAGATCTCCTATTTCACGGACAGCTACAACATTTATCGGAGGAAGAGATGCTCACTCAGTCTTTTGGGAGAATACCAGCAGCCGGCTGGTTCTTTGTGCTCTAAGGAAAGGTTTCTCCATCAGGGTGTGATTGACATTTGCGGTTGTCCTGTGCACCTGAAGGGCATTCAGCAGCATCCCGGCCTCTTCCCACTAGATACCGGTACACCACTCAGAAGGACTCCAGACGTCAAATATCTTTTCAGTGGTTCTCTGGGTTGAGAACCACTGCTTTAACTCAAAAGTTTTTAGCCCTATTAATCCTGAAACCTGAATATTTTCTTCCAGGCTGAAAATTTTAAAAGGAAAGGAAACTCTAAACAGTAGTCTTCAGGAACTTCCCTGGTGGACCAGTGGTTAAGACTCTGAGTTTCCAATGCAGGGGGCGAGGGTTTGATCCCTTGTTGGGGAACTAAGATCCCACATGCCGTGCAGTGCAACAGCCAAAATAAAATAAAAAATAAATTAAAAAGAGGAGCCTTCAGATACTTTGTAGTCTCTCTTCCTCTCCCGGACCCAGCATACCAGCAGTCTTCATTGTAAGTGCTCACACATTTTTTTTCTAGTCGCACAGGCATGTGACCCCATGGACTGGAGCCCGCCAGGCTCCTCTGTCCATGGAATTCTCCAGGCAGGAGTACTGGAGTGGGTTGCCATTTCCTTCTCCAATGCTCGCACATTTTTAAATGAGGTAGGTGGCCAAACTCAAATGCTTCCCAATTTCCTCAGGAAAGAGAGTTGAGTACAAGTCATCCAGGTAAATGCAAAACCTTTATTTTGAAGAAGGAAAACTGAGGAGTAAGAAAGCTGTCTTTGTGTGCCAGCAATGGGACTTCAGAAATCTTATTAAAAGGCCTACACCATCTTCAAACCTGATTGGGAAAGGGCAAGTATCCCATGAACTGGGTAGCTTTGTTAATAAAAATTTTTTTAATGCACAATGTGAAAAATATCTAGACAAATGAGACAATAAAAATAGGTGTCTGGGTTGCTGGAGGTGGGGTGGGGGCACTGATAGGTAGGGCACAAGAGATTTTTAGAGCAGAGAAGCTATTCTGCATGATACTACAAGGGTGGATATGTGACATCATGCCTTTGTCAAAACTCGTAGAACTATATGACACAAAGTGAACTCTGATGTAAACTACAGACTTCAATAATAATGTATCAATATCAACTCACCAAGTGCAATAAACGTACCCATCGATGTAAGCTGTAACAGGGTCACTAGGCAGGGTGGGGAACTGCTGATATATGGGAGTTCTCGCCCATATACCAGAAATTTCTGCTCAATTTTTCAGTAAATCGAAAACTGGTCTAAAAAAATACAGTTATTAATTGCTTTTAAAAGTGTGTATCTGGAAAGGCAGAGGTCAGAGAAAGACAGGAATCCTCTCTGTAAATATCTGTAGTGCAACATACCCTTCTTGTGTTAAGTAATGCAAAATCAAAATCAGAAGATTTTTTCGTCGTGCTTCTGTCCTCATCTCGCACTGTGAACAAAAAAGAAAATGCAGATGGGATAACAATGAAATACAACACTCCTTCTATAGCAGTAAACTCTTGAAGGTACTTGTAACCTGTCAAAAGCAAGAAGCATAACTTCTTGGCTGCAAGACAGTTTGGGGTCTCTAAGGATATATAAAGTTGTTTTTCCATTGTTATTTTCTTCTCAGAGCTGCCTCCTCAATTGTAAACTGAAGGTACAATGATCTCAATTGGGATTGCACTTGACTAGTTCACTTCTTACTGCCAAACTAATTGGCATTTTATTGCTTATCACTGCAAAGGAACAAATACACACACATTTATTTGAACCAGGTGAAGGAAAGTGATGTTAAAATATAAACTATTTTGCAACCCTATGGACTGTAGTTGGCCAGGCTCCTCCATCCATGAGATTTCCCAGGCAAAAATACTGGAGTGGGTTGCTACTTCCTTCTCCAGGGGATATTTGAGACTCAGGGATCAAACCTGCATCTCCTGCATTGGCAGGCAGATTCTTTACCACTGAGCCACCAGGGAAACCCTTAAATTCACCCAGAATCCCACCCAGACCCTTCACAAACATGGAGATGATGTTTGGTAGAAACCAACACACTACTGTAAATCAATTATCCTTCAATTAAAAATAAATTTTTAAAAAATTGTGGAGATAAGTTCCAACAAACCACTCAGGAGAACCCCACCCGGGCATTTAGAATATCCTCTTGAGTAGCAGGGACCATAAAGGGGACATTCCCAAATAACAATGTCCTTATTCAAACTGAATGAAGCTGTACTTTTATTCATAGTATTAATATGCATTATCTGTATGCATGTAAGATATCTGGTATCTTACATTCTCTTAAAATGTATTCATAAAATATTTACCTTCACTAATACTTCCCTTATTTGAAAATGTTTACCTTTATCTAAAGAGAACACAGGTAAGAACTGGATAAAACCAAGAAAGGCCCGAGTGGCCCAAATTATATCATAAAATCTAGGCACAAACACAATGATGACACATAGAAACTTTTGAGGCATTCATCCAAACTTTCTAAAAATTAATGTAATAAAATTGAAACATGCATTGTTGTTGTTCAGTCGCCCAGTCATGTCCGACTCTTTGCGACCCCATGGGCTGCAGCATGCCAGGCCTTACCATCGCCCAGAGTTTGCCCAAGTTCATGTTCATTGCATCAGTGATGCCGTCCAGCCATCTCATCCACTGACAATCTCCTCTCCTTCTGCCCTAAATCTTTCTAGCATCAGGTACTTTCCCAATGAGTCGTTTGTTCACATCAGATGACCAAAATACTGGAGCTTCAGCTTCAGCATCAGTCCTCCCAGTAAATATTTAGGGTTGATCTCCCTTAAGATTGACTGGTTTGATCCCCTTGCTGTCCAAGGGACTTTCAGGAGTCTTCTCCAGCACCACAGTTCGAAGGCTCAATTCTTCGGCATTCTGTCTTCTTTATGGTCCAGTTCTCACAACCATATGTGACCACTGGGAAAACCATGGCCTTGACTATCCGGATCTTTGTTGGTAGAGTAATGTCTCTGCTTTTCAACACACTATCTAGGTTTGTCATGGCTTTCTTGCCAAGAAGCAATCGTCTTCTGATTTCATGGCTACAGTCATCGTCCCCAGTGATTTTGGAACCCAAGAAGAGGAAATGTCTCACTACTTCCACCTTTTCCCCTTCTATCTGCAATGCAGTAATGTGGCCAGATGCCATGACCTTAGTTTTTTTAATATTTAGTCTTAAGCCAACTCTTTTGAAAAAGGAACAGAAAATAAGAACAAGCTCTTGGAAGTTAAAAATATTATTGTCTAAATAAATTCTGTAGAATGGTTTAAAGACAACGCCAAGAAAACTTCCCAGAAAATAGAAAAAAAAAAAGAGAGAGAGACCAAAATATGGGACACTATAGGGGAAAAAATCTTTAAAAAATCAATCCAGGTTATACCCCATTAATAGAGGTTCTTAAAAATAAATTGGAGAAAGCATAGGGGAATAATTTATCAATGAAATAATAAAAGACATTTTATTTTAGAATGGAAGCATGAGAATGTCTGGTTTGACAACAGCAAGCCCAGTGAATGGAAAAAGGCAGGCATGAACGAAATTGTGTAATTTCAGAACACCAGAGTTAAAAAGATTCTAAAAGTTTCCTGAGAAGAAAAGATCCTTTACCTTCAAAGGACCAGGAATAAGAAGGTTCAGTTCAGTTCAGTCGCTCAGTCATGTCTGACTCTTTGCGACCCCATGAATCGCAGCACACCAGGCCTCCCTGTCCATCACCAACTCCCGGAGTTCATTCAAACACACCGTCCATCTAGTCAGTGATGCCATCCAGCCATCTCATCCTCTGTCATCCCCTTCTCCTCCTGTCCCCAATCCCTCCCAGCATCAGAGTCTTAACTCTTCGCATGAGCTGGCCAAAGTACTGGAGTTTCAGCTTTAGCATCATTCCTTCCAAAGAAATCCCAGGGCTGATCCCCTTCAGAATGGACTGGTTGGATCTCCTTGCAATCCAAGGGACTCTCAAGAGTCTTCTCCAACACCACAGTTCAAAAGCATCCATTCTTCAGTGCCCAGCTTTCTTCACAGTCCAACTCTCACATCCATGCATGACCACTGGAAAAACCATAGCCTTGACTAGATGGACCTTTGTTGGCAAAGTAATGTCTCTGCTTTTGAATATGCTATCTAGGTTGGTCATAACTTTCCTTCCAAGGAGCAAGCGTCTTTTAATTTCATGGCTGCAGTCACCATCTGCAGTGATTTTGGAGCCCCAGAAAATAAAGTCTGACTCTGTTTCCACTGTTTCCCCGTCTATCTGCCATGAAGTGATGGGACCGGATGCCATGATCTTAGTTTTCTGAATGTTGAGCTTTAAGCCAACTTTTTCACTCTCTACTTTCACTTTCATCAAGAGGCTTTTTAGTTCTTCTTCACTTTCTGCATAAGGGTGGTGTCATCTGCATATCTGAGGTGATTGATATTTCTCCTGGCAATCTTGAGTCCAGCTTGTGTTTCTTCCAGTCCAGCATTTCTCATGATGTACCCTGCATGTAAGTTAAATAAGCAGGGTGACAATATACAGCCTTGACATACTCCTTGTCCTATTTGGAAACAGTATGTTGTTCCATGTCCAGTTCTAACTGTTCCTTTCTGACCTGCATACAGATTTCTCAAGAGGCCGGTCAGGTGGTCTGGTATTCCCATCTCTTTCAGAATTTTCCACAGTTTATTGTGATCCACACAGTCAAAGGCTTTGGCATAGTCAATAAAGCAGAAATAGATGTTTTTCTGGAACTCTCTTGCTTTTTCCTTATGCCCTTTCAAATGATCACATTTTTAAATAGAACAAAGACACTTTCAGCCATGCAAATTCTCAACCACATCTCCATGTACCTTTGCTTTCCTGGTGGTCTAGTGGTTAAGAATCCGCCTGGCAATGCAGGGGACACAGGTTCGACTCCTGGTCTGAGAGGATCCCAGATGCTGAGGGACAATTAAGCCTTAGCACCACAACTATTGAGCCTATTCTCTAGAGCCCATGACCTGCATCTATGGAAACCTGTGGTCTGCACAGGGCAGGCCACTGCACTGAGAAGCCTTCACACCTCAACACAGAGGAGCCCCGATTTGCTGCAGCTGAAGAAAGCCCACAGGCAGCAATGAAGACCCAGTACTACCAAAAATAAACAAATAAGTAAACCTTTTAAAAAATAGTTTAAAATGGTAAAATTTATGTAATGCGTATTTTATCACAATGAAAAAGAAACTTAGAAAGGGATAAAATATAGTACTATTTGATTTTTAAGTACCCATATGCATGTTTTACAAGATTTTTTTCCCCTATACGTGTCCCATTTTTTGGTCTCTTTTTTTTCTATTTTCTGGGCAACTTCCTTGGCCTTGTCTTTAAATAATTCTACAGAATTTATTTAGCCAAAAATATTTTTAACTTCCAAGACCTTGTTCTTATGCTACGATCGTTCCTTTTTCAAAACATATCATTCTTGTTTTTTGAATACACTGTTCTCTTATGATTCAAAGTCAGTTAAGTTCAATATTTTGAACATAATGTTTATGTAGGCAAGTAAACAGAAAAGGCGATGGCACCCACTCCAGTACTCTTGCCTGGAGAATCCCATGGACGGAGGAGCCTGGTAGGCTGCTGTCTATGGGGTCGCATAGAGTTGGACATGACTGAGCGACTTCACTTTCACTTTTCATGCATTGGAGAAGGAAATGGCAACCCACTCCAGTGTTCTTGCCTGGAGAATCCCAAGGACGGCAGAGCCTGGTGGGCTGCCGTCTCTGGGGTCTCACAGAGTCGGACATGACTGAAGCACCTTAGCAGCAGCAGCAGCAGGCAAGTAAAACACTATTTTATAAAGATATCCACCCAAAATGATTCAAATAAAGTTTTGTTGCTTAAGGTGATACGTTTTTATTCAGATTGCCAGAAAATACAGAAAACAAAGAAACTTGTATTTCTAAGACCTTGTGAAGGAATCATAGTAAACCTTCATTCCAATCCCAAAGAAAGGCAATGCCAAAGAATGCTCAAACTACCACACAGTTGCACTCATCTCACATGCTAGTAAAGTAATGCTCAAAATTCTCCAAGCCAGGCTTCAGCAATATGTGAACCGTGAACTTCCAGATGTTCAAGCTGGTTTTAGAAAAGGCAGAGGAACCACAGATCAAATTGCCAACATCCGTTGGATCATGGAAAAAGCAAGAGAGTTCCAGAAAAACATCTATTTCTGCTTTATTGACTACACCAAAGCTTTTGACTGTGTGGATCACAATAAACTGTGGAAAATTCTGAAAGAGATGGGAATACCAGACCACCTGACTGGCCTCTTGAGAAACTTATATGCAGGTCAGGAAGCAACAGTTAGAACTGGACATGGAACAACATACTGTTTCCAAATAGGAAAAGGAGTACGTCAAGGCTGTATATTGTCACCCTGCTTATTTAACTTACATGCAGGGTACATCATGAGAAACGCTGGGCTGGAAGAAGCACAAGCTGGACTCAAGATTGACTGGAGAAATATCAATCACCTCAGATATGCAGATGACACCACCCTTATGGCAGAAAGTGAAGAGGAACTAAAAAAGCCTCTTGATGAACGTGAAAGAGGAGAGTGAAATAGTTGGCTTAAAGCTCAACATTCAGAAAACTAAGATCATGGCATCTGGTCCCATCACTTCATGACAAATAGATGGGGAAACAGTGGAAAGTGTCAGACTTTATTTTCTGGGGCTCCAAAATCACTGTAGATGGTGACTGCAGCCATGAAATTAAAAGACGCTTACTCCTTGGAAGGAAAGTGATGACCAACCTAGATAGCATATTCAAAAGCAGAGACATTACTTTGCCAATAGAGGTCCATCTAGTCAAGGCTTGGTTTTTCCAGTGGTCATGTACGGATGTGAGAGTTGGACTGTGAAGAAAGCTGAGCACTGAAGAATTGATGCTTTTGAACTGTGGTGTTGGAGAAGACTCTTGAGAGTCCCTTGGACTGCAAGGAGAGCCAACCAGTCCATTCTAGAGGAGATCAGTCTGGGTGTTCTTTGGAAGGAATGATGCTAAAGCTGAAACTCTAGTACTTTGGCCACCTCATGTGAAGAGTTGACTCATTGGAAAAGGCTCTGATGCTGGGAGGGATTCGGGGCAGGAGGAGAAGGGGACGACAGAGGATGAGATGGCTGGATGGCATCACCGACTCAATGGACATGTGTTTGAATGAACTCCGGGAGTTGGTGATGGACAGGGAGGCCTGGCGTGCTGCAATTCATGGGGTTGCAAAGAGTTGGACACAACTGAGTGACTGAACTGAACTGAACTGAACTACCTTTTCAACCAAAATTTGTTTTCTGCCATTCAGAGATAATTATTGCTTTAAAAAAATTAATTTGCATTTTATCATCCAGTTTATACACATTTTTTTGTTATTTAGTTAAACTTTTTTCTTTGAATTCAGGCTAAAATAAATAAAGTGAATGTCCCCAAAAGTCTAAGAGAAAAGGAGATTAAAGGAAAATTATAATCCTTGAAGTAATAAAATATTTAACACAAAAAGTAGTGACTTAAACTAGGAGAAAATATTTACAAATGACACATCGGATAAAGAACTATATTAAAAATATACAAAGAGCTCCTAAAACTCAACAATAAGAAAACAAAAAATACAATTGAAAATAGGCAAAAGAAATGAACAAATACCTCACAAAAGAAGATATATGGATAGTCTAAACAAATATATGAAAAGATGCTCAACAACATACGTCATCAAGGAGTAGCACATTAAAACAAGACAGCACTGCACACCTATCAGAAAAGATGCTCAACAACATACGTGATCAAGGAGTGGCAAATTAAAACAAGATAGCACTGCACACCTACCAGAATGGTGAAAATCCAAAACACTACCAGCACCACATACTGATGAAGACGCGAAGCCATGGGAACTCTCATTCACCGATGGTGGGAAGGCAGAATGGTACGGCCGCTTTGGAAGACAGTTTGTTGGTTTCTTACAAAACTAAACATACTCTTACCATATGATCCAGCTGTAATGCTCCTTGGTATTTACTCCAAAGAGTTAAAAACACACCTACACACAAAATTTCACTCTGAAGCTGCCCATGCAGCTTTATTTATAATTGCCAGAAGCAATCAAAATGCCCTATTTCAGTATGTGAATCAATAAAGTGCACCACATCTACACAACAGAATATCAGACAGTATTTTTAAAAATATATTAAGGCATGAAGGAAACATGCATATTACTAAGTGAAAGAAGCCGATCTGAAAAGGTAACAATGGAAGAAACTTTCAAATACTGAGTTATGGAGAAGTCATTCTGCCTAACACGTGATCTGGCTTGTCTAGAATAGCCAGTCTGTAGCCTGTCAAATATAAAGTGTACATCTGCTTTAACCATTAAAGAAAAGAATGCTTTTAAAAATCAAAATGGAGTAACTGTAGTTCAAGCATCCAACATGAAGCCTGGTGGCCACTGTGAATGTGGTTTCAGACAGGTTCTACATTACTAAGCACTTGAATTTCTGAACAGTATCAGACTCAACACCACCACTAGCTATCCTCAAACTGCTAGCAGCTGCAACCATGTGGACCCCAACCAATCCTTACTCCACAAGCACACTTACTTCTTGCCAGCTCCAGTTATAATTCTTGATAAACAGCTCATATAACTAGTTGTAACCTTCCAGTTTTTTGCCTTTAAAAGCCTGCCCCATTTTGATCCTGCAGAACATAATTCAAATGCTTCTTGAATCTGTGTCTCCCAGGCTATAGTCCTTGGTTTGGCTCAAATAAAACTTCTCTACTTTTATTATGGGATGGGCCAGGTGGCTCACACAGTAGAATCTGCCTGCAATGCAGACCCGGATTCGATCCCTGAGTTAGGAGGATCCCCTGGAGAAGGAAATGGCAATCCACTCCAGCATTCTTGCCTGGAAAAACCCATGGACAGAGGAGCCTGGAGGGCTACAGTCCATGGGGTCGCAAAGAGTCGGACATGACTGAGCAACTGACACTTTCACTTCATTCCTATTTTAGGTTGTTTACTGATTATTTATATCAACAGTTTCATACTGTGTGATTTCACCTATGTGACATTCTGGAAAAAAAAGCAAAACTATGAAGACAATAAGATCAGTGGTGGGGAGAGAGAGGGAGACAGAACACAGAGGCTTTCAGAGCGGTGAACTATTTTCTACATGACACTATCAACGTAGCCACATTGTCAAAATCGATAGGGTGTGCATAAAGTGACTTTAATGCAATGCAAACTATGTACTCTGAGTAATAAAGACGAGTCAATGTAGATTCATCTGATGCAAGATATTGATGATGCTGGAGTTGTGGACATGTGAGGTGGGAGATATATGGGAATTCTCTGAACTTTCCACTCAATTTTGCTGTGAACCTAAAACTGCTCTTAAAAAAAATCTTTCTTTTTAATATGAATTGATTTTTAAACAAAAATATCAGATCTAATACTGTGTTGGCCAAAAAGTTCATTCTTTTTTTCCCCTGTAAAACGGATCTAAATAGCACTCAGTTGTCTTTAACTTCATTGGAAACAATTTTCAGACTGTATTTTAACAGCAGTCATATCAGTGTGCAACTTTTTAAAAAAGCATCAAAATTGGTGAATTTTTGTGTAGCCATTTTAATATTGAAGATGGAAGTAAAAAGCAACATTTTTGGCATTTTATGCTTTATTATTTTGAGAAAGGTAAATACTCAACTGAAACACACAAAAAAAGATTTTTTAAGTGTTTGGAGAAGGTGAAAAAACATGTCAAAAGTGCTTTGTGGAGTTTTTTGCTAGACCATGCTCCACAGTCAAGTAGACCAGTTGAAGTTGATAGAGATCAAATCAAGACATTAACTGGGAACTATCAATGTTATATCACACAGGAGACAGCTGATATACTCAAAATATCCAAATCAAGCATTGGAAATGATTTGCACCAGCTTGGTTACGTTAATCACTTTGATGATTGGGTTCCACATAAGTCAAGTGGAAAAAAACCTTCTTGACCATATTTCTGCATGTGATTCTCTACTTAAATGTAATGAAAACTGTCCATTTTAAAAAACAGATTGTGACGGGCAATGAAAAGTGGATACTGTACAATAATGTAGAATGGAAGAGATCGTGGGGCAAGTGAAATGAACCACCCTCTACCATACCAAAGGCCAGTCTTCAACCAAAGAAGGTGCTATTGTGTATACGGTGGGATCGGAAGGGAGTCCTTCATTAAGAGCTCCTTGCCAAAAACCTAACAATTAATTCCAACAAGTACTGCTCCCAATTAGGCCAACTGAAAGCAGCACTCAACAAAAAGTGTCCGGCATCAGTCAACAGAAAACACATAATCTTCCATCAAGATAACAAAAGAGCACATATTTCTCTCATGACCAGGCAAAAACTATTAGAGCTTGGCTGGGAAGTTCTGATTCATCCAATGTACTCACCAGACATTGTACCTTTGGATTTCCATTTATTTTGGTCTTTACAAAATTCGCTTAATGGAAAAAAATTCAATTCCCTAGAACTGTAAAAAGCGCCCAGAAGAGTTCTTTGCTCAAAAAGAGAAAAAGTTTTGGGAATACGGAATTATGAAGTTGTCCGGAAAATGGCAGAAGGTAGTAGAAGAAAATGGTGAGTACATTGTTCAGTAAAGTTCCTGGTGAAAATGAAAAATACGTCTTTTATTTTTACTTTACAATTGAAGGAAATTTTTGGCCAACTCAATATATTTAAACGGAGTCACTCTTCAAAGTAGTCACCTTAGTAGGTCATGCTTTTATTCTATTGATCAAAACATTTCTGAAACTCTTCTTTTAAAATCACCTTCAATGTAGATTCATCCCTGTTACCTCAGGTGGTAAAGCATCTGCCTGTAATGCAGGAGACCTGAGTTTGATCCCTGGGTCGTAGGGAAGATCCCCTGGAGAAGGCAATGGCAACCTACTCCAGTACTCTTGCCTGGAAAATCCCATGGACGGTGGAGCCTGGTGGGCTACAGTCCATGGGGTCACAAGGAGTCAGACACGACTGAGCGACTTCACTTCACTTCATCCTCTCCTAGCCCACATTTACAAAAATAATATGCAGCCCTGTAGAAAACTGGACCAATGCATAAATGCACAAGAAAAAAAAATAAGATATTTTGGTTACATTCTTTCCATCTTCTTACAAAATAGGCTTCTCATGTGTTTTGATAAGCTGTGTTTTTTTCCATAAAAATACTTTGTAAATATTTTTCCCAGTTATTAAAAGTTTTAATGACTGCACAGAAAGCATCATAACTTAATTATCCCTCAGCTGTTGGAGAGTCCTCTTGTTTGAAGTTGGGCCTCACCAAATTTAAGAACACACTTTATTAGCAGCTTTGACTGTTTCTAAAATCCAAATTTGCCCTCAGGGACAGATCTGATAACATTAAGAGAGTTTTAAAAGCAGATGACAGGCCATCCTTAAAAAATGACCCTGGGTACATCTCCCCCTCTGTCCTTAAAGAAATCTGTAGCATCAGGGGGAGTTAAAAAACCGGAAAGGCAAGATAAAGATGAAGAAGGGTGCTCGCTTCGGCAGCACATATACTAAAATTGAAACGATACAGAGAAGATTAGCATGGCCCCTGCGCAAGGATGACACGCAAATTCGTGAAGCGTTCCATATTTTTATCATATATGAAATGAGTCGCCAGTCCAGGTTCGATGCACGATACTGGATGCTTGGGGCTGGTGCACTGGGACGACCCAGAGGGATGGTATGGGGAGGGAGGAGGGAGGAGGGTTCAGGATGGGGAACACATGTATACCTGTGGCTGATTCATTTTGATATATGGCAAAACCAATACAATATTGTAAAGTTTAAAAATAAAATAAAATTAAAATTAAAAAAAAAGAATCAAGAAGGGAATTACAGTAATCTTTGCTACGTTTTTATCTGTTATTACGAAATATATAATTCATATAGAAGAGTATAAAACATCCATTCCTTTTTAATAATAATAACAGGCTTCACCCTGGTTAGAGCCCAGAGCACGTTCTGTGTCTAAGAAACCCCCTCACTGTTCCTTTCAGACGTTTCCCCTCCTCCCACCAGAGGTAACTTCCATCCCAATTTTTATACTCAGCATTGCCTTTCTCTTTATGGTTTTACCAACTATGTGAAAGTGAACGTCGCTCAGTCGTGTCCAACTCTTTGCAACTCCGTGGACTATACAGTCCATGGAATTCTCCAGGCCAGAATACTGGAGTGGGTAGCCTTTCCCTTTTCCAGGGGATCTTCCTGGATCAGGAATCGAACCAGGGTCTCCTGCATTGCAGGAGGATTCTTTACCAACTGAGCTATCAGGGAAGCCTACCATACATCCTTAAAAATACACTGTAGATAGTTTTCACATTTTTTAATATCCATAAATATTTACTCACGATCACATTTTAAAGAACTGGAGAGTCTATTACTAAGAGAATGAATAAACATTGTGTGATACGTTCTTCTTTTAACTTTTGTGTGTGTGTTAGTCCCTCAGTCATGTCCGACTCTTTGCGACCCCACAAACTAACCCGCCAGGCTTTTCTGTCCATGGAATTCTCCAGGCAAGAACACTGGAGTGGATTGCCATTCCCTTCTCCAGAGGATCTTCCCAACCCAGGGATTGAACCCTGGTCTCCTGCATCACAGGCAAATTCTTTACTGTTTGAGCTACAGGGAAGTCCTTTGAATTATGTATACAGCCTCCCTGTTGGGGAATCAAACTCCCATCTCCCACATGACAGGTGCAGATACTCACCACTATACTAACGAGGAAGGGCTTTTTTATTGGAAGAGAATTGCTTTTATTGGAGGATAATTAACTTTTTTATTGGAGGATAATTGCTTTACAATGTTGTGGTGGTTGCTGCCGTACATCAATATGAATTAGTCATAATTTTATACATATCCCCTCTCTAAAGCCTCTCTCTCTCCCCATTCCACCCCTCGAGGTCATCACAGAGCACCAGGCTGGGCTCTCTGTGTTATAGAGCAGTTTCCTGTTAGTTGTCTATTTCACACATGATGGTGAACAGATGTCAATGTTACTTTCTCGATTTCTCCTAGCCCCTCCATCCCCAGCTGGGTCCACAAGTCCATTCTCTAGTCTGTGTCTCCATTTCTTCGCTGTAGATGGGTTCATCAGTACTATTCTTCTAGAGTATATCGTTTAGATATCATGTACATATACATATTGTATATATATGCCTGGAGAATTCCATGGACAGAGAAGCCTGGCAGGTTAGTTTGTGGGGTTGCAAAGAGTTGGACACGACTGAGGGACTAACACACACAAAAAAAGTTAAATTAAAACAAGAATGTATCACATAATGTTTATTTATTCTCTTAGTAATAGACTCTTCAGTTCGTTAAAATGTGATCATGAGTAAATATTTTTGGCTTCCCTGGTGGCTCAGTCGGTAAAGAGTCTGCCTGCAATGCAGGAGACCTGGGTTCTATCCCTGGGTTGGGAAGATCTCCTGGAGAAGGGAATGGCAACCCACTCTGGTATTCTTGCCCGGAGAATTCCATGGACAGAGGAGCCTGGTGGGCTCCAGTCCATGGGATCACAAAGAGTCGGACACGACTGAGTAGCTAACTTAATACATATATCTGATATTTGTTTTTCTCTTAACTCTGTATAACAGACTCTAGGTTTAGGTTTTCACATTTTTTAACATTATGTGAATGGAATTTACATTTATTTCTTGTGACTACTTTTATTTCACAGTATGTAATTTCTCCCCTCCCCCAAAAAAGTTCATATCAAAGTAAGAGCTTAGGTATAATGCAGCTATTTCATAATATCTTCATTCAATTATCTGCTCCCACTGCTTTCTAGTCTGTGGGCATAATTTCAGTGTCTTAGAGGGTTGCTATCTTAAGGCTTCTCAAGGTAACTCTTCTGTTTCCCAGAAAATAGAAGTATCCTGTAGTGCTAAGCTTTTCTAATTTACCAAAATTAGTCTTGGTTATCCAAGGCTCTTTTTTGGTAAATTGATTTGCCTCACCTATAGTGCCATCTAGTGTATGAGGAGGGGAAGCACCTCATGAATTTTGCTCTTTAGTGGCTAAATCCTATTTGACTCTCAGAGAGCCCAGACTGGAGTACGCCAGGTTTCCTTGTCCTTCACTATCTCCCACTGTTCACTCAGACTTAAGTCCATTAAGTCGGTGATGCCATCCAACCATTTCATCCTCTGTCCCCTCCTTCTCTTCTTGCCCTTGATCTTTCCCAGCATTGGGGTCCTTTATGAAATTTGGGTAGTTTCGAAGGACTGTTTACATAATAAAGATGATCAGCATAAAATTCAGTTCAAATCAAGCTTGCAAAATAAAAACTAAAACTGCATATTAAACAAGCAAGATTGATGGAATATGTTTCTAAATGTCCACATTCTCAAACTCACACTTGAGGGTTTGACTCAAAACCTAGGTCTCTGGCTCCCAAGCCAATGACCTTTCCTCCATCAGTTGCCCCCCTGCATTAACCCCTACTCATCAATGTCCATTCCCACCCCTGCACATTCACGAGACCAAAGAGAAATCGCTATTTTGTCAAAAATGGTGTGCCAAATTTGCCAAAATCAAACAACTATGGTTACCAGTAATTCTTGGCTGACCTCACATTAGTAACAAATGGTGTCCCTTACAGGTCCTCAAACTGAATCTCACAATTTTAGTGACCATTTCAGAGCAACTTCTGGCCAGGCCTCAGTTAATTAGTCACTCTGCTGCACCAAGAGAAGTGTATCTCATAGGGAATTATGCCTTTAACTCCAGAAAAGTCACAGTCCTGCTGTACCTGAAGCTCATCTGTTTCATTTGTAAGCAAAGGTTTTTAAGAACAAAAGGATCTGAATTAAAGAGCCATGAAAGCCACAAACATCCCCAGAGGGACTGCACTGGACACGGACTGTGACCATTTCTACCTGGGCAGTGTTTTGCGAAACTGTGGGTGTTCTGCCAGCATCAGGGTCAGTGTTTGGTGGGTACTCAACAGCTATTCGGAGAAGGCAATGGCACCCCATTCCAGTACTCTTGCCTGGAAAATCCCATGGACGGAGGAGCCTGGTAGGCTGCAGTCCATGGGGTCCCGAAGAGTCAGATATGACTGAGCAACTTCATTTTCACTTTTCACTTTCACGCATTGGAGAAGGAAATGGCAACCCACTCCACTGTTCTTGCCTGGAGAATCCCAGGGACCGGGGAGCCTAGTGGGCTGCCGTCTATGGGGTCACACAGAGTCGGACACGACTGCAGCGACTTAGCAGCAGCAGCAGCTATTAGTTACTTTGTTCATAGAGTTCAGAGTCCCTCCATGCTACGCTCTGGGAGTACGAGCTCCTTCCTAAACACGCGCTCGTGTTCTCTTATGACTAAGATGCTGAGAAAAGACAGTCGGGGTGTTTTGCCTGTGCTCCTCAGTATGACATGCACTGCTCTGGCTTTGGCTGGTAGCCCTGAATTTCCTAAAGGTGCTCACCTGGGTAGAGCCCATGTTTATTTACAGATTTATACCACAATCACTATAATAATCTTAAAATATCTTCATTACTCCCCGAAGAAACTCTGCACCCCTTAGCTGTCACCCTCTGTCCTTAAAAGCCATAGAACTGTACATTTAAAATGGGTGAGTTGCATGGTATGTGAATTATATCTCAACAAAGCTGTCTTAAAATACATAAAAACAGGGAGAGGTAGGGAGAAAAAGGCTAAAATGAATGTAAATAATCTGAATAATTTTTTTAGTAATTAATATAAAATAAATGATATGGCTGGAAATACAAATGATTTCATGTAATATTCTGAAGTTATTCAAAATGGAAATGGGGGGCTGCTTATCACCCACACGATTATGAGGGTCTCCTTACTGCCCTGATGGCAGAGCCGGGCCATATCTTAGAATGTGGCAACGATGCTCCTTTACTTGTTCTGATGAATTGGCTGTAACAAACTTGCTGAGTCAACGTGATTACAAGATAGAGTCCCCAGAAAGAAAAGAACACACAAAATCATCTAAGCAGATATTCCCTTCATATGTTTTCTTTTTGGTTGTATCAAAAAGCTTGCCGTGCACAGAAAATTGAAGAAACCACCTTAAGTATTATTAGTATTTCTTCAGTGCATCTGGACAAAAATATTAGCTTCTTTCAAAAAGAATCTCAAAAAATTTTAATGCAGAAATTTTTAAGATTTTACCCAGCTAATATTCAGAGCAGGCAAGGTATGAAAGAATATGTACTCAGATACAATTGGTAGGAATATAAACTAGTACAACATTTTTACAGAGCAAAATGAAACACATGCCCACCAACTCACAATTCCACACCTCACCATTCACGCAAGATTACACTATATTATAGGAATGGTTCACATGTGCAAAATAATTAATGTTCAAGGATATTTAATAAAGCATTATGTACATTCTCCTCTGAAATTAGAAATATCTAAAACGCTAGTGGTAAAGAATCCACCTGCCAATGCAGGAGATACAAAAGATTTAGGTTCGATCCCTGGGTCAGGAAGAGCCCCTGGAGTAGGAAATGACAACCTGCTGCAGTATTCTTGCCTAGAAAATTCCACGGGCAGAGGAGCCTGGCAAGTTACAGTCCATGGGGTCACATAGAGTAGGACACGATGGAGCACACACACACACACACAGAAAATGTCCATTAGAGGTTACATAAATCATGATACAGGCTTACCAAGGATCACCACAATACAAAGACAAAGTAGATCTGATTTTGAAGACAGCTTTTTCTCCCCATCCACGTACTGTCTGTCCACTCCCGAGTAGAAAGAAAGTTTGAATTAAAGGTAGTGTTTGGACTTCCCTGGTGGTACAGTGGTTAAGAATCTGCCTGCCAACGCAGGGCACACAGGTTTGATCCCTGGTCCAGGAAGACCCCACATACTGTGGGACACCACAACTACTGAAGCCCATGCCCTAGAGCCTGTGCTCTGCAACAAGAGAAACTGAAATGAGAAGCCCCCTCACCGCAATGAAGAGTAGTCCCCACTCGCCTCAACTGGAGAAAGGCTTCATGCAGCAACGAGGACTCAACGCAGCCAAAAATAAATAAATAACTTTTTAAAACATAAAGGTAATGTTTAAATCGGACAAAGAAAAACTTCAATTAATACAAAAAGTTTAAAAAGAAACGTTTAGCTTTCCACCCAATCACTATTACTAATTTCTCATATAATTGTTCTGAATATATCAATATATATATCAATACATCAATGAGTCCATTTTTGCAAATACTCTTTTAAATTTGCAAAAATGGAATCATTTTGTGTATACTGTTTGGCCTTTTTCCCCCATTCAATAATATGTCTTGAACACCTCTGTATATAAGCAAATGCAGATCTACCTAATTCTAAGACATATGTAGTGAAAGTGAAAGTGAAAGTGAAGTCACTCAGTTGTGTCTGACTTTTTGCGACCTCATGGACTGTAGCCTATTTTCCAGGCAAGAGTACTGGAGTGGGTTGTCATTTCCTTCTTCAGGGTCTCTTCTTGACCCAGGGATCAAACCGGGGTCTCCCGCATTGCAGGCAGACACTTTACCGTCTGAGCTACCAGGGAAGCCCAAGATATATCTAATTTTTTTTCCCTTTCTTTTTCTATGAGTGAAAGAGTGTGGATGTGTATTTCTGTGCTTTGGTGAAAAACTTAGATACTTCTGGGTAAAGGAATGGGATGCTGCTGCTAAGTCACTTCAGTAGTGTTCGACTCTGTGTGACCCCATAGATGGCAGCCCACCAGGCTCCCCCATCTCTGGGATTCTCCAGGCAAGAACACTAGAGTGGCTTGCCATTTCCTTCTCCAATGCATGAAAGTGAAAAGTGAAAGGGAAGTCGCTCAGTCGTGTCTGACTCTTCGCAACCCCATGGACTGCAGCCTACCAGGTTCCCCCGTCCATGGGATTTTCCAGGCAAAAGTACTGGAGTGGGGTGCCATCACCTTCTGCAAGGAATGGGATGAGGGTACAGCAACTCAATTTTTTTCTTTTTATCCAGAGGTTTCTGAATTGTTTAATACTTTGGCAAGTACAAAGCAAGGAAACCCAATAGGCTGGATTCTACTGTTCACAGATCAAAAAATTTCTATGCTAAGAAATTCCATCATCACCTTGGCAGATGAGCCACTCTGATATCAGGGTCCCTCCCCTCTTCTGCATCAGTAGGTACGGGAGTGGGAAATGTCCTGACACTGATGCTGGCCTTGGGTGTTCCATTCACTAGGAGGGAAAGATCCAGACAAAGGCACCCACAGGCGTCTCCTCCTCCACACTACACTTCCTAGTCCCTGGTCCCCTGACCTTGCATGCCTATACACTGAATATACAGATGCCTTTCATGTACATATACACTAAGGCAGAGAAATCTAGGGATCCAATTATCCACACACATATGGAGAGCCTTGGGTTTCACAGCTGCCCTCACCAAATGAGCTGAAGGATTTGTTAGAATAATTTCCCTCAAATTCCTTTTAGAATCCCTGCAGAGTCACTTAATCAGTGAATCACTGACTTAGTGAAATCCTGGTATACCAAGATGAATAGGAAGGCAAAGCTCTAACTCTTGGAATGGAGGGACTTCCGGATCCTGAGCTGATCTGAGCAATGTTGACCATATTCTTGAAAGACTATAAACGACCTGTCTGAGGTGGCTCCGCAAAGTTTTACTACATTCCTGGAAAACGGTAGCTGTCTCAACTCCAGTCAAGAGTACTTCTAGGGTTTTAGGCTGGAATCACAAAGTCTGGCAAGTAGACTTGCTCTCTACAGCAGATAATGGGGACTTAAGGACATGCTGTGGCTCAGTAACTTAGAATTCTTTGATCATGGGTTGCTTCAAAAATGGCTTTCTTTCTATGCAGATTGTGAAACAGCTTATACTTGAGGTGCCCAGGCCTTAAAATAAAATCACTACTTTTTTTTTGAGATAAGTTTGATGGAAATTCAGAATTTGTTAAGAGCAGAAAAGAGAGCTAAGAAAACTCTATGCAAATACCTAGTATTAACTATTTAAGATATGTAATTACTTGAAACACAGAATGTCATCTTATAAATTTGTTAAATAAAAGTATAAAGTCTGTCAGATCTGTAACATCTTCTACTCACGTCATTCAAATGAACATAGAAAACTGTCTTCTGGATTAAAAGACTAAGCATAGGGCCACCATCAATGGTCAATTTAAACTGTAAAAGGTAATGTGCCCCTGAAATGGACACAATTAGATGCTCAATTAATTTCTGTCTACCAAAGAAAGGAAGCCCAAGACTGAGCCTCTAACCGAGGCGTCTCATTTGTCTCTGCTTCAGTAATCTGCCTGTTTTCTACTTCCTTCATTTCCTTTGTGGGCTATTGTGCAACAAAAGCGCCTCCATTATCAGATTCAAAATTGAATCCTATGATACTGTAGCCTGAGGAAAAGGAAGCACTGAATATCATTCCTAGCTTTAGACCCAGAAGATATTTAGGAAATGTTACTGTATATACACTAGAAGCAGCATTAGTGCTTTTAATTTCTTTTTTACGGGTGCAATGGAGATTAATTTGCATGAGCTCGTTTCAATTTCTGTAATAAGATCCAAATTTTGCATTAAGCTTTCCATCTCAAAAACAAACAGTTAAAAAGGACACATTTCTTCTTTCAAATGTTTTTATTATAGTTCTCTTTTACAGTCTTTGCATCTAAAATTCACTTAAAAGCTTGAATATATATACCCATAAGTTCTAATTTGTTTTTTGTTTGTTTCCTGATTACCTCCTGTTTCTACCAGGAAACTTCCCAACTTTCAAATGCTGCTCAACTTGATGAAGCACTAGAACTACCAAAAGTGGTGTCTACAGATCCAAGAAAGGCATTTATTATACTTAATAAAAAATCAGAACCGGTCAATTATGCTCAGGAACAGTGTTCCATGAAGGGAAGCATGTAGAGTCAATCCTGAGTATGAATTGGTTATAAAACTGGGGATTTCAGGGAAGTATAAAGCCTATTGAAATACAGAGGACTTTCTGTGCCATGTCATTGTTATAAACACAGAAGCAGATTATGGAATCACGAGGTTTATGTTCTTTTCAAAAGCTCATGCTCAGACAGAGTACTTTCTAGTTGCAACATAGCTACATGATGGAAAGATCAGACTGCCATCCTGGTAAGGCGACATCACAGTGTGACCAGGCATAAAACAGCAGGTGAAACCTCGAGGAAACAATCAGACAACTATAGAAAGGGAGATGTTCTGCAGGATAATTGACACGGCTTCTTGAACAAGTCAGTGTCATTAAAAATAAAGAATGGCCAAAATGGTGGAGTAGGAAGACCCCGCACCCACCTCCTCCCATAAGCACACCAAAATTACAACTGCTTACAGAGCAGCTATTGATAAGACCAGAAGAAGAGAAGGAAATGTTTTCTATAACTAAAGATAGAAAAGAAAGAACCACAATGAGACAGGGTGGAGGAGTGGAGATGCTATATGGTCAAGACCCATATCCATGGGTGGGCAGCCCGCAAATGGGGGGATAATTACAACTGCTGTGGTTTTCCACAAGGAGTAAGGGGTTCAAGCTCCACATCATGATCTTTAGCCTGGGAGTCCTGCACCAAGAAGATGAGCCCTTAGAATGTTTGGTTTGAAGGCCAATGGGGCTTACTTTCAAGAGAGCCAGAAGACTGTGGAAAATAGAGACCTCACCTCTATTTTTTTCTTCTTTGTGCACACAAAATCCCATATGTGCTGGGATCCAGGGCAGAAGCAATAATTTGAAAGAAGCCTGGGTCAGACCTCCCTGGTGATCTCTGAGAGCCTCCTGGAGAGGCAGGAAGATACGGGAGTTCCCCTTGTGGACATGGACGCTGGTAGCAGCCATTATTGGAAGCTCATTCTATCACAAGGACACTGTTGCTGACTAGTGCCATTGCAGAGTCCTCCCTGCAGCTTGTTAGCACTGAGACTGGCCTCACCCACAAGCCTGTAAGCACGGGTACAGGGACACCACAGGCCAAGTAGCTAGACAGGTTGCCCCAGGACCTGTCCCCAGAACCCTCACACCAGTGAACCTGCGCTAGCCCCAGGACTCCAAGGGCCTCAGTCCCACCCATGGCAGGCTAGCACTAGCCCTGGGAAACCCCTGTCCCTGGGCCCACTCACCAGCAAGCCAATACCTGTTTTCGGACACCCTGGACTCCACAGATAGCTGTGTCAGGAACAGGCCCCACACCAGCAGGCCATCTAGTGGATTCGAGACACCTAGCCCTGCAACCACCCATCCTAGGACCTGGCTCCACCCATCAATGGACTAGCACTAGCCCCAGAACCACTCAAGGCTTTGTATCCAGCTGCTTTGGGACCCAGCCTCATCCACCAGTGGCTAGCAGCTTCAGCACAGGCAACAAAACAATATGGTTTATAGCTATTTATATTGCTATACATATAGGGTTGCCATTTCCTTCTCCAGGGCATCTTCCTGACCCAGGGTTCAAACCTGGGTCTCCTGCATTCTAGGCAGACTCTCTACCATTTGAGCCACCAGGGAAGCTCTATATATAAAGCACCCAGGCCTACCAGACAACCCACAGTAGTCAGCCTGTCACAACATAATGACCCACACGGCCCACACAGGGGATAATCCTAAAGCATATAGCTCTTGCAACCAGAGGGAAGTGCACTTCTGGGAAACACAGGACATCTACAAAAGTCCACTTCTCCAAGGTCAGGAAATATAGCCAACCTACCAAATACACAGAAATAAAAACAGGAAATTCGGCAAAATGAAGTGACACAGGAATATGTTCCAAATGAAGGAACATGATAAAACACCAGATGAAATGAGTGAGGTGGAGATAATCAACCCAATAAAGACCTCAACGTTATAATTGTAAAGCTGCTCAAAGAACTCAGGAGAAGATTAGGTAAGCAGAGTAAGAAGTTGAAAGTTATTAATAAAGGGTTAGAAAACATAAAGAAGAACCAAAGAAAGATAAAAACTACAATAAGTGAAATTTTAAAATATACTAGAAGCAATCAATAGTAGATTAAATGATACAGAGGAATGAATCTGTGAGCTGGAAAACCGAGTAGTAGAAATCACCCAAGTTGAACAGAAAAAAAAGAAAAAAAATTTAATGAAGAGAGTTTAAGAGAACTCTTAAACATTAAGGTACTAACATTTGCATTATAGGGTCTCAGAAATAGGAGAGAGAGAGTGTGGCAGAAATAACAGTGTGAAGTGTGAAGTAATAACAGTGTGAAGAAATAACAGCAGAAAACTTTCCTGTGTAAAGAAATGGACATCAGGTCCAGGAATCACAGAGATTCCCAAACAGGATCAACCCAAAGAGGACCACACCAACACAAACTGTAATAAAAGTAGCAAAAACTAAAGATAAACAGAGAGATTAAAAATAGCAAGAGAAAAACAAAAAGTTAAGTACAAGGAAACTCCCATAAGGTTATCAACTGACTTTTCAGCAAAAACTTTGCAGGCCAGAAGGGAGTGGCACAATATATTTACAGAGATGAAAGGGGAAAACCTACAACCAAGAATACTCTCTCATGGAGAAGGAAATGGCAACCCACTCCAATATTCTTGCTTGGAGAATCCCATGGACAGAGGAGCCTGGCAGGCTATAGTCCATGGGGTTGCAAGAGTTGGACATGACTTAGCGACTAAACCACCACGAAAGTAAGAGAACTCCTAAATAAAGAGAAGTTTTCCATAGAAGCTTTACTTATTCACTAGTAACTTAATATAAAGTAGCTCCGTAAATGTTAATGAATTACACAGTATGCAGATTCTTAACTGATAACTGAGGTTACCTCTTCTGAGTATATAATTATAAATTGTTAATACGACATGTGTGCATTTTTCCATTTGGGAAAGTGAAAACTTTATTTCAGTGTTTTTGCCTCAAGCAGTCTTGGTTAGCTTGTTCAGGTGTTTTGTACAGCCATCATCAAAAGTGGTTAACATGGGGATTCTGAACATATTTTTGCTGGGGAGGTGAAAATGATGGAGTATGATGAACAGGTATATTCCCTACCCATTGCCCATATGCTTTCTTCCTGAATCTGTAATCCTAGACTTACTGGCTATAACTGTTATTTTTGGTGTTAATTTTAAGACTGATAGCCTAAGGAATTAGTGAAGCTCCTGAATGCACCAAAGTTTCAAAACTGTGTTTCTTAAGACTTGCTCTGTGGAGCATTTATTCCTAAGAGATGCTCAAGGGTATGAAAGGTTCCATGAGCAAGTTGGGAACTTTGCAAACCTGCCTATTGGCATATTAAAGGCTCTAAGAATCCCTTCTATTTGAGTTTGAATATATCCTTGTCTAAAGATGGAACCTGTTTTTTTAATTAAATACTTACTGACGTCAAAAAAAAAAAAAAAAAAAGAATACTCTCTCAGGCAATGTGTTCACTCAAATTTGATAGAATGATCAAAAAGGTTATAGACAAGCAAAAGATAAAGGAGCTCAGCCCTCCCAAAACAGCTTTACAAGAAATATTAAAGAGACTACTTTAAGTGAAAAAGAAAAGACTGCTACTAGAACTAGGAAAATTATGAAAGGAAAAACCTCATTGGTAAAGGCATATAGACAATAAAGGCAGTGAACCAACCATGTGTAAAACTAGTAGGAAGGTTAAAAGACAAGGGTTGAGTTTTCCTGGGGGTCTAGTGGTTAAGAATCTGCCTGCCCATGAAGGGGAAATAGGTTTAACCCCTGGTTCAGGAAGATTCCACATGCTGTGAGGGGCAACTAAGCCCGTGCACCACAACTCCTGAGTCCATGCACCACAAGTACAGAAGCCTGTGTGCCCTAGAGCCGATGATCCACAAGAGAAGCCACCACACAAGAAGCCCGTGCACGACGACAAGCAGCCCCCACTTGCTGCAACTAGAGAAAGCCCGTATGCAGCAACAAAGACCCAACACAGCCAAAAGTTAATAAACACACAAATCTTAACAAAAAGACAGGTGTGGTAAACTCATCTTTATCCATATTACGTAGTGAAGGGATAAAAATGCTGTCAATCAATGCATGAGACAGGGCACTCAGGGTCAGTGCACTGTGATGACACTGAGGGATGGGATGGGGGGGGTTGCAGGAGGGGAGTTCAGGATGGGGGACACATGTAAACCCATGGCTGATTCATGTGAATGTATGGCAAAAACCACCACAATATTGTAAAGTAATTAATTAAAATAAATTAATTAATTTACAAAAAATAAAAAACAAACCAAAAAAATGTCAAAAGCAATAAACATTGGAAAGTAAAAATGCAGGATTGTTAAAATGCATTTGAACTTAAAAGACCAGCATCTTAAAATATGTATTTCTATATATATAAACTTCATGATGACCATAAACCAAAATCTATAATAAATACACACACATGTAAAAAGAGAAAGGAATTCAAATATAACACTAAAGATGGTCATCAAATCACAAGGGAAGAGAGCAAAAGAAGAACAAAAGAAAAAATACAATAACAATCACAAAAAAATTTACAAAATTTCAATAAGTGTATATATAATTACTCCAAATGTAATTGGACTAATGAACTAAATGTTGTAATCAAAATACACAGAGTGGCTGAATGCACATAAAAACAAGACCCATATACACACTGCCCGCAAGAAACTCACTTTAGATCTAAAGACACACATGGACTGAAAGTGAAGGGATTGAAAAGAGTATTCCACGCAGACTAAAATGAAATAAAAAAAGCCAGGGTAGCAATACTTATATCAGATGAAAGACTTTAAAACAAAGACTGTAACAAAGAAGGACATTACCTAATGATCAAGGGATCAATCCAAGAAGACAATTATAAATATATATGCCCCCCAGATAAGAGCACGTAAATACATAAAGCAAACATTAACAGATAGAAATGGAAAAACTGACAGCATTACAATGATAGTAAGGGACTTTTTAACAACCCTCACTTACATCAATGGCAGATCATCCAGAGAGAAAATTAATAAGGAAACACTGACCTTAAAAGACACATTAGGCCAAATGGATCACATTCATTTATACGAAACATTCCATCCAAAAGCAGTAGAATACACATTCTCTTCAGGTGCACATGGAACGTTATCGAGGATAGATCACATGTTAGGTCACAAAACAAGTCTCAGTAAATTTAAGAAAACTGAAATCATATCAAGCATCCTTTCCAATCACAATACTATGAGACTAGAAATCAAATACAAGAAAAAATATGCAAAACACAAACATGTAGAGGCTAAATAATGTTACTAAACAACCAAGAAGTTGTTGAAAAAAATCAAAGGCAAAATTTTAAAAACATGGAGAAAATGAAAACAAAAACGCATGACTGAAAATCTATGAGATAAAGAAAAAGTAATTCTAACAGGGAAGTTTATAGCAATACAAGCTTACTTCAGGAGACAAGAAAACTCTCAAACAACCTAACCTCACACCTAAAGTAACTAGAGAAAGAAAAAAACCACAAAGTTAGTAAAAGGAATGAAATTATAAAGATCAGGGCAGAAATCAATGAAATAAAGACTAAAAAATGAAACAGAAAAGATCAATGAATCTAAGAGCTGGTTATTTGAAAAGATAAACAAAACTGATAAACCTTTAGCCAGACTCAAAAAAAAAAAATAGGGCCCAAATCAATTTAAGTCAGAAATGAAATAGGAGAATTTATAACCAATGCCACTGAAATACATAGGATCATAAGAGATTACTACAATTATATGCCAATAAAATAGACAACCTAGAAGAAATGGATAAATTCACAAAAATGTACAATCTCTCAAGACTGAATGAGGAAGAAATAGAAAATATGAACAGAACAATTGCCAGTAATGAAATCAAATCAGTAACAAATAAAAACAAAAAACTTTCCAACAAACAAAAGTCCATGACTAGATGGCTATACAGGTGAATTACACCAAACATTTAGAAGATAGGTAAACTGATACTTCACCAACTATTTCAAAAACCTGCAAAGGGACAAACACTTCCAAACATATTTTTCCAAACATATTTTTCCAAACATGAGGCCAGGATTACCCTGATGCCAAATCAGACAAAGACATTACACAAAAAATTACAGGCCAGTATCACTGATGGGCATAGATGTAAAAATCCTCAACAAAATATCAGCAAACTGAATTCAATAGTACATTAAAAGGATCATACACAATAATCAATTGGGATTTATCTCCAGGGAAGCAAGGATGGTTCAATATCTGCAACTCAATCAATGTGATATGCCATATTAAAAAATTGAAGACTAAAAGCCATATAATTATCTCAACAGATGCAGAAAAAGTTTTTGACAAAATTCAACATCCATTTATGATAACAACAACAACAAAAAAAACCTCTCAACAAAGTAGGCACAAAAGGAACGTAATAAAGGCATCAGATCAGATCAGTCGCTCAGTCATGTCCAACTCTTCTCGACCCCATGAATCGCAGCACGCCAGGCTTCCCTGTCCATCACCAACTCCCGGAGTTCACTCAGACTCACGTCCATCGAGTCAGTGATGCCATCCAGCCATCTCATCCTCTGTCGTCCCCTTCTCCTCCTGCCCCCAATCCCTCCCAGCATCAGAGTCTTTTCCAACAAGTCAACTCTTCACATGAGGTGGCCAAAGTACTG
Source organism: Bos mutus (assembly GCF_027580195.1). Taxonomy (NCBI): domain Eukaryota; kingdom Metazoa; phylum Chordata; class Mammalia; order Artiodactyla; family Bovidae; genus Bos; species Bos mutus. The sequence continues at coordinate 46,785,995 of NC_091640.1, read as the reverse complement.
GAGTTTCAGCTTTAGCATCATTCCTTCCAAAGAAATCCCAGGGCTGATCTTCAGAATGGACTGGTTGGATCTCCTTGCAGTCCAAGGGACTCTCAAGAGTCTTCTCCAACACCACAGTTCAAAAGCATCAATTCTTCAGCGCTCAGCCTTCTTCACAGTCCAACCCTCACATCCATACATGACCACAGGAAAAACCATAGCCTTGACCAGACGAACCTTTGTTGGCAAAGTAATGTCTCTGCTTTTTAATATGCTATCTAGGTTGGTCATAACTTTCCTTCCAAGGAGTAAGTGTCTTTTAATTTCATGGCTGCAGTTACCATCTGCAGTGATTTAATAAAGGCCATATATGACAAGCCTACAACTTACATCATACTCAATGGTGAAAAGCTACAAGCATTTCATCAGAGATCAGGAACAGTACAACGATGCCCACTCTCACCACTTCTATTCAACATAGCATTGGAAATTCTAGGCACTACTATCAGAGAAAAAAGAATAAAAGGAATCCAACTGGAAAGAAAAAAGTAAAACTATCACTGTTTGCAGATGACACAATACTATACATAAAAATTCTAAGGATGCCACCAAAACCTACTAGAACTCATCAGTTAATTTGGTAAAGTTGCAGGATACAAAATTAATATATACAAATCTGTTGCATTTCTGTATACTAACAATGAATTATCAGAAAGAGAAATTAAGAAAAAATTCCATATATCATCACATTAAAAATTAAAAATACTGAGGAACAAATCTAACTAAGGAGATAAAAAGTCTGTACTTGGAAAACTATGACACCGATTAAAGAAATTGAAGACAACACAAACAGATAGAACAATACACCATGTTCATAGATGGGAAGAAGGAAAATTATTAAAATGACCATTCAAATGAAAATGACCAAAGCAATCTACAAATTCAATGTAATCCCTGTTGAGATACCAATGGCATTTTTCACAAAACTAGAATAAAAAATTCTAAAATCTAAAAAAAAAAAAAAAAAAATTCTAAGATCTGTATGAAACCACAAAACAAGCAGTCAAAACACTCTTGAGAAAGAACAAAGCTGAAGGTATCATACTCCCAGATTTCAAACTATACTACAAAGCTACAGTCATGAAAATAGTATAGTACTGGCACAAAAACAGACACAGATCAATGGAACAGAATAGAGAACCCAGAGATGAAGCCACACTTATATATGGTAGTTAATCTACAACCAGGGAGGCTAGAATATACAATGTGGAAAAGACAGCCTCTTTAATAAATGGTGTTGGGAAAACTGTATGTGAAGTGAGGTCGCTCAGTCGTGTCTGACTCTTTGCAACTCCATGGACTGTAGCCTACCAGGCTCCTCCGTCCACAGGATTTTCCAGGCAAGAATGCTGGAGTGGGTTGCCATTTCCTTCTCCATGGGATCTTCCCGACCCAGGGATCGAACCCGGGTCTCCTGCATTGTAGGCAGACGCTTTACTGTCTGAACCACCAGGGAAAACTGTACAGCACATGCAAAAGTATCAAACTGGAATACTCTCACACCATGACCAAAAATAAATTAAAAATGGGTTAAAGACTTAAATGTAAGACCTGAATCTATAAAACTTCTAGAAGAAAACATAAGCAATATGCTCTTTAACATTTGTCTTTGTAATATTTTTTGAATATGCTTCTCAGGTAAGGGAAACAAAAGCAAAAAACAGGATTATATCAAACTAAAAGACTTGCACAGTAAAGGAAATCAACAAAATGAAAAGGCCACATACTAAATGGGAGACTATATATTTGCAAACAGTATATCCAACAAAGGATTAATATCCAAAATATACAAAGAACTCTCAGAACTCAACATCAAAAAACCAGATTAAAAAAGAGAAAAAATAAAAATAAAAAAATAAAAAAGAGGGAGAGAATCTGAATAGATATTTTTCAAGAGACATACAGATGGCCAAGAAGCAGATAGAAAGATATTCAACATCACTAATCATTAGGGTTGCTGCTAAGTCGCTTCAGTCATGTCCGACTCTGTGCGACCCCATAGACGGCAGCCCACCAGGCTCCCCCATCCCTGGGATTCTCCAGGCAAGAACACTGGAGTGGGTTGCCATTTCCTTCTCCAACGCATGAAGGTGAAAAGTGAAAAGTGAAAGTGAAGTCGCTCAGTCATGTCCGACTCTTCACTACCCCATAGACTGCAGCCTACCAGGGTCCTCTGTCCATGGGATTTTCCAGGCAAGAGTACTGGAGTGGGGTGCCATTGCCTTCTCTGAATCATTAGGGTAATGCAAGTCAAAACCATAATGAGATATCACCTCATACCTATCACAATGTGTGTTATGTTGTATGTTTAGTCACTCAGTTGTGTTAGACTCTCTGTGACCCTTTGGACTACAGCTTATCAGGCTCCTCTGTCCATGGGATTTTTCAGGCAAGGCCTGTCACAATGGCTATTACCAAAAAAAATAACAAATATCAAGTGTTGCTGAGGATGTGCAGAAAAGAGAATCCTCTAACACCATTGATAGGAATATAAATTGGTATAGACACTATGAAAAACAGTATGGAGATTCCTCAAAAATTAACAATAGAACTACCATCAGTTCAGTTCAGTCACTCAGTCATGTCCGACTCTTTGCGACCCCATGAATCGCAGCACACCAGGCCTCCCTGTCCATCACCGACTCCCGGAGTTCACTCAAACTCATGTCCATTGAGTCGGTGATGTCATCCAGCCATCTCATCCTCTGTCGTCCCCTTCTCCTCCTGCCCCCAATCCCTCCCAGCATCAAGAGTCTTTTCCAATGAGTCAACTCTTCGCATGAGGTGGCCAAAGTACTGGAGTTTCAGCTTTAGCATCATTCCTTCCAAAGAAATCCCAGGGCTGATCTCCTTCAGAATGGACTGGTTGGATCTCCTTGCAGTCCAAGGGACTCTCAAGAGTCTTCTCCAACATCACAGTTCAAAAGCATCAATTCTTCGGTGCTCAACTTTCTTCACAGTCCAACTCTCACATCCATGCATGGCCACTGGAAAAACCATAGCCTTGACTAGACAGACCTTTGTTGGCAAAGTAATGTCTCTGCTTTTCAATATGCTATCTAGGTTGGTCTACGGTATGATCCAGTAATTCTACTCCTGGGTATTTATCCAGAGAATATGAAAACACTAATTAGAAAAGATCTACGCACCTCTATGTTCACTGAAGTATTATTTACAATAGTCAAGATATGGAAGCAACCTAATTGCCCAACAATAAATGAAAGGATAAAGAAGATGTGGCATATATATACAACTGAATATTACACAGCCATAGAAAGAATAAAATATTGCCATTTACAATGACATGGATGGACCTAAAAGGTATTATGCTAAGGGAAATAAATCCAACTGAGAAGGATAAATGCCATATGGTTTCATATATGTGTGGAATCTAAAAAACAAAACAAATTAACAAAACAGAAACAGAATGAAAAATACAGAGACCAAACAGGTGATTTACCAGAAGGGAGTTAGAGGTAGGAAAGAAATAGGTGAGGGAGATTAAGGGGTACAAACTTCTGGTTGCAAAATAAATGTACAATATGGAGAAAATAGTCAATAACTATATAATATCCTTATATGATGACAAATCAAAACTAACTTATTGTGTTGATCATTTTGAAATTATATAAATCAAATGTATACCAAATCACTATGTAATAAAACAGGAACTAACATAGTGTGGTAAGTGAATTATACTTCAAAAACAAACAAACTCATAAAAAAAAGACAGATCAGATTTGGGGCTACCAGAGGCGGTAGGTGGAAGGAAGAGGAATTAGATGAAGGTGGTCAAAAAGTACAAACTCCCAGTTATAAGGTAAATAAGTACTAGGAATATAATGTACAACATGATAAACATAATCAATACTGCTGTATCTTATAAATGAATATAGTTAAGAAAGCAAATTCCAAGAGTTCTTATTACAAGGAAAAATTTTTTTCTATTTCTTTAATTTTGTATCTACACAGGATACTAGATGTTCACTAAACTTAAAATAATCATTTCACAACGTATTAAGTTAGATCATTAGGTTATATACCTTAAATTTATACAGTACTATATGTCAATTATATCTCAATAAAACTAGAAGATTAAATAAATGAAATAGAAATAGAGAAAGTAGGGACAGGGGGAGATGTGAAAATTCAGAGATATTTCGGGGATACAATGAGGTACAATGAATGACCCTGTTTTAGACCTAGATTACAGAACTAGTTGGTTAAAGAGTAACATGTATTGTACAATTTCGTTTTGATAGAATATATGTTTTTGTGCATGTATGTGTATACACACATATGCCAAAGGATCTGGAAAGATATATGGATATATACCAAGGTTCATCATTGTGTAATACACTAGTATATGTGGGTTGTGGGAATACTTTGGTTTTACTTATTTATTCTGTTTGTTACCTATTATTTCTTTAAGTTTGACTTATTATGTAAGTAACCATTAGAACTGCCAATTTATACTACTGAGAAACTTGAAAACAAACGAAACTGTCAGGAATTCTTAGATTAACAAATTCTAAAGTATGAAAAGGCAAAATGATAGGATATTGAAAGAGGAACACTCCAGGTCAGTAGGTGCCCAATATGCTACTGGAGATCAGTGAAGAAATAACTCCAGAAAGAACGATGGGATGGAGCCAAAGCAAAAACAATACCCAGCTGTGGATGTGACTGGTGATAGAAGCAAGGTCCGATGCTGTAAAGAGCAATATTGCATAGGAACCTGGAATGTCAGGTCCATGAATCAAGGCAAATTGGAAGTGGTCAAACAAGAGATGGCAAGAGTGAATGTCAACATTCTAGGAATCAGCGAACTCAAATGGACTGGAATGGGTGAATTTAACTCAGATGATCATTATATCTACTACTACAGGCAGGAATCCCTCAGAAGAAATGGAGTAGCCATCATGGTCAACAAAAGTCTGAAATGCAGTACTTGGATGCAATCTCAAAAACGACAGAATGATCTCTGTTCGTTTCCAAGGCAAACCATTCAATATCACAGTAATCCAAGTCTATGCCCCAACCAGTAACACTGAAGAAGCTGAAGTTGAATGGTTCTATGAAGACCTGCAAGACCTTTTAGAACTAACACCCAAAAAAGATGTCCTTTTCATTATAGGGGACTGGGATGCAAAAGTAGGAAGTCAAGAAACACCTGGAGTAACAGGCAAATTTGGCCTTGGAATATGGAATGAAGCAGGGCAAAGACTAATAGAGTTTTGCCAAGAAAATGCACTTGTCATAGCAAACACCCTCTTCCAACAACACAAGAGAAGACTCTACACATGGACATCATCAGATGGTCAACACCGAAATCAGGTTGATTATACTCTTTGCAGCCAAAGATGGAGAAGCTCTATACAGTCAACAAAAACAAGACCAGGATCTGACTGTGGCTCAGATCATGAACTCCTTATTACCAAATTTAGACTTAAGTTGAAGAAAGTAGGGAAAACCACTAGACCATTCAGGTATGCCCTAAATCAAATCCCTTATGATTATACACTGGAAGTGAGAAATAGATTAAAGGGCCTAGATCTGATAGATAGAGCGCCTGATGAACTATGGACTGAGGTTCATGACATTGCACAGGAGACAGGGATCAAGACCATCCCCATGGAAAAGAAATGCAAAAAAGCAAAATGGCTGCCTGGGGAGGCCTTACAAATAGCTGTGAAAAGAAGAGAAGCGAAAAGCAAAGGAGAAAAGGAAAGATATAAGCATCTGAATGTAGAGTTCCAAAGAATAGCAAGAAGAGATAAGAAAGCCTTCCTCAGGGATCAATGCAAAGAAATAGAGGAAAACAACAGAATGGGAAAGACTAGCGATCTCTTCAAGAAAATTAGAGATACCAAGGGAACATGTCATGCAAAGATGGGCTCAATATGTGCAGAAATGGTAGGGACTTGACAGATGCAGAAGATATTAAGAAGAGGTGGCAAGAATACACAGAAGAACTATACAAAAAAGATCTTCATGATCCAGATAATCACGATGGTGTGATCACTGACCTAGAGCCAGACATCCTGGAATGTGAAGTCAAGTGGGCCTTAGAAAGCATCACTATGAACAAAGCTAGTGGAGGTGATGCAATTCCAGTTGAGCTCTTTCAAATCCTGAAAGATGATGCCGTGAAAGTGCTGCACTCAATATGCCAGCACATTTGGAAAACTCAGCAGTGGCCACAGGACTGGAAAACGTCAGTTTTCATTCCAGTCCCAAAGAAAGGCAATGCCAAAGAATGCTCAAACTACCGCACAATTGCACTCATCTCACATGCTAGTAAAGTAATGCTCAAAATTCTCCAAGCCAGGCTTCAGCAATACGTGAACCGTGAACTTCGTGATGTTCAAGCTGGTTTTAGAAAAGGCAGAGGAACCACAGATCAAATTGCCAACATCTGTTGGATCATGGAAAAAGCAAGAGAGTTCCAGAAAAACTATTTCTGCTTTATTGACTATGCCAAAGCCTTTGACTGTGTGGATCACAATAAACTGTGGAACATTCTGAAAGAGATGGGAATACCAGACCACCTGACCAGCCTCTTGAGAAACCTATATGCAGGTCAGGAAGCAACAGTTAGAACTGGACATGGAACAACAGACTGGTTCCAAATAGAAAAAGGAGTTCGTCAAGGCTGCATATTGTCACCCTGCTTATTTAACTTCAATGCAGAGTACATCATGAGAAACGCTGGACTGGAAGAAACACAAGCTGGAATCAAGATTGCCGGGAGTAATATCAATAACCTCAGATATGCAGATGACACCACCCTTATGGCAGAAAGTGAAGAGGAACTCAAAAGCCTCTTGATGAAAGTGAAAGTGGAGAGTGAAAAAGTTGGCTTAAAGCTCCACATTTAGAAAACGAAGATCATGGCATTCAGTCCCATCACTTCATGGGAAACAGATGAGGAAACAGTGGAAACAGTGGCAGACTTTAATTTTTTGGGTTCCGAAATCACTGCAGATGGTGACTGCAGCCATGAAATTAAAAGACGCTTGCTCCTTGGAAGGAAAGTGATGATCAACCTAGATAGCATATTCAAAAGCAGAGACATTACTTTGCCAACAAAGGTTCGTCTAGTCAAGGCTGTGGTTTTTCCTGTGGTCATGTATGGATGTGAGAGTTGGACTGTGAAGAAAGTTGAGCACCAAAGAATTGATGCTTTTGAACTGTGGTGTTGGAGAAGACTCTTGAGAGTCCCTTGGACTGCAAGGAGATCCAACCAGTCCATTCTGAAGGAGATCAGCCCTGGGATTTCTTTGGAAGGAATGATGCTAAAGCTGAAACTCCAGTACTTTGGCCACCTCATGCGAAGAGTTGACTCATTGGAAAATACTCTTGATGCGGGAGGGATTGGGGGCAGGAGGAGAAGGGGATGACAGAGGATGAGATGGCTGGATGGCATCACTGACTCGATGGACGTGAGTCTGAGTGAACTCCGGGAGTTGGTGATGGACAGGGAGGCCTGGTGTGCTGCGATTCATTGGGTCACAAAGAGTCGGACACGACTGAGTGACTGAAATGAACTGAGGTAGGCCTGGCGTGGGGCAGTCCATGGGGTCGCAAAGAGTTGGGCACAACTGAATGACTGAACTGAACTGAACTGAAGACCTGGGAAATCTTTAAAACTTAGAATGATGGGAGAAATATAGATTATTCATTGTTATCTATAACAATGAAGGAAAAAATTTAAAGCTGAACCATAGTGCACAATGAATTTTTATAGAATTGTTCAAAAGATTAAAAAAAAATTTAATGTAAAAAACAAAGACAGCAATCACTGGTCTTTTCTGATTTGGGCAAGAGGTCAGGCCAGGTGCATTCTTAAGAGTTCTTGTTGTTCAGTCACTAACATGTCCCACTTTTTGCGACCCCATAGGCTGCAGCATGCAAAGAGAAAGTTACTATAAGGAGGAAATTAGGCACAGAATCTTGGTCCTTTTCTGACCCTAGTATCCCAACCACGTGGGCTCATCGAAGACACAAAAATCTTTCTGTTGTCAATGACAGGATCCTGCTTTCAGATCCAAAGTCTGGTTGGCGAGAAGGTCACTTCTCTGCTTACAAAGGGAAGAAGATAACATCAGTGACTTGGAATTTCTTTAAGTCCAAGAGCGATGAGGAGACCAAAGGTAATCAGATAGTCTTGGGCTATCTAAGAGAGGAACCAAGCTCTTCGAAGAGCCTGGCATCTACACCAAAGTTGTTGTTGTTCAGTTGCTAAGTCATGTCCCACTCTTTGTCACCCCATAGGCTGCAGCATGCCAGGCTTCCCTGTCCTTCACTATCTCCAGGAGTTGGCTCAGATTCATGTCCCCTAGTCAATGACACTATCCAATCATCTTATCCTCTGCCGCCCTCTTCTCCTTTTGCCTTCAATCTTTCCCAGCATCAGGGTCTTTTCCAATGAGTGGGTTCTTATTAGAGTTCTAGCCAGAATCTAATAATCTAATAAAATCTGATCTAATCAAATAAGATGTAATCAATGATGACATTTTAAGTTGTCTATTTAGTTGTTCCTTTTAGTAGTAATAATAGTAACAATAAATCTCGGCCTTCCAAGATAAGAGTTTGTTCCCTAGAGCACACTTGGGTCTAAGGCACCACCATGAACTGATCCAACTCAGGCCCTACTGCTGACGTTTGGTGTTCAGAGCAAACAGCATTCATTCCTCTCAGAATTATTGATACCTTTGTTAGATATTGCTTGAGGGCAAATCAGACACTGCTGCTGCTAAGTCGCTTCAGTTGTGTCCAACTCTGTGCAACCCCAGAGACGGTAGCCCACCAGGCTCCCCCATCCCTGGGATTCTCCAGGCAAGAACACTGGAGTGGGTTGCCATTTCCTTCTCCAATGCATGAAAGTGAAAAGTGAAAGTGAAGTCACTCAGTCGTCTCCGACTCTTAGTGACCCCATGGACTGCAGCCTACCAGGCTCCTCCGTCCACGGATTTTCCAGGCAAGAGTACTGGAGTGGGTTGCCATTTCCTTCTCCAAAATCAGACACAGGGACTATTATTGCCCTCATGGGGTTAATCTGTCGAATTTTAGGCAAATCCCTTTCTCTCGGTAGGACTCAGGTCCTCGACGTATTCAGAGCTGTGACTCTGGACCTCAACTACTTGCCGTCAAAGTGCGGCTGCACCTCTTCCTGTTTCGTGATCACAGGCAAGTTTTTTATTCTCTCTAAGCCTCACCCATAAAATGGAGATAATATAACTCTTCTTTGGTTCTTACAGGCTGGAATTACTCGATGGCAGGCGTCCAGCGCTAGGTTGGTTGTCGCTATTGCTACTCTGGGGACGGGAGCTGGGCGAGGTGGCCCAGGGGTTCCTGGCAGGTGGTGATGTAATGTGGGCACCGCTCGCAGCCCCCGCAGGAAGGGGGCGCTGGGGTTTCCTCACGTCCCGGACGCAGCGCAGGTAGCGATTCCCGCGGGCACGCTGCGTCCTGAGCGCGGGAGGCGGGGTCGCGCGCCGTGTGCACCAGGAGGAGCTCGAGGCAGAGCCGGGCGGCGGCGGCCGGGCACCAGGTTGCTGAGGAGCCGCGGGGCCTAGCCGCCCCCATCCTCACACCAAGGAGGTCGTGGAGAGACGAGAAGTGCCCTCGGTCTCGCCCGGCCCCGTGGCGGTTCTAGCGGAGAGCCGGGTCTGCCCGACGGCAGTGGCAGGCGCAAACGCCATCGCGTCGGAAGCTTGGCGGGACCTAGAGGCGCAGTGGAGGAGGCTGGCTTCGGGGGACTGAAACCCTGAGAGGAACCTGCCCAGGGACGCTCCTCAGGAGGAGGAGGCGATGGAGGGAGACGGCCGCGCACACCTCACAGTCCGCAGCGGTCGCTCGCATGGTCGCGAGCACAGACGGCAGCAACGCAGACACACCTCAGAGCCCACGAGGCTCTATTATGAGTCCCGCGGCCGGGAGAGGGACGAGGACAGAAGGCAGTGTCGCCGAGATTCCCCAGCATATTCCTCAGAGCGGGCATATTGTGGTTACAGCCGGTCTCCCCCACCGTCTACACGTCCTCGTCTGATGTCCAGGGACCGTCACAGACGCCCCTCGGAGACCTACGTTGTACAGCGGGGACCTGGAGAAGGACCCTATTATGCTCCCCGGGCCAGACTGAGGTTCAGTCAAGACCACCGCCTTTGTGCCCCCCACGGGAGGGAGGCTGGGAGTCTAAGCTGGGGGCACCAGCCTCCCCACAAGGACAAACACCCTTTGAGTACCAAAGAATACGAGAAGTCTTCTACTTTGACCAGCCAAAAATCAGTCCTGGCCTCCTCCCGAGAGGAAAGTCCACCGTTTGTCCCCAGGGACAAAGCAAAGGAGAATCCGCCTTCTACTGGTGTCAAAGAGGAGGAAAGAAGGCGCCGCAGGATCCAGTTTTCACCTTCCTTCGGGCACCCTTCAGACTTTAAAAAGCAAAAGCAGGAAGACTTAGAGAAAACCAAACCGGACAAAAACAAGCGAAGTCTCAACCGCTTGGACATAGCAGAGGGGACAAGAGGCCTGTTACCCAGGGTGAAAGAGAAGGCTACCAATAACCGAAAGATTCAAGAAGGGAAAGTAAGACCTCCCCATTTGGATGGAAAGCCAGATGGCTCCCTCCCTGAAGTTGTGACAGATATGGATAATGAATCCAAGCCGCCCACCATGCCTTTTCATTCATTCCTCAACCAGGACCAGCCTAGGGAGAACACGAAAAAGATTATGAAAACTTCAGCCACTGCTCTTGAAGAGAAAGGACCTAAAAAAAATGACTCAAGTCAAAACTTGGACTTAGTTCAGGAACTGCCTGAGGTGAATGAAAACAGATCAGAGAAGCTGCAACCATCTGGAAACATCTGGGCCAAGCTGGAAAAGGTCCCCACTGATGCACCAGTGTGGCCAGATCTTCCATTACCCAGGATCTCCGCCAAGTACCATCCACTTCCTGCCTCTAGATTGATGTCCTCCTTCCGACCAAAGCAAAAAGCACTGTCTTCACCCCAGAAAGAGGAAGAAGTTGGATTTACTGGATGCAGAATGAATTCTAAGATGCAAGTGTTTTCTGGCTCTAAGTGTGCTTATCTTGCCAAAATGATGACCCTGCGCCAACAGTGCATCTGGGTACTTAAAAACAACATCAATTCAATCTTTAAAGTGGGAGGAGTCCCATATTCAGTTCTTGAACCCATCTTGAAGAGCTGTGCACCTGATCAGCTGTATCGCATAGAGAAATACAATCATACACTAGTTCAAGAAACAGATCAACTATGGAAAATTCACTGTCACCAAAATTTTAGGAAAGAAAGGCCACAAGAGCATGAGTCATGGCGAGAGATGTACATGCGGCTTCAGGATGCCCAAGAGCAGCGGCTTCGAGCACTGACAGTGAATATCCAGTCTGCACACGCCAATAAACCCAAAGGCCGACAAGCAAAAATGATCCTACTCAACTCTCTGGCCCGGCCACCTTCTGACGTCCAAAGGAGGCAGCAGTTTGAAACACGAGAAGCAGCTGTCCCTGAAAAAGTCAAGATCAAGCCAGCCCTGTACCCTAGAGAAACCAGCCATACTCCCTCCAGCAGCAACAGCCTTAACCTTACCCATGAGAAGCTGGCCCACACATGCTCAAGCACTACCAGTACCCACTTGCCACAGGTGGTAAGCGGCAGGAAACCTGTGAAGAAAATTGCTCCTATGATGGCCAAGACAATTAAAGACTTCAAGAACAGATTCTCCCGACGATAAATTGAGGCCTTGCCTTGGAGGTGGAATTCAGGGGGAGAAATACAAGGGCAGTGGGGGTTATGGAATGGGACTTTCTAAGGAGACCAGCAACTTCTGCTTTGTAGAAACTTTTGGACTCGGACTCCTATAGTTTTCAAGTGTTGTTTCTGTAAGACTGCACACCAAGCCCCTGCCTCCCTGCCTAGAGAACACTTCAGAATTCTGAAGATGAGAAGCCTCATTCTCACTGACAATTTTAAGATACATTATACCTTTGTTCTTAACTAACCTTTGTAAACAGTAAGACATAGTCTTAATTAACAAATGTTATCTTCAGGTTGTATTTATATAAATAAAAATACGCAAACATGGGATTTTTTTTTTTAATCTCAGAGTAGATGAGGCCTTTTTGAACACAAACCCAGAAGCCATTAATTAAAAAGGCTGATAGGTTTGACCACATAAAAAATTCTAAATATATAAAAAAAGGTCAAGAAACAATAACTGGGAAAGATATTTACAACTCAGTTAACATTCAAAAGACCAATTTCCTTTATATATAATAAGTGCCCACAAAGCAAAGAAAAAACATCAATAATTTACTATAAAAATGGACAAGCATAGGAAAAGATGGTTCACACAAAAAGAAACACAAACGACTCTATATGACGAGATGCTCAATCTTACAAAAATGCAAATTTGAAACATAATACAAATTTCCACATATCAGTTGAGTAAAATTCAAAAAATTAATAGCCTGCTATGTTGGAGCAGCTGATCATACATTACTAGTAAGATGATAAGTTGATACAACTTCTACTGAAGTTGAAAGGCAAATTTATATACATCCTTTGGTACTACAGTATCACTTTTAAGATGAGAAACTGAATATATAAATGGATAATGGCCAGACCCACATAAGCTCAGGAAGCCAAACCACAACCTCTGTAAGCAACCATCTCAGAAAACCAAATCCCAGACCCTATAGCAATCTGTCCAAGAAACTAAATCACAACCTCCATAGCAACTGGCCCAGAATGGTCAAGATTTGCTCAACAACTGCCAGCCTCCCTATTTTTGCTCTTAGCCTCCAAGTCAGGACCAACCAAGAAAGCCAAATATGACCTCCAAATCAATCACATAAGATGCCCCACTTCCAGGTAGCCCAACTCCAGATTTCCCAGGTCAACAGCCTCCAATCAGAAAATGTTAAAATCTTCCCACTTTTTTTCACTATAAAGCTTTCCCACTCCCCTGCCTGCCAAATGCAAGTGATGACATTTGACTTTCTTACTACAGCAAGCACTCAGTAAATAGCCTGCTTCCTCAATATGGGTGGTTTTTATTTATTTCCACAGAATTGCATTCTTCAGATGCACACATGTCAAATATACACATATACAAACTGATATAGCAATTTCACTGATAGGATTTTATTCCACAGACACAACTCTGTGTGTGTGTGTATTTAATACAAAGACATGACCGTGGCATGTGAATCCACTTTTCTCTAGAACATCTGCCTGCCTCTAAAAGGCTAAGAAGCTGAGTAGTATATTTGACAACCTCAAAGTGCTAAGGTGCAAAAGTTCTAAACCAAGACCCATGAAGATAGGGGACCCTGGCAAAATCAATGAATATTCAGTCCTTATTCCATTCTAGGAATGAGGACAAAAGATAAGGTAAGGTGCCCATGTTCTGTATGGCCCAGAAATATCTCAGTCCCTAAATTTGGATTGAGTCCCTAAATGTCAGTCCCTAAAATTCTCCAGGCCAGAATACTAGAGCGGGTAGCTGTTCCCTTCTCCAGGGAATCTTCACAATCCAGGGATTGAACCCAGGTCTCCCACATGGTAGGCAGATTCTATACCAGCTGAGCCACTGAGGAAGCCCAAGAATACTGGAGTGGGTAGCCTATCCCTTCTCCAGCGGATCAGGAATAAAATGGGAGTCTCCTACATTGCAGGTGGATTCTTTAGTAGCTGAGCTACTAGGGAAACCCCAGAAAAATCTCAGTCCCTAAATTTGGATTGAGACATTCCTGATTGCTAGCTCCTCCCACCAGGCACAAGACAGAAACAAGCCTAAATTACCTTTATAGGAAGATATCATCATCCTTCATCACAAATTATTTCTAAAAACAAATCAACTACACTACCATGCAGTCTAAGAGAAGAACAGCATAAATGAAAAATATTAGGAATAACAGAAAATTGAAACAGATCCACATGGAACTCAAGATATTAGAAGTATCAGACACAGACTTGAGGAAAACTATTTCAATCAATATAATTTACAATAGTCTATAAAAATCAAGTAGGAACAAATTTAACAAAAGATGTTGCAGATTTCTTTTGTGGGATGAATGGTATTCCCTTCTCCCCAAATTCATATACTGAAGCCCTAACCGTGAATAACTCAGAATGTGACTGTATTTAAAGACAGAGCCTTTAGGAGATTAATAAATTAAAATGAGGCCATTAGGGTGGGCCCTAATCCAATCTGACTGGTGTCCTTGGAAGAAGAGGAAATTTGGACATGTGAAGTGATGCCGGAGATGGTTCTCTAATATAGGAAATACCATGTTGAAGACACAGCAAAAAGGTGGCCACTTGCAAGCCAAGGAGAAAGGCCTCAGGATAAATCAAACCTGCCAACACCTTTTTCTTGGACATCTAGCCTCCAGAACTGTGAGAAAATAAATTTTTGCTGTTTAAGACACGCAGTCTGTGATATTTTGTTATGGCAGCCCTAGCAAAATAATGCAACCTCTATGCTGAAAATGACAAAATAGGGCTAAGAGATATTTAAAAAGTTATAACGTTTAAGAATTGAGAAAATGAATTTTTAAAGATGTTCTCCTTAAAACTGATGTATAGATTGAATGCAATCTTATCAAAAGCTCAGTGAACTTGTTTATATAAATTGAAAATCTGATTCTGACATTTATGTGGAAATTTAGAACCAAGATGGCATTGAAAAATAGCTAGGTCAGAGAATTTATACTACCAGTTTTTAAGGCTTAGTATTAAGCCACAATAATTAAGATAGTTTGATACTGACCTGGAGATAGATAAATCTATCAATCAAAAGGAACAGAGAGTTCAAAAATAAACCCACAAATATATGGTCATGTGATTTTTTACGAAGTTGCCACAGTAATTCAAAAATTTTTTAAAAGATGCTGGAGCAATTGGATAACCAAATAGGAAAAAAAAATAAACTTAACCCCTATCTCACATCAAACACACAAATTAACTGAAGATAACAATTCTATATGTTTAGGTACCTAAACATATAACATTTTGGGAGAAGGGGATACCATTCATCCCACAAAATAACATAACATCAGATAAAGCAAAATTGACAAAATCAAAAGGAGAAATAGGCAAAAAATACAATTACAGTGAGAGATACTTATATGCCTTCGAACAAAAAGAAAAAAAAATCTGTAACATATAAAAGATTTGAACAACACAATTAAGAAACTTAACCATACGTTGAGCCATAAAACAATTCTCGACAAATGTCAGAGGACTGAAATCCTGTAGAATGTTGCTAGTAAATACAGCACAATTAAACTAGAAAACAATGTCCAAAAGGTATCAGCAGACCTCCCATATGTAAATAATATACTTCTAAATACTTATGAGTCAGGGAAAAATCATAATAGATATAAGAAAATATTTGGAACTGAATGAAAAAAGCAAAAGTCGTTCAGTTGAGTCCAACTCTTTGCGCCCCCATGGACTATACAGTCCATGGAATTCTCCAGGCCAGAATACTGGAGTGGGTAGCCTTTCTCTCCTCCAGGGTATCTTCCCAACACAGGGATGGAACCCAGGTCTCCTGCATTGCAGGTGGATTCTTTTCCAGCTGAGCCACAAGGGAATAAAAAAGAAAAATTAAAATGCTACATATTAAAACATATGGAAGCAGGCAAAGCAGTGATTAAAGGAAAATTTAAATCTTTAAATGCATCTGTTAAAAGAAAAAGATAAATATTAAAATTAAGCAAATATATTAATAAATTATAAAAATAATAAAGCCAAGGAAAGTATAGAAAATAACCATTTTTTACACTTTTTTTATTCTTTTGAATTTTTTATTTTGTACTAGGGTATACCTGATTAACAATGTTATGATAGTTTCAGGTAAATAGCGAAGGGACTCAGTCATACATATACATGTATCCACTTCCCACCTCAATCCCCCTCCCATCCAGATTGCCACATAACATTGACCGGACTTCCATGTGCTATACGGTAGGTCTTTGTTGGTTATCTGTTTTAAATACAGCAGTGTGTACATGTCCATCCCAAACTCCCTAACTATCCCTCCCATCCCCAGCAACCTAAGTTTGTTTTCTAAACCTGTGAATGTCTTTCTGTTTT
The DNA here is from genome assembly GCF_027580195.1 of Bos mutus. Taxonomy (NCBI): domain Eukaryota; kingdom Metazoa; phylum Chordata; class Mammalia; order Artiodactyla; family Bovidae; genus Bos; species Bos mutus. The sequence continues at coordinate 46,769,826 of NC_091640.1, read as the reverse complement.
GTAAGTTCATTTGTATCATTTCTTTTTAGATTTCACATATAAGGGATGTCATATGATATTTCTCCTTCTCTGTGTGACTTGACTTCCCTGGTGGCTCAGACAGTTAAGCATCTGTCTACAATGTGGGAGACCTGGCTTCGATCCCTGGGTCGGGAAGATCCCCTGGGGAAGGAAATGGCAATCCACTCCAGTACTGTTGCCTGGAAAATCCCGTGGACAGAGGAGCCTGGTAGGCTACAGTCCATGGGGTCACAAAGAGTCGGACACGACTGAGCGACTTCACTTCACTTCTTCTCTGTCTGACTTACTTCATTCAGTATGACACTCTTTAGGTCCATCCATGTTACTACAAATGGCATTATTTCATCCTTTTTAATGGCTGAGTAATAGTCCATTGTATATATGTAACACATCTTCTTTATCCATTCCTCTGTCAATGGACATTTAGACTGCTTACCTATCTTGGTTATTATAAACAGTGCTACAATGAACACTGGGGTGTATGTATCCTTTCAGATTATGTTTTTCTCTGGATAGATATATGCCCAGGAGTGGGATTGTAGGGTCATATGGTAGCTCTGTTTTTAGTTTTTTAAGAACCTCCATAGGAGAAGGCAATGGCACCCCACTCCAGTACTCTTGCCTGGAAAATCCCATGGATGGAGGAGCCTGGAGGCTGCAGTCCATGGGGTCGCTAAGAGTCGGACACGACTGATCGACTTCACTTTCACCTTTCACTTTCATGCACTGGAGAAGGAAATGGCAACCCACTCCAGTGTTCTTGCCTGAAGAATCCCAGGGACGGGGGAGCCTGGTAGGCTGCCATCTCTGGGGTCGCACAGAGTCGGACACAACTGAAGCAACTTAGCAGCAGCAGCATACTGTTCTTCATAGTGACTGTACCAATTTATATTCCCACCAACAGACTAGAAGGGTTCCCTTCTCTCCGTACCTTCTCCAGTGTTTGTTGTTTGTAGATCTTTTGATGCTAGCCTTCTGGCTGGTATGAGGTGATAGCTCATTGTTGTTTTGATTTGCAAAGAAATAATAATTTTAAGACCGCAAAAGTAGAGAAACAGAAATCAAACAGACCATAGACAGGATCAACAAAACTTGGTTCTTTGAAAAGACTGACAAAATTGATTAAACCTTTGGTAAGACTAATGAAGAAAAATAAGAGAAGGCACAAAAAAACCAATGTAAGAATAAAAAGGGAAGATGGTTACAGATTCCATATATATTTAATTTTTTAAGAAAGGATATTATGAAAAAAAAAAGGATATTATGAACAATTATGCCAATAAATTTGAAAATTTAGATGAGATAAATGAATTCTAAAAAAACATAACATACCAAATCAACAGCAAAAAGAAATTTTAAAGTACCAAGAGTTTTGATGAAAATAACCTGAATTTGTTAAAAACCACGCAATAAACAAACAAAAAACAAAGCAAAACACTTTCTACGGGAAATCCATTCTCAGATTTCTTTCAAGGCAAATTCTACCATTCAATGAAAAACACAATGGCAATCTTCATAATTTTTACTACTGAATGAATAAGAGGGAATATTTCTTAATTTTTATGAGGACAACATATCTTTCATACTAAAACCTGACAAAGACACTCAAAAGAGGAAAACAATAGGCCAGTCTCACTCATTAATATAGATGGAAAAAGTCTAAGCAAAATATTAGCAAACTGAATCACCATTATGTAACATCAAACTTCAGCATATCCCAGGAATAAGATAAGACTGTTTAATATTAGAGAATCAAACAACATAGTTAATGCACCACATTATAAAATAAAGGGAAATATTATAATCACTTTAACAAATGTAGAAAAGTATTTGGTAAAAATCAACACACTTCTTTGATTTAAAAAAAGAACTCTAAGCACACTATTTTATATTGCTAAAATAAGATCAACATACAAAATCAATTGCATTTCTACATATTAGTAATAAATATAAAATTAAAATTTAAAAACCAAGAAACCATTTACAATGATATGAAAACCGTTTAGAGTGGTATCAAGAACTACAAGTATTTCTAACAAAAATGGGCAAGTTTTCTATGCAGAAAACTCTAAACTGCTACTGAAAAAAATTAAGGAAGCCAGAATAAAAAGAGAAACCATACTCTTCAATTGGAGAATTCTTTGTAATTCTCATTATTTTTAAATCATCAATTCTTCTCAAATTTATTCTTCCAACTCAATGCCATCTCAATCAAAATTTAGCAACCTTTGTGGAATTTGACAAGTTGATTCTAAAATATGTAAACACATGTCAATAATAGTGTGACCATTTGACAAAAAAGAACAAGTGAGAAGTCTTTGCTCTAGAGGATATCAAGAATGGATTGGCGTTTCGTCACTAAACAAGTGTCTGACTCTTTTGCGGCCCCACGGACTGTAGGCTGCCAGGCTCCTCTGGCGATTTCCTAGGCAAGAATATTGGAGTGGGTTGCCATCTCCTTCTCCAGGGGATCTTTCCAACCCAGGGATCAATCCTGCGTTTCCTGCATTGGCAGGAGGATTCTTTACCACTGAGCCACCTGGGGAAGCCCATAAAGAATGGATATAACTTAAAAAATGAAAAAAATAAAAATAAAAGAATGGATACAACTATATTTCTAAGACAGTGTGGCATTGGCATAGGAAATAGACAAAAAGACCAATGGAACAGACTTGAGGACCCAGAAACAATTTTGCCTATTTTCTTATATCTTGTTTTTCTCCTTTTTATAATCATGTTTTCCGTAAATGTTTAAACGTATTTATAACAACTGTTTTTAAAGACCCCCCATCCAATTCTGTCTTTTGTTGTATTGCTGAGTCTTCTGTTGACGGATTTTTGTCGTTTTGGCACATTTTCCTGTTTTTTATGACCGCTAGCAGTTTTTTCCTTGGATGCCAGTCCTGCAAATCTCTAGATTATATTACCTTCTTTTAAGTATGTTGAGGGTTTGGGAGAAGCAGATCTTTCAGTTATTTGCAGGTAATTCTGATCCTATTAAGCTTTGTTAGAAAAGAGGTTATGTAAAGTCATGTTTATTCTAAGACTAGTTTTGTGCCAAGTCTCTTCAGTTGTGTCTGACTCTGCGACCCCATGGACTGTAGCCCACCAGGCTCCTCTGTCTATGGGAATCTCCAGGCAAGAATACTGAAGTGGGTTGCCATGCCCTCCTCCAGGGGAATCTTCCCTCACGCACTGCCTTCCTAGAATCTCCAGTAAATGCTCTGCTGTTCCACAAGAGGTCTCCACTCAGGTTGGTTGGACTTCAAACATCTCAGTGTTACACGAGCACGGGTAGCTGTTCCTCTTACAGTTCCCTGATAATTGGCTTTACCCCAGCTTCAAACATTTCCACTCTGTGTATGCACAGCTTAGTATTCAGCCCCAAACTCAGAAGCATGGAGCAATTTGTTTGCCAAGCTGCCTCCTCTCTGGTCCTCTTCCATCCCCATTCTAACCACCGAAGTCTTCCCAAATTCAGCTCCCTGTCTCATCTCTGCAAAACTGCTGGTACTATTTGCTGTATCACATTTGAAAGCAGGAAGCTGTATAAATTTTTTTAAATGTACACAAGACTGATCTGAATGGAGAGATATATACTTTTTGTACTTAAAAATAAAATCTATTAAAATTAATGTAGTTTTTTTTTTTTACAAAAGAAAGAAAGGATGTTAACACAAAACACCAAATGTACAGCATTTTTAAAGATCCCCACAAGGCTACACCGGTGGTCAGCAGTGAAGTAGTTAATCTTCCTTAAGTAAGTAAGAGCAGAGCAGAGCACTTAAAACATGAGTTACTTAAAATTCAGCTTAGCTTATGGTGATTTAGAGCTCATTTAATTAGTATTTAGAACTGCGCATTGTTTATAGCTATTGGTATTTCAATAGATGCTTAAATGTTTGAACATTTAAAGTTTAATAAGCCTTAGTTCTCTGAAGAAAAACATTGATGTAATTAAATTTTCAATTACCCTAGTTTTTTTTTTTTTAGGGGACCATGTGATTAATAAAAGCTAAGGCATTTAACAACACTCATTTAAAAACCTAATCTGCCACCTCATTAATTAGTTAACACTTATAGTAGGTATTTTTTTAATATAAAAGTTTCACACAAGCGAAGTCACAACTTTTGAAAAGTACCTGTAATGACAAGTGAGAATAAATAAAAGTAATTTTGTATCAGATTATTTTGCACATGAATGTGTGGCTCAATTATGGCTTTCTAAAAACTGTTCTTCTGCATTGATACCAATTACTGTTTGTTTGGTTTAAATTCTGTGGTCAAATTAAAAACAATGAAGCAATTGCTCCTCAGAGTTCCTTTCCCCCAGGATCTTACCTTCAAGTGGGGAAAAAAAAAAAAACAGTGGCAGAGGTTTACAAATTGGACACAGCTTTATTTTAATTAAACACTAAATTTAAAATGGAATAGGAGAAAATTCTCCACTCACAGATCTTTGCTACCCACAGATCATTACGGTACCACAAAGGAGGTCATGATGCACACCCAGAACTACTGGATCACAACCTGAATGTTCAAAACATCCCAGGTGTTCAGTGTGCACACTAAAGACTCAGAAGCCCTTCTGAAACATTATCAGTTTACCAGTCAGAAAAGAAACTTACCAGAGTTCTTGCCCTCAAGGAGCTTATAGTCTACTGGGGTCAGGGGAAGGAAAAGGACGGGAAAGGAAAAGGTCATGACAAGGAAAAATCCAATTATAATTTACTGGGATAAAGGTGGCATGGTGATGTCTACTCTTTGCATCAAGGAGGGGCACTTTGTCAACTTTGGAAAAGGCTGACCAGAAGGGGCAAGTTTAGATCCTAAAGAACAAAACTGTAAGGGACAGAGAAAGATAAGAGCATTAAAGAGGCCAAGAAGGAAAACAGAACTCTAGGAGACTGTAGTATCATGAAAACCAAGAGGCGTTTCCTAAGGCTAATCGGCAGTTTCAACGCCCAAAACATCACGGGTATCTCAAAACACCATGTTTTTATACATAGTAGTCACTAAGTAAGTGTTCATTGTAGGAGCTGATGAATAAATGTATATTTACACCTCAGTGTTAAGTAAAAACCAGTATATGAATTGAAAAGTATCTAACTCCCATTCTTAAGCTCAGCCACCAACCCCTATCATATGCAAATAAATAACCGTATTTAAAAGTAAATTTTAACATGCAAACAAGTATGACAAATGCCTGATTTGAAACCCACAATAACAAAACAAACCTATCATTTAGATACGAATCATATATTAGTTGATTTTTTTAAATTCACCTCCTGCAAAAGCAACTAGTGCGAGTCTTTGTGCCCAGTAGACAATACATATCTGTAAAACAAAAACTGTTCTAGAGAGTGTTTCTCTCTGCTGTCTCCCCAAATCACATTAAAATGATGGTAAAGGAATTTTTTTAAAAAAGGAAAGAGTAAGTACAAATTTTGCTCTGAACAGTGAAGAGAAACCCCCCACCCCCAAACAACTGCCTTTCCCTGTTTAACTCCAACAGGGATAGGAAGCATGCTTGTTTTGCCCTCATTCCCTGTAGGAAAGCGAAGAGCATTTCTTGGAGAAACTGAAAACCTCAGCAAATATCTACAGAAACTGGCTTCTGTGGATGTCCCAATAAAAAAGCTCCTGCCTACCTGATCATCCAACAGAAAAACCCATCCCTATTTGAGGAGCCTCTTCTAAAGCTCACAGATTCTAATTCGCTTTTAGGTGTCTTACCTCAGGCAAGGTTCACTAGATTTCTGAGGAAAACCTACATGAAAGACAGAGCACCAGGGAAAAAAAGCAAAGAAAAACTAGAGAGGAAATGTTAGGGGAAGCACATTGAAACCGCCCACCCTGGCCAGACACCATGGTAACCATTTGCATGAGTTGTTTTATGACAGGAGATCCTGATAAGGAATAAGGAACTAATAAGCCACCACCAACGGGAAGAGTTCAGGAAAGGTCTAAAGGAGACACCGTGTGTCCGTCCGCTTCCCAGAATCCCTCTCGCTAGCATCCATCTTGGCTGAACCATGCGTGCGCCACCAGGAAAGACTCTGAATTAGAATGATTGGCCAAAGCCCACCCGGAAACTAATCCCATCACCATAAAACTGTGAGACTGCAAGCCACGCAGCAGAGCACTTCTCCTGGGTTCCCTTACCCTACTGCTCTCCACCCGGGTGCCCTTTCCCAATAAAATCTCTTGCTTTGTCAGCACACGTGTCTCCTCGGACAATTCATTTCCTAGTGTTAGACAAGAGCCCAGTTTTGGGCCCTGGAAGGGGTCCGTCTTCCTGCAACAGAAACAGACAAAATACTAGGAGCAAAAGACAAAAAGGGAAGGGGGTGGGGCAGGGAGGGAGAGGAAACCTTCACAGTTAAAAGGAGCCATGAAAACAGAACACTGAGACAATAAGAAAGTATCTGGAAATAAAAATACGAAAGCAGAAATTTAAAACTCAACCAAATCAGATAAAAAGTTGACGAGGTCTCTTGATAAGAAAAAACAAGAGTAAGCATTGTAAAATAAAACAGAAACCAGCATGTTACAGATTCCATATGGAAGTCAAACATTCAATGAATAGGACTTCCAGGAAAGGAAAACAGGAAAACGAAAGGAAGGGAGGGAGGGAAGAAGGACAAGAGAGAAAGAAAGGAAGAGCAAGAGGGAAAAAGAGAGAGAGAGAAATTATCTAAAGAAATAATACAAGAATATTTTCCAGAATTGAGGGCATGAATTCCCTGATCTAAATGGCCCATAACTTCATACCAGCACTGGGAATGAAAAAGAATTCTCAACAAGTGATATCTTCATGAAAATTCAGAAACTAGAGATGGTAAGGAGAAGATTCTAAAAGGATTCAGAGAATGAATAACATCACACTTGTTGCTACCCCACTGGAAGCTAAAAAATAATGGAGAAATGCCTCCTCAAATGACATGAAATCAATTCCAACCTAGAGTATCAGTCTCAGCCACACCATCAACAAGGTGAGAGAAGGACAGAGTTGCACGCATAGTGTGCATGCACGCCAAGTCGCTTCAGTCATCTCCTGCACTGGCAGGCAGGTTCTTCACCTGGAAAGCCACTTCATACACTGCTGCTTTGTCTGGATGTATGTGCATACGTACTTCAAAAACTTTGCCTCCCATGTGCCCTTTCTCTGGCAGCCACTGGTTGGTGTATTTTGCTAAAACAGGGATATAAGGCAAGGAGGAGGAAAAAGGAACTTCCCTGGTGGCCCAGCGGTTGAGAATCTGCCTGCCAATGCAGAGGACATGGGTCTCATCTCTGGTCGGGGGACAATCCCACACGTCTCAGGGCAACAACGCATTGGGCCGCACCTAGTGACCAGGGAGCAGCAACTACTGAAGCCCTAGTGCCCTGAGCCTGTGCTCTACATCAAGAGGAGCCATCACAATGAGAAGGCTGCATATTGCAGCTAGAGAGTAGCCCCCGTTCTCTGCAACTTAGAGAAAGCCCACACAGCAACCAAGACCCAGCACAACCAAAAATGAATAAATAAATTGTTTAAGTCACTCTTCTAAACAAAAGGAAAGAAGGAAAAGAAAAAAACCTGAAAATTTTCTTGGTGAGCTTCACCACATGGAGAGGAGGTTTACAGTTTCTTCAGAAAATTTAGGAAGAAAGTAGTATCAAATATACAGAAAAGTAAACCTAAGAATAAGGCAGAGTTTAGTCAGACTTTATTTTTCTGGGCTCCAAAATCACTGCAGATGGTGACTGCAGCCATGAAATTAAAAGACGCTTACTCCTTGGAAGGAAAGTTATGACCAACCTAGATAGCATATTCAAAAGCAGAGACATTACTTTGCCAACAAAGGTCCGTCTAGTCAAGGCTATGGTTTTTCCTGTGGTCATGTATGGATGTGAGAGTTGGACTGTGAAGAAGGCTGAGTGCTGAAGAATTGATGCTTTTGAACTGTGGTGTTGGAGAAGACTCTTGAGAGTCCCTTGGACTGCAAGGAGATCCAACCAGTCCATTCTGAAGGGGATCAGCCCTGGGATTTCTTTGGAAGGAATGATGCTAAAGCTGAAACTCCAGACTTTGGCCGCCTCATGCGAAGAGTTGACTCGTTGGAAAAGACTCTGATGCTGGGAGGGATTGGGGACAGGAAGAGAAGGGGACGACAGAGGATGAGATGGCTGGATGGCATCACTGATTCGATGGACGTGAGTCTGGGTGAACTCCGGGAGCTGGTGATGGACAGGGAAGCCTGGCGTGCTGGGATTCATGGGGTTGCAAAGAGTCGGACACGACTGAGAGACTGAACTGAAGCTACGACTGAGTCCTATCCCACAGTTAAATAAAAAATAAAATACAACCACAGTTTACCATATGGCTCAGCTGTGAATAATGGTTTCATGGTCGGATTAATATACACAATTATACTGAATTTGTATTTAATCAAAAATTGTGATAAAATGATCTTGGCAGAATGGAGGAAGGGAAGTATGGGCCAGAGAGAAAGAGAGAGGATGGGGAAGGAAAGAGGTAGGATAAAAAAAAGCCAAATGCTCACTTTCCATCAAAGTAAGTAGAATTTGCATCAGAAATTTTAACTTGTTATTTTGAAGAAGGGCAAAAGTAGTTGCTTCTGGGGAGCAATACTTGAGGGTGTGAAAGGGAGCAGGAAACTTTCTTAAGTTCTGTAGAACTATTAAATCTTTTAAAACTGAGTGCTGACATTACATTATTTAAAACAAAAATGCAATTGAAATATATATATATGAGAACATATATATTTAAATTTGAAACAATAAAAATCACCCAAATAAAGAGGAAGTATTCTTGAAATCCAATACAGTAGATAACATAGATGATCAAGTTCCTATGGACATACATCAGATTCACTGATTATCTTCCCCACCTCAATCTATCCCCTCCACAGGCCCATAATTAGTAAAATTCCTTGCATTTAGACCCCAGGAGTTTACGACATCAATAAGCATACCTAAATATGGCTCTCCCTAGTGCCATCTTGCAATGGCAACCCACTCCAGTACTCTTGCCTGGAAAATCCCATGGACGGAGGAGCCTGGTAGGCTGCAGTCCATGGGGTCGCTAAGAGTCGGACATGACTGAGCGACTTCACTTTCACTTTTCACTTTAATGCACTGGAGAAGGAAATGGCAACCCACTCCAGTGTTCTTGCCTGGAGAATCCCAGGACAGCGGAGCCTGGTGGGCTGCCGTCTATGGAGCCGCACAGAGTCGGACATGACTGAAGCGACTTAGCAGCAGCAGCAGTGCCATCTTGGGAACACAACAAAAAAACAAGATTGGGCCTCTGTCTTCAAGTCACGTGAATTCTGTCTGAGAGGCAATATCACATGCAGGAAACAGGTAATACCATAAATTAATCACAATTAAATAATAACCTACATGGCACAAACTATATAGAGTTCAGAAACATGTCAGATTTGAGAGAATGTTCCTAGAGCAGTGGGAGGCAAAGAGGAAGTTGGGCCACAACATTACCATGCTCTGTACATCATGTCAAGGTGGTACTTTTATCCTGAGTATAATGGAAAGCCATTAAAAGGATCCTAGCCAAGGAGTGACACAATTTTAAGATCACTCTGATCGTTGGAGGAAAAATTGACTGAAAGGAGGTAAAACCAACAGGGGGAATGGTTAAGAGGCTATTGAAATGGTTCAAGTGATAGATTATGGTGGCTTGTACCCAGATAAAGGCTGTAGAAATATTTATTATTAAAGACTCATTATATAAATAGAACCTGTAAGATTTGCTGATGCCTTCCTTAAGCAGGAATTAGCAGGAAGAAGGAGCTAAGGATGACTCTCAGAATTCTGATTTGAGCCACTGGGTGGATGGTGGTTTCACATTCCCAGATAGAGGAAGACTGGAAAAGCTACAAGTTTTAGAGGGGAAGGTTAAGAGTTAGCAGTTGAACAAGTTAACATTCAGATACTTGATTCTCCACTGGATTTGTCAAGTAGTCAATTGATTTATCATCCTTTCTGTGTTCCATATTCTAGGATATCACATGGCTCAGCAAAGAAGTCCAGTCTAAAGTCAGTTTAAGGGAGCTGCTGGCATACAGATGGCACTGGAAGTCATGAAGATGTGTGAGACTATCTAGGGCAGTGGTTTTCCAACCTGGAGTCTGAATTTAAGATGCACGTTTCAATATCCTCATCCCAGAGAGCTCCTGATTCTGTAATTCTCAGGGAGGTGCAGAAATCTGCTTTATTAAGAGCCATCCCCAAATGTTTTGATGCCGGTGGTTCAGGCTCAGGTTGGAAGGGCTTAAGCACAACCCAGAGGCGACAAAGTGGCAATAGCTAGTGTAGCCAATCCTTTCCATGAGTTGGAAAGAAACTGCAGAAGTTGGAGAGACACTGCTAGGTAGAGGGAGTGTAAGGCCAAAGGGTTACCTTTCATTGTGTATTATTAGCTTCTTTTTAAAGGTGGGAAACAGTAGAGTGGTGGTTCATAATCTTGGCTACACATTGCAATCGAGATTGAGATCACAACTGAGGTTTTAAAAACTATCAATGAACAGGATACACCAAAACCAGTAAATCAGAATCTCTGGAGGTGGAGCTTAAATATCAGTATTTTTCAACTAAAAAAAAAATGTTTGTAATCATTTTCCCCTTGAAGTATTGTTATATCCTCGATGCCTGGCATATAATACAGCTTCAATTTACGTTTTTTGTTGTGGAAAATATTGTTGAGCCAGTTAGCTAAGGACACAGATAATAGGTAACACTATGTATTGTAAAATTCATGTAATCTTTGTGTGAAAGGATTATAGTCCAATTACCTTACTTTCTACTGCGGGAACGGAAGCCTAAAAGAGGAATTAAATTCCTAAAGTCTCAACCTTGGTAGTAGTGAATCAGGACCAGAACCCCGTATTCCAACTCCCAAGTCAGTGTTATCCTGCGTTTCAACAATTTCATTTTGACCATACTCTAAATCCGCTCACTCATCAAGACTCAGCCTGCCTGATAATAATGCCTTCCCCTCAACACCTCATCTCCTCAGTCACAAACTCTGCCGTCTCTTTCATCAAACAGTAGTCGAGCCCAAATTCGACTTTCTTTCCGCAACCCCGCTTCAACCCTAGTCCCCAGACTTTGCGCTTGCGCCACAAGAGCAGCGGACTCTGTCGCCATAGCAACTGGACACAGGAATCGGCCCGCAGCAAGAGTAGAGGAGTTTCTGATAGTATATGCTTTCCTTACCGCTTCCCGAGCCTGATGGGTGAACCTGAGGGTCTGGTAAGATAGCTCCATCAGGACGCTGCGTTAGGAACCGAGAGTAGGAAGAAAAGGAGCCAGTTATTAGGCCGACCAGTACAGCCACCAAGGCAGGTCAGGGAAATCTGACGCTTAACCAGCCCGCCCCCTTCAGGATTGGCCAGAGTTTAGACATGCCGGCCAATCACTGGACAAAGATGGATTCTTTCCGCATGCCAATCAACGTTAAAATATTCCTGTTAATCCGGAGCTTTTGCACCACACTGGCCAATCGAGAGACACAAAGGGGATGATTGGCAGTTCAGTTCATTTCAGATGCTCGGTAGTGTCCGACTCTTTGCGACCCGGTGGACTGAAGCTCGCCAGGCTTCCCTGTCTTCACCAACTCCCGGAATTTATTCAAACTCATATCCGTTGAGTCGGTGATGCCATCCAGCCATCTCATCCTCTCTCGTCCCCTTCTTCTGCCTTCAATCTCTGCCAGCTTCAGGGTCTTTTCAAATGAGTCGTTTCTTCGCATCTGGTGGCCAAAGTATTGGAGCTTCAGCTTCAGCATCAGTCCTTGTAATGAATATTCAGGACTGATTTCCTTTAAGATGGACTGGTTGGATCTCCTTGCAGTCCAAGGGACTCTCAAGAGTCTTCTCAACACCACAGTTCAAAAGCATCAATTCTTTGGCGCTCAGCTTTCTTTATGGTCCAACTCACACATCCATACATGACTACTGGAAAAATAGCTTTGACTAGACGGACCTTTGTTGGTAAAGTGATGTCTCTGCTTTTTAATATGCTGTCTAGGTTGGTCATAGATTTTCTCCCAAGGAGCAAGTGTCTTTTAATTTCATGGCTGCAATGATTTTGGAGTGATCCGCAGTGATTTTGGAGCCCCAAAAAATAAAGTCTGGCACTGTTTCCACTGTTTCTCCATATATTTGCCATGAACTGATGGGACCAGATGCCATAATCTTAGTTTTCGGAATGTTGAGTTTTAAGCCAACTTAAAGCTTCTGTTTCATCCAGCCAGGCATTTCACACGATGTACTCTGCATATAAGTTAAATAAGCACGGTAACAATATACAGCCTTGACGTCCTCCTTTCCTGATTTGGAACCAGTGTGTTGTTCCATGTCCAGTTCTAACTGTTACTTCTTGACCTACATACAGATTTCTCAGGAGGCAGGTCAAGTGGTCTGGTATGCCCACCTCTTTAAGAATTTTCCAGTTTCTTATGCTCCACAAAGTCAAAGGCTTTGGCGTGGTCAATAAAGCAGAGGTAGATGTTTTTCTGGAACTCTCTTGCTTTTTCCCATACAGGTATGACCTAAATCAAATCCCTTATGATTATACAGTGGAAGTGAGAAATAGATTTAAGGGCCTAGATCTGATAGATAGAGTGCCTGATGAACTATGGAATGAGGTTCGTGACATTGTACAGGAGACAGGAATCAAGACCATCCCCATGGAAAAGAAATGCGAATGGAATGATGCTAAAGCTGAAACTCCAGACTTTGGCCACCTCATGCGAAGAGTTGACTCATTGGAAAAGACTCTGATGCTGGGAGGGATTGGAGGTAGGAGGAGAAGGGGACGACAGAGGATGAGATGGCTTGATGGACGTGAGTCTGGGTGAACTCCGGGAGTTGGTGGACAGGGAAGCCTGGCGTGCTGCGATTCATGGGGTCGCAAAGAGTCAGACATGACTAAGCGACTGAACTGAACGGATGTTGGGAATTTGATCTCTGGTTCCTCTGCCTTTTCCAGCTTGAACATCAGGAAGTTCACGGTTCACATACCTGAAGCCTGGCTTGGAGAATTTTGAGCATTACTTTGCTAGCATGTGAGATGAGTGCAATTAGTGTGCAGTTGTTTGAGCATTCTTTGGCATTGCTTTTCTTTGGGATTGGAATGAAAACTGACCTGTTTCAGTCCTGTGGCCACTGCTGAGTTTTCCAAATTTGCTGGCATATTGAGTGCAGCACTTTCACAGCATCATCTTCCAGGATTTGAAAGAGCTCAAGTGGAATTCCATCACCTCCACTAGCTTTGTTTGTAGTGATGCTTCCTAAGGCCCACTTGACTTTGCATTCCAGGATGTCTGGCCTTAGGTGAGTGATCAAACCATTGAGAGAATGAATTCCTAGGCAGGTTGAAAAGAAGTCAGGGAGTCTCTGAGGAGACAGGAATCTGGGGTTCTCGAGGAGGATATAGGGGTCTGGAATTCTCAAGGAGGAGGAAAGGACAAACTTTTTTTTTTTCCTACATTCCTTAGTCTTAGTCACATAAAACGTTTTTTTCTTTAAGCCCTGATGATTACAGGAACTGATGATTACACAACAAACAACTTAACTTAAACTCTGTACTAAGGATTACACAACAACAATATATCCTGCTTGAGGACAGTTTCTCCTACCTGAAAACCTTCTGACTAATCCTGATATCTTAGAATGTAAATTATGGAAGTTGGTCTAATAGGATCTTTCTATTCTTAAGTTCTGATCCTGTTATCCTAAAATGTAAATTGTGGGAGTGGATCTGGTAAAATTTTCACAAACTTGAGATTCTTTTGATTTATTGTAATAACTAATTTAAAAGTATATAATTCTCTTGCTGAAGATTAGTGTAGGGCACTCTCCACCCCCTTTGAAGTCTATGTCAGAAGTTTTCTCTGTCCCTTTTCACTGTAATAAAAATTCTGCCACACAGGAGCCCTGAGTGGTCAAGCCAGTCTCTGGTCCCAAAACTAAATCTTCTTCGGAGATCACGAATCTGAGACATTTCACTGTAAACTATCACCATCGTAGTTATCTGGGTCATGAAGATCTTTTTTGTATAGTTCTTGTGTATATTCTTGCCACCTCTTCTTAATATCTTCTGTTTCTGTTAGGTCCATACCATTTCTGTCCTTTATTGTGCTCATCTTTGCATGAAATGTTCCCTTGGTATCTCTAATTTTCTTGAAGAGATCTCTAGTCTTTCTCATTCTTTTGTTTTCCTCTATTTCTTTGCATTGATCGCTGAGGAAGGCTTTCTTATCTCTCTTTGCTATTCTTTGGAACTCCACATTCAAATGGGTATATGGTTCCTTTTCTCCTTTGCCTTTCATTTCTCTTCTTTTCTCAACTATTTGTAAGGCCTCGTCAAACAAGCATTTTGCCTTTTTGCATTTCTTTTTCTTGGGGATAGTCTTGATCACTGCCTCCTGTACAATGTCACAAACCTCCATCCATAGTTCTTCAGGCACTCTGTCTATCAGATCTAGTCCCTTGAATCTATTTCTCGCTTCTACTGTATAATTGTAAGGGATTTGATTTAGGTCACATCTGAATGGTGTAGTGGTTTTCCCTATTTTCTTCAATTTCAGTCTGAATTTGGCAATAAGGAGTTCATAATCTGAGCCACAGCCAGCTCCTGGTCTTGTTTTTGCTGACTGTATAGAATTTCTCCATCTTTGGCTGCAAAGAATATAATCAATGTGATTTTGATATTGACCATCTGATGATGTCCATGTGAATGGTCGTCTCTTGTGTTGTTGGAAGAGGATGTTTGATATGACCAGTGCGTTCTCTTGGCAAAACTCTTATTAGCCTTTGAGCTACTTCATTCTGTACTCCAAGGCCAAATTTTCCTGTTACTCCAGGTATCTTTTGACTTCCTACTTTTGCATCCCAGTCCCCTATAATGAAGACGACATCTTTTTTGGGTGTTAGTTCTAGAAGGTCTTGTAGGTCTTCATAGAACCATTCAACTTCAGCTTCTTCAGCATTACTGGTCGGGGCTTAGACTTGGATTACTGTGATATTGAATGGTTTTCCTTGGAAACGAACAGAGATCATTCTGTCATTTTTGAGACTTCATCTAAGTACTGCATTTTGGACTCTTTTGTTTACTATGATGGCTACTCCATTTCTTCTAAGGGATTCTTGTCCACAGTAGTAGATATAATGGTCATCTGAGTTAAATTCACCCATTCCAGTCCATTTTAGTTCACTGATTCCTAAAATGTCTGTTACGCGAGTGTATGTTCCTCGGTTCTTTGTCTCGTCACAACAAAGATTTGGAGCAACGGACATTAAAGCCCTCGGCGCATCACAGCTCTCGGGTCTTGGACAAACCGTGCTACAGCTCTTAGGCAAATCAGTGTTACAGCTCTATTTTATTTAGAAGGTAGCAGGAGAGAGAGAGAAAAGAGCGCACGCACGCGGGAGAGAGTCCGTGAGAAAGCGCTTTGGCTCCTCCTTTTATATGTTTTTTCCTCCACCTGGGCCTGCCCTATGCAAATTGGGCTTAGCCAGGAGTGCCGGGAGCCGGCATATTGCATACTGAGTGCATATTGCATATTGAGTGCAGCACTTTCCACAGCATCATCTTTCAGGATCTGGAATAGCTCAACTGGAATTCTATCACTGCTGGGAGCCAGCGTGAGGAGCTCCACCCATGACAAAGGTCATGAGGAAGGAGGCTCGGCATATGCAAAGGCGGGATCGAGCCTCAGGAGTCCCCCTGGAAATTCTCGAGCATCTACCCCCAAAACCAGAGTTGCCTACTTTCTGCTTTGTGCTTTCACCTACACCTCTGACTTTACAGGGGGCTGTCCCCCACTACCTCTCTCTGAAAAAAGAGTTAGCTTACAGCTCCAGTTAATAATTCCTGAGTGTGACAGTGTTTCAACCTCCAAACTCCTTTGGAAATCCTCTAGCCTGCCTGAATAGGTTTTTCCGGCCACATGTGATTGCTCAGAGCCTCCCAACTGTGAGAGGCATGAGATGTTCTAAACTGTCTAAATATAGATTCCTTTGAGCAGTTAAAAGATTGATTAGAAATTGTATTGGTGAAGGGATTTTCACTTGTTGGGCCAATGTTTGCTGCTAAGTCTCCATATCCCTTACCTGCTGTGTCCCTGGCAGTGTATTGATTAATATAATTGGTGTGAATAGTGGCTTTAATGTTTGTAACCTGGGACCCTTGAGTTAATTCTTTTTCTTGTTATAGCCCACCACACCTTTGCTCTGTAGGAATGCAACTTTATCTAATGCTTTTGGAGGGTGGCGCTTGACTTATCACCTTTAGAGAAAAATAAGTTTTCTGAAGAAAGGGTCTTAAAAGGTTAACAGGCCTCCGGGCCAGAAGATGATGCAAATCACCTAAGCTTTTGCATATGATAAGTTTGCAGGAAGAAATCCTGGCTTGCTGCATGACTTTACCCCTTCCCCCATTATCCTCTATGCATAACTTAAGGTATAAAAACTACTTTGGAAAATAAAGTGCGGTCCTTGTTCACCGAAACTTGGTCTCCCCATGTCGCTCTCTCTCTCAAATTCTGGCTGAGTCTCCATCTGGAGCGCAGAACCTGCCATGCTTGCTAATTATGCCTGGGCTTCTAAGATCCGACCGGGGAGGCCTCAGTGTCTCCTCTCCTTCGGGAGAACGGAAGGACGCCTGCGGCCTACGTAAGTGGTGCAAACTTCTTGTCTTGAAGTTTTATTGGTCTCCCGCATAAACCAAGCTACTCAGCCTCTTTTCTCCACTGAATTTCCTCACTGAGCTATCCTCATCCTATTACTCTTTATATCTTTGATAAAATATTTAAATAAATAGGTCACCGACGCCGTCCCTGCTTCGAATACCCTGGATCAGCCGGGGCTGGTCCCTGGCACAGGAGTGCTGTTTGTTCTGTTTGTTCTGCCTGAAGTCTTCATTCTGGTCCTCGGACCTTCCTTGTCTTTTAGCCACCACCATTTTGGACTCCTTTTCCCTATGCTACCTACCTAACAATGTCGATGTTCACTCTTGCCATCTCCTGTTTGACCACTTCCAATTTGCCTTGATTCATGGACCTAACATTCCAGGTTCCTATGCAATATTGCTCTTTACAGCATCAGACTACTTCCATCACCCGTCACATCCACAACTGGGTGTTGTTTTTGTTTTGGCTCTGTCTGTTCATTCTTTCTGGAGTTATTTCCCCACTCTTTACCAGTAGCATATTTGGGCACCTACTGACCTGGGGAGTTCATCTTTCAGTGTCATACCTTTTTTCCTTTTCATACTGTTCATGGGGTTCTCAGGGCAAGAATACTGAAGTGGTTTGCCATTCCCTTCTCCAGTGGGTCAGCAGTGTCAGAACTGTCCGCCATGACCCATCTGTCTTGGGTGGCCCTATGCAGCATGGCTCATAGTTGCATTGAGCTAGAGAAGACTGTGGTCCATGTGATCAGTTTGATTAGTGGTCGCTGATTGTGGTTTTCATTCTGTCTGCACTCTGATGGATAAGGATAAGAGGCTTATGAAAGCTTCCTGGTGGGAGAGGCTGACTGAGGGGGAAACTGCGTCTTGTTCTGATGACTTCAGTTAAGTCACTCAGTCGTGTCCAGCTCTTTGTGACCCTATGGACTGCAGCACGCCAGGCCTCCCTGTCCGTTGAGTCAGTGATGTCATTCAATCATCTCATCCTCTGTCGTCCCTTTCTGCTCCTGCCTTCAGTCTTTCCCAGCATCAGGGTCTTTTCAAATGAGTCAGTTCTTCATCAGGTGACCAAAGTTCTGATGGGCAGGGCTATGTTCAGTAAATCTTTAACCCAATTTTCTGTTGATGGGCAGGGCTGTGTTCCCTTAGTGTTGCTTCACCTGAGGCCAAACTATGGTGCAGGTAATGAAGATAAGGGTCCTTCAAAAGGTCCCATGCATGCACTGCTGCACTCAGTGCCCCTGACCCTGCAGCAGGCCACCACCAACCCATGCCTTCACCAGAGACTCCTGGACACTCACAGGCTAGTCTGGGTCAGTCTCTTGTGGGGTCACTGCTCCTTACTCCTGGGTTTTGGTGTGCACAAGTTTCTGTTTGTGCTCTCCAAGAGTCTGTTTCCCCAGTCTTGTGTAAGTTCTGGAGATTTTATGGTGGGGTTAATGGCGACCTCCTCCAAGAGGGCTTATGCCATACCCAGGTCTGCTGCACCCAGAGCCCCTGCCCCTGTGGCAGGCCACTGCTGACCCATACCTCCACAAGAGACACTCAGACACAGTTCTAGCTCAGTCTCTGTGGGTTGGGTGTGCATTTTGTGCCCTTCCCAGGTCTGATCAGCTCAGGTGACCAGTGCTTGGTGAGTGCACTGCCCCAGGTGGACCGTGCATCTTAATCACCTCCCCTTCCTGGCCACTTGGTGTCCTGGGTGTGTCACAAGAGCACTGTCTCAGGTGTGCCGTGTGTCTCCTCTGTAGAGCTAATCTCAGGCTGCAACCCTCCTAGCAGCTGTCAACCATCCAGGATCTCAGAAAGATGTGGTTAGCAGCTGGGAGCCTGCTCACAGTTTGGTAGAAGAGTCCATCTCTGAGGCTGATATTGCAGGAGCCCCTTGCCTTTCGGCTCTGGCTGTCACAAGCCTCTCTCCCTCTGGACGGGGAGGGGCTGGTCCACAGCCGGCTAGCTCTCCTTTGGTATTTGTCCAATCCTTTGTTCTGTGAGTTTGCCTAGGTTGCACATTAGCTTGTTAGGGTAGAACCTTTGGAGGGAAAGTTCTCTTTTCTGCAGTTGAGGTTAGACATGTATTCTGTGGGGTTTTTTTTTTTTTTTTCCGGTTATGTTGCCTTCTGAGATTCTAAAACTCCCCACAGACCCACCTGTGAGAGGGTTTCCTATTGTGTGGAAACTTCTTCTCCTTCATGACTCCCTTCTCAGGACAGGTCTCCATCCCTACTTCTTTTGTCTCCCTTTTTGTCTTTTGTATGATGTCCTATATCCTTTCTAAGAGAATGGGCTACCTTTCTGGGTGCCTGGTGTCCTCCACCAGCGTTCAGAAGTTGTTTTGTGGAAGTTGCTCAGCATTCAAATGATCTTTTGATGAATTTGGGGGGGAGCAACTCTCTGTTTCTCTTAATTCTGTCTCTAAGGTTTATGCATCATAGTATTTGTCCTTTATTTCAGCAGATGTTCAGGCATTTGTGAGCTGATGCTTATGTTCCCAAGACTGTACTTTGGCATCCTGCCTACTCTAGGCTCCCCCTCCCTCCCAATTAAAGGAAAAATTTGGAAATTCCAATTTTCACTTGACTTTGAAATTGTCTGTACTTGGTCCATTTAGACTGATAGACTCTACTGTGGACTTTGGTTGTCAGAGACTATTGGGTTCAAGTGAAAGTGGAAAGTGGAAGTCGCTCAGTCTTGTCCCACTCTTTGTGACCCCATGGACTACAGTCCAAGGAATTCTCCAGGTAGGAATACTGGAGTGGGTAGCCGCCCCCTTCTCCAGGGGATCTTCCCAACTGTAGGCGGGTTCTTACTGCATTAAATTTTCCATTCTCCTCCACTGTCCACTGTACGAGACCTACTTCTTATAAGTGGACAAACATGGACTTTACATTTTCCTCTGCTTAATTTCTTCATGTACTCAACTACTCTTGTGTCTTCAATGTCTTTCCCTTCTGTCTCTCTTGCTATGAATCTTATTCTAAATCATCTCCTCTTCATTCCTTGGCTTTCTTCATCCATTTTCTCCCCTCAGGATACAAAAATATTCAAGCCACCTCAATCTAAAAAAGTTCTCATCTTATAATTGTTAAACTGAATCACCTCTCTGACCCTCTCTCCAAGCTTTCTGAAAGGACTAATTATCTTCTTAACTTCCTCACCTCCCATTCATTTCTCAACACTTTCTGTCCCTGCTCTGTTGAAACTGTTCCTGTCAGAGTTCCTGCCTGTAACTTCCTAATGGTTGTTGCTGTTTAGTTGCTAAGTCATGTTTGACTCTTTTGCGACACTATGGACTCTAGCCTGCCAGGCTCCGCTGTCCATGGGATTTCCCAGGCAAGAAGACTGGAGTAGGTTGCCGTTTCCTTCTTCAAGAGAACTTCCCAGCCCAGGGATCAAACCGTGTCTCCTGTATTGGCAGGCGGATTCTCTACCATTGAACCACCAGGGAAGCCCAACTTCCTCATTAGAAAATTTAATTACAGATTATTTTACACTTTACTATATTTAAACTTGGCACCGTTTGAAATTGTTCACCACTCTCTCATCAGTAATAATAGCTGTAATTTATTGAACATTTAAAGCAGGGCACCAGGCAATGTACTGTGTGACTTATGTGGTTATCTAATTTACCCCTAATACCCTGAGGAAAGTTATTAACACTCCCAATGTACAGTTGTGGAAACGGGCTCAAAGAGCTGAGTTAACTCATTTTATGTTATCCAAGAGGATAGAGTTAGGATGCAAACCCAGGTCTCCTGCACTGCAGGATTCTTTACCAGCTGAGCTACCAGGGAAGCCTTGATTTCACTATACACCCTTTTACACTACAACTTATCACATTGTTTTATTGACATGATTTTCAAAAAGTTAAAAATATGATTCTCTTTGATATGAATGGACATATGTCAAAGATTTTTGTCTAACTAACTGAGGAAGCCAATAAGATGGTGAAGCTGGTTTAAAGAGCATTTTGATGAACTGGGTATTTATAGGCATTTTGAGAAAAAAGTTAAAATAAGATTTCGAGGTTAGATACAAAACTAGTTAATAGTCTACAGGGCAATAAAATCTTGACATTTTCTTTTCTAAAGGATATAGAAACATTCCTCTAGTGTTGGCTATTTACATTTGTATTTTAACTAAAATTATAGTTAGACATTTAGTTTCTCAGTCAGGCTAGTGACATTTCAAGTATTCAATGGTCATACGTAACTAATGACAAATATATTGGACTGGATAGATATAGAACATTTCCATCGTCAGAAAAAGTCCTTTTGAAAAACAGTTGGGATTTTTAAATATTGCTCTGGTATGATATTGACAGGACATGTCATATTCTCTTTTGCTTTATTTCCAAAGGTAATATAATTTTTTTCTAAAGAATTTTCTCCACATGACCACTGGTTTTCAAATATTTCTGAGGCCCACATTAAGAAATGCATCTTTGGTCAACTAATTTTTGACAAGGAAGCCAAGAATATTCAATGAGTAAAGGATAGTCTCTTCAATAAATGATGTTGGGAAAACGATATTCTTATGCAAAAAAATGAAATTGGATTTCTATCTTGCGTTATTTGCATTCCGTTTTTGCATCACAAAAACTAACTTGAACTAAGGACTTAGGTGTAAGACCCGAAACCATAAAACTCTCAGAAGAAAACATAAGGGGAACATTGGTCTTGACATTGGTCTTAACATTGGTCTTGACAATGAATTTTTTTTCTATATGACACCCAAAGCACAAATGACCAAAGTAAAAATCAACATGTGGGATTCATTTCAGTTCAGTTGCTCAGTTGTGTCCAACTCCTTGCAACCCCGTGAACCGCAGCACACCAGCCCTCCTTGTCCATCACCAACTCCCGGAGTCCACCCAAACCCATATCCACTGAGTCAGTGATGCCATCCAACCACCTCATCCTCTGTCGCCCCCTTCTCCTCCTGCCCTCAATCTTTTCTAGCATCAAGGTCTTTTTGAATGAGTCAGCTCTTGGTATCAGGTGGCCAAACTATTGGAGTTTCAGCTTCAACATCAGTCCTTCCAATGAACACCCAGGACTGATCTCGTTTAGGATGGACTGGTTGGATCTCCTTGCAGTCCAAGGGACTCTCAAGAGTCTTCTCCAACACCACAATTCAAAAGCATCAATTCTTCAGCACTCAGCTTTCTTTGTAGTCCAACTCTCACATTCACACATGACTACTGGAAATACCATAGTCTAGACTAGACGGACCTTTGTTGGCAAAGTAATGTCTCTGCTTTTTAATATGCTGTCTAGGTTGATCAGGGAGAAGGCAATGGCACCCCACTCCAGTACTCTTGCCTGGAAAATCCCATGGACAGAGGAGCCTGGTAGGCTGCAGTCCATGGGGTCGCGAAGAGTCGGAGACGACCGACTGACTTCACTTTCACTTTTCACTTTCATGCATTGGAGAAGGAAATGGCAACCCACTCCAGTGTTCTTGCCTGGAGAATCCCAGGGACAGGGGAGCCTGCTGGGCTGCCATCTGTGGGGTCACACAGAGTCGGACACTACTGAAGCGACTTAGCAGCAGCAGCAGCAGCAGCAGGTTGGTCACAACTTTCCTTCCAAGGAGTAAGCGTCTTTTAATTTCATGGCTGCAGTCACCATCTGCAGTGATTTTGGAGCCCCTAAAAACAAAGTCTGACACTGTTTCCACTGTTTCCCCATCTATTTGCCAGAAAGTGATGGGACCAGATGCCATGATCTTCGTTTTCTGAATGTTGAGCTTTAAGCTAACTTTTTCATTCTCCTCTTTCACTTTCATCAAGAGGCTTTTGAGTTCCTCTTCGCTTTCTGCCATAAGGGTGGTGTCATCTGCATATCTGAGGTTATTGATATTTCTCCCGGCAATGTTACATCAAACTAAAAAGCTTTTGCACAACAAAGGAAATTATCAAACCTACAGAATGAAAGAAAATATTTGCCATAATTCTGATAAGGGGTTAATATACAAATACATATGAGGAACTCATAAAATACAATAACAAAAAATACCCCAAACAATCTGCCAGTGGACTTGAAATAGATATTTTTCTAAAGAAGATATGCAAATGGCCAATAAGTACATAGAAAGGTTTTCAACCTCATTAATCATAAGGGAAATGCAAATCAAAACCACAGTATCATATCTCACACCTATTAGAATGACTATTATTAAAAATACAAGAGATGGGGCTGTGGAGAAAAGGCAACAGCACTCTCAGTGAGAAAGTAAACTAGTATAACTACTATGGAAAACAGTATGGGGGATTTTCAGAAAAATTAAAAATAGAACTCTCATATGATATGACAATTCCATTTCTGGATACATACCCAAAGGAAATGAAATGACTTAGGTGAAGAGATATCTGCACATCCATGTTCATTGCATCATTATTTACAATGGCAAAGACATAGACACAACCTAGGAGTCCAGATGATTATAGAAACACATCTCTAAAGTGCTGAAAGGAAACAAAATGCTGTCAACTTAATTCTATATCCAGTGAAAATATTCTCCAGAAATTAAAGTGACTTTGAAAAAGTGACCCTTAACCTCGTATAGGACTTGAACCCGAACAATAATAGACATCTTCGAGGAAGAGAGAGACACTCCGACCTCCCTTTCTTTTGCAACTCCAGGGATTGCAAAGGCATGAGGTGACCCGCCCACACTGCCAGAACCATTTTAAAAACTATATCCATTAATTGCTTCCTAAACTGTTCATACCTACAGAGAAAATAAAAACTGCCCTCTTTCTAAGGAAATTTTATTTTCCTCTCCTTTTATAAAACATTCAATACATTTCTTATCCTTGAGTTTTGAAACATTGCTTCAGTAATCATCCAAATATGAAAATTGCATCAGGTGTGCACATTAGTTCATGGGGCTCTCACAAAGGTTGGTAGGTGCCCAATATGCTACTGGAGATCAGTGGAGAAATAAAGAGAAAGAATGAAAAGACGGAGACAAAGCAAAAACAACACCCAGTTGTGGATGAGATGTGATGGAAGAAGGGTCCGATGCTGTAAAGAGCAATATTGCATAGGAATCTGGAATGTTAGGTCCATGAATCGAGGCAAATTCGAAGTGGTCAAACAGGAGATGGCAAGAGTGAACATCAACATTTTAGGAATCAGTGAATTAAAATGGACTGGAATGGGTGAATTTAACTCAGATGATCATAATATCTACTATCTGGGGCAAGAATCCCTTAGAAGAAATGGAGTAGCCCTCATAATCAACTAAAGAGTCCGAAATGCAGTACTTGGATGCAGTCTCAAAAACAACAGAATGATCTCTGTTCGTTTCCAAGGCAAATCATTCAATATCACAGTAATCCAAGTCTAAGCCCTGACCAGTAACGCTGAAGAAGCTGAAGTTGAACAGTTCTATGAAGACCTACAAGACCTTCTAGAACTAACACCCAAAAAAGATATCGTCTTCATTATAGTGGACTGGGATGCAAAAGTGGGAAGTCAAGAAACACCTGGAGTAACAGGCAAATTTGACCTTGGAGTACAGAATGAAGCATGTCCAAGGCTAATAGAGTTTTACCAAGAGAACGCACTGGTCATAGCAAACACTGTCTTCCAACAACACAAGAGAAGACTACACACGGACATCACCAGATGGTCAACACCGAAATCAGATTGATTATATTCTTTGCAGTCAAAGACAGAGAAGCTCTATACAGTCAGCAAAAACAAGATCAGGAGCTGACTGTGGCTCAGATCATGAACTCCTTATTGCCAAATTCAGATTTAAATTGAAGAAAGTAGGGAAAACCACTAGACCATTCAGATATGACCTAAATCAAATCCCTAACGATTATACAGTGGAAGTGACAAATAGATTTAAGGGACCAGATCTTATAGACAGAGTGCCTGATGAACTATGGATGGAGGTTTGTGACATTGTACAGGAGACAGGGATCAAGACCATCCCCAAGATAAAGAAATGCAAAAAAGCAAAATGACTGTCTGAGGTGGCCTTACAAATAGTGTGAAGAGAAGCAAAGGAGAAAAAGGAAGATATACCCATTTGAATGTGGAGTTCCAAAGAATAGCAAGGAGAGATAAGCAAGTATTCTTCAGTGATCAGTGCAAAGAATCAGAAGAAGACAATAGAATGGGAAAAACTAGAAATCTCTTCAAGAAAATTAGCGATAACAAGGGAACATTTCATGCAAAGATGGGCTCAATAAAGGACTGAAATGGTATGGACCTAACAGAAACAGAAGATATTAAGAAGAGGTAGCAAGGATACACAGAAAAACTGTACAAAGAAAATCTTCACGACCCAGATTATCATGAAATGTGATCACTCGCCTAGAGCCAGACATCCTGGAATGTGAAATCAAGTGGGCCTTAGGAAGCATCACTGCAAACAGATCTAGTGGAGGTGATGGAATTCCAGTGGAGCTATTTCAAATCCTGAAAGATGATGCTGTGAAAGTGCTGCACTCAATATGCCAGCAAATTTGGAAAACTCAGCAGTGGCCATGGGTCTGGAAAAGGTCAGTTTTCATTCCAATCCCAAAGAAAGGCAATGCCAAAGAATGCTCAAACTACCGCACAACTGCACTCATCTCACACGCTAGCAAAGTAATGCTCAAAATTCTCCACGCTAGGCTTCAGCAATACGTGAACTGTGAACTTCCAGATGTTCAAGCTGGTTTTAGAAAAGGCAGAGGAACCAGAGATCAAATTGCCAACATCCACTGGATGATTGAAAAAGCAAGAGTTCCAGGAAAACATCTATTTCTGCTTTATTGACTATGTCAAAGCCTTTGACTATGTGGATCACAATAAACTGTGGAAAATTCTGAAAGAGATGGGAATACCAGACCACCTGACCTGCCTCTTGAGAAACCTGTATGCAGGTCAGGAAGCAACAGTTAAATTGGATATGGAACAACAGACTGGTTCCAAATTGGGAAAGGAGTACATCAAGGCTGTATTGTCACTGTGCTTATTTAACTTATATGCAGAGTACATTATGAGAAACGCTGGGCTGGATGAAGCACAAGCTGGAATCAAGATTGCCAGGAGAAATATCAATAACCTCAGATATGTGGATGACACCACCCTTATAGCAGAAAGTGAAGAAGAACTAAAGAGGCTCTTGATGAAAGTGAAAGAAGAGAGTGAAAAGGTTGGCTTAAAGCTCAACATTCAGAAAACGAAGATCATAGCGTTCGGTCCCATCACTTCATGGCAAATAGATGGGGAAACAGTGGGAAGAGAGGCGGTCTTTAGTTTTTGGGCTCCAAAATCACTGCAGATGGTGATTGCAGCCATGAAATTAAAAGATGCTTGCTCCTTGGAAAAAGTTATGACCAATCTAGACAACATATTAAAAAGCAGAGACATTACTTTGCCAACAAAGGTCCATCTAATCAAGGCTATTATTTTTCCAGTAGTCTGTATGGATGTGAGAATTGAACTATAAAGAAAGCTGAGCGCCGAAGGATTGATGCTTTAGAACTGTGGTGTTGGAGAAGGGTCTTGAGAGTCCCTTGGACTGCAAGGAGATCCAACCAGTCCATCCTAAAGGAGATCAGTTCTGGGTGTTCATTGGTAGGTCTGATGTTGAAGCTGAAACTCCAATACTTTGGCCACCTGATACCAAGAGCTGACTCATTTGAAAAGACCCTGATGCTGGGAAAGATTGAAGATGGGAGGAGAAGGGGATGACAGAGGATGAGATGGTTGGATGGCATCACCAACTCAATGCACATGAGTTTGAGTAAACTCTGGGAGCTGATGATGGACAGGGAAACCTGGCATGCTGCAGTCCATGGGGTTGCAAAAAGTTGGACACGACTGATCCACTGAACTGAACTGAACTGTGCACATTAGTGACGTTTCCAAGTTTTGTCCTTTCATGTATACGAAACAGAATCAAGGCTTACCGCTTATTTCTCAAGGGATATTATTTCTTTTCTTTTCTTTAAAGTCATATTATTTATAAAATATTGAAAAACACAGTCCAACTTCAGTCGGAGAAATGTTATTCCACTCTTACAGCTTATGTCCTATAGGGCGAACTGTGAGTGTATTTATTCATGAACCCTTTTTTTTTTTAATGACTATGTTCTTCAAAGTGTGTGTGAATCCATCAA
This sequence comes from Bos mutus, assembly GCF_027580195.1. Lineage (NCBI taxonomy): Eukaryota > Metazoa > Chordata > Mammalia > Artiodactyla > Bovidae > Bos > Bos mutus. Next base: position 46,742,951 of record NC_091640.1, on the reverse strand, counting down.
GGCCTCTCCCCTTCTCTCCACTAGTCCCTCCCCACACAAACAGCTTGAAACCTGTGTTCACAGCCTCACTTACATCAAACTACCTTCCACAGAGCTTCTAACTCGTCATGCAAGGATGCAGGAGAGTTTTCAAGAATGACAAGAAAGATCCTTGCCTAACAGATAACTCATCTCTAAACATATATTGTCAAAACTCCATTTTTTCTTTCAGCAAGGGTTTATTGGGGCCTGTGCTGCAGCAGGGGGAACAAGAACAAGCAACAGCTTCCCTTGCTTGATGTCTCTCTGAAGCAGGTCAAGCTTGTTCTTACATGGGGTGAAGGTAGCTGTGTGTCCAGGGTTCTGGCTGGGCGGATGGCTTAGGTGGTTTGCCCACCCCTCTGGTGGTGTTGAGCTCAGGGGGGCATGCTCAGTACCCTGCTTTTGTTCCCAACACTCTATTTCTGTTCCAGGCTCTTCAAAAGTGGCAGTTGGGTTTTTTGGTCTCTCTGTATCTTTTGTCTAGAATTTGCTCCAACCCTCTGTGCATGCATTTATTTTTAGTCCCATATAGTTTCTTTGTATTTTGTTTCTCCTTTGCAGTTATTTTTAGTCCTGTATAGTTTCTTTGTATTTTGTTGCTCACTTGCAGTTATTTTTAGTCCCATATAGTTTCTTTGTATTTTGTTGCAAGGAGAGGTGTGTCCAGGTGCAAGCACTGTAGCAGTGCAGCAAAGATCCCAGGCCCTCACCTGTCCAGTTCCCCTCTGAGAGACTCCACGCCCTTATTTTTAAGGGGCAAGTGGCCAAAGGCTCTTCTGAAACTTTTTCCTGCTGGACAGGGGCCACAGACCCTAGCATACTCTCGAGGTGTAAAAGTCCTTCGCTGACTGTTTCAAGGAATTGTAGGGACCTGGGCCACTCTCTGTTGGAATGGGCTGAATTCCTTGAGCCATCATGAGTCTTACTTCAAAATTTTGGAGTCTAAAAAACACAAACTTAACCAAAAGGTTAAGCTAACAAGGGCTAAAAAGGAGGTAAACTACAATAACCATTAAAGGGTCTAGAAAGAGAAGGAACCAGGTTAACTTTGGGAGGCCTTCTTTAACTGTTGACCAGACAGGGAGTGATATTGCCCCTGCCAAGAAGCCATTCTGCTTGGGTGTACATTTTTGTTAATCTCCAGGTTAAAGTTTATCATGTTTCTCTAATTTTAGAATAGAGGGTCTCAACCTGTTGGTGCCAGGTCTCCTTCTTGGACCAAAAGGTCTTAGACACAGGTTTACAACAGTAAAGAAGACAATGGAGCCCTAGATTAAATACAGCATCAATCAATATGACTGGAAAGGAAAGGGTTAGAAGAAAATGAAAACCTCCTGTTAGAAAATTGTTTATACCTTGTAGCATCCAAGAGAACAAACTAGAGTCAATTTTCAATTTCCCCACCCATATTGAATAGCAAGGATTGGTTGTTCACTGTTTGCTAAAGTCAAGTGGGCTGTTATCGAATTTTCTCAATATTGGGTTCTGCCTGGTATGGGCATCAGGGCTTTTCTTTGCCTCCCGATCCGCCCTGTTGTTCCTGTGGGTAATTTTAGAATTACCTTTTGATGCCCATGGCAGTGAATGACTGCTACTAGTTTCGGTTTTTGAGTCACTTCTATGAGATGTAAAATCTCAGCCCCGTATTTTTTTTAACTTATTTTGAATTGGAGGATAGTTGCTTTACAATATTGTGTTGGTTTCTGCCATACAACAGCATGAAACAGCCATAAGTATACATATGTCTCCTCATTTTTTAACCTCCCCCAACTTCCTCCCACTTCATCCCACCCCTCTAGGTTGCCCCAGAGCATCAGGTTGAACTCCCTGTATTATACAAGAACTTCTCATTAGCTCTCTCTTTTTATATATGGTAATGTGTATGTTTCAGTGCTACTCTCTCAATTCATCCCACCCTCTCCTTCCCCTGCTGTTTCCAAAGTCTGTTCTCTTCGTCTGAGTCTCTATTCCTGCCCTGCAAATAGGTTCATCAGTACCATTTCTCTAGACTTCATATATATACGTGTTAATATACAAAATTTGTTTTTCTCTTCCTAACTTCACTCTGTACAATAGGCTCTAGGTTCATCCACCTTACTAGAACCGACTCAAACATATCTTTTTTATGGTTGAGTAATATTCCATTGTATATACATACCACAACTTATTTATCCATTCATCTATCGATGGACACTTTGGTTGGTTCCATGTCCAAACTATTGTGAATAGTTCAGCCCCATGTTTAACAGGGGAATTTTTTACATTTAAATTTTTTGCATTTAAGGATTGGGATGTATAGGGACCCCTGCCTCATTTACTGCTCTGTGTCTGGTATCATTGACATTCCCCATTTGGCCTAATAATTGGCAGAATAGGGTACTGCCTGGAAACTGACAGGGCACTAAGAGGCCATGTTTTAAATCTGTGAGGGATTGCAAACCCATTTTTGCTTCCAGCTTTATGGGGTACTGTCTCTTGTCAGGATGAGCAACTTCTGCTTAAGGCTACTTTTTACAGGTTGGACGTTTGTAGCCTTCTCGGGGATGCCTTTGTCCCAAACTGCAGGGTTTGCTGTGTGTAGACTCTGGCAGGGAATAGGCCCTTGTTCCTCCAGCTGATTTGTTTTCATCAGAGTCGAGAGAAGAAGCTGCTCAGGGTCTCCTAGTCATAATATGTCTCCGAGGGAGCTCAGAGGGTCTCTTCCCAGTACACGGTAGAACACTCAGGCACACCCGAAAAGGCATGTGAGACCAAATGCTATTCAAGTTGGCAAATGAGGCCCAGCAAAGCAACAGGTGTGCGTGGGAGACTCCATCAACACCAGTCACAGCACGGCTTTTGGAGGAGATAGGCCGAGGGTGAGAGATCAGGATAGAGTTAAGTAGCTCCTGTATCAGTTTAAAAGTTGATTTTTTTTACCTGCCATGTCAAGGATCACCCAGGGCTCCTCAATAGAGATAAAAATCTCATTGTAGGGAGAGCTGCCAGAATCTCCAGGCCACCCCAGTCATCCAGTGTGGCCATCTCCACAGTGGGAGCTGTCCCCTCCCCTTCAGGACTGAGGGCAGTCCCACTTCCAATGACCTGTTTGTCTGCAGACTGGACATGGACCAGGGGGTTCTTTTTGACATTCTCAGGCTCAGTGACTGGTTGACTTACATTTGAAGCATTCCCCCTTGCTGGTTTTACCTCCAGGCAGATGGCTAAACTTCCTAGGGACCCCTTGGGTTGTCCTGAGGTTGCAAGGCACGGCTGACAGCTGTGGCCTCAGTTTAGCTTGAGCTGTGGCCTGCCCATTTTCATGTCAGTTTCTCTCTTCCTCCTCAGCTTGATCTCAGTTATTAAGTATCCAAAAGGCCACCTCTAGGAGCTGGGGGATCAGGCTTTGTGGGCCTAATTGTGCCTCTAATTTTGGGGCGGACTGTTGTCCCAGTAGGGATTGGCCCTCAGGAGTGGAAGAATCAATATTAGCAAATGTTCTAAAAGCCCTCTCAAGCGGCCCCCTGAAAGAGGGGTGGATTTTCTTTATCTTCTTGGGTCACTCCTTTAATGTTTTCATTAAGCCAGTTAACTGGCTTTTTGATATACTTCCTCATCCCTTCTAATACACATTGGATTGTGTGCTACCTGGCTTCTGTTCCCCCCTGGGAATTATAACTCCAGCAGGGCTACTGATCTGGAAGAGGCAGTCATCTCCACCCATAACAAAATGTTCAGGTTGGTCCCTGGCAAGGTGGTCAGTGCACCCCTCTCAGTTCAGTTCAGTTCAGTCATTCAGTCGTGTCCAACTCTTTGCGATCCCAGGGACTGCAGCACGCCAGGCCTCCCTGTCCATCGCCAACTCCCTGAGTTTACTCAAATTCATGTCTATTGAGTCGGTGATGCCATCCAACCATCTCTTCCTCTATTGTCCCCTTCTCCTCCTGCCTTCAATCTTTCCCAGCATCAGGGTCTTTCCAAATGAGTCAGTTCTTCGCATCAGGTGGCCAAAGTATTGGAGTTTTAGCTTCAGCACCAGTCCTTCCAATGAACACTCAGGACTGATCTCCTTTAGGATGGACTGGTTGGATCTCCTTGCAGTCCAAGGGACTCTCAAGAGTCTCCTCCAACACCACAGTTGGAAAGCATCAATTCTTCAGCACTCAGCTTTCTTTATAGTCCAACTTGCACATCTATACATGACTACTGGAAAAACCATAGCCTTGACGGACCTTTGTTGGCAAAGTAATGTCTCTGCTTTTTCATATGCTGTCTAGGTTGGTCATAACTTTCCTTTCAAGGAGCAAGCGTCTTTTTATTTCATGGCTGCAGTCACCATCTGCAGTGATTTTGGAGTCCCCCTAAATCAGAGCACCCCTCTGCTGCTGCCCAAATTCTCTGCTTTTCCTCAGAGGTACAGCAAGTAGATAGGACTATTTGGATATCCCTCCAAGTTAAATGAGAGGCCAGAGTCAAGGTCTGAAACCCTTCAACCAACTTATTAGGGTCTTAAGAAAACCATCTCAGTCTCTGAAGTCGTGTTTGACTCTTGCAATCCAATGGACTGTAACCTGCCAAACTCCTCTGTCCATGGGATTCTCCAGGCAAGAATACTGGAGTGGGTTGTCATTTCCTTCTCCAGAGGATCTTCCCGACACAAGAATCGAACCCTGGTCTACTACATTGCAGGCAGATTCTTTACCAACTGAGCTATGAGGGACGCCCTCTGTTTGCATTGGTCTAAACTGGTTAAAGAGAAGGGCACATATTCTCTGATTGTCCCTTCACCATTTGCCTGGGGCATATGGGGGATGTACTTTTCCTGATTTGGGGTAATAGGAATTTCCACTACGGGTTACCCTGGAGGGATTAGTCTCTCCTTCCTAGGATAATGGGATATAAATGAACATAGGGAGGTGGAGTGTGGGATTGGTCAGAGGTTTCTGGAGAAGTAGGTGCCTCTGAAGAAATAGGTGGCTCCGGAGAAGAAGGGGAAACTTGGTTTCACCCTGAAAATTGAGGCAGGTTAACAGGGAATCATCTAAAATGTCGGGAGTGTTTTCTGATTCCCCAGGCCACAGGGAGCAGGGTTTTGGTAAAGGACCATGAAGACTTGGCCGTATGGAACTTCAGTCCATTTTCCCATCTTGTGACAGTAAAGATCCAATTGCAAGACAGTACTGTAATTCAGAGACCCATTTACAGGCCATTTTTCTCCATCCCACCAACTTAACAGGCAGTGTTATGACAAAGTTTAAGTTTTCTCCTTTTTAGCCCATTTATTTTTTTTTAATTTCCAATTTTTAAAAATACATTCCAGAGGTGTTTCTTCTGGCTTAGAAGAGGAGGTTACTGAATAACCTGCAACCGAGAGCACTCCTGGAAATGACGCTCAGAGACATTTACTAGGACCTTTCTGTCTAAAGGGGATCAGAGTGTCCTCTGAATGCCCCTCTTACTTAATGGGATTCTGAGTGTCCTCTACTCTCCCACTGATGCCTATCCAGATGTCTCTGGTTGTCCCTTGTGCCAAGTGTCCTCAATAGGGGATGTTTGAACCAGTGCCAGCGTGTTGCCAGGGCTGTCCTTGAGGGAGATCTGTTGTCTATAAAGCTTATGTCCGATAACAATTTTCCCTATGTTGGGCTATATTCCTTGAGGCTGAGCATCTATAAAGCGTAGGACATGGACTGCTTAGAAGTGGCCAGCCCAATAGGTAGTCTGTAACAAAGTATGAGGCTGCCAAGGCCTGAAGTGAAGGGGATCTTAGAGCTGCAAAATGGAACTCCTGGAGGAGCTGGAGTTCGATGCAATGGAAAATGCCTTCTGGGTCAGGACCTGAGGCCCTAGAGGTGGGAGTATTCCCATGGGGGATTTTTTTGGACATAGAGTAAGGTGAGAGACTAGAGAGCAGAAAATCCCCAAATCCCCAAATCCCCAAAACTGGGGAGAGCCTGATGATTCTTTCTGACATAGGCAACAGTTTTGACAATGTTTCCCATGTCATTTAACATACCAACCCACTGAGATTAGAATCTCTTTTTGGGATGCTCCAGTAGCACTTTGAAGGACCCCCTCAAAGTAGCTGGAGATTAAAAGAACTTTAAGTAGAATTTGATATTTGGGAAGTCTGTCAAAACTTTTGAAAAGCTTTAAAACACCCAGTCTGATAGACTCAAAGGCCACTGTGGAACAATTATCCCTTGAGTTAGGTGAAAAAAGAGAAGATTTCAAAAACAATTACAGGACTTCCCTGGCCCAGGGATCAAGAATCAGCCTGCCAATGCAGGGGACATGGGTTTCATCCCTGGTTCAGGAAGATCCCACATGCCGTGGAGTAACTGAGCCCATGTGCCGCAACTACTGAGCCCGTGTGCCCAGAGCCCATGCTACACAAGAGAAGCCATCGCAATAAGAAACTCGTGCACTGCAACAAAAAGTAGCTCCCACTCACTGCACCTAGAAAAAACCCAGGCGGGAGTGAAGATTCGGGGCAGCCAAAAATAAATAAATAAAATTGAAAAAACAAAACAAAACAGATCACTTAAAGGCACAGAAACTCACATAATCCGATATCAAAGGCTGCATTCCAGGAAAAGTTTGTTCTCTTATGAAAGAGAGAAACTAAATCCAGTCTTGCATCAGCTTGCTCTTAACAAAATCCATTTACCTAATTAAATTTAATCCAACCTTAGAAAATCCTGAACACATACAAAATTCTTTTCTCAGTGTTCCTCTTCTGCAGACCTCATGCAACTTTCTGTAGTCATACTTTGTCCCTTATTCTTCCCATTTAGAAATAACCAGCTTTAGGACAAAAATCACCTTTTTTCCTTTAACAAAATATATTTCCATTCCTCGTACCTTCTTTTCTGAAAACACACCTCCTACTTTGCTTAAGCAACCATGAACTGTCTTTACATTAGTATTCTATAGATTGCTAGAGAACATCTCAAAGTGGCACCAAAGAGCTTTAGTTTCTCTCTCACAAGAAGACAAAAGTAGGTAAATTTTAGACCTGTTTAGAAACTTAAACTTCCCAATAGTTTATATTATTTGAAATGGCCTGGATGCTCAATGAATTCTTATCATTTAACTTAATTTTAACTTACCAAGATTTAAAGAGACTGTTTCAGATGGATGTTTCTAAAACATAATTATTTCTGTAGAGTTTGCCCCAAATTTCTTATCCCAATTATATTTACTTGAAAATTTAATCATATCAGGTTATTTTTCCTGTTGACAAATTTCATAATAAAAACAAACGTTCTTATTGACTTCCAGGAACCCTAGGGAAAATTAATGTGTTATACTTAATTCTGATGACTCTAAAGACAGGTTTGTATTAATTAAATCCATAAGCTTAAGCTAGCTCCAAGATCAGATATTAATTCAATATTGAGTATTTCCCAGATCACATGAACACAAGTTGATTCTGGTGGGACAGAACCAGAGTTTTCCCACTTGAATTTAAAATGGTCCCTTTTTTCCCCCTCAGTCTGGGGCACCTCAGAAGAGTCAGGTAATTCCTGAAAGCCCAAGCAGAATAATTACACTCCAAGGCCCAGAACAGAGATGCAAGCCCCGTTGAGCTCAGGCAGAAAGAATAGTTGCATTGCAATGGCAGAGAGGAGAGAAATGCAAGCTCCTCCAGCCCAGGTAGAACACTTATATTGCAAAAGCAGAAGAGGGAAAAATACAAACTCCTTTCTTTTGTTTTTGTTCTTTAAAATCCCACAGAGTAACTCAAGGCTGGAGTTTCAGGCAATGAGAACTGCAGTTGTATTTCAAGATTTAAATGCTCCACTATGCCCACAATTTTGGCAGAGAATTGCAGGAGCACTTGGCCAGACAAAACTACATAAAACAAACAAACCAATGACAAAAACTTAAAGACACAAGAAGTTTTCAGGATAAAGGGGACAGGAGTGCAAATATAAGGATCAAGAGAGAGGTAAAGAAAGGAGGGACAGAGAAGACTGAAAAAAGGAAAAGAGACAACAGCAAAATAAAGATGAGATTACTAGAAAGGTAGGACTACACAATATGAGATTTAAGCCTCTATCACTCCTGTCAGGGGGAGCCTGATGAACCATCTGTGTAAGACACACCTCTCCCACTTTTGCTTGTCACCCATCAAGGTGAGCCATTGCCAGCTAGAGGGGCCAGGTCTCACAAGCTGAAAAGTGATGCTGTAGCTGCCCGAAGTCTACTCTCTCAAAAGGATGGAACAGAGAGAGGAGAGGCAGAGAGAACAAGTAAAGAGGCTTCAGAAGAAGGAAAAGGACAAGTTGGAGGGAAAAGCATTGTCTGAATGCGGGTACTGAGGCCCCCAGAAGCCAGGAAGCCAGACTTCCCAACCTCGGTGAAGCTGAAACAAGATGGTCAGGTGGCCACTTGTCACCCATGGGGAAGTTGCATCCAGTGGTCCAGGAGGTGCCAAGAACCTCTCCCCAGAAGGGCACAACTGTCCTACATTGTGAGCCCTAAAGCTGGTAATGGCCAGTGTTCCTGGCCTTCCTCGATCAATAGAAAGTGACTAGAGTTCAGACAAGAAATTCAGGCAAAGTGTTATTGGGGCCCTTGCTGCAGCAGGTGGGAAAGAGATAAAACAACAATTTCCCTTGCCCACTTGCTCCCCTAAAATTATTTTTTATGTTGCTTAAAAAGAACATATCCTTTAAAAAAAAAGTGCATCTTGTCATTCTTTTAAAACTATCAACTCTGTCGGTGGAAAAAGTTTTAATCATAGGCATTCTGTGTTGGTATAAATGTCTCTCTGCCAACAGTTGTTGAAATATAAGAATAGAGAGGTTTTACAAAATAAATTTACAAAATATTTTTGGATCTTATCCAAAAATAGAATGAAATCTGGTTTTTACTCTGTCTCTGTTATCAATGTCATGTTCTAATTTACCCTAAATGGTATCAAAATGTTTGCCCCGTCTTCCTAACTTGACCTGTGAACAGTTTTCCTGCTTCCATTCCTGCAGCCACATAGACCAGGATAGGAATCTTGCCCCATCGTTTACTGCTGTATGATTTTAGGAAAGGTATTGGACATGCACATGTTCAAGCCTTGTCTCCTCATCTGTAAAATGGGAACAGTAATACCTTCTCAGAATGAAAGTGGACCATGTGTGGAAAAGATTGCCTTAGTCAGGTTTCCTTGATTAAGAGATTGTTAGTTTTGTTTGTTTCTAAGAGAATGAATAATTAACAAAACAAAGTAACTTACCTATATTAGTTTTAAAAATGAAGGCAGTGGATTTTTCTGGAAGAATAGTGGGGTAATTTATGTCATTAAGCCAAAGAAACACTGAACAGCACGGTTCAGAAAGGGCAGATACCGGTGCAGCTTCAGGGACCTTAGCAGCTGTTCCTTTCGTTCAAAAATGTCCTGCCATTAACATGACTCATCTTTAAACTTTTTTAGCCCTACACGTCACTCAGCATAGATTTTCAAGAAAAAGAAACTGATCACTTCCCTCTGGCTAACAGATGGGTCTTTCTCAGTTTCCTCTCCTCCAGATCCAATCAGCTGTGGCTAGGGAGGAGGTTCCCATATCTCAAATAGGTTCGCAGGGCCTAGGAGGAAAGCAAGGTTCATATGTACCCCACAATGTATGTGGTTCCAGTGCATGGAAGTGCACATAATGAGTGGTTAATGAATATTTGCAATTTTTGTTATTGTTGAGAGTGTAACCTGTCATTTTCAGACTCCATGTGTTTGATTATATCATTTTTAACCACTGAAGTATTATTCTTCCTCTATTTGAATGAAAATGAAATAATCATTCATTTATTCTTTAATCCAGAAAATATTTATTTCATGCTTTCATATGAATCAAATGGTGTTCTTGGCAATGGGGATGGAGTGAAAAACAAAGTCCCTGCCTTCAAGGAACTTATATTCTAAAGGGGGTGGGGACTCTGGGAAGAACTGTACCTGTAAACCATGAATTAATATAATGTGAGGTAGTAAGAAGTTCCACAGTTTGAGGGAATAAATAATGACAGAGGAGGAAGAATGAGGTCTAAATGTGAGAGATAAATAGGGTCTGTGGGCTGAGGTAAGGAATTTAATTTTTATTTCTAGAGTGCTGTAAACCTGCTAAAAGATTGTGAATAGGGAGATGGTGAGATCAGAATTATATTTATAAAAAGTCATCCTGGCTATTACATGGAGAATGATTGGAGTGGAACAAGATAAAAAGCAAGATAGAAAGACAGTTGGCAACTGCGGTCACCCAGGACAACGGTGGCAGTAGCCGCGAAGTAGTTAAGAATGATCAGAGTTAGGACGTTTATGTGTTTTGTTGCATTATGAAATATTTCAAGCACACAAGTATAGAGGATAATAGATTGATACCTACTTTCCAATTCTATCATATCTTAACATTTTGCCATATTTGCTTCAGATCTTTTTTTTTTGAGAGAAAACTTTACAAATATAGTAAACCCCCCAAGAATAGCCTCCAGATCCTAGTCCCTTCTTCTCAGAGGGATCCACTTTCCTGGTTTTAATACTCATCATTCGCGTGTATGTTTTCGAACTTCTAGCATGTATTTACATATCCATAACTATACAGCATTATTTTCCCCTTTTGCAAAACTTATATAAAAGGTATGTAACTTTTACAGCTTGATTTTTTCACTTAGCATTTTTTAGGGGGTTGTCCATATTCATATATGCAATTCTGGCTTATTCATTTCTTTCATACTCTAAACATAGCATTCTTTTGCAGGAACACACTACAATACATATAGTCATTCTGTCCTTGACAGACAAGTTATTTTTAATTTTTTGCTGTTACAGTGAAGTAATAAATATTCTTGTACATATCTCCTGGTGCACATGTGCATGTATAAAAGTTTCTCTAAGTTAGTGCTTCCTAACCTTTTTCAGATCATGCACACAAAAAAAATAATAATATTTCTGAGGCATGTTCATAAACTGGAGGGGGTCTAGGAATGTCTACACATGGAGCTTGGTGAAAAAGATCATTACTTTTTTCTTATTATAAGAAAAATGGAATACTAAAGTATTAAGGAAAATGTAAATCTTAAATTTGTTTAAAACTTCCAAACAGAAAACTTCACGAGTTTTAATGAAAAGCTTGAGAGGACTTCTGTGGTCAGATTTAATGTTTGAATTGTCTGTATTTCCTGGTCAAGACATGTTAATGACAATATCTTCAAATTCTTGCAGACACAATTTAAGATATTTTGTATTTTTCAATCATTCAAAAGTTGAAATTATATTTTAAAAATCCAGTAGCCAGTCTCTTTCTATCATTGACAAATTTAATTTTGAAATCTTTTTTTTTTTTGAAATCTTTTTATGACAAATAAAATAGGTTTTAGATTCCAGTTCTGTAGATAGAACACAGTTCCCTCCTGTATACTCCAGTTTCCTTTATTATTAGCATCTTTTAAAAATGTCAACGTTTATCTTCTATTGGAGTGTAGTTGATTTACAATGTTGTGTTAGTTCAGGTTTACAGCAAAGTGATTCAGTTACACATATGCAAATATCCATTCTTTTTCAGATTCTTTGCCCATGTAGTTTATTACAGAGCACTGAGTGGAGTTTCCTGTACTATGCAGTGGTTACCGTCTTGTGTTAATGTATGTCACAACTGGGCTTCCCGGGCGGTGCTAGTGGTAAAGAACCCACCTGCTAATGCAGGAGACTTAAGAGACAGGCTTTCAATCCCTGGGTTGGGAATCCCTTGGAGGAGGGCATGGCAACCCACTCCAGTATTCTTGCCTGGAGAATCCCATGCACAGAGGAGCCTGGTGGGCTACAGTCCATGGGGTTGCAAAGAGCTGGACATGACTGAAGCAACTTGGCACACACACATGCATGTCACAACTAATGAACAGATACTGAGTCGTTAGTACTAAAGTTCACACTTGATTCAGATTTCCTTAGTTCTTATACATTATCCTTTTTCTATACCAGGATCCAGCCAGAATATCATATTACAAGGGTCCCCAACCCTGGGACATGGACCAGTATGGGCCCATGGTCTGTTAGAAACCAGGCTGCACAGCAGGTGAGTAGTGGGCAAAGCTGGTTCTTTTGCGTTTACAGAACTTCCCATTGCTCACATTACTGCCTGAGCTCTGCTTCATGTCAGATCATCGTAAAAGCAATGTACTTAAATCATCCCCAAACTATCTCCCCCATCCTATTCATGGGGAAATTATTTTCCATGAAACCAGTCCCTGGTGCCAAAAGGGATATGGACTGCTTCCACATCATGCTTAGTTGTTGTGTCTCCTCAGACTCTTCTTTGCTGTGACAGTTTCTCTCACTTCCTTATTTTCAATGACCTTGACGCTTTTAAAGAATACTGGTCAAATGGTTTGTAGAATGCTCCTTCACTGAGATTTGCCTGATAACTTTCCCCATGATTAAACTGGGGATGTGTGTGTTGTGTGTGTAGGGGGGCTTCCCAGGTGGTGCTAGTGGTCAAGAACCCAGCTGCCAACACAGGAGACCTAATAGATGTGGGTTCGATCCCTGAGTTGGGAAGATCCCCTGGAGGAGGGCATGGCAACCCACTCCAGTATTCTTGCCTGGAACATCCCATGGACAGAACAACCTGGCGGGCTACAGTCAATAGGATAGCAAAGAGTCGGACACGACTGAAGTGACTTAACTTGAAGTGAGCTTGACTTAGCTCACACATGTGCGTGTTTTGAGAGGAAGATCACAGAGGTAAACTGCCATTCTCATCACATAATATCAAGGGTATGTACAGTCATTATGGCTTCTTTTTTTTAATTATTTATTTATTTGGCTGCGTCCAGCCTTAACTGGGGCACTCAGGATCTTCCTTGCATCATGTGGATCTTTTGCTGCAGTCCACAGACTCTCTAGTTAAGACTTGCAGGCTCAGTTGTTGTGGCATATGGGCTCTCCAGTTGTGCTCAGGCTCCAAAGCGCTGGGGCTTAGTTGCTCCTAGATATGTGGGCTCTTAGTTCCCTGAACAGGGATCACACCTGAGTCCCCTGCATTGCAAGGAGGATTCTTAACCCATTAAACCACCGGGGAAGACCCCATCATGGCTTATTATATCTCATCAGAGCCTGAGAGATGATAAAACACTGTTTCAAGACAATCTCTGTCATAGAGAAGTAAAAGAGACTTGTAGCAGCTTCCGGTCCTTTAAAATTTTGTTGAAACTCAGAAACAAAAAAACCAAATAACCTGATTTAAAAATGAGTACAGGAACGAATGGTTTCCCAGGTGGCACTAGTGGTAAAGAACCTGCCTGCCAATGCAGGAGACATAAGAGACTGGGTTCGATCCCTGGGTCTGGAAGATCCGCCGGAGGAGGGCATGGCAACCCACTCCAGTATTCTTGCGTGGAGAATCCCATGGACAGAGCAGCCTGGCAGGCTTACAGTCCATATGTCACAAAGAGTCGTACATGACTAAAGCGACTTCGCATGCATGCACAAAGGACTGAATAGACATTTCTCCAAAGAAGTTATACTGAAGGCCAATAAGTGCATGAAAAGATGCTCAATATCACTAACCATTCAGTTCAGTTCAATTCAGTTCAGTCGCTCAGTGGTGTCCAACTCTTTGCGACCCCATGAATCGCACCACGCCAGGCCTCCCTGTCTGTCACCAACTCCCGGAGTTCACTCAGACTCAAGTCCATCGAGTCGGTGATGCCATCCAGCCATCTCATCCTCTGTTGTCCCCTTCTCCTCCTGCCCCCAATCCCTCCCAGCATCAGAGTCTTTTCTAATGAGTCAACTCTTCTCATGAGGTGGCCAAAGTACTGGAGTTTTAGCTTCAGCATCATTCCTTCCAAAGAACACCCAGGGCTGATCTCCTCTAGAATGGACTGGTTGGATCTCCTTGCAGTCCAAGGGACTCTCAAGAGTCTTCTCCAACACCACAGTTCAAAAGCATCAATTCTCTGACACAGCCTTCTTCACAGTCCAACTCTCGCATCCATACGTGACTACTGGAAAAACCATAGCCTTAACTAGATGGACCTTTGTTGGCAAAGCAATGTCTCTGCTTTTCAGTATGCTGTCTAGGTTGGTCATAACTTTTCTTCCAAGGAGTAAGCATCTTTTAATTTCATGGCTGCAGTCACCATCTGCACTGATTTTGGAGCCCCCAAAAATAAAATCTGACACTGTTTCCACTGTTTCCCCATCTATTTCCCATGAAGTGATGGGACCAGATGCCATGATCTTCATTTTCTGAATGTTGAGCTTTAAGCCACTTTTTCACTCTCCACTTTCACTTTCATCATGAGGCTTTTTAGTTCCTCTTCACTTTCTGCATAAGGGTGGTGTCATCTGCATATCTGAGGTTATTGATATTTCTCCCGGCAATCTTGATTCCAGCTTGTTTCTTCCAATCCAGCGTTTCTCATGATGTACTCTGCATGTAAGTTAAATAAACAGGGTGACAATATGCAGCCTTGACGAACTCCTATTCCTATTTGGAACCAGTCTGTTGTTCTAACTGTTCTAACAGTCCAGTTCTAACTGTTGCTTCCTGACCTGCATACAGATTTCTCAAGAGGCAGATCAGGTGGTCTGGTATTCCCATCTCTTTCAGAATTTTCCAGTTTATTGTGAGCCACACAGTCAAAGGCTTTGGCATAGTCAATAAAGCAGAAATAGATGTTTTTCTGGAACTTTCTTGCTTTTTCTATGATCCAGCAGATGTTGGCAATTTGATCTCTGGTTCCTCTGCCTTTTCTAAAACCAGCTTGAACATCAGGAAGTTCACGGTTCACATATTGCTGAAGCCTGGCTTGGAGAATTTTGAGCATTACTTTTACTAGCGTGTGAGATGAGTGCAATTGTGCGGTAGTTTGAGCATTCTTTGGCATTGCCTTTCTTTGGGATTGGAATGAAAACTGACCTTTTCCAGTCCTGTGGCCACTGCTGAGTTTTCCAAATGTGCTGCCATATTGAGTGCAGCACTTTCACAGCATCATCTTTCAGGATTTGGAATAGCTCCACTGGAATTCCATCACCTCCACTAGCTTTGTTCGTAGTGATGCTTTCTAAGGCCCACTTGACTTCACATTCCAGGATGTCTGGCTCTAGGTCAGTGATCACACCATCATGATTATCTGGGTCGTGAAGATCTTTTTGTATAGTTCTTCTGTGTATTCTTGCCACCTCTTCTTAATATCTTCTGCTTCTGTTAGGTCCATACCATTTCTGTCCTTTATCGAGCTCATCTTTGCATGAAATGTTCTAGGGAATTGCAAATCAAACAACAAGGAGATATCATCTGATACCTATTATGATGGATAGTATTAAACACCAGAATATAACAAGGGTGGATGAGCATGTGGAGAAGTTGGAACCATTGCACACTGCTGGCAAGAATGTAAAATGGCACAGCTGCTTTGGAAAACATGACAACTCCTCAAAAAATAAAATTACCATATGATCCACTAATTTCACTCCTGGGTATATACACCCCAATATTGAAAGCAGGATTTAGGAGAGAGATTTGTTCGCATTAGTCACAATAAAAAGTGGAACCAACCTACTATTGACTCAATGTCTGTGTCCCTCAAAAACCCATTTGTTGATGCTTCAATCCCCATTGTGATGCTATTTGGAGGTGGGGCCTCTGGGCAGTAATTAGGTTTGGTTGAGGTCATGAAGATGGAAGCCCTAGGATTGGATTAATGCCCTTATAAGATCAAGAAACCAGAGATCTCTCTCCCCATCACTTATGGAAATAGTAAGAAGATGGTCAAATGCAAACCAGGAAGGGGAGCCTCATCAGACACCAAATGCTAGCACCTTGATCTTGTATGTCCCAGCCTCCAGAACTATGAGAAATAAATGTTAACTGTTTGAGCCACACAGTCTGTGGTATGTCGTTTCATTAACCCAATCTGATTAAGATACAACCTAATTGTTCATGGACAGATAAACGGATAAACAAAATATGGTATACACATACAATGGAATATTATTCAGCCTTAAAAGAGAAGAAAATTTTGCCATATGCTACATTATGAATGAGCCAGTCACAAAAAGACACATACCATGTAATTCCATTTATATGAGGTACCTAGAGTAAAGTTAAGGTGGAATATTTTGCCATATGCTACATTATGGATGAGCCAGTCACAAAAAGACACATACCATGTAATTCCATTTATATGAGGTACCTAGAATCAAGTCAAGGTGGATATGTTTTGCTCTTTCGCTCAGGCCCGTGGCGCCGGCAGGATGGGCAAGTGTCGCGGTCTTCGTACTGCCAGGAAGCTCCGAAGCCACCAACGAGACCAGAAGTGGCATGATAAGCAGTACAAGAAAGCCCATCTGGGCACAGCCCTGAAGGCCAACCCTTTTGGCGGCGCTTCTCACGCCAAGGGAATTGTGCTGGAAAAAGTAGGAGTTGAAGCCAAACAGCCAAATTCTGCCATCAGGAAGTGTGTCAGGGTTCAGCTAATCAAGAATGGCAAAAAAATCACTGCTTTGGTACCCAATGATGGTTGCTTGAATTTTATTGAGGAAAATGATGAAGTTCTGGTTGCTGGATTTGGTCGCAAAGGTCATGCTGTTGGTGACATTCCTGGAGTCCACTTTAAGGTTGTCAAAGTAGCCAATGTCTCTCTTTTGGCTTTATACAAAGGTAAGAAGGAAAGACCAAGATCATAAATTTTGATGATGAAAGCACGATAGTAATAAATTTTCCTATACCAAAAAAAAAAAGGTGGATATGTTTTATGTGTTATTCTACTTAAGTAGGACATTCCACAGAGAAGGCAATGGCACCCCACTCCAGTACTCTTGCCTGAAAAATCCCATGGACGGAGGAGCCTTGCAGGCTGCAGTCCATGGGGTCGCTAGGAGTCGGCCACGACTGAGCAACTTCACTTTCACTTTTCACTTTCATGCATTGGAGAAGGAAATGGCAACCCACTCCAGTGTTCTTGCCTGGAGAATCCCAGGGACGGGGGAGCCTGGTGGACTGCCGTCTCTGGGGTCGCACAGAGTCAGACACGACTGAAGCGACTCAGCAGCAGAGTAAAGTTAAGGAGAAAGCAGAATGGTGTTTGTCAGGGGTTGGGGGGAAGAAGAGAATAGGGAGTTACTGCTTAGTGAGTATAGCGCTTCAGTTTAGCAAGGTGAAAGGAGTTCAGGAGATGAACGGTGGTGATGGTTGTACAAAATGTGACTATACTTAATGGCACTGTATTGTACACTTGAAAGGGTTTAAGATGGTAAATTTTAGGTTGTGTATATTTTATCACAATTTTTTAAATTGTAGAAGGCTTCCCCTATCATGCTCAACGTTGGTAAATGTTCCATATGTATTTAAAATAATGCATTTTCTGCAAGTCCCATTCTGGGTCTTCTCACAGGCCCACCTCAGACAGATATGGTTGAGTCTGATCAGAACTGGGACCTGGGGACAAATCAGCGCACCCCACCTGGCAGGGAGCTACTGCAGTGTTTGGACAAGGATTTCTCCTGGTGACTTTAGGAAAAAACAGTCATCCGTCTTTTATTAATCATATGAAATTCTTCTGATAAAGCTGCACACAAGGCATGTGGCTTACTTGAAAGCGAGAAAGGCACATTCTTCTCTCAATCCATTTTCTCAGAGGAGGGAAAGAAGGGTCTGAGTGTACGTGCTTTGTGGGAGATTTACCAGGTGGCTTAATAGGTAAAGAATCCGCCTGTTAATGCGGGAGATGCTGATTCGATCACTGGGTTGGGAAGATCACCTGTAGGAGGGCATGGTAACCCACTCCAGTAGTCTTGCCTGGAGAATCCCATGGACAGAGGAGCCGGGGTGTGGGGGTGGGGGTGGGGCTACAGTCCATGGGGTGGCAGAGTCGGACACGACTGAAGCAGCTGAGCATGCACGCACATTATTTGTAGTGACCGAGTCAGATTTGTTAATTATGCAGTTCCAAAAATCTGTATCTTTAATGATTTTGTTTGCTTTTTGTATCAATTACTGAGATAGTATGGTAAAATGCTTCACTATACTTGTGGGGTTTTGTTTTACTTCTCATTGTAGTTCTGTATGATATATTAAGGACATGTCATTTAAGTGCATACACCTTTAAAATTGCTGTGTTTTGCTGGTGAACTGAACTCATTAAGTCCTTAATATGGTAGCTGCATCAGGTCTATAAATGTAGACCATTTATAGTTCTTCCTGGTCCAGAGGCAATTTACTAATCAGAGGTCATTTTTCTCATAAACCTCTATTATGTTTCCAGGTGAAAAGAGCTAGAAAATTAACTGAAGGTCAAGTTTTCATGCGGAAAGGAAAAGGGTTTTGTTAACACTTTACCCACAGTGGGTTTTTTTTTAATCAGTCTGAAAATCTCCAATTTTATCTTGTCATATATTGCTTCTGCCTCATTTTGGTTTTTTGCTCTTTGAGGACTCCAATGAAAACATTTGGTAGACTTTTTCAACATTATCTTTTCTGTCACAAATTTATGTCTAACATTTTCTTACACATTTTCCATCTTTTTGTTTCCCTTAGCTTCATTCTAGTCTTCTAACATGTTCCAGTTATTCTTTTAAATTGTGTGTAATATACTATTAAACCTATCCATTGAAGTCTTTAACTTCTTAATTCTATAGTATCTATAATTTTTTTCAAGGTTTGCTTGTTAATTTACTTACTTGTGTAAGCATGTTTTTATTGCAGTCTTTTTCTGATTTTTGATTACGTGTTGGTCATTTAACTTGGAAAATTATCTGTAGGTTAATTTGAGGTTTGGGGTGATAAGATCTTTACCTGGAGAGAATTTTTGTTTCTGCCCAGTGTATGTAGAGTACCATCCTGGACCTATTTTTCAATATTCAAGGAGTGAGATTTACTGATTAGTAGAAAAACTGAATGCAATTTGTGGACGTGCTGACATTTCCGGTTTATTTTTACTCTGTGGGGTCTTGTATTAAATATCGGGGTTGTTTATTGGACTTTGCAAGTTATATTTCAGTTTGTTGTTTAGTTGCTAAGTCGTGTCTGACTCTGCAATCCCATGGACTGCAGCTCGCCAGGCTCCTCTGTCCATGGGATTTTCCAGGCAAGAATGCCGGAGTGGGAGTTGCCATTTCCTTCTCCGAGGGATCTTCCTGACGCAGGGATTTAACCCGCTATTCCTGTCTCCCGTATTGGCAGGTGGATTCACCACTGAACCACCAGGGAAGTCCCAGTTTATAGATTTTACTTTTGGATTGTCAAATTCCTCAGGATAAATGTTCAGTTTAAATGTCTGGAATATTGCCTTCTAGGATTTTGTCTGGATAACTCTTTACTTTTGGCACTTGCTAATGATTTTCTAAATCCAGAATTTTGTTCTCAGTTGTAGAGTTGTACCAAGTTACCAAGTCTCTAACATATAAGCTAGGGTAAAACCATCCTTGCATTACTGGGGTAAAATCTGCTTATATGTTAGATAGGATAATTAATTTTTGTCTGGTTTTGGCACTGAGGTTATGACAGTATTTTAAAATAAATAAAGAAGTTAGTCTCATTTTAAAATTCTCTCTACAGTATTAGAAATCAGATCATTGGTTATTTCTGGTGCAGGAGGGAATTTTCTGGGGTGATGAAAGTGCTGTGTCTTGATAAACATTTTTCAAAACTAAATGAATAGTTCACTTAAGATATGAGGGTTTATCTATGTTATCTATACCTTAATAAAAATTGTTCAAATATTAATAATTGCTGAACCTTGTTGGAAAGTATATTTATCGTGTTATGCTTTCAAATTTTGTGTTAAAAATGGGAATATAAAATATAAATTCATTGTTCATTTTCTTTTCATACTGTTCAGTAAAGGCTAAGGCAGAATGCAAAAGGTGTGAAGAAATCTGATTAAAATAGATGTGCGCTTGGCAAAGAAAGGTGGCTTGAAACTATGTAGGAGCCTTGAATACAGATACAGGGAAAAATGAAGAAGTCAATGGAAACCAAATGAGAGATACTGAGATCAAGAGACTGATGGATGTACAGACAGGCAGGGAAAGGATTAAGACAGGTGCTTGGAAAGTAAATTCAGTATCTCATGCATCATCCAACTAGAAAAGAATCTTCTTTTCTAAAGTACTAGAATATATCATATAGATATTAAGTGCTTAATACTTTTGGTGTGTGCTTATCAGCTGTTTAAATACAAAAACAATCACCTATCAAAGGTAAGTTTATAAAGTATAGTAAAATTCCTGATCTCACTTAATTCTTCAACATCCTGAGGTCTGGAATAGATTAGAAAAACGGAATTGAGACTTTGCCATAGTTAAGACAGCTAATATGTGGAAAAGCTACTTGTGAGACTTTTGAGTCTGTGTAGTATAAACTTAGGAAACTTTAATTATAATACTTATGTTTTTAATGGGAGCTAGATAAAGGGGGTGGTCCAGCCAGGTAACTGCCTAGAACCTCAATCCATAAACAGTGTTAACATATTTAATCACTTAAAAATGTAATGAGGAGAAAATTGTATTAAATGGAATTCCTCTAGGGGAACAGTTCTACATATGGCAGGTGTGGTAGTTAGGTATGTGGCCTACAGTGAGACTTTGGTACTTACCTCCTTCCTCAAGTCTCATCCATGGATGTATTATGTCACACTACAAAGAAGTTATATCCAACCAAGTGCAGAGATTTCTTTTGATGAGTAGGATTTACAAATTTGGATCAGAGCTAAATTGTTTATGACAGTAAAAAGAGATTTGCTTTTTACCCATTACCATTCAGCCTTTCCTTTAAACAAATATTGAATGAATATTAGGGAGCATAGTTTAGGAAAGACGCCCAACTAGTAATCTGGCCTGGTGAGACCAAGTAGTGGTTTAGGCCAGTCTAAGACAGCATCTAGACTCTTTTGCAGGCAAAGCTACCCAACCCTACAATGAACACTTCAGTAATTGTAGCGTGGCTTTTCTTGGTTTTGCGTGTCAGTGCCTCTTGTGGGTTTTAAGTGCCTTGGTGGAAGGGCTGTATTGTATTCTATTCATATATTCCTCTAAACCTCCTAGACCACATAGGCCTTCACTTAAATGTCTGTTGAACAATGTTAAACTCTGAGGTGGAAATCAAGGCCTAAGATGAATAAGCCAAAATAAAAACTAAGTCAAATTGAGACCACAAAAATCAATGGTAGAAAGCCAGAATTCCACCATTGATTTTTGTGGTCTCAGTTTGACTTAGTTTTGACTGGGGAGCCTGGTGGGCTGCGGTCTATGGGGTCGCACAGAGTTGGACATGACTGAAGCGACTTAGCAGCAGCTAGTCTGATACTGTTCATTCTTTTACTCACTAAACAAATAGGAGGACAACAATTTTTCAGGCATCTGTCAGTTATTAGTCTGCTGCTGCTGCTAAGTCGCTTCAGTAGTGTCCGACTCTGTGTGACCCCATTAGACGGCCGCCCACCAGGTTCCCCCGTGGGTTTAAAAACATTTTAAAGGAAAAAAGGTAAACAATAATTATTTATATAATAATTACACAGGGACCTACACAATTATCATGTAAAAACATCAGGAGGGAAAGGTTCCGGTCCTATGAGCCGTCAGAGAGGGATCTGAAAGAAAATGGCGCCGGCAGCTCAGGTGGTAAAGAACCCGCCCACAATGCGCGAGACCAGGGCTCGATCCCTGGGTTGGGAAGATCCCTTGGCGGAGCCATGACAACCCACTCCAGTACTCTGGCCTGGAGAAGCCCTATGGATAGAGGAGCCTGCGGGGCTACCGTCCATAGGGGTCGCAGAGTCGGACACGACTGAACGACTAAGAACAGCACAAGCGCCATGTGGGTTTAAGAGGTCTTTCTGAAAGAGTGATACTTAAACTGAGATCTGAAAGATGAGCAGCAATTAGGTGAAAAGTCAGACTGGAAAACTATTTTTGGTCCAGGGGTCAACATTAGGTGTCTGAAATGGGCTTCATCCACCTCTTCAAGGAAATCTGAATCCCAGATTTGGTCCAGCGAATTTCTGACCAGCTTGACTCAGCACCTTGTCTCATCCTTGGTCAGCACTTCAAGGGTGAGGTGAAACTTCCATCATCTCTGCCTCTGGCATTTCATCTTTCCCACCTATCTGATTTCCCTGACCCCTCTCTATCTGCCTCTGGCATTTCATCTTTCCCACCTATCTGATTTCCCTGACCCCTCTCTATCAGGGCCCTTCTGGGCGCGCTCCTATTTCACTTCTCCAACTACCCTCCCCCAACCCGCTCAACTCTGCAATCCTTGACTTTCAGTCGCCCTTCAAAGTCAGAAAGAACTAGCCATGTTAGCACTTTGAGGCTATTGGCAACCCAAAGAGGTCTTACCAACCCTGCACCATGAGATGGGAACAATAGCTTATCCAACATCCACGTTTAGGTTGTTCCGCCGCAACTAACCCAGGGGATGCCTTTATTTTGGGTGGACCTCTCTGTCCACAGCCACCGTGTAGAAGGGCCCCGTAAGAATTTTCCCGAAATGTTCCAGTCACGAGTCCCAGGCCACCTCCTCTTCTCCGTCACTCCCTCCGCCCAGGCCCTCCGGTAACGCTGCAGTCTCCACAGCGCTTCAGGAACTGGTGCCTGGCATCCACGCCGGGGACCGGGGGCAGAGGGCTGCACGACGACCGGCCCGGCTTGGCCGGAAGGCGTGCGGGAAGGCGGGCAGGCCGCGGGAGAGGGCGGGGACCAGCGGGCGAGGACAGCGCGGCGCGGGCGGAAGACGCGGGCGGAAGGCTGTGGGTTGGATGGGCGGGGCCGCGCTCGCCGGTGGGCGGGGCTCCAGCGCTCATCACGTGACGGGCCCGGCGGCGGCGGCAGCGGCGGCGGCGGCCGCGGCGTCTTTAGCGGCCCCCAGTGCAGGATGGTGCTGGAGGCGGCGGCGGCGGCCGTGGTGGCGGCGGCGTTGTTGGCGGTAGCGGGCGGGGGTGCTGTGGCGGCAGTGGCGGCGGCGCCCGCGGGTGGTATAAAATGGCGGATTTCGAGGAGTTGAGGGTAAGCGGGGGCGCGGGAGTGGAGAGCGGAGGCCGCGGGGAGGGGGAGGGGAGGCGGGGAAACCGCAACGTCGCCGGCTGCCACCTTCTTGTTTCGCGGGGAGCGGTTGGCGGAGCCCGGAGCCCCGAGCCTGGCCGGCGTCCGAGCAGGCGCCCGCGCGGCCGTGGGGGGAGCGCTCGGCGGCGGAGGACGCGCGGGCCGCGCAGGGGTGGCGGGCCCTGGGGCCCAGGGTGAGCCGACCCGTGGGGTCCGTCGGGGGTACGCACACCTGGCGCGAGGGGCCGCGGCCGCTCCCGCCAGGGGCTCGTGGGGACCCAACTTCCCCCATTTATTTTAAGGGATGAAGTCGGGAGTAGGGTTTGCTTTTCCACCTTCGCGAGGGGTGTACGTGTCTGGCGATTCCTCAGTCTCCGGGCCACTCACTTGAGTGGGAGGCTGTTTTCGGAAACGTGAAGTTGCTTTTAGAATTCTCCCTCTCCTTGGGGTGATGCTGCTGTTCAGGACGATCTGTCACGAGAAAGGCCCCTTCCTCCCACCAGTGCTCCTTGCACGTCTTGGAGAGGAGCGTCGTCTTTTGGGAATCCTGCCTTTCGTCATCGGCCTTAAACGTTGGTGTTTTTCTTAGTACTATGGGTAAGAACTCCGCAAAGTCTGTGTTGTCATGAGAACAAGGTCATAACTTTATTGTTGATACGCTTGTATTGTAGAGTAGAGGTTTGAAATGGGCTGTGTTGCGGTTAGAATGGAAAAGATATATATATATATATTTTTTTTTTTCCCCCAAGCTGATAACCTTCAAAGCCCTAACTGAAACAGAATTGTGATAAACGAGCCAAATTTTTTTTTTTTTATGGACTGTTGAGTTACTGACGGCATAAATAAGATCCTTAAGGACGGAAATCTGATTAAAAAATAAATAGTCTTAAAAGAACGGATGAATAGAAACTTTTAACTGCGATCAGTTTGCACAACATAGACGTGTGTTGTTAGCGTTACTTTTTCAGAATAAGAAAGTGGAATTTGGCAAAAGATTCAGTGTGTATGTTTATTACGGAATTTGGGAGTGGGGTGTATTGGGGGAAGGGATGTTGGCGGGTTACCTGGCTGGTTTGGTGAACATCGGCAAAAGAACGTATTCATGGCTCTGATCTAAAGGTAAATTGTTTTGGTTTGAATAGTGCCTGTCATTTTCTCTCCAGCTGTTTCAAAAATTACTTAATTCCCAGTGAAAAGTATGTTAATACGTTTTATGCACTATGCTAGTTTATACAGAGAACCTGATACTAGGTAAAGGGTGTTCATATGGTTAAGTGTAAGGGTGAGTCTCAGCTGTAGAGCTAATAACACCTGTAGAGCTTTTGAAACAACAAGGCCTGAGCCTCATCTGTAAATTAATGCATTAGATGTAGAGTGGATTGAGGATACTGAAATTTGTGGTTATTTGTATCTGCAATATTGTCTTAGTTTTTGTGTACTAATGGGTATAGGTAACTTGTCCTCTTCTAAGCTTTTTTTGTTGTTGTTGATGAAAACTTTCCCAAGACTTGTGTTAGACTTTTACAAATGTTGGTCACAGCTTAATAAAAAGTGGAGAATTTATTGGTGAAAGGCAAAAAGGGCTTCCCTGGTGGCTCAGTGGTAAAGAACCCATTTGCAGTGCAGGAGATGGCGGGTTCGATCCGTGGGTCAGGAAGATCCCTTGGAGAACGAAATGGCAGCCCACTCCAATATTCTTGCCTGGGAAATCCCATGAACACAGGAGCCTGGCAGACTCCAGTCCACGGGATTGCAAAAGAGTAGGACATGACTTATCAACTGAACAACAATGGAGGGCAGAAAAGGCAGTCAGTGCTTATAGGTTGCAGTGGAACCAGGAACTGGAAAGTGGTTGAAAACCAAGATTTTTCTCTTTCTGTCTTTATCTCCCCTTACCTCCCTCCACTCTCGTCTCCAGCCCTCAGCCCTCTCTTCTCTCCCATTTTATTTTGTGGATCATCATCATTTTTTTTTCTGTAAATTAGCTGTCTTTGCTTCCTACACTTGCTAGAAGATGGCCCCTTCCCGACAGGTTGCCTTAGGAAACAGGAAATTTTTCAGAAGTGAGGAGGGTATGAGCTATGCAAACACTGAGTTATCACCCCAGATTTTGCCATACTGCTTAATAGCATCGTTTGCACTTAAAGATGTGCTGTAGCTCTCCCTCATTGTAGACTCCTCATTGCAAACCTTGATGATGATGGTGGCAGATATCCATTATAATAAAGTGCTTATTATGTGCCTGGCTCTGGTTTCAGAACTTTACATACATACTTATTTAAATAGTTCTCACAAAAAGTGAGGCCCAGAGTGGTTGAATAACCAGACGGAAGTCGCACAGCTTGATACTGGGAAGACCTGGGATTTTTAATTTAGGTCTAACTTCAGAGTCAGCGCTCCTCAGAGTCTAAGCTGTACTGCTCTGTCCAGTTTCCTTGAGGTCCATGGGGTGTCCCCTACCTGTCCTCCAGCACTCTGTGAACTAAATTGAATGATAAACAATGATACCCTGCTTATATGACATAATATTGAGGGGAAAACCAGACAACTGGCTAAAAATCGAATTAGAAAGGAGGAAAAGAGGAAGACACATTAAGTGTTTTCTAAATGGTTTCTGAATCAGAGTATATTTTGACGATCAGAGGGATAGTGAAGTAAATTCACGGACGGGGAAAAATCACAGGCATTGGTTTGTTGCCTAAATTCTTGGCTGTAGAGGAAATGGCCAGCAGACCTGAATGTTGCATGTTTGGCTCATAATGCCACTCAGAAGATTTCCTTTATCTTTGTCCATTATGACTCAGGGCCACTTCCTAGAAGCCCATGTCACAAGAGCAGGTCACTGCTGGCTAATGCTGGTGTCTCCTGTACAGAAGGTCCAGAATTTGGGGAAGGAATTTTGGGAATTTAGACCTCACTGTGCTTCAGTGACTCCTGTGCCTTTGCTTTTCTTGGGGGAGGGGCGTCATTTGATGGGGCCACTCCTGTAGACCCTTAAGAGGCTGCCTGACAATTTCCGTTTTTGAGACTGTCTTGTGGGCCAGTACTAGAACTCTTGTCCAGTCATGGCAGAGTGTGACATCCCTACATTTTGCCTCTTGCAGTTCAGGTGACCAGCAGAATACCAGCACACTCCCTTCAGTTCTTAGGGGAGAGAGGATCTGATTGGCTGAGCACTTAAGCCAGGAGATGAGGGTCATATTGGGCTTCCCAGATGACTCAGTGGTAAAGAAGCCTGCCAATGCATGAGATGCCAGGTCAGTCCCTGGGTTGGGAAGATCCCCTGGAGCAGGAAATGGCTACCCATTCCAGTATTCTTGCCTGGCGAATCCCATGGACAGAGGTGCTTGGAGGGCTATGGTCTCTGTTCACAAGGAGTGAGACAGGACTGAGCAACTAAACAACATCAACAAACAAAGATGATTACAATAATGCATCATGTGTTAGAAGCTTTCAAGGTGCTGTTGTTCAGTCGCTCAGTCGTGTCCGACTCTTTCAACCCCATGGACTGCAGCACGCCAGGCTTCCCTGTCCTTCACCATCTCCCAGAGTTTGCTCAAATTCATGTCGGTGATGAATCGGTGATGCCATCTAGCCAGCCACTCCTCTGTCGTCCCCATCTCCTGCCTTCAGTCTTTCCCAGCAGCAAGGTCTTTTCCAGTGAGTTGGCTCTTTGCGTCACGTGACCAAAATATTGGAGCTTCAGCTTCAGTATCAATCCTTCTAATGAATATTTAGGATTGATTTTCTTCAGAATTGACTAGTTTGATCTCCTTGCACTCCAAGGGACTCTCGAATCTTTTTCAACATCACAGTTCGAAAGTATCGGCACTCAGCCTTCTTTCTGGTCCAACTCTCACATCCACACGTGACTCTTGGAACAACTAGCTTTGACTGTATGGGTCTTGGTCAGCAAGGTAGTGCCTCTGCGTTTTAATACGCTATCTGGGTTTTAATTTCATGGCTGCAGTCACCTTCTGCAGTGATTTTGGAGCCCAGGAAAATAAAGTCTGTCACTGTTTACATTATTTTCCCATCTATTTGCCATGATGTGATGGGACCGGATGCCATGATCTTCATTTTTTGAATGTTGAGTTTTAAGCCAGCTTTTTCACTCCTCTTTCACCTTCATGAAGAGGCACTTTGGTTCCTCTTTGTTTTCTGCCATAAGGGTGGTGTCATCTGCCTAGCTGAGGTTATTGATATTTCTTAATTCCAGCTTGTGCTTCATCCAGCCAGCATTTTGCATGATATACTCTGTATGTAAGTTAAATAAGCAGGGTGACAGTATACAGCCTTGATGTACTCCTTTCCCAATTTGGAACCAGTCTGTTCCATGTCTGGTTCTCACTGTTGCTTCTTGACCTGCATACAGGTTTCGCAGGAGGCAGTAGGTGGTCTGGTATTACTGTCTTTTAAGAATTTTCCACAATTTGCTGTGATCCACACAGTTGAAGACTTTATTGTAGTCAATGAAGCAGACATAGATGTTCTTCTGGAATTCCCTTGCATTTCCCATGATCGATGGACGTTGTCAATTTGATCTCTGGTTCCTCTGCTTTTTCTTAATCCAGCGTGAACATCTGGAAGTTCTCGGTTCACGTACTGTTGAAGCCTAGCTTGGAGAATTTTGAGCATTACTTTGCTAGCATGTGAAATGAGTGAAATTGTGTGGTAGTTGGAACATTCTTTGGTATCGCCCTTCTTTGGGATTGGAATGAACACTGACCTTTTCCAGTCCTGTGGCCACTGCTGAGTTTTCCAAATTTGCTGGCATAATGAGTGCAGCGCTTTCACAGCATCATCTTTTAGAATTTGAAATAGCTCAACTGGAATTCTGTCATCTCCACTAGCTTTGTTTGTAGTGATGCTTTGTAAGGCCCACTTGACTTCACACTCCAGGATGTCTGGCTGTAGATGAGTGATCATACCATTGTGGTTATCTGGGTCATTAAGGTCAGTTCTGTGTATTCTTGCCATCTCTTCTTAATCTCTTCTGCTTGTTAGGTCCATACCATTTCTGTCCTTTATTGTACCCATCTTTGCATGAAATGTTCCCTTGGTATCTCTAATTTTCTTGAAGAGAGCTCTAGTCTTTCCCATTTTATTTTTTCCTCTATTTCTGTGCATTGATCGCTGAGGAAGGCTTACTTATCTTTCCTTGTTATTCTGTGGAACTCTGCATTCAGATGGGTACATTTTTCCTTTTTCTCTTTGCTTTTTGCTTTTCTTTTCTCAGCTATTTGTAAGGCCTCCTCAGACAAGCATTTTGCCTTTTTGCATTTCTTTTTTCTTGGGGATGGTTTTGATCACTGCCTCCTCTACAATATCACCAACTTCCGTCCATAGTTCTTCAGGCACTCTATCAGATCTGATCCCTTGAATCTATTTGTCACTTCCACTGTATAATCGTAAGGGATTTGATTTAGGTCATACCTGAATGGACTAGTGGTTTTCCCTACTTTCTTCAATTTAAGTCTGAATTTGGCAATAAGGAGTTCATGATCTGAGCCACAGTCAGCTCCTGATCTTGTTTTTGCTGACTGTATAGAGCTTCTGTATTTTTGGCTCCAAAGAATATAATCAGTCTGATTTCGGTGTTGACCACCTGGTGATGTCCATGTGTAGAGTCTTCTCTTGTGTTGTTGGAAGACGGTGTTTGCTATGACCAGTGTATTCTCTTGGCAAAACTCTGTTAACCTTTGCCCTTCATTTTGTACTCCAAGGCCAAACTTGCCTGTTAGATCAGGTATCTCCTGACTTCCTACTTTTGCATTCCATTCCCCTGTGATGAAAGGATATCTTTTTTGGGTGTTAGTTCTAGGTCTTATAGGTCTGCATAGAACCATTCAAATTCAGCTTCTTTGGCACTAGTGGTTGGGGCATAGACTTGGATTACTGTGATGTTGAATGGTTAGGTCTTCATGCTATGCTATGCTAAGTCACTTCAGTCGTGTCCGACTCTGTGGGACCCCATAGACGGCAGCCCACCAGGCTCCCCCGTCCCTGGGATTCTCCAGGCAAGAACACTGGAGTGGGTTGCCATTGCCTTTTCCAATGCATGAAAGTGACAAGTGAAAGTGAAGTCGCTCAGTCGTGTCCGACTCTCAGCGGCCCCATGGACCGCAGCCTAGCAGGCTCCTCCGTCCATGGGATTTTCCAGGCAAGAGTACTGGAGTGGGGTGCCATCGTCTTCTCCTTTAGGTCTTCATAGAACCTTTCAACTTCAACTTCTTCGGCATTATTGGATTACTGTGATGTTGAATGGTTTGCCTTGGAAACAAACAGATCATTCTGTTGTTTTTGAGGTAGCACGCAAGTACTGCATCGTACTCTTTTGTTGACTAGGAGGGCTACTTCATTTCTTCTAAGGGATTCTTGACCACAGTAGTAGATAGTCATCTGAATTAAAATTGCCGATTACAGTCCATTTTAGTTCACTGCTTACTATAATATTATGTTCACTCTTGCCATCTCCTGTTTGACCACTTCCAATTTGCCTTGCCAACAAAGGTCCATCTAGTCAAAGCTATGGGTTTTCCCGTAGTCATGTACGGATGTGAGAGTTGGACTGTAAAGAAAGCTGAGCGCTGAAGAATTGATGCTTTTGAACTGTGGTGTTGGAGAAGGCTCTTGAGAGTCTCTTGGACAGCAGGGAGATCCAATCAGTCCATCCTAAAGGAGATCATTCTTGAATATTCACTGGAAGGACTGATGGTGCAGCTGAAACTCCAATACTTTGGCCACCTGATGTGAAGAACTGACTCATTGGAAAAGACCCTGATGCTGGGAACAATTGAAGGCGGGAGGAGAAGGGGACGACCGAGGATGAGGTGGTTGGGTGGTATCACCGACTCGATGGACATGAGTTTGAGTAAGCTCCGGGAGTTGGTGATGGACCGGGAAGCCTGGCTTGCTGCAGTCCATGATGTTGCAAAGAGTCATATGCGACTGAGCAACTGAACTGAGTTTACCTTGATCATCGACCTAACATTCCAGGTTCCTATGCAATGTTGTTCTTTACAGCGCTGGGCTTTCTTTTCACCACCAGACACAGCCACAACTGGGCGTTGTTTCCACTTTGGCTCAGCCTCTTCATTCCTTCTAGAGCTGTTTCTTTGCTCTTCTCCAGTTTACTGGGCACCTACTGATCTGGGGAGTTCATCTTTCAGTGTCCTACTATCTTTACGCCTTTTCATACTGTTCATGGGCTTCTCAAGGCAAGAATGCTGAAGTAGTTTACCGTTCCCTTCTCCAGTGGACCGTGTATTGTCAGAACTCTCCATCGTGACCTGTCCACCTTGGGTGGCATGGCATGGCTATGAGCCATGAAACTATGAGCCATGAAACTATGAGCATGGCATGGCTCATAGTTTTCATTGAGTTAGACAAGGCTGTGGTCGATGTGATCAGTTTGGTTAGTTTTCTGTGATTGTGGTTTTCATTCTGCCCTCTGATGGATGAGAATAAAAGGCTTGTGCAGGCTTCTGATGAAAGGGACTGGCTGTGGGGGGAAATTGGGTCTTGCTCTGGTGGGTAAGGCCATGCTCAGTAAACCTTTAATCCAGTTTTCTGTTAATGGGTGGGGCTGTGTTCCTTCCCTGTAGTTTGGCCTGAGGCCAAACTATGGTAGGGATAATGGTGATAATGACCACCTCCTTCAAAAAGACCTATGTCAGCACACTGCGGCTCCCAGGACTGTTGTAGTCAGTGCCTCTGACCCCACGGCAGGCCACTGTCGACCCACGACTCCTCCAGAGACTCCCGCACACCCGTGGGGAAGTCTGGCTCAGTCTTTTTGTGGGGTCACTTCTCCTTTCTTCTGGGTCCTGGTGGGCATGAGGTTTTATTGTATCCTCCAGGAGTCTGTTTCCCCAGTCCTGTGGAAATTCTGTAATCAAATCCCACTGGCCTTCAAATTCAAATTCCCTGGGGGATCTCAGTCCTTTTGCCCGATCCCCAGGCTAGGAAATTTGTTGTGGGCCCTAGAACTTTGGCAACAGCGCGAGAAACTTCTTTGTTACGATTGTTCTCCAGTTTGTGGGTTGTCTACTCGGCTTACCTGGGCCGGTCTCATGGTGACCTCCTCCAGGAGGACTTCGGCCACTTGCCGCGCCTCCCAGGTCTGCACTCAGAGCCCCCGTCCCTGCGGCAGGTGGCTGCTGACCCGGGCCTCCACAGGAGACCCTCACACACTCAAAGGCAGGTCTGGCTCAGTCTCCTGTGGGGGGTCACTGCTCCTTTCCCTCCATTCTCGAGTGCACAGGGTTTTGTTTGCACCCTCCCAGCGTGTCTGGCGGGTCTGAGATTTGATTGTAAATGTGTCAGAGAAGAATTTATTCAGTTCAACTGTTGCTTGTTGAAAGTGTTTATGTTGTTAGGAGGTTGTGATTTATTAGGTTGGTGCAAAAGTAATTGTGGCTTTTCTTTGTTGAACTTTGACGTTTGATACTGGAATACGTTCTTGAATGTTGTGATATACATCATTTTAATATGTATTTCTTGCTGTATTTTTTTTGCTAATGACTATTACTTGCTGTTTATTTTATGTTTATTTAGACTATAGAAATAATGTTAGACAAAAAGCAAATTCGAACAGTTTTTGTTATTTGAATTCAAAATTGGTCATAAAGCATCAGAGGCAACTTGCAACATCAGCAGCACATTGGGTCAGGCAACTCCCAACGAGTGCACAGTGCAGTGCTTGTTCGGAAGTTTGGCAAAGCAGACGAGAGCCTTGAAAACGAGGAGGGCAGTGGCCGGTCGGCAGAAGTAGACGCCGACCAACTGAGAGCAATCCTTGAAGCTGATCCTCCTACAAGTATGCAAGAAGTTGCTGAAGAACTCAGCATTGACCGCTCTATGGTCGTTGAGCGTTTGAAGCAAATTGGAGAGGTCATGAAGCTCCGTTAGTGGGTGCTGCACGAGCTGACTGCAAATCAAAAAAAATCATCGTTTTGAAAAATGTTGTCATCTGTTATTCTACAAAGAGTAATGAAAGGTTTCTCAATTGGATTGTGATGTGCAATGACGAGTGAATTTTATACAACAACTGGCAGCCAACTTAGTGGATGAACCGAGAAGCTCCAAAGCACTTCCTAAAGCCAAACTTACATCAAAAGAAGGTCAGGGTCACTGTCTGGAGGTCTGCTGCCTGTCTGATCCACTGCAGCTTTCTCAGTCCCTGCGAAACCCTTACATCTGAGAAGTATGCTCAGCAAATCGATGAGACGCACTGAAAACTGCAGCGCCTGCAGCTGGCGCTGGTCAACAGAACCGGCCCAGTTTCCACTACAGCGCCCAACTGCGTATCGTACAACCAGCGTTTCAAAAGTTGAACAGATTGGGCTATGAAGTTTTGCCTTATCTGCCATATTCACCTGACCACCTCTTGCCAACCGACTACCCTTTTCTACACTTGTCGTCTTCAAGCATCTCGACAACTTTTTGCCAGGAAAATGCTTCTGCAACCAGCAGGAGGCAGAAAATGCTTTCCAAGAGTTCGTCGAATCCTGGAGCATGGATATTTATGCTGCAGAAGTAAACAAACTTATTTCTCATTGGCAAACATTGATTGTTGATTGTGACGATTCCTATTTTGATTAATAAAGATGTATTTGAGCCTAACGACTTAAAATTCATGGTCCAAAACCGGAGCTACTTTTGTGCCACCCTAATAGTTTGTGAATTAACTAACTAGTTGTGATTAATCTGGAACATGCTCAGACAGTCTGGTGGCCTGGACCTTTGTCACCGCTGCTGTCCTGCTTTCTTCCTCCAGAATAGCCTCTAGGAGGCAAGCGCAGTGGTGGAGGAGAGGCAGAATAGCTGTCGTCTGAAGTCCTTCATCTCTTCAGCCAGAGCACCCTTTCTACCCTTGTCTTCTCCAGTTGCGTAATTTCAGTACGCTACTGGTGCGCTCCTTAAAAAGGTCCCTGTTACGATTTAACCTGGTCAGCCTACTCTTTGCACTTCTCCCAAGGTTGCGGGTGGAGTGGGATCTATTGTAGTGACTTTTTTTTTTTTAAGGTTGTCTCATGTATTCCTCATTCCCTTCCTTTTGTGCACTGAGAGTTATCTTTTGTGTGTCAGAGAATGAGAATGAATGTGTTTGTAAGAATCTAGTGAAAGAGCCAGTGATTATCACTTAATAGATACTAGTACACCAGACACAGAAAATCTACTCAGAGGCTTAAGGCTTAAGTAATTCTGTAACAGAAGATTTTCTGCCTAAAAGACTTGAGTATTTGGTTCCTTACTTGCCATCCTGGTACCTTTGGGTGCTCTTGGGATACAGAGGGAAAATGGGAAGTTAGTGGGGAACGAGGGTGTTGAGGTTAGAGCTCCTCATCCCTCCAAGTTCCCGTCTATTGGGCCAAGAAGTAGACTAATACAATAGACGTAACAGAATCCACCATGTAACTCAAAGCGGTTATTAGTGGACACAACTCAATTTCCAGGAGGGCTTCCATTTGAGATCATATTGATGAAAGCAGATTCAAAACCAGATATTTAATTTAAAGTGAAATAGATAATTTTTCATAGTAAACCAGGTATTCTTAGCTGTAGTAGACCTTTTTGTGTGTTTGCTCCTTAGGTCAGCACCATCTCTCTGGTATACATGAATATTTATTCTGATAAAGGTGACATTTTTCTAACCATTAGATCCTCCAGATGTTTGTCTTTTGTCAACATTTGTGCCTTTGTTTTCCTGAATTGGATCTTAGCTATTAAAACATTTTTTTTCTTGCAATATAATTGTCATACCATAAAATTCAGCCTTTTAGTGGTTGTGGTCAATTTGCAAAGTTGTGCAGCTGTCACCACTATTGAGTTTCAGGACATTTTCATCACCCCAAAGAAACCCATGTCACTGTCAGTCCCTTCCTGTGTTCTCCTTCTCCCAGCCCTCAGCATCTACTGGTCCACTTTGGCTCTATGGATTGGCCTATTCTGGACATTTCCTAGTAACACAGTGTCACATGTGGCCTTTCTTGGAAAGAATCATGGGATTTCTTTGACTTAACATATAATCTTTCCAGGTTTGTTATTGTAGCATGTATCAGTACTTCTTTCTTTTTTATGGTTGACTAATATTCTGTTGTACGAAATATACCACATTTTGTTTGTTCTTTCATGAGTTTATGTACATTTGGGTGATTTCCACATTTTGATTAGTGTGAGCATTCATCTCTAAGTGTATAAGTCCTGTGTGGACATAATGTTTTTGATTTTCTTGGATAGACACCTAAGAACGTAGTTGCTGGGTCATGTAACTCTTAAGTTCTTAAGAAACTGTCCAACTCTTTTTCCAACTGCTACACCATTTTTCATTCCTACCAGAAATGTATATGTTATGATTTCTCCACATACTTGACCTCATGGATGTGAAGTGGTATCTTGTGGTTTTGGTTCACATTTTCCTGGTGACTCGATGTTGAGCATGTTTTCATGTGTTTATTGGCTATCTGTACATCTTCTTTGGAAAAATGTCTATCCAAGCCTTTTGCTCATTTTTTAAATTGGGTTATTTGATTTTTTTATTATTGTTTATGTTCTTTATATATTTGAGGTATAAGTTCTTTGTCAGATATATGGTTTTCAAGTATCTTTTTCCTTTTTGTGGACTGTACTTCATTTTCTTTGTTACATACTTTGAAGCACAAATGTTTTGAATTTTATCTGTTTGTTCTTTGTTGCTTGTGCTTTTGATGTCAAATCTAAGAAACCATTGCCTTATGGAGTGTCAAAGATTTATTCCTGTTTTCATCTAGAGTTTATAGTTTTAATTTTTACATATAGATTGTTTATCCGTTTTGAGGTAATTTTTGTTTATGGTGTGAGGTGGAGATAAAATTTCCTTTGCATGTGGATATCCAGTTTTCCCAGGACGATTTGTTAAAAATTCTTTCCCTGTTGAGTTGTCTTGATAGCTAGACTTTTTATTCAGGAATCTGAATTTAAGAAATTCACAACTGAAGTAAATGTGATATGAAATCAGTTGGTGTCATAGTCTAAACTGTCCTATATGAATGTTCATTTTGAATCCACTAGTGGCATGCCAATTTCCCTAGATTTTTTTGAAACAAAGGTTTTTTTTTTTAATGTGTGACTTCAGAGAACAATATAAACTTAACAGACGTTCAGAGCTCTCCATATGATTATTCATATAAGTCAGTAAAAAGCAGATCTAGATTAAGAGCTTTTTTTTTTAATTGGGCACGCATAGATTTCAACTGTATGACCTTAGACATTATTTGACTTTTTTCCCCAAGTTGGAAATGGTTTAATATTTTTAAATTTCTTATTTCTTTTTTTCATCTTTTTCTTTGATTCTTTTTTTAAATGAAAGGGCAGAAAATGTTTTAAAAAAAATTTCTTTCTTAAATCCTGATATTACTGCCTTTAATGAGGGTTCTCTTTAGGTTTTTTTTTTTTAGGTTAATTCCAAAAGTCAAAAAAAACCGCATATCTTTCTATGTCTTGACTTTTCTTTCGATTCTAAACAGTATCTGTTGCTTGACTCCCTAGTAGATAAGAAATTCAGGTCATTGTATTTTCTACCGGCCTCAGCACTTTGATTTCTAGGAGGTACAGTTTTGTTCCTAATGCAGTTGATTATATTTTAAACTTTTCGTAATAGTTACATTTCTGTTTCTTTTGTTCTTTGCTTTTTAAAAAACTAATTGTAATCATGCTAATGAAGTTTGCATTTCTTTTAATTGCATTATTGTTTTATTATTGTTACTGTTTTTAGCTAAGCTGGGTCCTCATTGCTGTGCACGAGCTTTCTGTCTTTGCAGGGAGTGGGGCTCCTCTTGTTGCGGTGCCTGCTCTTCTCATTGCAGTGGCTTCTTGTGCATCACAGGCTCTTGAGCGTGGGCTTCAGTAGTAACAACATGTGGGTTCAGGAGTTGGGGCATTAGGGCTTAGTTGTATGGAAACTTCCTGGACCAGGGATTGAACTGGTGTCCTGTGCATTGGTTGGAGGGTTCTTAACGACTGGACCACCAGGAAGTCCCAGATTTCTGTTTTTTCCCACTGTGAATTCTAGGCTGCCTCCTCTCTGTTGCCCCTCCCCAAGGACCTTCAGGCTTTGGAGACTAGAGTCAGAACTAAAGAAATATGTTTTACTGCTTTACTGCTTTGGTGGGTTGGTATTTTTCTAATGTTTTCCTAACGCTTTACTGCTACGGTGGTGTTTTTCCAACACATTGACTCTCCAGATTTCTGTTTTTGACCCATCAGTTTTAGACACTCATTTCCAGTCTTAGAGAGGATTTAACACCCACCATTTTCCTTTTGTTCTCCCTGCTTCCACCCTTGTCATGTATGGATGTGAGAGTTGGACCGTAAAGAAGGCTGAGCGCTGAAGAATTGGTGCTTTTGAACTGTGATGTTGGAGAAGACTATTGAGAGTCCCTTGGACTGCAAGGAGATCCAACCAGTCCATCCTGGGGGAGATCAGTCCTGTGTATTCATTGGAAGGACTGATGTTGAAGCTGAAACTCCAATACTTCGGCCACCTGATGTGAAGAACCAACTCATTAGAAAAGACCCTGATGCTGGGAAAGATTGAAGGTGGGAGGAGAAGGGTACCATAGAAGATAAGGTGGTTGGATGGCATCATTGACTCAATAGACACGAGTTTGAGCCAGCTCCGGGAGATGGTGAAGGACAGGGAAGCCTGGTGTGCTGCAGTCTGTGGGGTCACAAAGAGTTGGGCATGACTGTGTGACTGTACAACTACCCTTCTTTCCCATTCTAGCCTTCATTTTCTATTGCGTTGTCAAGATTTGTAACTTTTATATTATGGCTTACAACTTTTCTAAACTTTCCTGTGCTTCTACAGAAAGATTCTACAAATTGAATACTAATAGCCAGCCTTGTGATTTGTGCGCGGATATAAGTAAGTAGTTACTGTAGAACCGAGTAGTGTGGAGCTTCTGTGTTGTTAAACCCGGGCTCCTTAAATTAGTAATATTACAACACCTGGCTTGATTGTGGATAGCTCTTGGAAATCACTGTTAAAACTTTAATATTGCAACGTGTTTTCATCCTATAACCATTCAACTTTTCTTGAAGATGGGTTTTCTGGAGCTCTCAGCCTTTTATAATTGGGCAGTTTGCTTTCTAGAGCTGCTTTCTAGATCTAGATCTTGCTTTCTACATCTGTTATCCTGAGATTACATTGCACTCCTGGGTTTGGTTTGTTGTTTGCATCTCATGTCTTTCTCTTTTTTAAACTCCTTTTTGATTTTACTGGAATATAATCTTGAATAGTTGTTTTATTTTTTTAATTTTGTTCAAGTATAGTTGGTTTGTAATGTGTTAGTTTCTGCTCTACAGCAAGTGACTCAGTCACCTGTTTATATTTTCATGTTCTTTCCCATTCGGGTTTGTCAGAGGATATTGAGTATAGTTCCTGTGCTGTTTGTCCATGCTGTATATGCTGCTGAGCCCAGTATCCCAATCCCTGTCCCTGACCCAAGTAGTTGTTTTAGAAACGATAAGCAGGTGATAAACTTTCTGATTTCTTGAACATTTAAAAAATGACTTGCTTTTGTTCCTAGTGGAAAATTTAGATACAGAATTGTAAGTTGGTAATACAGTTTTTCCTACTGAATTTTGAAAGCTTTGCTTTTGGAATTTAAAACACCCAGTATTGCTGATGAGATCTGTTGCAAATCTGATGGTTATCCTTTTGTGGAAGCCTTGTTTACAACCTTTGGTTATCTCCTTATCTTTGGCTTGTGAACTGTGTTTAGTTGTGGGCCTTTTTCATTCCTTCTGGTGGAACCTTTTCAGTGGTAAGGCTTTTCAGGTCTGGGGAATTATTTTTTGTTTTTTTGATAATTTCTTTCCTCTTTTCTCTGAGACTCTTGACGGGTAAATGCTAGATTTCCTAAGTTGACGTTTTATTTGTTTACATTCTGGAAGATTTCCTTGACTTGTCTTAGAACTCGTCCATAAAATTTATTTTAGTGATTATATTTTTGATTTAGAAGAGCTTTATCCTATATTTCTTTCTGCTCCCTCTTCATTTTTTAAAATAGCAACCTGTCCTTGATTTAT
Organism: Bos mutus; assembly: GCF_027580195.1. Taxonomy (NCBI): domain Eukaryota; kingdom Metazoa; phylum Chordata; class Mammalia; order Artiodactyla; family Bovidae; genus Bos; species Bos mutus. Next base: position 46,704,841 of record NC_091640.1, on the reverse strand, counting down.
GGGGGAAAAATATCTTGAACTCTCTTAGGATTCTAATTCCTTTAAAAAAGTTCTCTTGATTGTTTTCTGAATTGATAATGGGGAATATTCCCTGGTGGCTCAGATGGTAAAGCATCTGCCTACAATGTGGGAGACCCAGGTTCAATCCCTGGGTTGGGAAGATCCTCTAGAGAAGGAAATGGCAACCCACTCCAGTACTCTTGCCTGGAAAATCCCATGGATGGAGGAGCCTGGTAAGCTGTAGTCCATGGGGCCCCAAAGAGTCGGACACGACTTAGTGACTTCACTTTCATTAGTGATGTATGTATTGGTGTGTATCATGCTAATTAATAAACTTAAATATTTAAATTATTTAATAGATTCAAAAGATTGTTTATACCAGGGAATGAATGAATGAATGAAGTCACTCAGTCGTGTCTGACACTTTGTGACCCCATGGACTGTAGCCAGCCAGGCTCCTCCGTCCATGGGATTTACCAGGCAAGAGTACTGGAGTGGGTTGCCATTTCCTTCTCCGGGGGATCTTCCCAACCCAGGGATAGAACCCAGGTCCTCCCGCATTGCAGGCAGACACTTTACTGTCTGAGCAACCAGGGAAGGTCTTATACCAGGTAAGGTATAGGTAAATAAACATTCATGTGCACACCATCCTAGTTAAGAAATAGTTCATTAGACCAGCAGGGTGCCCTTCTCTGATTACATCCACATTATATAGATATAAAATTATATATATATAAATCACAAGTTTTATATATGCATATTTTTTATAATTAGTGTGTGTGTTTTAAAATTTTATACAAATTGAATAATGCTGTATGTATTTGGGATGTTTTGGTTTATCATTGTTTTTGAATTTCCATTGTGTAAATGTAAATACTAGTTTATTGTTTCTTGTTGGAAAAATTTCCTTTTTCCCCCTCCTATAGCAGGCGCCTAAATCTCTCTTCTATATGTCTGAAATCCAAAAAGCTCTGAAAATGTGTGTGTGCGCACACACACACACAAGTAACTTACTTTGTGAACAAAGTTAACTTGCATTGATACGATGCTATTTGTAATCTTTGTCGATCTCATTTAATGTGAATATTTAATACAATATGTTTTACTGTAGAAATTCTAGGAGTAGCATTGCATTGCTGGGAATTAAAGATACTTGCATCTTCAACAATACTGGATAATGCTAGGTTATTTTCTAAAGAGTATTGTATCAGTATTTACTTCCTCCAGTAATGTAGAGGTTTTCATTACTTAGCACTTTTATTAAACTTCAGAAGTTTTTGCTGGAGAGTATAAAATATCACTTTTTAGTTTTCAATTTTTTGATTTTTGCTAATGAGTTTGAGCATCTTTTACTGTGCTGGTTAACGTGTTCTTCCCTCATCTGAGATTCTATTCATGTCTTTTGCCCATGTTTGTACTAGGTTTCTTTTTTTTTAATATATATATTTTTATTGGGGTAGAGTTGTTTTACAGTGTTGTGTTGGTTTCTGCTGTACAGCGTTATGAATCGGCTCTGGGTACACATAGATTCCCTCCCTCTTCAGCCTCCCTCCCTCTCCCCCATCCCACCCCTCTAAGTTGTCACAGACACAGGATTGAGTTCCTTGTTTTAAGCAACTTCCTACAAGTTATGTGTTTTACACATGGCAGTGTATATGCTTCAGTGCCGCTCTCTCAGTCTGTCCCGCCCTCTCCTTCCTCTGCTGTGTTCACAAGTCCGTTGTCTACATTGGTAACGTGTATTTTTCAACGCTCTCAGTTCATCAGACCCTCTCCTTTCCAGACTGTGTCCACAAGTCTGTTCTATACTTCTGTGTCTCTGTTTCTGCCCTGCATATAGGTTCATCAGTACCGTTTATTCTAGGTCCCATATATATGCATTGATATACAGTATTTGTTTTTCTCCTCCTGACTTTCTTCATTCTGTATAATAGGCTCAAGGTTCATCCACATCAGTTCAGCTGACTCAAATTCGTTCCCTTTTATGGCTCAGTTTTTTAAAAAAATTTCCTCCTGATTTGTAGTAGTTCCACGATTGAATCTATCTATACTTTCTAGACTAGTTTCTTAGTCTGACAGCACCATCACATAGTTTTAATTACTTTAACTTTTTAACAGCTCCCATAAAAACAGACTTCTACTGCTATAGGGCATATGGAAGTAAGCAGAGCACAGCAAGAAATAGAACATGACTGGCATCCATTCCTGTGAGTCCTTTCCCAGTGACTAACCTCCTCCTCCTCAGAAGATACCTACTGGCCAGACTTGAACATCTTACACTAGTTTTGCTTGTTTTTTGAATCTTATTTAAATGGACCTGTATAGTGTAGTGTATATTTTTTGTGTCTCATTTTTTCTTCTCAGTTTTGTTTGCGAGATTCATCCGTATTGTTGTATACAGTTGTAGTTTTTTGTTAATTTCCTTCCGCTAGCAAAGTAATAGAGTTCCAGTTGCTTCTTGTGCTTTCTCATCCATCCTTTTAATTTTAGACATTTTGGTGGATGTTCACTGGTTTTCATTTGAATTCCGTAATGATTAACGATGTTAAGCCCTTTTTAATACACCTTTTGGTCTTTTGTGAGGTGGCTTGCTAAGTCTTTTCCCATTTTTGTATTGGGCCATCTGTCTTTTTCATACTGATTTGTAGGAGTTTATTAACGTATCCCAGATACCAGGGCTTGTATGTTGTATTTTGCAAATATCTTCTCAGTTTTCCCAGCCCTATAAGTGTATTTAAAGTTCTGTTTGATTTCTTAACTTCCCCATTGCCCCCTTTCCTTTGGCAGGTATCTCCAGGGGAAAAGAGGCATCAAATATTAGATTCCATATTCTAGGCTTCCCTTCTTTCCACAGTCTTGGCCTTCCAGGTTCTTACTGCCTTTATTGTGCTTCTTGCCTTCCAACAATTTATTTTTTCTTAAATTATGTTCAGTTTTAAAGTTTTCATAGAGTTGGTATGAAACCATCTAGTCAGTCATTGAGGGACACAGAAGTAGGCCAAGTCCTCCTGCCTTGTAGCTCCTCAAAACTTCTTGGTGGTTTGCTCCTCCATATAATTTTAGGATCAGTTTTTAAAGTTCTATAGATACGTGCACAGCTGTTGGGGTTTTGATGGGAAATGCATTGAATTTGTAAACCAATTTGAAGGAAACTGACATTTTGTTACTGTTTCTTAAGCACGAACGTGGCAATATTCATTCACTTAGGTCTTTTACAGTCTAATTCAATAAAGTTTTTATAATTTTCTTCTAACAGTTTCAAAAAACGATTGCAAGTATTTTGTTAGATTTATTTCTAGGTACCTTATTTTTGTGTCAAATCAGTAACGGTATCTTTAAAAACTATATTTTCTACCTTGCTGGTGTAAAGAAGTACAATTTGACTTTGTATAATGGACTTGGTATTGTTCTAATTGTGATAAATTGTATATAGAATTCTTTTGGATTTTCTGTGTAGACAGATCTGTGAATAATGACCTCTTTGTTTCCTCCTTTCCAATTCTTATGCTTTTTTTTTTTCTTCTTTCTTTTTCTTGTCTTAATGTGCTGGCTAGGATCTCCAGTACAATGTTGAATAGAAGCGGTGATGGGGGCATCCTGATCTTGTTCCTGATTTTAAAGGGAATGCTTTCAGAGTTTCACAGTTAAGTATGATGCTTGCTGTAGGTTTATTGTAGATAATCTTTTCAGGTTAAGGATGTTCCTTCCTATTGCAAGTTTGCTAATTGAAAAGAAAAATGAATGGATGTTGAATTTTATCAAAAACTTTTTCTGCATCTTTTGAGAGGGTCTTATGTTTTTCTTCTGTTAACCTATTAACGTGATGAAATACACTGATTTGTTTTCTAATATTTAAACCAAATTTGTGTTTCGAATATTAAGTCTACCCTGGTCTGTCCCTTTTTTCCATTATTGGACTCAGTTTGAATGTAGTTAACGTACGATTTTGGCTTTAATAATGAGTAATATTTCCTCATAATAAAGTATATATACTTTTCCTCTTTCTTTTGGAGGAGTTTATGTGAGATTAGAAAGATTTGTTTCTTGAGTGTTTGGTAGAACTTCCTTGTAGAATTGGGACACATCTTAATCACTGACTCAGTTGCTTTGGTTACAGGATTGCTCCTATTTTCAATTTTCAAACTGATTTTGGTAGGTTATACTTTAATAGGAAGTTGTCCATTTCATCCACATTCTTGAGTTTATGGCAGATTTGTAGTTAATGTCCTTTTAATCTTTTTTTTAGTGTTGCCTTTTTCTTGCTTAGTTTTAAAAGCTAAAAATGCCAATTAAAAAAAAAAAAACCCTTTCAGATAATCAAGTTTCTGTCTTTTATATGCTCTTTAACGTATCCTTTCCCTCCTTAATTTCTGTTCTTTATTTCTGTTGGGTTTATTTCTATTTTTCTAATTTCTTAAGTTGGATGACTTGCTTATTAATTTTCAGCATTTTAATAGACATTTAAGATCATGAATAGCTATGTATTTGCTTTCCCTGAATCACACAAGGGATGAATTCTTAATTTATGAGTTCTTTAAAACTTTTATTTGCAGAGGACTTGCCTGGTGGTCCTGTGGCTAAGACTCCAAAGCTCCCAATGCAGAGAGCCCTGGTTCTCTCCCTGGTCGGGTAACTAGATCCTGCATGCCCCAAGTAAAGATCCCATGTCCTGCAGCTAAGACTTGATGCAAATAAATAAATAAAAATATTTTAAAAGTTTTATTTCTAAACATGCTGGCATTCTTTTAGTTAATTTGGTCATTGATTTGTGTTGTGGCTAGGTAGTGTGATCTATGGGGATACAGTCCTTGGAAATCTGTTGAGACTTTTTGAATTTGGAGAGTTTTTTTGTATTTGAAAACAGTGTATTTTATAGTTGTTGGTGAAAAATTTTATATGTGTCTAGTATTAGACTTGTTAATTCTATTGTTAGAATCTTATATCTTTGTTTTTTAAGAGTAGATGTTATTCTTCTGCTAGAATTATTTTTCAATTTTCTTTGTAGTTTATATCAGCTTTTTAAAAGACATTTTATAATTGTTACTAGTACATGAAAATTTGAATTTATCATATTGCTGTTGAATTGAAACTTTTACTCTCTGTAGTTCCTCTTTATATCTAATAATGCTTTTTCAGTTACATACTGTTGTTTGATATTAACATACCTATTATTTATTTATTTATTTTTAGGCCATCTTATTCTGCCTGATTTTTAAAATTTCCCCTCCTACATTTTTGTGTTCTTTTATTTTAGTTTTATCTCTTATGAATGTCGTGGTATTGAATTAAAAAATTAATCTGCTGTAATAATGTTGGTCTTTATACTTTAAATTTTTTATTAAGATAATTGTTAATTCGCTGACAATTGTCAGAAGGAATACAGAGGCAACAGAGACATCTGTGTCCTCTTTATCCAGGTACCCCGTTGATAATGCCTTGCTAAACTGTAGTACAATAGCACAGTCAGGGTATTGACATTGACACAAGGTACAGACCATTTCCATCACCACAAGCATCACTCATATTATTGTTTTTATAGCCACACCTATTTCCTTTCCATCCCCTTAATCTCTAGTTCCTTTGCCTTTCCATACAAATTTTAGAATAACCTCATGTATATCTATAAAACGCTTTGGTGAGACTCGGGTAGGAATTGTCTTAAATCTGTGACTTGACATAGGGAAAATCGATTTTGTTGTTTTGTTCCTTGTTCCAGTGCACAAGGGATCCATTTATTTAGCACTTTTTAGACTTCTTTCCGGAGAAGGCAATGGCACCCCACTCCAGTACTCTTGCCTGGAAAATCCCATGGCCGGAGGAGCCTGGTAGGCTGCAGTCCATGGGGTCGCAAAGAGTCGAACACGACTGAGCGACTTCACTTTCACTTTTCTCTCTCCCGCATTGGAGAAGGAAATGGCAACCCACTCCAGTGTTCTTGCCTGGAGAATCCCAGGGACGGCGGAGCCTGGTGGGCGGCCGTCTGTGGGGTCGCAGCAGACTGCTTTCATTAGTGTTTTGTAGTTAACAGCATACAAGACCTGTTTGTGTTTTGTTATAGTTTTGACTGTACATATTTTCATTTTCTTTGGAGTGATTATAAATAGTATTGTGTGTTTTACTTGTTTCCGCATATTCTTGGTTAGCATATAGAGGTGTGATTGTATTTGTGTGTTGGCTTTTGTATCCTGTGACCTTGATGGACTCAATTATTAATTCTCTCTCTGTCTCTAAACAGTTAAAATTTTTTTTATTATTTATGTTTGGCTGTGTCAAGTCTTAGCAGTGGCACTGGGGATCTTTCACAGTGGTGCAGACTCTCTAGTTGTAGCACATGTGGGCTCAGCAGTTGTAACGTGGGCTTGGTTGCTCCATGTCATGTGGGATCTTAGTTCCCTGACTAGGTATCAAACCTGTGTCCCCTGCATTGTAGGGTGGATTCTTAACCACTGGAACCACGAGAGAAATCCCCAGTTATTAATTCTAGTAATTGTTTTGCATACTCCTTGGAATCTGCCAGTACAGGCAGTTTTGTTTTTTTCTTTCAGTCGCTGTGTCTTTTCTTTTGTTGGTCTCATTCCACTAGCTAGAACTTCCAGCACATCCTTGCCTCATTCCCAGTCTTAGGGAGAAGCATTCATTTTTTTCCACCATGAGCTGTAGTTTTTTTTGTAGGTGCTTTTTATCAAGGTGAGGTGGTTCTCCTGTATTCCTTTTTTTCTGAGAATTTTTATCATGAGTGGTTGTTGAATTTGTCACATGCTTTTTTCTTCATTGATACACGCACACACATATATGTATGATCATGTGATTTTACTTAAGCTGTTAGTATGGTGTACTTCTGTGATTTCAGACATTGAGCTGACTGTTTATTCCGGGAATAAACACTTCACTTGGTCTTAGTATTCTTTTTATATATTGCTGAAATCTGTTTGCTAATACTTGAAGATTTTAGCATCTACAGTTGTGAAGGATGTTGGTTTTATTTTCATTTTTTGTATTGATTTTGTTTGGTTTTGTTATCAGTCTGTTATAGCTTCATAAAATAAATTTGGAAATCTCTGATATTGTTTTCCAGAAGTAATTATGTAGAATTGGTACTGATTCTTATTTAAATGTTGAGTAGAATTCTCTGGTAAAATGATCTGGGTGTGGTAATTTTTTTTTTTTTTAATTTTTTTTTTAAATTAAGAGCTAAATTTCCTAATTAGATGGAGTAGTCAAATTATCTATTTCATATTGGGTGAATTTTGATAGTTTGTATTTTTCAAGGAATTGATCCATTTCAACTCAGTTGACAAATTCATGTGTGTAGAGTTGTTCTTAGTATTCCCATATTTTTGATGCTGTGATTTCTGTAGTGATATCCCTTAATGGCTGTTTTAATTGGGAAGTATTTCATTTTCATTTGTTGGGATTATTGATATATTTGTATTTATTTCTACACCTTTAGTTTGAGCATGTTTCTTTTTCTGCATTTTGTTTCCTCATCTGTTTTCTTGCTGTCTTTTTTTTTCTCTTTTTCGTGTTTCTCCATTTTACTAGTTGTGAAATACATTTTTTTTTTTGCTTTCTCGCAAACTCTTGGAGTTTAATTAATTTTCTCTTGAAACTTTATATATAAATCTAAAATTACTGTATTTTTCTTCCTTTGCTGTAGAATGTTTTAAACTGCTTACCACGTCTACCAACATTCAGGCATGCCATCTTGCCCAGCACTTTTGTCTTTTCTTAGCCTCACATGTTTCATACTATAATTTTATCCAGTAAATGTTTGTTTAGGTTATTTCCCTCCCTCCCCGGGTTTGTCAGTTTCTTTGCTTATCCTGCTTTCATAATACGCATTCCTTTAGATTACTGTGGTTCAGCCATGGTGGGCTTTTACTTTCTGTTCAGTGTGTTGCTACTGCTGCTAAGTCACTTCAGTTGTGTCCGACTCTGTGCAACCCCATAGACGGCAGCCCACCAGGCTCCCCCGTCCCTGGGCTTCTCCAGGCAAGAACACTGGAGTGGGTTGCCATTTCCTTCTCCAATGCATGAAAGTGAAAAGTGAAAGTGATGTATCTGTTTTTTAATATGCTGTCTAGGTTTGTCATAGCTTTTCTTCCAAGGAGTATGCTTCTTTTAATTTCGTGGCTGCAGTCACCGTCCATAGTGACTTTGGAGTTCAGGAAAATAAAGTTTGTCACTCTTTCTATTGTTTCCCATCTATTTGCCATGAAGTGATTGATGGGACTGGATGCCATGATCTTAGTGTTTTGAATGCTGAGTCTTAAGCCAGCTTTTTCAGTCTCCTCTTTCACCTTCATCAAGAGGCTCTTTAGTTTCTCTTTGTTCTCTGCCATAAGGGTGGGTGTAAAGCAGCGGAGACAACTCACAGCATCAACAGTCATTTAACCCAGGAACTGCTAGCGAACGTATGACGCAGGGATGATTCCGCAAGTTTCGCAAAGGAAACGAGAGCCTTGAAGTTGAGGAGTGCAGTGGCTGGCCATTAGAAGTTGACAGTGACCAACTGAGAGCAGTCCTCAAAGCTGATCCTCTTACAACTATGCAAGAAGTTGCCGAAGAACTCAGCATCGACCATTCTCTGGTTGTTCAGCACTTGAAGCAAGCTGGAAAGGTGAAAAAGCTCATTAAGTGGGCGCCTCGTGGGCTGACCACAAATCAAAAAAAAGTCATCATTTTGAAGTGTCATCTTCTCTTATCCTACTCAACAACAACGAACCATTTTTCGATTGGACTGTGACGTGCAACGGAAAGTGGATTTTGTACAACAACTGGTGATGTCCAGCTCAGTGGTTGGACCAAGAAGAAGCTCCAAAGCACATCCTGAGCCAAACTTCTACCCAAAACAGGTCCTGGTCACTGTCTGGTGGTCTGCTGCTAGGCTGATCCTCTAGAGCTTTCTGAATCCCAGTGAAACCATTACATCTGAGAAGTGTGCTCAGCAAATTGTTGAGATGTGCCGAAAACTGCAGCTCCTACAGCCAGCATTGGTCAAGAGATTGAGCCCAATTCTTCTCCATGGCAGTGCACAACCAACATTTCAGAATTTGAATGAATTGGGGACCAAGTTTTGCCTCATTCACCGTATTCACCTGCCCTCTCGCCGATCGACTATCACTTCTTCAAGCATCTCGACCACTTTTTGCAGGCAAAGTGTTTCCACAACCAGCAGGAGGCAGAAAATGCTTTCCAAGAGATCGTCCAATTCTGAAGCAGGGTTTTTTTGCTAGAAGAATAAACAAACATTTCTTTTAGGCAAAATGTGTTGATTGTAACAATTCCTATTTTGATTAATAAAGACGTGTTTGAGCCTAGTTATAATGATTTGAAATTCATAGTCCAAACCACATTTACTTTTGTATCAACCAGAGATCAAATTGCCAACATCCGCTGGATCATGGAAAAAGCAAGAGAGTTCCAGAAAAACATCTATTTCTGCTTTATTGACTATGCCAAAGCCTTTGACTGTGTGGATCACAAGAAACTGTGGAAAATTCTGAAAGAGATGGGAACACCAGACCACCTGATCTGCCTCTTGAGAAATCTGTATGCAGGTCAGGAAGCAACAGTTAGTACTGGACATGGAACAACAGACTGGTTCCAAATAGGAAAAGGAGTTCGTCAAGGCTGTATATTGTCACCCTGTTTATTTAACTTCTATGCAGAGTACATCATGAGAAACGCTGGACTGGAAGAAACACAAGCTGGAATCAAGATTGCCGGGAGAAATATCAATCACCTCAGATATGCAGATGACACCACCCTTATGGCAGAAAGTGAAGAGGAACTCAAAAGCCTCTTGATGAAAGTGAAAGTGGAGAGTGAAAAAGTTGGCTTAAAGCTCAACATTCAGAAAACGAAGGTCATGGCATCCAGTCCCACCACTTCATGGGAAATAGATGGGGAAACAGTGGAAACAGTGTCAGACTATTTTTCTGGGCTCCAAAATCACTACAGATGGTGACTGCAGCCATGAAATTAAAAGACGCTTACTCCTTGGAAGGAAAGTTTTATGACCAACCTAGATAGCATATTCAGAAGCAGAGACATTACTTTGCCAACAAAGGTTCATCTAGTGAAGGATATGATTTTTCCTGTGGTCATGTATGGATGTGAGAGTTGGACTGTGAGAAGGCTGAGCGCTGAAGAATTGATGCTTTTGAACTGTGGTATTGGAGAAGACTCTTGAGAGTCCCTTGGACTGCAAGGAGATCCAACCAGTCCATTCTGAAGGAGATCAGCCCTGGGATTTCTTACAGTACTTTGGCCACCTCATGTGAAGAGTTGACTCATTGGAAAAGACTCTGATGCTGGGAGGGATTGGGGGCAGGAGGAGAAGGGGACGACAGAGGATGAGATGGCTGGATGGCATCACTGACTCGATGGACGTGAGTCTGAGTGAACTCCGGGAGTTGGTGATGGACAGGGAGGGGGCGTGCTGCGATTCATGTGGTCGCAAAGAGTCAGACACAACTGAGGGACTGATCTGATCTGATAACAGCATGTGCTGTTCTCTTAAAGAAATTTGCTTAGTATTTGTAGTCTTTATGTTTCTCTTCTCATTCTTAGGACTGTATTTGTTTTCTTCCCGCTTTTTCCAGATTGAATTTATAGGCTTTTAGTATTTTGCTTTCTAAGTCATGTTTTCTTGCATCTTTTAATTTGTCACTCTTTTCTAGGGTGTGTTTGTTGTTGACTTTTTTAGCTTCTTGAACTGACTTCTTTATTTTAAATCTTGTACAAAAAGAAGGTGTTTAGGAGATCAGTGTGTTGTAAAGAAGAGATCCATTTCAAATATCTCAAGTAAAATGGGATTTAATCATAGGGATTACATGATCTCACAGGAGTAAGGCCCAGGAACTGAGGCCTCCTATGACTTCTGGAATTGCATCTATCTTTCTAATTTGCCGTAGTAGTTTTTCTTACGGTATCAGCTTAATCGTGCCTTTGATGGATTGATGACGTATCTGATTTTTTAATGCATCCCTGCCTATAAATGCAGGTGTAGATTGTTTTAATACTGTATCTGGGTAAGGCGATATTAATAACGTGATTGGTCAGTTTGCCTCAGCAGCTCTTCTCCTTTCCCTATAGTATATGTCATAGCAGATGGAGGATCTACAGAGCTGAATTGATCTTTACCGTGACGTCTAACCCGCTATAGCTTCGCCAAATTCTGTGCTTTTTTGGGCTCACATAGCACCGTCAACTTGCCTTCAGTCCTATATGTAATGTTCAGTTGTATAAAGTTCCAGCTTTAAGTTTTTTAACTAATTTTGACAGTGAAAAAGCTTGTTTTACATTTGTAGTCTTAATTGAATGTCAGTTAACCTAGATTAGCTTTATTGAACCAATTAGCTCTTCCTTAGCAATCAGATTATCTTTTTTAAAAATCAGTCATGCCGGCATAGTTCATGAATTTTCTCAAAGTCAGTCCACAAACATTGATTGAGAAATTTCTCTGTAGCAGCACAGCATTGTAACTGAAGTATTAGAGGGCAGACTTGGAAGCAGGCAGGATGGACTGGATAAAATCCACTTGAAAAGGAGTGTTATTAAAAACACTGACATCAGAGGTTGGTGGAAAACAGTAGCTGAAACCCATTTTTGGTAGTATTCATAGCAGGCTCACCTTACCTGGTGACTGCTGAAATTGGTTGAAGACAGATATTTTTTTAAAAAGGCATAGCTTGAAGAAGAAGCAGGATCCAGCAATGTTTGCCAAGAAACACATGTTCATTGGAGTTGACTGATTAAGCTTCTTAGGGGATATCTTAATAGTAAATGCTAAATAAAGGGAGAGTTTTGTTGTTTTAAACTAGAAATTACCAGAAAGATGGTGTGACCTCCAGTGTCCTGAGTTCTGAATCTGGGACCTTCAGCTACTGATTGCTGGTGTGAAGTTTTCCACAGGACACTGTGGACTCTCAGAGCCATCGTCTTTGAGCAGACGCCTGCAGTAGGATATCTTGGCAGCATTTTGCAGGGCAAAGGCTGCCCTGTCTCCTGTTGTTGTTTCCTTGCACCTCTCCAAACCTGGGGATTTCTGTTTTGCTTCACAATACTGTAATTCTGCATTCTATCTCCTTATTCTTTTTCATTTGTGTATTTACAATAGATGTTAGACCAAGTACATTAGCATTCTTTGCCAAATAAAATTCCCATTGAAAATAAGTATTATGAGACCTCCCAGGAATTCCTTTTTGAAAGTCAAGCTTTAGAATGCCTTGTGGTCTATTTTGTCATTTCTGTAAAACAAGTTTCCTTAAAATGAAGAATTACCTGAAAATAAGGGTAAGGAGAGATGCTGTGAATTCTGAGTTAGTTTGGTTTCTTTATAGAGAATCACAGGTAGTGTATGTCTGTAGGACTGTCATTGTTCATTGTTTTTGTTGTTAGTGTTCTCCTAACAACTAGTTCAGCTAACGCTAGTGTTGTTAGATTTAATGTTATTTGTGCTACTGTAGTATAAGCAGATTTCAGTTGAAGTATTTTTTAAGATTGACGACTTTGGGAAAGAGGCATTGCATTTCTTGCTTGGGAGGAAACTTCCTGAAAAGCTGTCATAGTCTTTATATGCCTGAAACTGTGACTCTTAACTGATGTGCCATTAGATAGGCCCCAGATTCTCTTGTTTTCCATCTTTGTTGTCCTGAGCATAGGGGATCAGTTCAGTTCAGTCACTCCAGCTGAACTGATAGTCACTCCAACTGAACTGATGGTCACTCTTTGTGACCCCATGGACTGCAGCAGCCAGACTTCCCTGTCCATCACCAACTCCTGGAGCCTACTCAAACTCATGTCCATTGCGTTGGTGATGCCATCCAACCATCTCAACTTCTGTCGTCCCCTTCTCCTCCTTCCTTCAATCTTTCCCAGCATTAGGGTCTTTTCCAATGAGTCGGTTCTTTGCATCAGGTGGCCAGAGCACAAGGGTAGGGTAAGGTAAATAAAATCTTCCTTTTACCCATGGGGAAGGTGAAACAAATTAAAATATAATGATCATGGTACTTGTGATATATGTTGCTGTTAGAGTGTGATTTAGATCCATACTCCTCCCCTAAGCCCTTGAAGTGGGGTTAGTCCAAACTGAGATGTACTCAAGTGTGAGATACACACTTGGTATTGAAAACTTAGTATGAAAAAAGATTTTGTTGACACTTAAAAAAAAAATTATGTTTAAATTGCAACCACTGTTTACATGTTGAAATAATGCTTTTGATGTATTGGATTAAATAAAGCATATTATCAAAGTAAATTTAAAACGTATTTTAATGTGGTCACCAGATAGTTTCAAATGATATATGTGGTTCCCATTTCTATTGAATTGCACTGATCAAGAGTATAAAGTGTTTGCTGGGGTTACTATGTAATATTCTCTGACTGTACAATCTGAAATTTGGAGACAGTATTTGAAGTAGAATTATGATACAGCATATTCATTCAGATTACTTTGATATATTTAAATTTGTTTGCATTTTGGAAAACTGGCAAGTATTCCTAACAACTGTTTTAAATACCAAGAAGAGTTTTTTTTTTTTTTTTTAAGAGTTTTAGCAGTTGTTCTTGGGCTATCAGTGACACTTAAAAGTGCAAAACAGAGGAATTATTATGAATCACTGCCAACTGTAGTATGGCCCCTGCATACTGACCAGGTTGAATAGGCATCCCAGGCAGCTGTAGGGCATGCAGTGCCGAGGAGGGGGGCTGGTTGGTTTCCGAAAGGGCTTTGGACGACACAGGTCTTGCTTCTCTTTCTGGTCACATGGTGCTTGTACGGTACGGCCAGTACAGGTGAAGCTGACCCAAGTGTGGTTTACCTCTAAGTTCAGAATCTGAAAATGACATAAGTAGATGGGTTTATGACGCACGCAGTAAATGATAGGAAGAATTTACTAGGTTTGTTGAATAAATAACAAGGTGAAATGTGGAACAGCTATATATAGTCTTCATTTTACACCACAGAGTTCTTATTTTACACTTGAGAATTTCAGTCATTTTAGGAATTTGACTGCTGAATAAAGATGATGTGATTTTTATCTTTAGTATTAAAAAAAATCCTAATTTTCTTAGTGATTAAGTGAAGTTGCTCAGTCGTGTCTGACTCTCTGCGGCACCATGGACTGTAGCCTCCCACGCTCCTCCGTCCATAGAATTTTCAAGGCAAGAGTATTGGAGTGGGTTGTCATTTCCTTCTCCAGGGCATCTTCCCGACCCAGGGATGGCTTTACCATCCCTGGGAAACCCTGTTGTCCCTTCATATTGGAGTTGGGGTGAAAAATTTATTGGATTTTGGATTACGGTTCTGTCTTGATTTTTGTGGATTTTTCCTGCTTAGCATCAGAAACTTTAGAGGTACATTGTTGCAGAAACTTAAATTTTTTTGTTCAATTGGTGATAATACTGTAATAAACATTACACTGTGTATTGTACACTGTGAAAAGGAGTATTTTCATTGGTTATAGATTTCATAGATAGTGAAGTGGTCAACAGAAACCAACAGACTATAGATTTCCAAAATTGAGAACAGCAAAACATAATTAAAACCACAATGTGAATGTAATTGCGGGGAAGGGTGGTGGTGGTAGAAACAGTTAACAATTGTAAGTGATATGTGAAAATGCTGATTACTAGCACATGCCAGTTGATATTAACAATGTTGGAAAAATCTGAAATTATAGTATATTTTAGATAGCGTTTTTATATGTTTGAGGCTATTGGCTTATATCCTTTTTTTTTTTTTTCTTTCTTTTTAGAATATGGTTTCTAGTTTTAGGGTTTCTGAACTACAAGTGTTACTAGGCTTTGCCGGACGGAATAAAAGTGGACGTAAGCATGACCTCCTGATGAGGGCGTTGCATTTATTGAAGAGTGGCTGCAGCCCTGCGGTTCAGATTAAAATCCGAGAATTGTATAGACGCCGATACCCGCGGACTCTCGAAGGCCTTTCTGATTTATCTGCAATCAAATCACCGGTTTTCAGTTTGGATGGTAGCTCCTCACCTGTAGAACCTGACTTGGCTGTGGCTGGAATCCACGCGTTGCCTTCCACTTCAGTTACACCTCATTCTCCGTCCTCTCCTGTTGGTTCTGTGCTGCTTCAAGATACTAAACCCGCATTTGAGATGCAGCAGCCATCTCCCCCAATCCCTCCTGTCCATCCTGATGTGCAGTTAAAAAACTTACCCTTTTATGATGTCCTTGATGTTCTCATCAAGCCCACGAGTTTAGGTAAGTGTTAGAGAAATCCGTTTCTTCTGGACAAGAGAGTGAATAAAGCAAGAGGGCTTGACTGAATTGCATATTATAAAATCAAGGCATTAAAATGCCAAATGCTTAAATGTACAGGTAAAAAGAAATACGGGCAACCATGACAAATCTGGCATAAAACTTTAATTCATTGATCAAACTTCCTTCTTACAGCTTAGAACTCAAATTGCTTCAGGGTGTATACGAACAGACACAAATCTTATTTATTGCCTGTGATTCTGCCTTTTGATATTTTTACTGTTTTTACAGAGACTTAGTTTCTGTTCAGCATAGCTTTTTAAACTGTTTTTGCAAGAAATCTTTTCTACTTAAATTTTTCCTAAGGTGACAGTTTGCCACATATTTTAGCTTTTTGTTTAATAACCAGTGACTGCTCAGAAAACGTAATAAATTTTATATTATTAGACATTGATACATGTGACTCCAACACGTTTTTACCTCAGAATTTTCACCACATTTTTACCACAGAAGTTGATGACTTCTGTGCTGTAATGGCATAATTTCTTCCTGGCTAATGAAATTATTTACAGAGGTATTTGAATTTGTTGATAAATTGCTTGGGAAATGACATTTCAGAGTTAGGCTGGGAGATCATTTTCCTGTCCATCCTAGGAAAAACACTTTTTTGTTTCAAGTCATTTGAAAACTCTCTTAAATATATTAATATGCTTTTTTCATTTTGTATAGGATTATACTTGTACATCTCGGTTGAGCTAGAAGGAAGTTTTGAGGTTAATGGGGTCAACATGGCCTGATAGTGGTGGGCTCCTTACATTGTTTTGTTTAGCACACCTGAACCAGGCAGGTAGAATAATGTATTTTATCCCTTCATTAACATTCATTCTGAAATAAGGATTCTATATTTGTTCATGTTTTATTGTTTTTACAAAGTCTTGTGAGCAGAATTATTGCATCATAGTCAGGACTCTTGATAACATCGTGTTAGATTAGTCTCCAGTACAGCTGTGCCAGTTTGAATTCCACAAAACGAGAGACTGTCTCTCACTGCGGTTTTTCTTCCAGCTTGTATCTTGTTTAGATTTTTCGTTTTTCAAATTAATAACAGGAACAAACATTTAAAATATGTATTAGCTAACTGTTTCTTTTATGGTTTTACTTTCATTTTTAACCAGGTTCGTTATCTGGTTAAAATGTTTCCATAATTTATTTCTCCTTTTTTCATGGTTTTTGATTTGTATCAGTGTACATATGTAGCATCATGGTTTGTTCACATGTTTCTTAGCAATCACTGCAAAATTATTTCTTTGTGTTTGGAGAAGGATTCAGACTAGTAGTGTGTGTAGGTGACCCTACCTCCGGGGACTCCTCAGAAATATGGTTAAAGGCAGGACTGAGAAGAAGAGGCCATCTGGGGTCCTGGTTCCAGTGGAAGGTTGAGTGCCTGGAAGGAAGATGACTAGAGACGGAGAAAGGACGCAGCAAGGTGTCTTCTCTGCCCCTGGCATCAGTGGGGCACCAGGCGGCAAACTCTGAAGAGGCTTCATGGAGTGCTTCGTGTTTCATGCTTTCCCTGTGTTCAGAAACAGAAATAGGAATTTTGTTACTTTTCCATGTTCTTTGTAAATTTTTCTTTCATTAACCTTAGTAAGGTTAAAGGAAGGTAGTAGGCTTTTTATAAATTTACTAAAATTTTTGTATCTCATGTGACTTAATGATGTTAATAATACTGGAGGCATTTTGTGTTGAAGAGTGATTAAGAAGAAAACCAGCTTTTTGCTCATAGTTTACATTAGAATGTAAGAAATACATATGACCTTGGGACTTATAATCTTTTGCTCCTGAGCTAAAAAATTGTTGATGCATGTATTTTTCAGGAGTCCTGTTTATCATTGTTTCTGTAAACTTTATAAACTGATTTCTTACTTTAAAACAAGGCTTAAACATTTCCTTATCCTGCTTTCCCTAAGAAAGAAAAGAAAACTATTTTCTTAATGTATATTCTTAGATTGATAAAACAGTGATCTAAAAAAGGCTAGTTTCATACTGTCTAAAGCAATGCAGTGACATTCAGGAATTGCTTTTAAGTTTTAATGATTTGGTTATATAATGTTGAAAATACTTGTAAAAATAAAAATTTGGGGTAAATCCATTTATTTGGAACACTGTTATGGAGAAACCTACTTAGATTTGGGAAATGAGAAGTAGAAAGCCTTATGAATTGAAAGAGATCCAAAACCATATTTCAGAGCACATATTTTTGGCGTCCTTCAGCCAGTCTGTGTATTCTTGATTTAATATACAGTTGATTAGATGATTTCTAAGCCATCAACACATTGTTGAGCAAGAATTAATTAACAACATGGGAAAGACTGGAAGAGCCCTCATAGGAAAAAAAAAAAGCCAACCGAAAAGTCAAAAAATGTTCCAAAACCTCTTGGGAACGTTGAAACCAATAGCCCCTTAGTGAGGGATTCACTGTTACAGCAGGGTGCATCTGTAGATGCTAAACAAGACTGTCTCCACAAAAGAAGATACATTATTATATAGTTTTGCAATTTGGTATTATTTCTATTAAAATTATTTAAATAAAATTAGCATTTAAAATGATAGACTATTGCATCTAGAAAGTGAGTGTCTACAATAATACTATATGAATTTCTCTATAGCTGAGGTTTTACTGTAACAAATGAATTATCCCCTAATCTGAAAACAAATTAATAAAATTTCTCTTCTCCCTTAAATAGCTATTCTCATTTGCTTTTGCTTTCACTAGCAGTGTTTTTGTCTTTTTTTCCTCTATTTTCTGTTTCTTCTGTTTTTTTTTCCTTTGATGATGAAGTCCTTTCTCGTTAAAAAAAATTTGTGTGTATTCAGTCTGTATAAAAGAATATATTAAAGACATTGTTATAAAGAATATTTATGAATGAAAACCTGTGAAACCACTACCCATTTTTTAGGAAAGGAACATTGCCAGTATCTTTGAAACCTTCTTGCCTTTTCCTCTTTGAGTTAAATCACTGTTCTGGATTTTGTGTTTCCTCTTGCTTGTTTTACCATATATGTGTGAGAAAACTAATGTTCACTTAACTTGCTTTTGAAATGTATGTGGTATACTGTGTATATATTCGTCTGTGACTAGCTCTTTTTGTTCATTCTCTTTTTAAGCATCTACATGTTGATGTATCGAAGTGTTTAATATTTTATGAAATACCTTCAAAGTGTTGAGTCTGATTCCTTAAAGTTTCTTCACTTTGTTTTTCCGTTTACAAAAGTAATTTATGCTAGTAATTGATAACTTCAGACATGGAAGCATAACAGAAAGGAAGAGTCCCTCGTAGCCACAGTTATTACTCAGCTAGAGTCATTATCAGTAATTAACTGTTTCTCTGGCATATTATGTCATCTTTTTTTCTCATTAAAAAAAAATTCTCATTTTTCTTTATTAAAAAAACCCTTTCTAACCACAGAGCCACTGTGCCACTTTTCTGGTGGAAGGAGAAGGGCATTATTCTGCTTGAATCTACTGTGAAAAGCATCTTCTGGAGTTCTGTGCTATGACAGTCTTAACTGTATTTCTTTTTTTTTTTTCCCATTTTTTATTTTTTATTATTATTTTTTAAATTTTATTTTATTTTTAAACTTTACAATATTGTATTAGTTTTGCCAAATATCGAAATGAATCCACCACAGGTATACATGTATTCCCCATCCTGAACCCTCCTCCCTCCTCCCTCCCCATACCATCCCTCTGGGTCGTCCCAGTGCACCAGCCCCAAGCATCCAGTATCGTGCGTCGAACCTGGACTGGCGACTCCACTGTATTTCTTAGAAATAAATTATGCATCTGTAGATTATACTAGGTCTATTTTCTTGTAGATGTACCACAGTTGAGCCAGTGTTCTGTTGATGTACGTTTCCAGTTGTTATTTATTCAGAAGTATTTAGTGTATAACGTGTCTTGGGCACTATTCTTGCAGTCTTACAGCCATTGCTGCTGGCAGCACTTTTGCATATGTTTCTGAATACTCGCACTGCATATTCACAAAGTGTAAATGCCTTGGTGTGGATTTGTTGGGTCCAGGAGTATGATTGTGTAATATTTTGATATTCAGCTTTTATAGAGAAGTTTGGCAGTTGCTTCAAAAGCATTGTACCAGTTTCTACTTCCAATGATGTATGAATGTGTTATTTTCCTTATACTTTATCCACATTGTATTGTTGGTCTTTTAATCTTTGTAGTCTGGTAGGTACGGAGAAGGCAATGGCAACCCACTCCAGTACTCTTGCCTGGCAAATCCCATGGACGGAGGAGCCTAGTGGGCTGCAGTCCATGGGGTCGCTAGGAGTTGGACACGACTGAGCGACTTCACTTTTACGTTTCACTTTCATGCGTTGGAGAAGGCAATGGCAACCCACTCCAGTGTTTTTGCCTGGAGAATCCCAGGGACGGGGGAGCCTGGTGGGCTGCTGTCTCTGGAGTTGCACAGAGTCGGACACAACTGAAGCGACTTAGCAGCAGCAGCAGTCTGGTAGGTGACAGAGTAATGGAGGTCAGTATCTTTTCATAGTATTAAATTTCTGAATATTAGGAAATACTCATTAAGCCTCTGGGTATAGTTAACAGTTAATGGACTTCCCTGATGGCTCAGTGATAAAGAATCTACCTATAATGCAGGAGACGTGGCAGGAGCCGTTGGTTTGATCCCTGGTTCGGAAAGATACCCTGGAGAAGGGAATTAAAACCCACTCTAATATTCTTGCTTGGGAAATCTCATGGACAGAGGAGCCTGGTAGACTACAGTCCATGAGGTTGCTAAACAGTTGGGCACAACTTGGCGAGTAAACAACAACAATAACAAAGTGATACACACATTAATGTAAAGCCATTAAAATGTAATCTCATAACAAGTACATAATGAGGGTTTAATTTGGATATGGTCATGTAGCCTGATTGTAGAGAAGTCAGAAGTATGGCGTGGGCTTTAGGAATTTTACTCTAGTTGGAGAGAGAATGTTAAGGTGAGGGAAAAGTAGCAAGCAATTTATATGCTTGTATGGTGAAACCCTATAATTTGTGAACCTAAAGCTCAAATATTGTATTGGCCTAATGGATGGAAAAGTTAATCAAGTTCTTGGAGTAAGAGTGATAACTTGAGGGAGATTTGAAGGATGAATGTGCCTGCTCTGAATCAGTGGAGTTTATAGGAGAAAGGAGAGATTTGAGTAGTCAAAGGAGTAGAAATAAAAATGGCACAGTTCTGAGTCCTGACAGTGAAGAAACTGCTTTGAGTAGAGCAGGACTTCGGGAGACATTGGAAATGTAGGTTTGTGAGGAAAGACATTGTTACGGAGGTTCTTATAAATAAGGGACTTTGGACATGGTTCATTCAGAGATAAGATGATCTTAGCATTTTTCAGCAGGGGAACGATGATGAAAAAGTTTTATGAAGGATGACCAACTCTGCACTGATGTTCTGGTGAGGGACCGACAGAGGCACGGGTGCCCCTTCATTTGTACAGAGTGATTCTAGGTTTTGCTAGGATAGGATGGTGGTAGTGGAAATAGGGAGGAGGCAGTTGATAAGAAAATTAAAAAAGCAAAGCAAAACAACAGAACTTAATGAGTAACTGGTGACAGGGGTGAAGGTGGAGGGCGAGAGGGAAGGAAAGGAGTGATTGCTGTGACTGAACAATCGATAGCAAGTCTCCTCACTCATAATTCTGAATTAAAGCCACTGTTTTACAGGAAGCATGAACACTCAGCACTCTGCCCTCCCCAAATGATCTCTGTGGCCAATGTATTTATAGAATGAAAAGTATTTTAGTGTTAAACATCACTGATGATAATTAATATGATTGTTTTTGTAAAGATAAAATTATTTCAGTTGATTCAAGTTTGCTATATTCTGTTTAAATCTCATAAAATTTTGGTGTGTGCATAGGATTATTTTTAAACGTTCTCATAAAGCAATGTTTAGTGATAATTGTAACCGATTGATTATTGGAATTTAGATGCGTATTCAGTTAAGTGTTCATTGAAGGCATTCATTGTTTAAATGAGTACTAGAACATCATTGAATAATGGGTCAGTGTAAAACTATGAAAAGTTCTTTGTGAAGAAAATACATTTCAATTTTTAAAAATAACACTTCTGAAGAATGACTTCATTAGATAATCCTTTTGAACTGCATAATCTTCTGTATGTTCAAAATTATTTATGTCTTAATAACTCTCCCAACTTAGAAGTTTTCAGAGTTTTAAATTTTCTCTCGAATGAATGCTCCGTGCATGTAATTGAGTATAAAGTGTTGAAAACGAAACACAACAAAGAAAGAAACACAAACTCCGAGTCTTGACCAGAGCTTTCCTGGGGAGAGTTTTTTTACTTCCTCAGACTTGATTAGAAGATGCTGTAGTCAAGGGTGAAATGTAACAATTGTGAAGGGTTGTGTTATATTTTGATTATAATTAGAATATTACAATAAAGAATGATAAATGCTTAAAATTGAACCTGCTTTAGAGTGACCTTACTTTCATGACTCCAAGATGCATGTAGCTTAGTACTTCATTTTGGTGTATTTTAACAATAAAAATTTCAGAATTTGGCAGAGTCTTTATCATAAGTGTCTGGTTATTGTAGGTTCTTCTATTATTGAATCTGTTATTGGAATATTACCTTTCTTTTTTTTCCTCCCCAGTTCAAAGCAGTATTCAGCGGTTTCAAGAGAAGTTTTTTATTTTTGCTCTCACACCTCAGCAAGTTAGAGAGATATGCATATCCAGGTAAGAGGAGTTTGGAATGTGTTTTCTGAGATGTTTGTGTCGTAGTCTGCTCTGCCTGCTGTACTAGAGTACCACAGATGGGGTGGCTTAAACAACAGAAATTTTTCTTCTCACATTTCAGGGGACTTGAAGTCCAAAACTGATTGACAGGTTTGGTTTCTCCTGAGGCCGCTCTCCTTGGCTTGCATTGCAGGTGGCTGCCTTCTTGCTGTGGCCTTCTTCTCACGGCCTTTCCTCTGTGTGCCTGTGTGTTTCTGGTGTGTCTTCCTCTTCTTATAAGGACGGTAGTTCTGGTGGATTAGGGCTCCACCATTGGGACCTCATTTAACCTTAATGACCTCTTTAAATTAAAGCCCCAACTTCATAGTCACATTGGGAATTAGGGCTTTAGCATATGAATTTTGGGGGGACACAGTTCTGTCCATAACAGTTAAGCCATTTCTCCTTAAGTAAGCATAGTATACTTTGACTAAAGTTAGGTAAATATTAATAAATACTCTGGAACCAGACATCCTGGAATGTGAAGTCAAGTGGGCCTTAGGAAGCATCATTACTAACAAAGCTAGTGGAGGTGATGAAATTCCAGTGAGCTATTTCAAATCCTAAAAGGTGATGCTGTTAAAGTGCCACACTCAGTATGCCAGCAAATTTGGAAAACTCAGCAGTAGCCACAGGATTGGAAAAAGTTTTCATTCCAGTCCCAAAGAAAGGGCAATACCAAAGAATGTACAAACTGCTGCACAGTTGCACTCATTTCACATGCTCAGAATCCTTCAAGTGAGGCTTCAGCAGTATATGAAACGAGAACTTCCAGATGTACAAGCTGGATTTACAAAAAGCAGAAGAACCAAAGGTCAAATCACCAACATCTGTTGGATCATAGAAAAAGCAGGAGAATTCTAGAAAAACATCTGCTTCATTGACTACACTAAAGCTTTTGACTGTGTAGATCAGAACAAACTGGAAAATTCTTAAAAGAGATGGGGATACCAGGCCACCTTACCTGCCTAAGCAACAGTTAGAACCAGGCATGGAACAACAGATTTGTTCCAAATTGGGAAAGGAATATATCAAGGCTGTGTATAAGTCACCTTGCTTATTTAAGTTATATGCGGAGTACATCATGTGAAATTCCAGGCTGGATGAAGCACAAGCTAGAATCAAGATTGCTAGGAGAAATATCAGTAACCTCAGATATGCTGATGACACCACCCTTATGGCAGAAAGTGTAAAGGAATTAAAGAACCTCTTGATGAAAGTAAAAGAGGAGAGTGAAAAAGTTGGCTTAAAGCTCAGCATTCAGAAAATGAAGATCATGGCATGCGGTCCTATCACTTCATGGCAAACAGATGGGGAAACAATGGGAACAGTGACAGACTTTATTTTCTTGGGCTCCAGAATCACTGCAGATGGTGACTGCAGCCATGAAATTAAAAGTTGCTTGCTCCTTGGAAGAAAAGCAATGACAAACCTAGACAGCATATTAAAAAGCAGAGACATTACTTTGCTGACAAAGGTCTGTCTAGTCAGAGCTATGGTTTTTCCAGTAGTTAAGTACATATGTGAGAGCTGGACAATAAAATAGGCTGAGCACCAAACAATTGATGCTTTTGAACTGTGGTGTTGGAGAAGACTCTTGAGAGTCCCTTGGACTGCAAGGAGATCCAACCAGTCCATCCTAGAGGAGATCAGTCCTGGGTTATCATTGGAAGGACTGATGCTAAAGCTGAAACTCCAGTACTTTGTCCACCTCATGCGAAGAGCTGACTCATTGGGAAAGACCCTGATGCTGGGAAAGATTGGAAAAAGGGGGTGACAGAGGATGAGGTGGTTGGATGGCATCACTGACTTGGTGGACATGAGTTTGAGAGAGCTCCGGGAGATGGTGAAGGACAGGGAAGTCTGGTGTGCTGCTCTCCGTGGGGTCACAAAGAGTCGGACATGACTGAATGACTGAACAACAACTAGAAAAACATTTTAATTTTTTAATAAAACCCCTTTGAATTTTTGTCATTTCTGGCAGTACATTTTTTTTTAATGAAAATTTTATTCCAAATATAGCAACATAAAGAACTTTATTTAGGGCTTTATTTATTTGATAGAATGACATAAAGTTCATCATCCAGAGGCTTTTTTATATTAAATGTGGACATTAATATTTTTTCTGGGATAAGAACATAAACTAGAGGACCATTCTGAGCTGTATGGTTACCTGGACCAAAAAAATTAGCAGAAATCTGAAAACAGTTATGAAAAGTACTCTGAGCTTTGCCATTTCAAAAAATAGGATAAACTTAAACACATTTATTAAGAGCAGTGAACTAAAAAGAGATAGGACAGAAAAGGAAATCTGTACTATATACTTTTCCAATTAAATATATAGTCGTCTTTGGTGTTAATGTATTTATAAGACTTTAAAAAGATTTAGCCTAAAACATCTGAGGCTCCTGGAGGTTAAATGATATTCTGGGATTGTAGAGTTAAAATTTAGAACCCAGAATTGAGCAAATTAGAGGTCTTTTTGCATCTTTTCAGCTCTTCATTAGAACACTTATCTTCTGTGAGATGTTAATACAAGTTTTTTTAAAAAATAAAGGTCCTGCAGTTAAGTTTTGGAAATTCTGAATTCGAGGTAGTTTCAAAAGTTCTTAAAGCCAGACTTCAGTCTTTCTTATGTTAGTGTACATTCTCAGTCTCCGAGGACGTGGATCAGAATTTATGGATTTCTCTTAAACATCCTAACATCTCGAAGATGCACATGATGTTATCAGGCGGAATAGTATGGGACACAACTTTAGATTCTTTCACTGATCACATCACTGCTCTCAGCAAAGCCTCAGACTTGACTTGGTAAAATTTGAGCTCCCCAGAAGGGGACCAAATATTGAACAGTAAAAGAGAAAAAAAGGGACAGTACTGAAGATTGGTCCAAGAGACCTAGTATCCAAATAATAGGGGTTTTGGAAATTTTAGAGAAGAAAATTATCAAAGAAGTAAAATGAATGTACATGTTCACTAGAGGCAAGACATTGCAGGAAATTTTTATATTGGAAGTACTTTCAAGCTTGGGAGTACCAAAAAACCAACTAAGAAATGAATAGGGTAAATTAAAAGTTATATTTTATATCCCAAGCCATATCATTATTATATGGTTTTGTTTGTATTCACTGATGATCCCTTGCTTGAGAACATTTACTAAGGGTTTATTAGCTACACAGCATTATATTATATGGCATGTCTCCTTTCCACAAGTTGCTTGCAGTCTGTCTAGTTAATGAACTGGGTTATATACATAAAATGATTGTTGGCATTACAGGGTGTCACATGGACAGAAGACAAATAAGAGCTGATTTATAGGTGGAAGAGATTACCACAAGCTTCTTTAGGGTGTTGTGTTGGCCTTTGACCTAGGGAGGTTATTTAGTCAATAGGTTTCAAGATATATTTTTAAGTGAACAAATCAAAGCGTGGAATTTGGATAACATGTACCATTAGTTAGCCTTAAAAGGGGCCTCTCTGGTTGCTCAGTTGGTAAAGAATCCGCCTACAATGCAGGAAACCTCAGTTAATTCCTGGGTGGGGAAGATTGCCTGGAGAAGGAAATGGCAACCCACTCCAGTATTCTTGCCTAGAGAATCCCATGCACAGAGGAGCCTGGCGAGCTACAGCCCATGGGGTCACAGAGTCAGACACGACTAAGTGACTAAGCACACGCACTGTCTTAAAAAGGCGTGTGTGTAATTTGCCTAAGTGTATAGCATATGTCTGGACATATATGACAAGTTGCCTCTGGAGAGGGGAATCAGGTAGCCCTGATCCAAGCTGAGGGAGTTTTTTCACTTTATATCTTTTTTCTGTATCTTTGAAGTTTGAACTGTGTGAATGTTATTAATTAGTCAGAAAATGAATGACTAAATAATTACTTCAATAAAAATTTTTAATCATGGATGTTCAATCATCTGTCTCCGGGATGGATGATAGTGATGGTATAGTATAAATGTACTTAAAGCCACGAAACTATACACTTTAAGATGGTTAACATGATAAAGCTCAGCTTTCTTTATAATTGAGGTCTCCACATAGCCTTAACTAGATGGACCTTTGTTGAAGTATTATCTCTGGTTTTTAATATGCTGTCTAGGTTGGTCATAACTTTTCTTCCAAGCCCCAGTTGTGGGAAGGATAAATTCTCTAAGGAGTTCTGATTCTACCCTTACAGTACTTTCTACCACTTACTTTGAAAAAGAGTGGTTCATTTGACTCTGTTAGCATATTACACATTGTGGATTTGGATAATTATGCTGCTTGTGGTATCGTATAACTTCTATCCTTATGGTTCTCAAATTTCGCTGTGTATTAGAATCCAACTGGGGAGCTTTTAAGACTCCAGATACCTAGATTTCATTCATATCAATTAAATTTGAATCTCTGAAAATAGAAGCCAGCAGCAGTAGTTTTTAAAGCTCCCCAGGCGTTTCCAGTTTGCAGCAAGTTTGAAAACTGCTGTGCCTCCATCCCGTCCCCTTTGCCTATAATGGTGATAAGGTCTAAACCAGAGGCTTGAATACATTCAGGTTTGGGGTTTTTTTGTCACATCTTGTGAAGACTGGTAGTGACTTCAGCTCTGTTTTGGCTGTAGCACTACTCCTCGCGTTGGGTACCACTGCCTCTGCAGTCGTGCTGTCTCCGTTTCTCATACTGCCATCTCTTGCATGTTCCCCAGATCAAGGTGTGATTCTCTCCTCACTGCTCTGTGATAGTATCCACGAATGTGCTTTTTTCTTTTCTTTCTTAAATTAGCTGGCTTCAAAGAGATTTTTGCTTAGTATATGTTTCCTCCTATTGCCTATTCTGTTAATGGTGTGGGATCTGCCTGAACAGAGGCCTGTTTATATTATCCCACATTTCATCTACCACATCCTTTCAATTTGCTACTCTGTTCATCCTTTTGTGTCTCTTTCAGGATTTAAAAGTTGAATCAACTCTACCTTTAGGAAGCTAGCATGGTCTTTAGAGTTCATACTGATTGAAATGTGAATTCTGGCTTAACCACTTATGTCTGTATACCCCTGGGTAGGTTACTAAAGCCTATTGAATCTTAATTTACTCAGCCTGTAAAGTTGAAGAAATAATCACTGTCTCACTTGGAGAAGGCAATGGCACCCCACTCCAGTACTCTTGCTTGGAAAATCCCATGGACGGAGGAGCCTGGTAGGCTGCAGTCCACGGGGTCGCTAGGAGTTGGACACGACTTCACTTTCACTTTCACTTTTCACTTTCATGCACTGGAGAAGGAAATGGCAACCCACTCCAGTGTTCTTGCCTGGAGAATCCCGGGACGGGGGAGCCTGGTGGGCTGCCGTCTGTGGGGTTGCACTGAGTCGAACATGACTGAAGCGACTTAGCAGCAGCAGCAGCACTCAGTGATTGGTGGCTGAATTTTATAACTGGCTCTACCTGGGTCACCATCTGTCCAGCTGCACCATTCTAAAACCTGGGCACCATGCTTAGTGCTCCCTGCTCCTTATCCTACCTCCTTGTATCCAGTCAGTCATTTAGTCCTATCACTTTTTATCCCTAAATGTCATATTGTGTGATATTTATGTTTAAATAACTTTGAAGCATTCATTTTATGCCTATACAAGTGTAATGATCTCCTAACTCTCCCAGCTGACCAACTGATCTTTCTAAAGCCCATTCAGTCTTTTCTTCTTTGTGCTTAAAAACCCTTAAGTGTGTAAAAGTGTGTTAGTCGCTCAGTCGTGTCTGACTCTTTGTGACCCCATGGACTGTAGCCCACCAGGCTCTTCTTTCCCTGGAATTCTCCAGGCAAGAGTACTGGAGTGGGTAGCCATTCCTTTCTCCAGGGAATCTTCCTGTCCTAGCAGTCAAACCCAGGTCTCCTGCATTGCACACAGATTCTTTACCATCTGAGCCAACAGGGAAGCCCTTAGTGATACCATCTGAAGTCCACACTCCATTGCTTGACAGTTCTCTGCCACACCTACTCTGCTCATCTTTGTTTTTAATTTTTTAAGTCGAAGTATAGTTGAGGAGAAGGAAATGGCAACCCACTCCAGTGTTCTTGCCTGGAGAATCCCAGGGACGGGGGAGCCTGGTGGGCTGCCGTCTACGGGGTTGAACAGAGTCGGACACGACTGAAGTGACTCAGCAGCAGCATAGTTGAGGAGAGTGAAAAAGTTGGCTTAAAGCTCAACATTCAGAAAACGAAGATCATGGCATCTGGTCCCATCACTTCATGGGAAATAAATGTGTAAACAGTGTCAGACTTTATTTTTTGGGGCTTCAGAATCACTGCAGATGGTGACTGCAGCCGTGAAATTAAAAGATGCTTACTCCTTGGAAGGAAAGTGATGACCAACCTAGATAGCATATTCAAAAGCAGAGACATTACTTTGCCAACAAAGGTCTTTCTAGTCAAGGCTATGGTTTTTCCAGTGGTCATGTATGGATGTGAGAGTTGGATTGTGAAGAAAGCTGAGTGCGGAAGAATTGATGCTTTTGAACTGTGGTGTTGGAGAAGACTCTTGAGAGTCCCTTGGACTGCAAGGAGATCCAACCAGTCCATTCTAAAGGAGATCAGCCCTGGGTGTTCTTTGGAAGGAATGATGCTAAAGCTGAAGCTCCAATACTTTGGCCACCTCATGCGAAGAGTTGACTCATTGGAAAAGACTCTGATGCTGGGAGGGATTGGGGGCAGGAGGAGAAGGGGACGACAGAGGATGAGATGGCTGGATGGCATCACTGACTCGATGGACGTGAGTCTGAGTGAACTCCGGGAGTTGGTGATGGACAGGGAGGCCTGGCGTGCTGCGATTCATGGGGTCGCCAAGAGTCGGACATGACTGAGCAACTGAACTGAACTGAACTGAACTGATAAGTTGATTTACAGTGTTGTGTTTCAAGTGTGCAGCTAAGTGATTCATATATATAGATAGCTTTTTCAGATTCTTTTCCATTGTAGGGTGTTATACCAAATATAGTTTCTTGTGCTATACTTTAAATCTTTGTTGTTTATCTATTTTATATATATGGTGGTATATTTAATCCCATACTCCTGATTTATCCTTTCCCCTAGCTCCCTTTCCCTTTTGGTAACCATAAGTTTTTCTTTTCCTAAGTCTGTGTTTTCTGTTTTTTAAACAGGTTCGTTTATATCACTTTTTAGATCCCACATATAAGTGATATATAATATTTGTCTTTTTCTAATTTACTTCACTTAGAAGTAAATGTTTCTTTACTTGGTCCACCCAGTGTTGCTGTAAATGGCATTATTTTATTCTTATTTGTGACTTATGTTGTATTGTATGTGCATATTTTTTATCCCTTCATCTGTTAATGGACACTTAGCTTATTTCCATGTCTTACTGTTGTAAATGATGCTGTGAATATTGGGGTGCGTGTCTTTTTTTGAATTACAGCTTTTGTCTCTTCTGGATATATACTTGAGGGTGGAATTGCTGGATCATGTGGTGACTCTAATTTTTTAAGGAACTTCCGTATTGTTCTCCATAGTGGTTGCACCAGTTTGCATTCCCACCAGCGGTGGAGGAAGGTTCCTTTTCCTCCATACCCTCTCCAGCATATGTTATTTGTGCACTCTTTGATTGTGGCCATTCTGACCCATGTGTGGTGATAACTCATCGTAGTGTTGGTTTGCATTTCTCTGATGATTAACAATGTTGAGCATCTTTTCATGTGCCTGATGGTCACTTGCATTTCTGTTTTGGGAAAATGGCTATTCAGTTCTGTTAATTGGGTTGTTTATTTTCTTGATGTTGTATGAGCTGTTTATATAGGATGTTATATAAACAGTTGGATGTTGATCCCTTACCTGATACATTATCTGCAAATCTTGTCTTTTTGTTTTGTAGTTGGTTTCCTTTGCTGTGCAAAAGCCTTTACATTTGGTGAGGTCCTATTTGTTTATTTTTGCTTCCTTTTCCATGTTAGGAAAATGTTCAGCTGTTAGGTCTTCAGATATGTTCCCAGGCCCTTCTCTCTTCTCCTTCTAGGGGCCCCTGTGAATTATTAGTGCATTTGATGTCCTAGAGGTCTCTCAAACTGTCCTCATTTCTTCTCATTCTTTTTTCTTTGTTCAGCAGCAGTGATTTCCACTACTCTCTTTCAGGTCACTGATCCATTCTTTTGTATCATTTAATCTGTTGTTGATTCCTTCTAACGTATTTTTCATTTCAGTTTTTATATTCTTCATCTCTGGTTGTTCTTTATATTTCCTAACTCTGAAAACTTCTAACTTTTCACTTTGTGTAGAAGTTAATTTCTCCTAAGTTCTTAGATCATCTTACGATCATTACTCCAGACTCTTTCTTGGGTAGATTTGCCTATCTCTGCAGTTTTTTTCTGAAGTTTTATCTAGCTCCTTCATGTGGAAATTGCTCCTCTGCTGCTCATTTGGCCTAAGTTGCTACTTGTATTTTTTATGTTTGTGGTAGGTTAGTTTTGTTTCTCAACTTTGGAGAAGTGGCCTCGGTAGGAAATACTTATTCGTGTTTTTTTAAATCATCTCATCTCCCATCACTCTTCTCTAGCAGCTTGTACTCCAACTAGGCTTTCCCAGCTCTCCGTCTTTGCGTATCCTCTTCCTCCTTGCTCTGCTTGGCAAACCTGAATCATGTTTTAAGGGCCAGTTCAAGTCTGACCTCTTCTGTGGTGCCTTTCCACATTTCCCCAAATGGATCCTTTGTCTCTCACTGTACCACTCTCATGAACTTATTTTCTGTTAAACATTTATTTGACTGCTTGAGTTTACAAACTTAATGAGACCAACATCTCTTTCTCATTTTTATATTCTCAAGGCCTGTTATATAGTGCGTGGCGTGTAGGAAACACCTTTATATCTAATGAACAAGTTCAACATGTGAAAGTTCCTAGAGCAGTTGCTGGCAGAAGATGTCAGAAGATGCTTAGTCATTACTTGTCATGTTTGTGAAGATATATAACGCATTGTATTTCCCAGTTTATATTAATTTTCCTTAGTAGAATGAAGCATCAATCCTTAGTGAACTATCCAAACCTTTGTAAATGTTCTCCCGTCTGTCTTTCTAGATTAGTCTTAAAAATTGTGTTCCCAACCTAACAAGCATTTGCCATGCTTTCCTTTTGTTTAGTATCAGCCCTCTAGTGAAGCCGCTGTTACTGATGGAAATATGTCTCTCTTAAGTGTAAATAGAACCAGTGCTGTCCAAACGCTTTTCTAATTTGTTCAGACTAATTGTGGAAATTGTCTTGAACTTTCAAGACCAGGCTTCCCTGGTGGCTCAGAGGTTAAAGCGTCTGCCTGCAATGCGGGAGACCTGGGTTCGATCCCTGGGTCGGGGAGATTGCCTGGAGAAGGAAATGGCAACCCACTCCAGTGTTCTTGCCTGGAGAATTCCATGGACGGAGGAGCCTGGTAGGCTATAGTCCATGGGGTCACAAAGAGTCGGACACGACTGAGCGACTTCACTTGGTTCACTTCAAGACAAAATAGAATTTCCCTCTTTTCTGTAATACTTATTTTACATAGTATACTATAATACCGTATTATTTTAGTTGTATGTATTTGTTACCTACTAGCATATGAGACTTTTGAAAGCAAATATCATGTTTTATTTATCTTTGATGCTCCAGCACCCAGACTTTGCAGTGTTTTTTGATTTTAATGAGCAGAATGATACGGGTTACTCACAAGAGGTCGGTGCTATCTAGGATATTGTGAATAGACATTTGAGAAATGTGGATTACTACTGGCAGGAGAGACAGTTAACAGTAATAGCAACCAGCTGCCCACACGTGTTGAGCACTTGTTATATCCAGGCACTTCACATGTATTAACACGTTTGTCACACAGCGTCATGAAGTGGATGCAGTCATTTCCCATCTTTAACAGATGGAGGCACAGAAAGCTGAAGGCATTTGCGCAAGGTCCCTTGGTTTGGACTGTAGCACTCAAGCTGGTGATTACTGTGCTTTATTGCCTTCCAGCGAACATAGAGAATTGGAAGCAGTATGCAGGCTATCCCTGTGGGAGCAAGGTGGAGGGCTGCGTGTACTCTCCAGACAGGACTCAGCTCTCGTGATCTTCTCTTTGACACAGTCCAAGGTTTATGACAGTGGCTGAGGGCAATATTTCTTAAACTGTAAAGAGAATACATATCACTTTGGGACTCTTTCTGATTCTGTAGGTCTGAGGTGGGACCTGAGGCTCTGCATTTCTAACTAGGAAGTTCCCAAGAAGCTGCAGTGCCGCTTCATTGTGGACTCCATTTTGACTGGCAAGGGTTTAGGAGTTTCAGTGTCAGAGATATTTTATATGGGACCGTGTTAGGTTCTCATCTAGAAATTCTAAGAGATTCTGTGTCCTTAATTGGGTGCATAGTTAGGAAGTTGCTGTGGCATAGAGGTTCTGAGACTCTGGACACCAGTTATAGATCCTAGATCTTATATTAGAATTCCCTAAGTAGTTGTAAAGACTATTAATGCTCCGACTGTGCTTCAGAGCCAATAAGGATACCTGGTGAGTGGGCCTTTATGTTTAAAACATGTTTGCAAGTGACTGGAATACTCAGCAAAGGTTTCAGAACCACTGTGAGCAAATTAATTCATCAGAGTCTTAGAACCTAATGTGCTCCTTTTCCTGTTAACCAAATCTGTTGTCTGTTGAAATAAAAATTGTATTGTGAAAGTTCCCATGAATTGAAAATACTGTAAAATTGCTGTAAAGACAAGACTAAATGTTAAGCATATGCAGACTGTCACCACAGTGTTTTGTTTTGATTAAACCTTCTGCCATTGGTTAGGCTAATGTTCATTTTTTAAGGACTACAAATAAAAATACCAATAATGCTTTTTTTCTGTTGAGCATATTTCTGTGAATTCTAGTTGTATTTTCCTAATCCATTTGTTTTTCTCTTTTCAACAGGGATTTTTTGCCAGGTGGTAGGAGAGATTATACAGTACAAGTTCAGCTGAGGTGAGTTTGCAGTTTTTGTGTTACTTTAATTTTATGCTTGCTAACTGTGTGCATATAGTCCTGAATTTGTAAAGTGTAAATTTGAGTACAGTATTTAAGAGTTTTTTTTTTTCTTTAATGCAGACTTTGCCTGGCAGAGACAAGTTGTCCTCAAGAAGATAACTATCCCAATAGTCTCTGTATAAAAGTGAATGGGAAGCTGTTTCCTTTGCCTGTAAGTTGCTTTTTATTCACCAGGCTTTTGCTTGTGAGTTTATTATAATTACTAACAAGGCTTAAAAATCGTGACTACTTAGTGCCAATGAACAGTCCCAGCATTAAATACTGTTTTCCATTAGAGAGATTCATGGCTTCTTGGGGAAGTGGCAGATTCCAGGT
The DNA here is from genome assembly GCF_027580195.1 of Bos mutus. Lineage (NCBI taxonomy): Eukaryota > Metazoa > Chordata > Mammalia > Artiodactyla > Bovidae > Bos > Bos mutus. Next base: position 46,671,447 of record NC_091640.1, on the reverse strand, counting down.
CTAGGGGAGATGGAAAAGATGAGCTTGAAGCATCTTGTGCCAGGAAGTAAGGAAGCTGTGAGAGATTCTTAAGATGATATCAAAAGGCATAGTAGCAGGGCAGGACCTGTAGGGAAGGACATGAGGGCAGCATGTTGTACTGGCTGTCTGAATGAGCTGGGCCTTGCCCTTGGATGGGATGGTGAAAGTTGGAGGCTGCTCATTACAACTGGACATGGTGATTGAGGATTCCAAGCTTGAGCCTTGATGGTGCACACCCTTGAGAGACGGATGCAGTGGTGTTTGATTGACAGCCTGTTGAGAGAGAGTGAGAGACACACACTCTTTCTCTCTGTATAGCCTGTTTCTCTCTCTGTCTCTGTCTGTATAGCCTGTTTCTGACCTGATAGATGTCAAATCTTAAAATAACAATTGTTGAATAGGAGTATGTATCTGGCTCCACTGAGGGTTGAACTAAACTGCTAATTTGCTACAGCTGTGTGGCAGTAAAGCTGTATTCTCAATAGTAGTAGAGCATGGCCTGTTTTTCAGAGTGGTTATGTATCTTAACTGAAGAAGTGCTGTGAGAACAGTGATTCTACCATGAAGGTAAGCTGCCATATTCAGCAAAGCAGAGACCATTTGACATGGAGATGAGGTGGCTATTTAGCATTCCTGCTGAGTGCAAGATTTGGCTCTGAAATAAGTATATGAGCAACAGCTATGAGCAGCTGAGCAAGCCAGACAACAAAGTCTAGAAATCTCAGCTCTACCAGGGCCAAGTGGTTGTAGTTGAACCCCAAAGTGACAAGGCCCATGGCCAAGGCTGACCCCTGTATTCGAAGATCTGACTTATTGGTTGTCTGGAATCTCATTTCTGTCATATATAGCCTGTGGATTTAAAGACCTGAGAGATAGCCCTTCTCATGTATTTTATAGGGCTTGAACAGTACTGTACCACTGCCTGACTCTTTCTGAAAGATGTTTATAAGGCTGAAATCTTGTGGGGATTAAAGGGGAAATTTCAGAGGCTGAGTAGGTATGGTTGGGAAGGCATGCTTACATGCTCTTGTGTGTGTTCAGAACCTAGGGGGCACATTTTGCCTCTTGGGTTTCTGGCTGTAAGTAACAGGAGATCTCAGAAGCTGTCTTTCATCTGGATGAATCATACAAAGATCTAAACCAGGAGAAGAAGCAGCCTCACTTGGAACTGAAGGATGCCACTGGGTGGCCACATGTGTGGCAGAGGAAACCTAGGATTTTGGAATGATAGCACATTTTCCATGGCTTTTCATATCCAATTCTCTTTGTGTTGGATGGGCTAAGATTTCTTTTGACCTTTAATTTTTATTGCTGTTTTACTCTCTCACTCTCCTTAAATATCTGACTGTGATAATCTTCTTGGTGTCTATAGACCCACCTGGAAGATCTGCCCAGTATTAAATGATTGTGCTAGTTTTGGGGAGTTGTGTCTCTGAAACATGTGAGGCTATACTTAAACTCTGGTGTTGCTGCAGAAAATATGATGGTTACAGATGTGTACACACACATTCCACAGAATTTTCCAAGTGGACCAGTCAGCGCCATGCTGTGGTATAATATTCCATCTTTAAGGTCTGCAGCACCACTGTGGATAGCTCTGAATTTGTCACTCTTTCAGGACTGGTGAGAGAGAACTCAGGTAGTTGAGCATGTTCTCTGGGACACTGTTGCTCAGTCACTGCTGGTTCCTCTCCAGAAGCACTAACTAACCCTTGCATACTTACACTAGGGCTGTTGGTGAACACACTGACTACTGTGTGATGAGCCCCACACTCACCTCTGGAGCCAGGGTCCTGCAGTGGCTCCAGGGGCACTTGTGGGAGAGATGAGGAAATGGAGCATAGGACAAAGGATGTCAAAACAGATTTCAGAAGGAGAAGGCGATGGAGTGGTGGTAGGGGCAAGGGGGAGCTTGCCTGACCCTAGTAGGGCCGTCCCAAAGATCAGATGGCAGTCTTTCCCAAAGAGGTTCTTCATCTTTAGCCTTGTGAATTCCTGTGGGACAGCTGACATAAATGTGCACGGAACTGATGTAGAACTGCTGAGACCTCCCCTTGATCCACGATTGGGATATTGTAATATCTCCCAGTATTGGGGTATTGATTGGGATAATGTAATATGGGCATTGACTGGCATATTTATGAGAATCATGTGAGTATACGGCCACGTTAGGAGAAGAATTGAGCTCTTTACCACCATGGAGATCTTCAGGGACTTTGTTCCAATTGTAAGAAGCATCAACAAGCCACAGAGAAGTTTGACATGTGGTTCTTGCCCATGATCCTGATTTATTACACAACAGATTTTGGAGGAATAAGCTTTGACAGTCATGGGATTTCCCATTTGGGCTCTGAATAAATTTGAATTTGTGTCCTGGAACAAGTCCCTGTCTGTATGACCTAATTGCAGTATGCAGTCATCATGGATCCATAATGGTTGGATACTCTACCTCATGAACAGAGAGTGAACTGAATAGAAAATGGTGTTCCCTTGATAATAGCAAGGTATCCCTGGATAATAAGGGTCAAATAGTGATGAAAGCAGTTTATATGCTATTCTTACCCAGATCAAGATGATGGCTTTTATTTTATTTATTTATTTTTTTAAGATGATGGCTTTTAAAAGATACTTTAATCCATTGATTTTCCAGCCTCTTGATAACAGGGATGACAGTAAGCAGCTCGTAGCAAGGCTTGTAGAACGATATGTGTAGTGAGGACAGACACAAGTGAAGCTGCCTCCAGGAATGTCCCCATACCGCCATCTTTGACCCAGATGCTGCCATTGTACAGACTGACCACATGATGAGAAAGTTATGTGTTTTTAAGGGCAGGAGAGAGGGGAAGAAAAAGACCCTCTTTGCCTAGAGAGTTTTGAAAGGCTGAATTATTTTTCCTTTTAGACATATTTTGAGAAATGGATGTAAACCTGTGGAGCTGTGAGGTTAGGGGGGTGTGTGGGGGTTGACGTGGGGGAATATTTCTTGTAGAGATTCCAAAAGAATGGAGAGGATGTGTGTTACAGTGCAGCTGGCAAAACTCTCCTAAGCGTTTCCTCTCATTGCAGCGGGAGACATATCAGTCCAGCGCCATTATCTTAATGCACTCTTTCTGAGTTTGTGGATTTCCTTTTCCTGATACCTAATTTTTTCCTGCATATATTAGTTACGCCGATGGTCTGCCTCACAGTAAATCTGGCGTAAGTGCAATCAGTATTTTCTTTTGTTAAAACACACACACATGCTCCAGTGTGACGAGATTCCCTTGACCTAAGATGGGATAATATTGGCATCTAAAATATAATGCTTAAGTAGGCTCAAAATTATCAAACATAAGTGAGTTTATAATTACGCTAAAATAAACCATTGGAGGTTGCATCAACTCATTGCTCTAAAAATTGATAGAGAGAATCATTGATTTTGGAGTAACCAAATGTTGATGTGGTCAAATTGTTTATGGAAAGGTTTAATACAAGCAAAGGGAAGAATGGATTTAAAAAACCTTTTTCTTTTGGTAATCCATGAATCAAATAATGGATCTAGGTAACCATGACCAATGGAAACTGAAACCACTAGGTCAAAGCTAGATGGGAACAACCATGCTGACATAAGCTGAACTGATCAACCTTCACATCACTGACAGTGGAGCAAACAGGCATTCTGCGCCTCATGACATGGCACAGTAGGAAGCACGTAGCATTCTCTATGAAGTTTTTGTCTCTGAAAATTTAATCCTGAATCTAGTCAAGCCTGTGCAACTCATTACTATCTTAAATTATGGAGTGTCACATCTTCAAACTGTGAGGAAGCAGTCTGCCTAATCCAGAAGATGAGAATATTCTTCAGATCAAGAGCCCTGGGGACCCCCACAGAACAACAGCATCAGAAACAGAGTGGGAGTTTTGGGGCAGGGGGTGAGAGAGGATGAAAAGCATTCTTTAATATAGAATAAAGGAGACTTCAGAGACAGCTGAGCACACTGTGAGGCTCTAGTTTGGATTCTGATTCAGACTGTAAAGGCACATCTTCTATGTCAAACTATGTATGCCTAAAATAATGTGTCTGGGATACTTTATATAATGGGCAAAGACTACTTACAGGTAACCTATTGAATTGGGTGATAGTTTGTTTAGACTTTTTTCTCTAGTTTTGTATACATTTGAAAGCTTCAGTAATAAAAGACATCGTCGAGGCAGTTGAGAAATTGCAGTATAAACTAGATATTAGACAATTTTAAAATCATGGTTAATATTGTTAGGTTATGATACTGTTCTTATTTCCTGAGGTCTTTTAAAGATGCATATAAAAGTATGGGTCAAGTCACATGTCTAGAAGTTGCATTCAAAAAATACTTAGGCAAAAATAAAGGTGTAAATGTGTGGAGTCCCCTTCATGGATCATAGCCTTGTCGTGGCAAAGGGGTTTGCGTAACTCAGTATAGCTGTGAGCCATAGCAGTCAGGGCCACTCAAGAGGGGCGGTTCATAGTGGAGAGTTCTGACAAAATATGATCTTTGGGAGAAGGGAATGGCAAAACACTTCAGTATTCTTACCACAAGAACAATACAAAAAGGCAAAAGATAACCACACCAGAAGATGAGTCCCCCTCCCAGGTCTAGGTGTCCAGTATGCTACTGGGAAAGGGCAGAGGACAGTTACTAACAGCTCAAGAAAGAATGAAGAAGCTGGGTCGACGCGGAAATGACACCCAGTTGTGGATGTGTTTGGTGGTGAAAGTGAAGCCCAGTGCTGTGAAGAACAGTATTGCAAAGAACCTGGAATGTTAGGTCCGTGAATCAAGGTAAATCAGACGTGGTCAAGCAGGAGATGGCAAGAGTGAACATCAGCATCTCAGGATTCAGTGAACTGAGATGGACAGGAATGAGCATGACCATTATGTCTACTACTGTGGGCAAGAATCCCTTAGAAGAAATGTAGTAGCAATGTTTCGTACAGTGATGGGCACAATAAAGGGCAGAAGTGGTCAGGACCTAATAGAGACAGAAGAGATTAAGAAAAGGTGGCAAGAATACACAGAAGAGCTATACAAAAAATGTCTTAATGACTTGGACAACCACATTGGTGTGGTCGCTCATCCAGAGCTAGGCATCCTGGAGTGTGAAGTCAAGTGGGCCTTAGGAAGCATCACTTCGAAGAAAGCTAGTGGAAGTGAGGGAATTTCAGCTGAGCTATTTCAAATGCTAAAAGATGATGCTGTTCAAGTGCTGCACTCAGTATGTCAACAAATTTGGAAAACTCAGCAGTGGTCACAAAAAAAGATCAGTTTTCATTCCAGTCCCTAAAAAGGGCAGTAACAAAGAATGCTCAGACTACTAGACGGTTGTACTCACTTTGCATGCTAGTAAAAATTATTTTCAAAATCCTTCAAGCTAGACTTCAGCAGTATGTGAACTGAGAATTTCCAGATGTACAAACTGGGTTTAGAAAAGGCAGAGGAAGTGAAGTGAAGTCACTCAGTTGTGTATGACTCTTTGCGACCCCATGGACTGTAGCCCACCAGGCTCCTCCACCCATGGGATTCTCCAGGCAAGAGTACTGGAGTGGGTTGCTATTTCCTTCTCCAGGGGATCTTCCCGACCCAGGGATCGAATCCAGGTCTCCCGCATTGTAGGCAGACGCTTTACCGTCTGAGCTACCAGGGAAGCCCTAAAGGCAGAGGAACTAGCAGTCAAACCCAATGTTCGGTGGATCATAGAGAAAGCAAGGGAATTCCAGAAAAACATCTGCTTCGTTGACTACACAAAAACCTTTGACTGTGTGGATCACAACAAACTGTGGAAAATTCTTAAAGAGATGGGAATACCAGACCACTTTCTTCTGAGAAATCTGTATGCAGGTCAAGAGAGCATTTTTATCCCTCACAAGATTTTAATAATTCCTTTGAAATTCCCCAGTTTGTACTTTTTAAAAAAAATTTTCGGAGTTCGTTTTCCCTCTTTGTCACCCCTGGTATTTGAATGAATGAAAGTTCCTAAAATGAATCAGTATAAAGAGATTCAACTTTATTGTTTAAAAGAAAGGAAAAAAAAAACCATAGCCAGTATGGTAAGATCTCAGCACCTTTGATTTTACTGGAACATGGAATTTTTGTTGTTACATTTTTCTGGATTTGTAAAATATTTTATAACATTTTTAAAAGGTTATTTTCCTCTTCTGGGTTTCCTCACCTTAGGGTGAGGACTGTGTGATTTCCAGGATAAAATAAAAGAATTTAGTGTGACTGAAATTAGGCAAGATACTGTACTTGTCTTGGAGAAAACGTTTGCACCTCTGCTCAGAATTTTAAATCGCTTTTCTTTTCTGTGGTTACAGGGCTATGCACCACCACCTAAAAATGGAATTGAGCAGAAGCGCCCTGGACGCCCTTTGAATATCACGTCTTTAGTTAGGTTATCCTCAGCTGTGCCAAACCAGATTTCCATTTCTTGGGCATCAGAAATTGGAAAGGTAAAGATTCTTTTCTCTAGGGAACACGAAAGTGATTCCTCTAGGTGGTATTGATTCGCTTTGCTTTTTCTTAGGCTACTAGTTCCAACTAGTTCCATCTCGTTCACTTTTCTGTTTATAACCCCCAAAAGCCATATTTTTCAATTCGGGCTAGAGATGTGAGATTCTTAAAAGTTAAAACTAAGGTTTCTTCAGTATCATCTCTGTGTCTCCTTCCAAAGGAGATAAGTGCTCTAACAGTATCTCTTAAAGTTAGTGGTTAATCACAGTTGTGTTTATGTGTGTTTTAAGTGGTATTTTTAAAAAGTGGGAATTTGGGCTACTGTTACATATTTATGAAGAGGGACAAAGAAAACTTTATTAGGCTTTTGGGGAAATGGTTAAATGTACTCCTGTTGTGATTAGACATAATTTACTCCAGCCTTTATATGAACAGCTGATACTTAAATAATGTGAATATCTCATAATATTTACTTAGATTTATATTTACTAGAAAACATTTACTTAGATTGGTATTAATTCCTCCATACTTTTAGATTGATGAACTTGGTTTTCTGCAGATTCTTAAGTATTAAAAAGCTTTTCGTCAATTATGAAATACTGGTTAATACAACAAGGATTTCCATTTTAGAACTGCTTATTTATATAACTGAAGTAATAGAAATGGAAGAGATTGCAATTAATTTCTGATCATCAGCTTTAATGTTGCTGTTTCATAGAAATAAATGATAGTATTCCTTCTTATGGATGGAGAAGTTGAATCATGTTTGTAGCCAGAATTAATTTGGTTTTATCACCAAGGTAATTGCCAAGCTGGACATAATGAATATTTTTGTATTAATCTTTGGACTGTACAACTGTGATTACCAGGACCTCTAATGATTGTTCTCTTGAGCTCTCATTTCTGAATTTTTACTATAACTTGTTTATCATAAGACACTGATCCCTAATATTTTTTATTTGCATGAACTTAAATGTACAGTGATGTAGCACTGGATAAAGATTCAGGAAATCTTGGCTTAGTCTCAGGTTGGCAAATTGTTTGATTTTGGCAAAATTGCTTAATTCTCTGGGGCCTGCTTATTATAAACAATAAGTAAAATCTTGAGAATGGGTGTTATATACAAATATCAGAGACCTTGTTAACTGAGCAAGTACTAATGCTTTAAAGTTTAGTGAGATAATAAAGTTTTTTGAGAGAAATTTGAGCAGAAAAGCAGTATATCTTTTTGAAATGATTATGACCTTATAGATTTTGTTTTTGAGTAAATGATTGCAGATACTGAACGCTTAGCAGTTTTTTTTGTTTTTTTTTTTTTTAAACCCTTATAATGGCTGCCCTGGTAGCTCAGCTGGTAAAGAATCTACATTTCAATTCTGGAGACCTCGACTTGATTCTTGGGTTGGGAAGATCCTCTGGAGAAGGGATAAACTACCCACTCCAGTATTCTTGGGCTTCTCTGGTGGCTCAGATGGTAAAGAATCTGCCTGCAATGTGGGAGGCCTGGGTTTGATCCCTTGGTTGGGAAGATCCCCTGGAGGAGGGAAAGGCTACCCACTCTAGTATTTTGACTTGGATATTTCCATGGACAGAGGAGCCTGGCAGGCTACAGTCTGTGGGGTCACAAAAAGTCAGACATGACTGAGCGACTTTCACTTAATGGAAATAATATTCTTTTCTTGCAGTTGTAATCAGTAAATTTGTATACTCTTTTGGATATTCAGATATTTGAAAGGACTGTAGCAGGATGTTAAAAATGATATTTAAAGTATCTGATTTGGCAACTATTAAAAGTATTTTGTTTATTGTAGAATCAATTGAATGAATACATGTAGTGAATTGGTAAGGTGGGTTTTAAGTATTTAAGTAAAATTATATATCATCTCTTCATTGCTTTATAGATAGCTCATGAAAGTTCCTTTGTGCCAAGTCTAAGAGGGTATGGAATTGGATGCTATTATTTTCTGACCTTGTATTTTTTGTTTTTATTATTTCTTCATGTGTCTTATATACTACAGTAGTTGCCTCTTCCCAGTAAAATGTCTGTTTGCAAATAGCAATTGTCAAATTTTTTCTCCAAAAAAAAGCTGATTTGGGGTTCATGTGAATGATTTGCCTAAGGTTATGTAGCAGGTGTCTGCCAAAATTAGAACTGTGGAACTCTGGATTAGAAGTATTAATTTAGACCACAGGTGTTTGAACTTTGTTTCTGTAGTGGAACTCATTTTTCATGAATGTATTTTCCCTATTACATAAAAAACAGAAAATTCTAGTTAGCAGTGTTCATAGGAGGGTGTATTCTCATTTATACCATGATGGCTCCTGAGGTACCAGTTTTGCTAAGTTGGAAACACGGTTTGAAAACCACTGATCTAAGCATTTTATTTTTCACGTAGATGTTTTACAGTGGTGAGTGATTGAGAAATACCTTTCATAGGGTGACGCATTCATCTTCCCTGAAGTAACTGAGTTGATTTTCTTCCCTTCCCAGTCACTGACTTTGCTGTATAAGTTATTTTGCATGTTATTTTTAGAAACCAGAGTTTCTTAGACAAGTGTTTTATATAAATAACTATTATCTCTCATCTTTAATACAGATTATCTTTCTTTGTAGAATTACTCCATGTCTGTATATCTTGTACGACAACTCACATCAGCCATGTTATTACAGAGATTAAAAATGAAAGGTATTAGAAACCCTGATCATTCCAGAGCACTAAGTAAGTATTGTTTGTAAGACTGAGCATATGAGATGGTTTTAAATGGAAGTTTTAAAAGCTTCAGCATATACATCAATACAGAAACAATTTGGGAATAATTACTAAAAACCAAAAATGAATTACAAGTTAAAAATACTCTTGACCACAGCTTTCTTATCCATTCATCTGCTGATGGACATCTAGGTTGCTTCCATGTCCTGGCTATTATGAACAGTGCTGCAATGAACATTGGGGTACACGTGTCTCTTTCCCTTCTGGTTTCCTCAGTGTGTATGCCCAGCAGTGGGATACACATTGTGGTACATATGTAAAAAAAGCTGTGGTACATATACACAATGGAGTATTACTCAGCCATTAAAAAGAATACATTTGAATCAGTTCTAATGAGGTGGATGAAACTGGAGCCTATTATACAGAGTGAAGTAAGCCAGAAGGAAAAACACCAATACAGTATACTAACGCATATATATGGAATTTAGAAAGATGGTAATGATAACCCTGTATACGAGACAGCAAAAGAGACACTGATGTATAGAACAGGCTTATGGACTCTGTGGGAGAGGGAGAGGGTGGGAAGATTTGGGAGAATGGCATTGAAACATGTGAAATGTCATGTATGAAACGAGATGCCAGTCCAGGTTCAATGCACGATGCTGGATGCTTGGGGCTGGTGCACTGGGACGACCCAGAGGGATGGTATGGGGAGGGAGGAGGGTTAAAAAGAAGAAAAAACACCAAAAAAAAATGAAAACATATTAATATTTGATTTCTCATTGATAAAAAAAGACATCATGTCTAATTTTAATCAGGACTTCTGTTCTATTTTGAAGTTTAAAAAGTTTGTATTTTAGGAATATATAGCAATGGGATGTGAGACTGTGTATTCGTATGTGTACATGATTGCTAGGAGTGATTATTGTTAAAATATATATAAATATGAAGAATTATGAACCTGAATTAAAGAATCCTCTGATAACAGCAAATATTAAAAAAATAAAAATAAAAAAATAAAAATAAAATACTCTTGAAGAATGGAGCTGTATAAATTGAAAAACCCTTCTCTTAGAAACTGCTCCCAAGAGGATGAAGTTTGACTCTCAATTGATATTGATATTTTGCCTTTTCATAAGAAGTTAATTTTGGTAAATGTCTGGTTGTTGGCAGTTTTGATGCCTGCGTTGGGAATAGGAATGCAGGTCTTTAAGTCCTCCAGTGTGTAGTGTGCTATACACTTAAAAAACTTCTAACTTAAAAGGTCTTTTTGCAAAAGAAATGTTGATATCCATCAGAAATAATATTTATCTTCTGAGATGTTTTATTTTGTACTTTGATACTTTCATGCTGTATAATAATAAATAGAGGAAAAAATGTGTAACTCAAGCTGTAGATAATTCAGTAACTGATGTTAATTGAACAAGACGTTTTTTTTCTGGGAAAGAGAATATTTTTACCCCCATTACCTCCCATATCACTGAATGAACCAGAAAGGAGAGAGAATCTGTGGGTTGGACAGGGAGCCAAGCAGGGCTGTTGAAATGGTACTTTGTTTCTTACACGCAAGCCATTTCTCATCACACACAGCACAGTGTTGATCTTCCTGTCTAGAGCTGAAAGCCACGGGAATTCTTCCACAATTCTTCCCTGACGAAGGTTCCACTCTTCCAGTTGCAGTCTGGTTCTCCCTGTCATGGTGTTGAGAATTAGGCATCTGAAGGCAGTTTATGTATTTATTAGTTTCTGTCAACAGTAACTTGTATGTATTATGTGGTGAAGAAGATGGCACATAATCCTACATCCATAGTAGTTTTCAGTAGTCAAAGTATAAAAATATTTTACCTTTTTTATTAAGTATAAGAACAATTATTGGAAATTACATGTAATCCCTAATTAAAAGTCATGCATGTGTTTTAGAAAAGTATTGAAGCTCAGAGTTCAGCTGCCTTCCCTAATTGTATTGTTCTTAAGCCTGAAACAGCTCTCTGTTTTAAAAACTCTTCCTTACCCACAATTTTACTTTTAAAAATAAATCTTAAAAATTTGATTAAGCATGTCATTTAGAGTTTGTAATTCTTTAACCTAATACTGGAAGTATGGCTGTATTTTCAATACATTAATACTTAACATTTTATTTTGTTTTTGTAGTTTCTTGATCTATTTGAAGTGTTTGGGAAATTTTAAATAAGATGGCATATATTTCTATAATTCTGTTCATAAGTCACAATTTTTTAAACATTGTGTTTATTGTTGATTTTCCCTCAAGTTAAAGAAAAACTTACTGCGGATCCTGACAGTGAGATTGCTACCACTAGCCTTCGGGTGTCCTTGATGTGCCCTGTAAGTAAAGCAGCGAAACATTCTGAGGCATTTTGCTTTTTTATAAGTTACTAATTTTCCTATAAGTAAGTATGGGAATGAATGATACAGTATAAAATTTTGAACTTTTTTCATTTTCCCATTCAGGAATCTTCATAGATAAGCATTATAATATCAAAGAATGCAAGGGTTCTCAGGCAGTGACTAAACAGAAAGAGATGTAAAAGGATATTATAACGAAGATTTAGGTTCACAGTAATCTGTCGCTGCTAATTATAGATAATCCACAGCTAATACTGAACATAGAGAGTTGGCTCCTTTCATCAGCATATAAACTGTGTTGAAAAATAGCAACAAAATTATTAGGACCTAATGCTAATTAATCGGAGAAGTCAATGGCAGCCCACTCCAGTGTTCTTGCCTGGAGAATCCCAGAGACGGTGGAGCCTGGTGGGCTGCCGCCTATGGGGTTGCACAGAGTTAGACACGACTGAAGCAACTTAGCAGCAGCAGCAGCAGTGCTAATTGATGGGAGAAATCAGGAATAGTGGATGAAGGCTTCTTGATTAAAATCACTGCTTTTGGGAACGACAAGTCCTGGGAATAGGAATTTATGATATGGTTCGGTGGGGGAGGGTTGGGTTTGGTGACCAGCTACCATTGTGTATAGTTTTTTAAATGGAAAGAGAATTGTGTCAGAGAAAGGGATACTTTGTTGAGCCCCTATTACATGCTCTTAGACTGTCTTAGCTAGCAAGCCTGTATGGAGTTGTTCCCATTTTGCCGATGAGGAGCCTGAGACTGAAAGAGGTTGCTAACCCAGGTCACACACTTAGGTTATAGTAGAAGAAGAATAGAGAGTTTGGTCTTCTGACCATATTCTAGTTTTCTTAACAAGGTACCATATTGCCACATGGGGCCAAAAATACAAATATCCTGATTATAAATCTACTTCTCTGTTATTCTGGAAAGCAGTATTTGCAGGTATCTTTGTTTCTAAAGCTTTATGTATTATCATTTACTTGAACTTACCTTTACTGAAAAGGGATAGAATTACATGAAATTGGGATTGCTTCCAAATTGGGAACCTGTGGTTATGAGCAGGGTGAAGGTCAGCAGGAGGACTTTAATGAGGTGGCAGCAGAGGCCCTCAAGGGCATGTGTTTAGACCCGGGGTCTTCCCTGGTCACTGGGCATCAGTTCATTTGAGTGTCCTCACAGTACCTTTTTCTCCTGCTCATGTTAAAATTGATACTAAATTGAAACACGTGAAATTTCCATTTTGTTAGTCAGAAACAGTTTGGATATTAGACATTTCTTAGTGGTTTAACCCTAGTGTATTTGGCAGATACTCATTGCTGGCTATATTTTAAACACAGCCACTGTTTGGGAATGGAACTTGTGTTACATTTATGTTTTATTATGTCAAACTGTTGTCAGGAAGAAAGCACTTCTCTTTACAACTAAGAAGTTGTACAGTTACATAGTGCCGTATCCTGTAAGGTTTTTTTGAACCTTTTGTTGGTGTGTGTTTTTCCTCTTTTCTTCAAACACTATGCTATTCTACATGACAACAACTAAAGCAACCAAACTGTTGAATTCTTGGGCATTCAAAACAGTGGAAGTGGCATATTGAAGTGGTTGGAATTTCTCCTATATAAGAATAGGTTCCTTTCAGATGTGTCAGTTTTAAGAAAACTGACAGTTTTAAGAAAATTAACAGTTTTCTTATTTGAAGAAATAACAAGATCCTGTTTAAAGTTCATTAATGTTTTCTTTCTCTGCTTACAAGTGAAAACAGATCTCTTTTGAGACTGCCTTTTGAGCTTTTCCTCAGTATTCATTCTACCTGATTTTTTTCATAACATTTTCTAAGAAAACTGAATGGTACTCTTCAGACTGCCTTAGTGCTAACATACTTTGCGTTGATAGCTGTAGGATGTGGTGTATGTTATTAGAAAATCAAGCATAGGTGTTTTGAGCAAACTTAGCAGATAGATGATGGAACTTAGATTATGAAAGTAGTTTTGAAGGCAGAGACACTATAGCAGAACGGAAATAAGACAGGAACTAGGATGGTGATGGGAACTGGAGAGGAGAAAAGGATTATAGGCAGTTGGGAGGATAAGCCTAAAAAACCCTGGGTTTATGAGGCAAAAATTAGAGAAAATGATAGCTTAAGGAGGTGGGAGAAATGTTCTGTTTTCATGGTATGTGAAATGTTTTGTTGTATAAAGTGATTTAGAGTAGACATGCATGTGGATAGTGAGAGTGCAGTCCACGACCTCTGTCCTTGGGACCCAAGGGAGGTATGTTTTCAGCACTGGTTGTTGAAGAGGATCTGATTGAGTGTGTATAATTAACTTTTTGAACACAGGATCTGAATTTTACACAGAATTGAGATTGGGATGAAAACTGACCTTTTCCAGTCCTGTGGCCACTGCTGAGTTTTTCAAATATGCTGACATGTTGAGTGCAGCACTTTAACAGCATAATCTTCTAAGCATTTTAAATAGCTCAGCTGGAATTCCCTCACCTCCACTAGCTTAGTTCATAGTAATGCTTCCTAAGGCCCACTTGACTTCACACTGCAGGATATCTGGCTCTAGGTGAGTGACCACACCATTGTGGTTATTCCTGTCACTAAGACCTTTTTTGTACAGTTCTTCTGTGTATTCTTGCCACCTCCTCTTAATCTCTTCTGCCTCTGTTAGGTCCTTACCCTTTCTGTCCTTTATTGTGCCCATCCTTGCATGAAGTGTTCTCTTGATCTCTCTAATTTTCTTGAAGAGATCTCTAGTCTTTCCCATTCTGTTGTTTTCCTCTACTTCTTTGCATTGTTCACTGAAGAAAGTCTTATCTCTCCTTGCTGTTCTCTGGAACTCTGTGTTCAGTTTGGTGTACATTGTTCCCTTTCTCCCTTGCCTTTGGCTTCTCTTCTTTCCTCTGCTATTTGAAAAGCCTCCTTGTATAACTACTTTGCCTTCTTGGATTTCTTTTTCTTGGGGATGGTTTTGGTCACCACCATCTGTACAGAGTTATGAACCTCTGTCCATACTTCTTCAGGCACTCTGTCTACCAGATCTAATCCCTTGAATCTATTCGTCACGTCCACTGTCTAATCATAATTAATTATTATTTGGGTCATATCTGAATGGCCTAGTGGCTTTCCCTACTTTCTTCAATTTAAACTTGAATTTTGCAGTAAGGAACTCATGATCAGAGCCACAGTCAGATCAGGTCTTGTTTTTGCTGACTGTATAGAGCTTCTCCATCTTCAGCTGCAAAGAATATAATCAATCTGATTTTGATATTGACTATCTGGTGATGTCCATGTGTAGAGTCTCTGTGTTGTTGAAAAGGGTGTTTGCTATGACCAGTGCGTTTGCTTGGCAGAATTCTGTTTTAGCTTTTGCCCTGCTTCATTTTGTATTCCAAGGCCAAACTTGCATATTACTCCAGTTATCTCTTGACTTCCTACTTTTTCAGTTCAATCCTCTATGATGAATAGGTCATCTTTTTTTGGATCACTGCCTTGTTGGGGCGACGGGTCTTCTGTAACTCAATGAAGCTATGAGCCATGCTGTGTAGGGCCACCCAGGACGGTTGGGTCATAGTAGAGAGTTGTGACAAAACGTGATTCACTGGAGGAGGGAAGGACAAACCACTCCAGTATACTAGCTGTGAGAACCCATGAACTGTATAAAAGGGCAAAAAGTTAGGACACTGAAAGATGAGCCCCTGCTCCTGCCAAGGTCAGAAGGTCTCCAGGATGCTACTGCGGAAGAGCAGAGGACAGCTATTAACAGCGCCAGAAAGAAGGAAACTGCTGAGCCAGAGCAGAAACCACACTCAGTTGCGGGTGTGTCTGGTGACGAATGTAAAATCCAGTGCTATAAGGAACAGTTTTGCACAGAAACCTGGAATGTTAGGTCCATGAATCAAGGTAAATTGGATGTGGTCAACCAAGAGATGGCAAGAGTAAATATCGACATCTTAGGAATCAGTGAACTAAAATGAATGGGAATGAGTGATTTTAATTCAGATGACCATTATATCCACTACTATTGGCAAGAGTCCTTCAGAAGAAATGGAGTAGCCCTTGTAGTCAGCAAAAGAGTCCGAAATGTACTTCTTTGAAGGTGCAACCTTAAAAACAACAGAACAATCTTGGTTCATTTCCAAGGCACACCGTTTAGTATCACAGTAATCCAAGTCTATGCCCCAAACACCAGTGCTGAACAAGCTGAAGTTGATCAGTTCTATGAAGACCTAGAACTAACACCAGTACTCTTTTAAACGAATGATATAATGAAGGGATGCCTCTTAGGAATGCAAGTGTAAGTTGTTATTAGAAAATCTATTGAAATATTCAAATCTATAACAGTAATTGAAAAAGAAAAAAAATCCTCCAGTTACCCCATTAGGTGCTGAGTAGGTCAGCATCCTTTCCTCACAGAACAAAACCTCTTAGCAAAATAGGAAAACGTAGATAATTAAAACTAAAAATTACCACCATGTATGATATAAAACTAGGAATGTCTTCATGAAAGTGAAGAACATTTGAATTTGTGTTATAGCTCTGCCAGCTGTATCTTAGTGAGTGTATTGTTTTCAGTATCTTGTAACCTCAACATCGTCATTTCAAAAATAGAAATAGAGGTACTAGTCTTTTGGAGTCATGCAATTATTACGAGAATTAGATGAAATTTATGTAAAAGTCTGTAACATGCTGTAAGGTTCTACATTACGTAAGAGGTTATTTGTTATTAAAGGAAGGGGAAATAAAGCATATATCATAGAAAATTGCCTCACATTCTTTTCTCAGCTTTTTCCATCTTAAATATTCCCTAACATGATACAGAAAAACCTTAATGAACTTATTGGGCAGCCCAGTAGTTAAATTGTTCTATCCATTTGCATGAATCACTATACTTCTAAAATCTCTTAGAATCCTAGTTAGACACTTAAGAGATAGTATGGACTCTTGAGCTAGATCATCTGGGTTCAAATATTGACTCTTGATTTTGTAATGTTAGTCAAGTTAACTTAGTTTCTTTGTGCCTGTTTCCTCATGTATAAAGTGAGGATGATAATATAGATCAACTGGGTAGTGTAGTTGTTAGGTTAAAAGGTAGTGTCACTAAGATAAAGGTAGAGGGTGTTCATTGTGCTACTTGGCATATAGGACTGCTATAATGATGAGTTGGCTAAATTATTTTCTTTTTATATTATAAAATAACCCAATGTTCATTTTAGAGGAAAGAAACTACAGGTAAACCAAAAAGAAAAAAGGAGAATATCCTAAAGATCCTCCCCCTCCCCCTCAGGGAGGATTAACGGTGTTATAATTTTCTGTGATTTCTTCTAGACTTCATAGTACATATGAAGAAGTCCTTTCCTTTTCCTTTTCTTTGTCTTTGCCATTTATCCAGTCTCTCTGCATTCCTTCTACCATCTGGTTGACAAATACTGATCATCCGTTGCATCCTTGGTACTATGTTGTAACACTTAGGTTACAGTAGTGAACAGTGACATAGACCTTTTCCTTGTGGGGCTTAGCATATAGTCGAGAAATAGATTTTCTATCAGAATGAGAGAACTGATTAGAAACTGAGAATTTTTTTGTAAAGGAAATATACAGGGAAGTTTGAAAGGCTTTACAGCAAAACTTGGTCTGATCTAATCTGGATGTTATGTCTGTCTTGATGTTCGTATTCCTCTACCAATTGGCCATTTAAGTTTAATAGTAAAAGACTGGTTAATGATAACAATGCATTGTAAAACCTTCAGAAGGAAAGGAGAATGTTTTTGTGGACCATATGCTCTGTGTGTGGCAGTTTAAGTTATTAGTTTTTAAAATCAGTACTTTTTAATGAAAACAACTTGACCAAAAATCTGTCACATAATTTGAGACCCATTTAAAAAAATTTAATGAGGAAAAAAAAAAAGAACTAGGTTTTATCAGTATACTGACACTTCAACATATGTGATTATAGGAAAGTAAAAAGCTTTCTTTCTTAAGTGAAAAATACATTTGCAGTTCATATCACGTATATGAGGCTGATTAATATAGGTAACCAAAGATTAATAACCAAGTAGAAAATCAAGAACGTTTTGAATAAGTAGTTCTTAGAAACCCAAATGACCCTTAGAAGCTATAAAAAGCTCAGCTTCACTTAGAAGTGTATTACAAAACTATAATGGGGTGTTTTTCACCTGTCAGATTGGCAGAGGTTAAAGGATTCAAGAACTGCTATATTGATAAGGTTGAGGGGAGCCAAGCACATTAATACATGTGTATGTGTAAATCAATAGGTAATTTCTGTGAAAGTTAGTTTGTTATTGGGACAAAAATCACAGATACGCTTGGACTCAAAATTTTTCCTGCTAGGAATTTATCCCGTAGCTGTCTATTGCAGCATCATCTGTAGTGATAAAGGATTAGAAAAAGTTTAAATATAAGTAAAGAATTGTGTGAATTGCATGCCACCATTTCTGTGAAAATATTTTTTAAAAGACACACTTGATTATGCATAGACCATCTGTGAAAGGACATGCGAGAGATAGATAGCAGTGGTTCCCTTTAAGTAGGGGAAGAGATGAAAAAGAAACATGTTTTCATGTTTTAAAAAATTTATTTATTTTTAATTGAAGTATAAAGCTTTAAATGTTTTCATTTTATATGTATCTTTTTCTACCTGTGATTTTATAAGTTTTACTTTCTTTCAGAAAGTGAAATGGTCTTTTAAAAATTACAGCTCAAGCAGTGAATACAAATAAAGTATATTGTAGTCTTGATGGAAATAAATTCTGGTTTGAATTTCTTTTTGACTTTGTTAGTCTTGTATGACTTCTTCAGATTTTTATGACTTTTGAGGCTTTGTTCTCCTTTCTGAAATGACTTTCCACGTTGTCTTCCCTGTCGTCCAGTTAGGGAAAATGAGGCTGACAATCCCATGCCGTGCGGTGACTTGTACACACCTACAGTGTTTTGATGCTGCCCTTTATCTGCAAATGAATGAGAAGAAACCCACCTGGATTTGTCCTGTGTGTGACAAAAAAGCTGCCTATGAAAGTCTAATTTTAGATGGGTAAGTATATCCCAACATAATAATTATACTCAATCTTATTTTTAAACTGTAGTTAGTGGCCCTTCTGTCTTTACAATATTATGGTGTTGGGGGCAAGAGGGTGAGTAGTTTCCTTTTCATTTTGCTTTCCATGGTCATATTTCATTACCTATAGGAAGGAGGGTAAAATCCACTTAGTGATATCATTTTGCTTATCTAGGACTAGAAGAGCAATGAAGTCTCTGCAAAAACATACTAATTAAGTGGTAGGGTAAATAGAGTTGTGTTATGCAGCTGGTAAGTTTAAAATGGGAATTCACTTCTAGGTTTTTCTGACTCTGGAGCCCAAACTCTTAAGCAGTATTGCTCATTTTGTATATGTTGAAATTAAGGAAAAATAATACAACCTAATTGTTGGTAAGTAATGTATATATACACTATCATTTTCATTCAGTATAGAGTGAAAAATAACCTTGATCTTTAAAGATAATTCTGCAGCACGATTTTTTAAGTTTGAAAAGAGTATTATTGTAAAGAGGAATGAAACAGTAAAGAGTGATGGGACTTTTTCTCTCTGTAAACTTTTACTTTTTAACTTGCTTTGAAATAATTTCAAACTTAACAAGAATTTGTTAACAGTAGCGTGTAATGTGTCAGTTGTTAACAGTCTGCCATATTGTTTTATCACAATCCCTCTTAATTTGTATGTGTTTTTGTGCGTGTATATCTGTGTATAGAGAGAAAAAGATGATTGTCACTATTCTCAGAAACTTTTTGAATCATTTGAGATAAGTTACGTATTTCATGCCCTTTTGCCCATTCATATTTTAGGGTGTGCTTCCTGAATACTTGACATTGTGTTGTGGGTATACTGCTTATCATTAGTGTGTTTTAGAGAGTTCCAGAGATTTTATTTGAACAAACACTAGTTTTTTTGTCAGAAACTTCAAGATGTCATTTTCCCTCCTTTCATTCATGCAGTTCTTTATTCTGTTATGCATTCCTTCATGAATTCTTTCAACATAATACATATTAAATACTAGCCATGTGTCAGGTCTAAAATGGAGACAATAAAGAATTGTGTAGTAAATGTTAAGTGCTGTGAAAGTAAAGAATGAAACTATGTGAAGAGAACTGGGGGTGGGGAAGAAACTGATGATAGGGAGTATGTGATCACATTACTACCCACTACCTGATTGTTGGTCGGTAGTCTCACCAACACTTAATGAATATATCTCTTCATAGGCTTAGGACACTGCTTCCATCATTTGAAACATTTTTATATACAAGTGTCATTTCTGTGCTGTTATTTGTGCTGTTGATCAAAGTATTGATCACTGTAAAACTTTTAATTATTGGATTTTTGTTATGCATTAGTACCTCTTTGGCCATATGAATCAGAATTTTCTTGACCATCATTGGAGTTGGCCATATTCACCTGAATGAAAGTATTCTTAAATTACACAAATCTTGTTTTGATTTTGATTGAAATTTTGTTTTTCATATAATTGGGGAAATACATATTTAAAGTTTTACATCTTCTAAGGAAGGTAGTGTTTTTCCTCATTCATTTTTATCAGTTTTATTGTGGTAGAAGAACTATCCCTGTTTAAAGTGTACAATTTGATACATTTTGACCCAATATATACCTGAAATATCATTAAAATATGATAAATATATCTATCACATCTGAAGTTTTCTCAATTCTTGTGGGACTCCATGGCCTGTAGCTCACCAGGCTTCTCTCTCCATGGATTTCTAGGGAAAATTATTGGAATGAGTTGCCATTTCCTTCTCAGGAGATCTTCTGTACCCATGGATCAAACCTGTGGCTCCTGTATTTGCAGGTGGATTCTTTAGCACTGAGCCACCTGGGAAGCAAGGTGGCTGGAGAAGAAAATGGCAACCCACTCCAGTATTCTTGCCTGGAGAACCCCATGGACAGTATGAAAAGGCTGAAAGATAGGATGCTGGAAGATGAGCCCCCTCCGGGTCAGAAGATGTCCAGTATGCTACTGGGGAAGAGTGGAGGGCAGTTACTAATAGCTCCAGTGAGAATGAAGCAGCTGGGCCAAAGCAGAAATAACACTCAGCTGCAGATGTGTCTGGTGGTAAAAGCAAAGTCCGATGCTATAAAGAACAATATTGCATAGGAACCTGGAATGTTAGTTCCATGAATCAAGGTAAATTGTATATGGCCCAGGAGAAGATGGTAAGATTGAACATTGACATTTGAGGAATCTGAATTTTCAGATGACTATTGTATCTACTACTGTGGGCAGGAATCTGTAGAAGAAGTGGAGTAGCCCTCATGGTCAACAAAAGAATCTGAAATGCAATATTTGGGGTACAGTCTCAAAAAGGACTGAATGATCTCGGTTCGTTTCCAAGGCATATCCTTCATCATCACAGTAATCCAAGTCTGTGCACTAAATACTTAACACCAAAGAAACTGAAGTTGACTAGTTCTATGAAGACCTGTATACAAACTTTTTTAGAACTAATAGTAAAAAAAGATATGCTTTTCATTGTAAGGAATTGGAATGCAGAAATAGAAAGTCAAAAGATATCTGAACTAGCAGGCAGCTTTGGCCTTGGAGTACAAAATGAAGTATGTCCGTGGAATTCTCCAGGCAAGAAATTCTGGAACGGGTAGCCATTCCCTTCTCCAGGGGATCTACCTGACCCAGGGATCAAACCCAGGTCTTCCTGCATTATGGGCAGATTCTTTACCACTTGAGCCACCAGGGAAGCCCCTAATGAAGCAGGACAAAGGCCAACAAAGTTTTGTTAACAGAACACACTGGTCATGGCAGACACCCTTTTCCAACAACCCAAGAGATGACACTACACATGGACATCACCAGATGGTCAATACCAAAATCATATTGATTGTTCTTTGCAGCCAAAGATGAAGAAGCTCAATACAGTCAGCAAAAACAAGACCTGAAGTGGACTGGCTCAGATTATGAGCTCTTCATTGAAAAATTCAGGCTTAAATTGAAGTTGGGAAAACCACTAGGCCATTCAGTTATGACCTAAATCAAATCCCTTATGATTATACAGTAGATGTGACAAATAGATTTGAGAGATTAGGTCTGGTAGACAGAGTGCCTGAAGAACTATGGATGGAAGTTCATAACACTGTACAGGAGGCAGTGACCAAAACCATCCCCAAGAGAAATAAATGAAAGAAGGCAAAGTGGTTGTCCAAGGAGGCTTTACAAATAACCTAAGGAAAGAAGAGAAGTTAAAGGCAAGGGAGAAAGGGAAAGATAGACCCAGCTGACCACAGAGTTCCAGAGAATAGCAAGGAGAGATCAGAAGGCCTTCTTAAATGAACAATGCAAAAAAATAGAGGAAAACAACAGAATGGGAAAGACTAGAGATCTCTTCAAGAAAATTGGAGAGATCAAGAGAACATTTCATGCAAGGATGGGCACGAGAAAGGACAGAAAGGGTAAGCACCTGACAGGCAGAAAAGATTAAGAGGAGGTGGCAGGAATATACAGAAGAAATGTATATGCAAAAAAGGTCCTAATGACCCAGATAACCATGATGGTGCAGTCACTCACCTAGAGCTGGACATCTTGGAGTATACAATCAAGTGGGCCTTAAGAAACATTACTATGAAGAAAGCTACTGGAGGTGAGGGAAATCCAATTGAGCTTTTCAAAATGCTAAAAGATGATGCTAGTAAAGTGCTGCACCATTATGTCAGCAAACTTGGAAAACTCATCAATGGCCACGGGATTGAAAGTTTAATTTTCATTCCAATCCCAAAAATGAGCAATGCTGAAGAATGTTCATACTACTATACAGTTGCTCTCATTTCACATGCTAGCAAGGTTATGCTCAAAATCCTTCAATGTAGGCTTTAGCTGTACTTGAACTGAGAACTCCCAGATGTACAAGCTGGGTTTTGAAGAGGCAGAGGAACTAGAGATCAAAATGCCAACATTTGTTGGATTATGGAGAAAGCAAACATGTTTAGTTCTTGATAAACACCCACTTCTTCATTGACTATGCTAAAGCCTTTGTGTGGATCACAAAAAAACTATGGAAGTACCAGACTGCCTTACCTGTCTGCTGAGAAACCTGTGTGTGGGTCAAGAAGCAACAGTTACAACAACATACTGGTTCAAAATTGGGAAAGGAGTACAACAAGACTATATGTTGTTACCTGTTTTATTTAACTTATATGCATAGTGCATCATGTGAAATGCCAGACTGGATGAATCACAAGCTGGAATCAGGACTGCTGGGAGAAATATCAGTAACCTCAGATATGCAGATGATAGCACTCTAATAGTAAGTGAACAGTAACTAAAGAGCCTCTTGATGAAGGTGAAAGAGAAGAGGGAAAAAGCTGGTTTGAAACTTAGCATTCAAAAAACTAAGATTGTGGTATCTGGTCTCATCACTTCATGGCAAATAGAAGTGGGAAGAGTGGAAGCAGTGGCAAATATTATTTTCTTGAGCTCCAAAATCACTCTGGATGTTGACTGTAACCATGAAATTAAAAGAGGCTTGTTCCTTGGAAGGAAAACTGTGACAAACCTAGCCAGCATATTATTAATAAAAAGCAGAGACATCACTTTGCTGACAAAGGTCTGTACAATCAAAGGTGTGGTTTTTCCAGTAGCTACCTACAGATGTGAAAGTTGGACCATAATGTAGGCTGAGCACCGAAGAATTGATGCTTTTGAGTTGTGTTGGAGAAGACTCTTGAGAGTCCTTTGTACTGCAAGGAGAACAATCCAATCAATCTTGAAGGAAATCAACACTGAATATTCATTGAAAGGACTGTTACTGAGGCTTTAGTATTCACTGTTGAAGCTCGGGCTTCAATTCTTTGGTCACCTGATGCAAAGCACCAACTCATTGGAAAAGACCCTGATGCTGGGAAAGATTGAAGGGGAAAGGAATGGTGGGGGGCAGAAAATGAGATGGTTAGATAGCATCACCAACTCAGTCATGAATTTGAGCAAACTCCGGGAAATAGTTGAGGACAGAAGAGCCTAATGTGCTACATACAGTCCTTGTGGTCACAAAGAGTCAGACTCAACTTAGCAACTGAACAATAACAACAGTTTTCTCATGTATCTTTCTAATCTCTTCCTTTCACTATTTCCTCAAATACTAATATGCTTCCTGTTTCTATAGATTGTTTTGGATTTTCTAGAGTTGTGCATGAATGGCATCATAGAGTGCATTCCTTTGTCTGACTTATTTTTATTCAGTGCCGTTGAAGTCTGTCCACATTGCTGTAGGTACCAATAGTTCGTTTTTTTTGCTGAGTAGCATCCATTGAACAGATAGCCCACAGTTTTATCAGTTCACTTGTTGATGGGTTGTTTCTGGCTTGGAGTCTTGCAAATAAATCTGCTAACAACATTCATGTCCAAGTCTTTGTTCTGATGTTTTAATTTTTCTTGGGTAAGTACTCAGAGTGGAATCCCTGGTCACATGCTAGGCATATGCTTAATTTTTCAGTAAATTACCAAACTGTTTTCCAATGTGATGTATTATTTTGTATTCCCAATAGCAGTGTATAAGAGTTGTAGTTACTCCACAGTCTGATCAACATTTGGTATTGTTAGTTTTTTAAACTTTAGACAATCTACTGATATATGGTAGTACTCCATTGTGGATTTAATTTAATGCAAATAAGGGATTTGCATTTCCCTCATTTCTATACTGAACATCTTTTTGTGTGTCGATTTGCCATCTCTGTGTTATCTTTGGTAAAGTGACTGCTCAAATTTTCACTCACTTTTCAGTTGGGTTTTTTGTTTTCATATTACTGAGTTTTGATAATTCTGTACATATAGTGGATGTACAACCTGTTATCAGATAATATAATTTTACAATGTTTTATGCCATATCCTCCTTTTAGTCTCTTAACAATGTCTTTCAAAGAGCAATAGTTCTTGGATTAAGGCCAGTTTATCAGGGTTTTCTTTTATGTCCTATGCCTTTGATATCATACTAAGATATTTTGCCCTAACCCAGGGTCACAAAGATTTTCTCCTTGCTTCCTTTAGAAGTTTTCATTGCATTTTACACTTAGATGTCTTGTCTGTTTCAAGTTAATTTTTGTATATGGTGTGAGATAAAAATCAAGGTTTTAGCTTCATTTTTCTTTCTGGCATATGGTCATGCAGTTGTTCTGCCACACTTGTTGAAGAGATTGGCTTTTACTCACTGCATCGTCTTTGCATTATTTTTTCAAAAATCAGTTTACCATATGTGTGTGGGTTCATCTTTGAATTTTATTTTGTTGATTTGTATATGTTTATGTCAATATTGCACAGTCTTGAAATCAGAGTAATAGACTTCTAATTTCTTTCTTTCTTAAAATTCTTTTGGCAATTATAGATCTTTTGCATTTCATTGCACATTTTAGAGTGAGCTTGTCAATTAGGGAAAAAACCTGTTTTTTTTTACTTGTATAATGTTGACTCTGTAGATCAATTAAGGGTGACTTCACAATATTGAGTATTTTAATCTATGAACATGGTATATATCTGTTGATTAATTCAGTTCAGTTGCTCAGTCATGTCCAACTCTTTGCGACCCCATGAACAGCGGCACGCCAGGCCTCCATGTCTATTACCAACTCCCGGAGTCCACCCAAACCCATGTCCATTGAGTCGGTGATGCCATCCAACCATCTCACCCTCTGTCGTCCCTTTCTTCAGATGAGTCATCTCTTCACATCAGGTGGCCAAAGTATTGGAGTTATAGCTTCAACATCAGTCCTTCCAGTGAACACCCAGGACTGATATTCTTTAGGATGGATTGGTTGAAACTCCTTGCAGTCCAAGGGACTCTTAAGAGTCTTCTCCAACACGACAGATCAAAAGCATCAATTCTTTGGCACTCAGTTTCTTTGTAGTCCAACTCTCACATCCATACATGACCACTGGAAAAACTATAGTCTTTACTAGATGGACCTTTGTTGGCAAAGTAATGTCTCTGCTTTTTAATGTGCTGTCTAGGTTGGTCATAACTTTCCTTCCAAGGAGTAAATGTCTTTTAATTTCATGGCTGCAGTCACCATCTGCAGTGATTTTGGACCCCCCCAAAATAAAGTCTGACACTGTTTCCCCATCTATTTGTCATGAAGTGATGGGACCGGATGCCATGATCTTAGTTTCTGAATGTTGAGCTTTGCTACTGCTGCTCCTGCTAAGTCGCTTCAGTCTTTTACAACTGTGCAACCCCACAGACAGCAGCCCACCAGGCTCCCCCGTCCCTGGGATTCTCCAGGCAAGAACACTGGAGTGGGTTGCCATTTCCTTCTCCAATGCATTTAAGCCAACTTTTTCACTCTCCTCTTTCACTTTCATCAAGAGGCTCTTTAGTTCTTCATTTTCTGCCATAAGGGTGGTGTCATCTGCATATCTGAGATTATTAATATTTCTCCTGGCAATCCAGCTTGTCCTTCCTCCAGTCCAGTGTTTCTCATGATGTACTCTGCATATAAGTTAAATAAGCAGGGTGACGATATACAGCCTTGATGTACTTCTTTTTCTATTTGGAACCAGTCTGTTGTTCCATGTCCACTTCTAACTGTTGCTTCCTGACCTGCATACAGATTTCTCAAGAGGCAGGTCAGGTGATCTGGTATTCCCATCTCTTTCAGAATTTTCCACAGTAATGTGATCCACACAGTCAAAGGCTTTGGCATAGTCAATAAAGCAGATATAGATGTTTTTCTGGAACTCTCTTGCTTTTTCGATGATCCAATGGCTTTTGGCAATTTGATCTCTGGTACTTCTGCCTTTTCTAAAACTGGTTCATGTATTGCTGAAGCCTGGCTTGGAGAATTTTGAGCATTACGTTACTAGTGTGTGAGATGAGTGCAATTGTGTGGTAGTTTGAGCATTCTTCGGCATTGCCTTTCTTTGGGATTGGAATGAAAACTGACCTTTTCCAGTCCTGTGGCCACTGCTGAGTTTTCCAAATTTGCTGGCATATTGAGTGCAGCACTTTCACAGCATCATCTTTCAGGACTTGAAATAGCTCAACTGGAATTCCATCACCTCCACTAGCTTTGTTCATAGTGATGCTTTCTAAGGCCCACTTGACTTCACATTCCAGGATGTCTGGCTCTAGGTCAGTGGTCACACCATCGTGATTATCTGGGTCGTGAAGATCTTTTATTATAGTTCTTCTGTGTATTCTTGCCACCTCTTCTTAATATCTTCTGCATCTGTCAAGTCCCTACCATTTCTGCACATATTGAGCCCATCTTTGCATGACATGTCCCCTTGGTATCTCGAATTTTCTTGAAGAGATCTCTGTTCTTTCCCATTCTGTTGTTTTCCTCTATTTCTTTGCATTGATCACTGAGGAAGGCTTTCTTATCTCTCCTTGCTATTCTTTGGAATTCTGCATTCAAATGGGTATATCTGTCCTTTTCTCTTTTGCTTTTTACTTCCCTTCTTTTCACAGCTATTTGTAAAGCCTCTTCAGACAGCCATTTTGCTTTTTTGCATTTCTTTTCCATGGGGATGGTCTTGATCCCTGTCTCCTATACAGTGTCACAAACCTCCATCCATAGTTCATCAGGCACTCTGTCAGATCTAGTCTCTTAAATCTATTTCTCACTTTTACTGTATAGTCATAAGGGATTTGATTTAGGTCATACCTGAATGGTCTAGTGGTTTTCTCCACTTTCTTCAATTTCAGTCTGAATTTGGCAATAAGGTGTTCATGATCTGAGCCACAGTCAGCTCCCGGTCTTGTTTTTGCTGACTGTATAGAGCTTCTCCATCTTTGGCTGCAAAGAATATAATCAATCTGATTTCGGTGTCAACCATCTGATGATGTCCACGTGTAGAGTCTTCTCTTGTGTTGTTAGAAGAGGGTGTTTGCTATGACCAGTGTGCTCTCTTGGCAGAACTCTATTAGCCTTTGCCCTGCTTCATTCCATATTCCAAGGCCAAATTTGCCTGTTACTTCAGGTGTTTCTTGACTTTCTACTTCTGCATTCCAGTCCCATATAATGAAAAGGACATCTTTTTTTGGGCGTTAGTTCTAGAAGGTCTTGTAGGTCTTCATAGAACTGTTCAACTTCAGCTTCTTCAGAGTTATTGGTCAGGGCATAGACTTGGATTACTGTGATTTTCCTTGGAAACGAACAGAGCTCATTCTGTCGTTTTTGAGATTGCATCCAAGTACTGCATTTCGGACCCTTTTGTTGACCATGATGGCTACTCCATTTCTTCTAAGGGATTCCTGCCCGCTGTAGTAGATACAATGCTCATCTGAGTTAAATTCACCCATTCCAGTCTATCTTAGTTCGCTCATTCCTAGAATGTCCATGTTCACTCTTGCCATCTCCTGTTTGACCACTTCCAATTTGCCTTGATTCATGGACCTAACATTCCAGGTTCCTATGCAATATTGCTCTTTACAGCATCGGACCTTGCTTCTATCACCAGTCCCATCCACAGCTGGGTGTTGTTTTTGCTTTGGCGCCATCCCTTCGTTCTTTCTGGAGTTATTTCTCCACTGATCTCCAGTAGCATTTTGGGCACCTACCAACCTGGGGAATTTATCTTTCAGCATCCTATCTTTTTGCCTTTTCATACTGTTCATTAATTAGGTCTCAGTAATACTTGGTAGTTGATTGGTCTTGTGTGCCTTATGTCAGATTTATCCCCTTATTTCATGTTTGATGTGGTATTAGTTTTTATATTAATTTCTGCTTGTTATATGGAAATTTAGTTGATTTTTGTCTATCTTGAAACTCTGCTCAATGCATTTTGTAGTTCTAGTTGCATTACGGAGAACATAGAATGTTCTGTATAGAAAAGTTAATAATTTGTGAATAAAGGCAGTTTTTACTTCTTCCTTTTTAATTTAGATGCCTTTTATATTTTTGTCTTGCTGTCTTAAACTGACTACTCTGTTTACATGATGATTTGCATTGATTGATTTTCAAATATTAAACTAACCTTTCATTCTAACCCCACTTGGTCATGATTTGCTATGTTTTATATTTATTGTTGGGTTTGTTTTGCTAAGTTCGTGAGAGAGAGTGGTCTGTTTTCCTGTATTGTCTGTTTTTACTATCAGAGTAATGCTGGCCTTATGGGATTTCCCAGGCGGTGCAGTGTTAAAGAACCCTCCTGCCAGTGCAGGGGACACAAGAGATGTGGGTTCGATCCCTGGGTGGGAAAGGTGCCCTGGAGGAGGAAATGGCAACCCAGTCCAGTATTCTTGCCTGGGAAATCCCATGGACAGAGGAGCCTGGTGGGCCCCAGTTCATGGGATTGCAGAGTCAGACTCGATTGGGCAACTGAGCACCCACACAATGCTGGCATTATAGGTGAGCTGGAAAGTCATACTGTGTCTCCTCAGATATTTGGTAGAATTTCATACTGAAGACATTTGGGCCTAGAATTGTCTTTGTGGTAAATTTTTTTACAAATTCAGTTTCTTTAACAGACACAGGTTCCTTGGGTTATCTTTTGCTTTTTGAGTAAGTCTAAGTCTGACTAGAAGTTTGTCGGTTTTTATTGATCTTAAAGTACCTGCATTTGGTTTCTTTGTTTTTTCTCTATTTTATTTTTTCCCTATTTTGTTTATGTTCTTTGTTATTTTCCTTCTCTGGTTTATTGTCACTTTAATTTACTTTTTTCTAGTTCTGTTTAGTTAGAAGGTGAGGTTCTTGATTTGCATCCTTTTTTAATGGAAAATTGTACGGCTTTAACTGCCTTCTACAGACTTTAGTATATTTTCATTTCCATTCAGTACAAAATACTTCCTGAGTGTTTTAATATTATCTTTGTGTCCTGAATTGTTCTGTGTAATTTCCAAATATTTTTCTGAAGTTGTTTTCCAATTTCATTTTGATCCTGTAACATAATTTATATGCTGAGTTATTTTAAATTTATTAAGACTTCGATGTCTCTATTTCTGCCTCCTTTCCCCATCCCTGTGATCCTTTTTTCTTGATAATCATATATGTTATATTTTGGACAGTAATTTTTGTGTTTGGTTCATGCGTTATGTTGAGGGTTGTTTGTTTATTGCAAGTCCCAGCAAGAATGTTCCAGTTGTGTCTGTTTTTGTTTAACCACTGATTTTTAGAATGATACTCAGTAAGTCACTTAACTCTTCTGTTGCCTGTTAAGGAGATAAAGCCTAGGAGGAAGGAGGTGATAATAGTTGTTGTAAAGTGTGAAGTATTAAAACACCAAACAAACAAAAAATACAAAATACCTTTTGTCTCCAAGGTAAAATGTATTACTTTGTTATTTCACCTTTGAGCAAAGCCATTCAATTATGTTTCTATTCTTCTTACTTGGTTTATAGGCTTTTTATGGAAATTCTCAATGACTGTACTGATGTGGACGAGATCAAATTCCAAGAAGATGGTTCTTGGTGTCCAATGAGACCGAAGAAAGAAGCTATGAAAGTATCCACCCAACCATGTCCCAAAATAGAAAGTATGTGCAGAATGGCCGCAGAGAGCAAAGCAGTGAGACTCGTGTGTTGTATCTGTAGCATTCGCCTCGGCCGTTAGAACGCTTGTTTGGAGTTCAGTGTCCTCAGTTTACCTTTTGATCGTTACACATCTTATTTCTCCCAAATGATTTTTCTTAAGACATGTGCAGAGGTTTATACCACATTATAATCAGTCTTTTCATAGTATATTTTTCATATATAAAGTAAATAACCATGTAAATTGTCTTATTATTTTTATTGAAGTATAATTGCTGTACAATATTATGAAAGTTAAAGGTGTACAATATAGTGACTCATAATTTTTAAAGGTTATACTCCATTTATAGTTAATTGTAAAATATTGGCTATATTCCCTGTGTTGTACAACATATCCTTGTAGCTTATCCTGAACCTAATAGCTTGTACCTCCCACTTCCCCACCCCTCTAATGCCCCTCTTCTCTTCCCTCTTCCCACTTGTCACCACTAATCTGTTCTCTATATCTGTGAGTGTGCTGCTGCTTTGTTACATTCACTAGTTATATTTTTTAGATTCCACATATAGGTGATTTCAGATAGTATTTGTCTTTCTCTGATTTTTTTCACTTAGCATCATGCTGTCCAAGTTCATCCATGTTGGTGCAAGTGGCAAGATTTTTGTTTTTAATGTCCGTGTGCATGTCTGTAGGTACACACCATATCTTCCTTATCCATTCATCTGTTGATGGACACTTAGGTTGCTTCCCTATCTTGGCAGTTGTAAATAATGCTCTTATGAGCTTTGGGGTGCATGCATCTTTTTGAGTTAGTGTTTTTGTTTTGTTTTTCAGTATATACCCGGGACGGAATTGCTGGGTCATAGGGTAGTTCTGTGTTTAGTGTTTTGAGAAACTGCCGTGTTGTTTCCCACTGTGGTTGCACCACATTCCCACCAACAGTCATCTGGAGTTACCTTTTCTCCACATCCTCACCAATACATTGCTTGTAGTTTTTAGAATCATCTTAATATGCTGTGCTTGTTATAACGTGCAGATTTATGTGACATTTCTATGGATAGTTTTTCAGAATTGTTTTTAGAGTATCTGTTGGAGGAACGAACCCCAAGTAGACATGTGGATAGAGAGGCTGCATTTTCCATTAATGGAGGGTGGGGAAAGATGGTCATACGTTAGTTGGTTTGAAAAAAAAAAAAAAAGTGAGTTCGGAGCTCATTGCTTTGTGGGAAGAAATATGAGCCTGAGTTACACTTAGCTCAGCCTTCAGCTCCCTGTGATGTCCGTGCTGAGTGGGGAAATTCAGGGCCATCTGAGAAATTGAAACCTGAGGTGCACCTAGTTTCTTTTTATCTGATATAGTCCACTCACTGAGTTTTGTGCTGACTGTGTTTCACATCTGGCAACGTAATGAATAATAGGTGTTCAGAGTAGGAGGAGAGGAAAAAGTAAAGGATTTTATGTCAGTATTAATCATTCTCCTGTGTTGTTACTGAACCCGTGGGAATGATCAAGGTTTCCCTCATATGTGAGAAAAATAGTGATTTAATTAGTTGCTACTGCTTTTCCATGATCAAGTAGCATGCATTTTCTACTAAGTAGATTGTAGAGCATATTTTCTTTGAAACAGTGAGTTAACATATCGTGTAAGACTATGGAAGTGGGTAGAAAGGAGAACCTAAGTAGGTAATTGGTAAGAAAAACTTCGAATGTCTGAGTAACTTGTTAAAGTGAGATAGTTAGGCTTTTTTTCAACTGATACTATCAAAGTGAGCATTTTATCCAGTTCTGGCTTGTGGTGAAGAGCTTATGTATTCTTTGATATAAGCACCACTGCTTTGTTAGAATGGAAGTGTTTGATTCTGACTTCATACTACCATGTCTGTGAGAATACACAGCCAGTAAAGCCACATACTCTTGTCCACGGCCAGAGACCAGCCCCTTAACTCCAGATGTCTGTCTATAATGTGAGTCCTCACCGGGGGAGATAGTGTGAGGAGCAGGATCTACACAGATCTACTGGCAGTACTGGGGAGATAACTCAGCAGGTGCCGTCTGAAAGAGGTTTTGGTCTTCTCACAAGGCATTGTGCTCCCTCTGTCTCCTAGGTAAGCAGTCGTTTCATAGATGAATGTCTGAAGTTAGAGAGTTAGTCTCTGTCCATGGGATGAGTATGGACTTTATGGGCTGTGTATTCTTTAGGACATGCTTCACAGTTTAAAACTTATGGTTAGAGCTTGTATTACACTTCTCACTTTTTTTTCCCCACTCTGTTCCCTCCATGTAGCTTCAACTGTCCTCAGTAAGCCGTGTGCAGTGACTGTAGCCAATGAGCCAAGCAAGAAGAAAGTGGATGTCATTGACCTAACAGTAGAAAGCTCTTCTGATGAAGAGGAAGGCCCTCCTGCCAAAA
This sequence comes from Bos mutus, assembly GCF_027580195.1. NCBI lineage: Eukaryota > Metazoa > Chordata > Mammalia > Artiodactyla > Bovidae > Bos > Bos mutus. The sequence continues at coordinate 46,638,983 of NC_091640.1, read as the reverse complement.
GGAAATGCATCTTTATGTCAGAAACACAAAGCAGCCCAACCAAAGGGTTTGTGAATTTATAGTTCACTATTGTTTATTACACTTGGAACTAACTGTTCCTGGGTTAGGTTTGTAAATGGCTCTTGGAGAGTGGCATAACCATAGAGGGACACTTTAATTTGTGTTCTGTTCAGTTGAAATATTTTCAAATGAGCATGTTGTTCATGGGAAAGCAAATTTTGATGAAGAAGATATTCCCGTCTTTGGGAAGTGAGGGTTGAAATCTTCTCATGTCTAAATATTTCATATTGAACACTTGCTGTTATTTTCTTGACTCTTTGTAAGGAGTAAATTTGGCATCACAGACCACCGTGAGGAAGTGGAGTGTGTGGAGTGTGTAATTGGCAATCTGACCAGTGTGGATTCTACTTTTGACACCATTGCTTACTCGTTCTGTGATCTTGGATGAAATACTTAACTTGTTAGAGCCTCCTTTTCCTGTTCTGTAAAATGGGGTTAAGTAATGCCTACCTCATAAGGTTATATTCAGGTTTCAATAAAATAATGCAAGAGCTCAGCCTGATTCAGGCCCATGGTAATTTTCTCAGTAAAAAATGATTGCCTTCCCTTCTCACCCTCTCCAAGGCACAGTGTGGGCAAGTAAATGTGGTCTAGCATTTGTTTCTAAGGCATCTAAATGACAGGTTTAAGTAATTAGCAATAGATAATTTTGAGAGATTTTAGAACCTGCAAGAAAGTAGCAGAGGGTTCTCTCGACATCCCATGAGCATATTATTCCAAACTTGGGTGTGCCAGTCTTGTCTTTTGACCTGTCATTGCACTTCTTTTCTCTAATGGCTTTACTGGAGTATAATTTACATACCATAAAATCCCACATCTGAAGTCTTGAGTTGCACCGTTCAGTGGTTTTATTAAATTCATAGGTACGCAGTTATCATCACAACTCAGTTGTAGAATATTCTCAACACCCAGTAAACGTCTGTCATGTTCCTTTGAGTTAATCCCCATGCACACTCCAGTCGGCAACCATTGATCTCCTTTTTATTGCTATAAATTTGCCTTCTCTAGGCATTTTATACAAGTCGAGTTATATTCTCGGTGCACTTTTGAAACATTCCTTTTTTGCAGTTAACTTTTGAAACCAGGAGAATTAAAGCTTTCTGTGCTGCCTTCTTCACTGTTAAAATACTTGTATTTCAAGATGTGCTTTCCACATCACAGTGAGAGTGCATTTTTTTTCTTAGTGGAACTGAAAATGAAATAAGTATTTCAACTGGAATTTTTTTTCTGGGATGCTGATCATTTATGGTTTCTTTCAGACAGTTTGGTTGGCACTTCTAGAATTTAAATGATAAAAAATGAAAATAGAGTTTTGAAATGTTTACTGGCTTAGATGTGATATTTCCAGAGTTTACTCTCTAATAAAATGCTTTAGAGCATGCTGGGGAAACGTAGGTTGCACAATATATAATTAGATGGATATATATATATATATATATAGTTAGATGGATTCACACCAGGTTGAAGGGTTACTGTTATCTTGGAGGGTGTCTCTGGTGGCTCACTGTAAGGATCATCTGAGATGACCTCACCATGCTGAGGAATCAGGACAGTTCACACCTGTGATCAGCTACCACAGAGATAGATGTTGAGTCTCATCTAGGGTAAAAAGAAAAACCTAACATTTAGAGTATAAGGTGGAAATTTGTGACTAAACCAGCAACACGTGAAAATTTTGGTTTAAATTGTAAAGTGCAGCTACCCCATTTATTCTATGAAGCTGGCGTAATTCTTAATACCCAAACTTGACTTATACATTAACAGCCAAATTGGAAAACTGTTACGAAACAGGCTTACATTAGGAAGATCAATGAAAATTCTGAATTTGATCTTAGTAAATTATTTAATAATATGTTAAAATGGTATCCTTTAATGCCAAATAGAGTTTATCCAAGAATGCTTTATAATTAGGAAATACATTGATAAAATGGATCTTGTCATAGACAGCTAGTCAGCTCTCCACATCTGTGGATTCTGGCGATTGTGGATTATCAGAAATGGCTAGAGGAAAATTTTTTTTTTAAAGTTTCCAAAAGCAGGAACTATTTCACATAGCATTTGCATTGTATTAGGTCTTATAAGGTATACATACATGAAGTCGCTCAGTCGTGTCCGACTCTTTGCGACCCCGTGGACTGTAGCCTACCAGACTCCTCTGTCCATGGGATTTTCCAGGCAACAGTACTGGAGTGGATTGCCATTTCCTTCTCCAAAGGATCTTCCCAACCCAGGGATCGAACCCGGGTCTCCCGCATCGTAGACAGACGCTTTACCGTCTGAGCCACCAGGGAAGTCCTATAAGGTATAAGGTAATCTAGAGATGAATTTTATGGTATTTGAGGTAAGGGACTTCAGGATCTGTGAGTTTTGGTATCCTTCTGGGGAGAGGGTCCTTGGACCCAGTCCGCTGTGAATACTGAGGGACGACTGTATATCATCATCTTAATAGATGATGGCCATCTGTAAATTAACAGCCATTTAGCTAGAAGCTCTCTGAAGTGTCAGAATTCACTTAATGGTTTACCACTTGAGCAGATTTGTTCTTAGATTGCATTAACAAAAGAAGCAGTATCCAAGATACATACCCATGCCAGTTCTATTCCATTTTAGGCTAAATGACTTTCACTTAGACCATTTTAGTCAGGGCTTTCATCAAGAAGGGTATTAATGAGAGCAGCCAGAGGAGGGAAAGAGGACAGTGAGTAGCCTGATGGATGAATGGGTCAAAGGACTGAAGCTGTGAAGCCAGGAAAAGAGAAAATGTGGTATTTACCTTGTAGGTCTTGAACGGGAGTCATTGGTGAACTGGGTTAAGTTTATTCTTTGTTATAGCATTTGGCAGATACACATCCAGTAGAGGAATGATACATGAAAACTTTGCATTGGAGTTTTTGAACACTAAGAACATTGATGTTTTTCTGTGTTAAGGTAGCGTGGATGCCACCTGTGCAGGTGTCACAGTGGTGACCATACTGTGATTATTTCATCTGTGTAATCCTGTCCAACTCTTAGTTTCTTTTTTTTTTTCTGGTTTTGTGTCTGGTCATTCTTCTCATGTCCTCCCTTTTGTGTCAGCATCTGGAAATTTTCCCTGAGGTGAAAATTTATCATAGGGCTTCTTAGTGTTAGTAAGCAAATGGGGAATAGAGGGAAAATAAGACTTTTAGAAAACGTCTGGTGTTTTTCTAAATTAACAGATAATTTTAAAATATTATGCACCTACTCCATGCCTTGGAAATTGAATGATTGCTTTGTCATTAATAAAGAGGTATTCTCAAGACAGGAAGCAAAGATTAGAGATACATTAAGACTGTGGTTTTGGAGAAGACTCTTGAGAGTCCCTTGGACTGCAAGGAGATCCAACCAGTCCATCCTAAAGGAGATCCGTCCTGGGTGTTCATTGGAAGGACTGATGTTGAAACTGAAACTGCAATAATTTGGCCACCTGATGTGAAGAGTTGACTCATTGGAAAAGACCCTGATGCTGGGAGGGATTGGGGGCAGGAGGAGAAGGGGACGACAGAGAATGAGATGGTTGGATGGCATCACCGACTCGATGGACATGAGTTTGGGTGAACTCCGGCAGCTGGTGATGGACAGGGAGGCCTGGCGTGCTGCAGTTCATGGGGTCACAAAGAGTCAGACACGGCTGAGTGACTGAACTGAACTGAAGAATCATTAGAAATTGGTAGCGGAATTGAATCTTTGAAAATATGTTTATGATCATAAAGTGGGAACACCTGGTGAATTTCAGGTTTATAGATAAAAATTCAAGTCACTGAATTTTCAGACATCTAAGTCTGGGCCAAGTATGATGAATTTAGTGATCTAGTACTCTAGAATACTAATATTTGCTGTCTAGCAGTATGCCAGCAATTTTCTTTTGTGCTGTGAAATTATGTTGTTGTTCAGTCACTAATTCATGTCTGACTCTTTGTGACCCTGTGGACTGCAGCGTGCCAGGCTTCCTTGTCCTTCAGTATCTCCTGGAGTTTGCTCAAACTCATGTCCATTGAGTAGGTCATACTCTTCGCATCAGGTGCCCAAAATACTGGAGCTTCAGCATCAGTCCTTCCAATGAATATTGAGGGTTGATCTCATTTAGGATTGACTGGTTTGATCTCCTTGCAGTCCAAGGGACTCTCAAGAGTCTTCTCCAGCACCATAGTTCTTAAGCATCAATTCTTTGGCACTCAACCTTCTTTATGGTCCAACTGTCACATCCGTACATGACTGCTGGAAAAACCGTAGCTTTGATTGTACTGACCTTTGTCAGCAAAGTGATGCCTCTTCTTTTTATTAATAATGTGCAGTCCGGTATCACTGACAGAAATAGAGCTGACTTGGACAAGGATAGTGACTTTGTACTTAAATATGATGAACCAAAGGTGACAGTAAACAACCTGTAACGTTTCCTGTGTAGTAACCGTGTGACTTTGGGAATTCTGTAAGCTCAGTTTTCTCATCTGTAAAATAGGAATGATAATAATGTGCAACTCATTAAGTTATTGTGAGGATTGAATGAAATAATGGCAATGACAGTGCTCAGTAAAGCATGGAAAAGTGACGTATTTTGGCCATTGTTATTATTCATCTTTTATTTGACAAACTGCACAATAACTCTTTTTTGTTACATGAAAACAAAAAACAGACAAAAAATAATATGCTGTCTAGGTTTGTCATAGCTTTCCTTCCAAGCAGCAAGCATCTTTTAATTTCATGGCTGCAGTCACTGTCTGCAGTGATTTTGGAACCCAAGAAGATAAAATCTTTCACTGTTTCCACATCTGTTTGCCATGAAGTGATGGGACCAGATGCCATGATCTTAGTTTTTGAAAGTCGAGCTTTAAGCCAACCTTTTCCTGATATGCATAAAGCTATAAAAACTTATATGTGTACATAATACATAATGTACATATAGGCCTGTGTGTGTATTTGCCAATCCTATGAGGAGGGAGTAACAAAATGTTTTTAGTATTTATAGCGTCACATACTTAAACCCATAATTCCACCAGACATAGCCATTTAGATTTCACCATGGTTCCTATTATTCCGTGTCTATAAATACATCTATTTTTGCACAGGCATTAGAGTTGTTTACCTTTCCGAATGTGATCTTTGTGAGGCTTCTGATTGAGATAAAAATCCGCTGCTGCTACTGCTGCTACTGCTGCTAATTGTGTCTGACTCTGTGTGACCCCATAGACGGCAGCCCACCAGGCTCCCCCGTCCCTGGGATTCTCCAGCCGAGAACACTGGAGTGGGTTGCCATTTCCTTCTCTAGTGCAGGAAAGTGAAAAGTGACGGTGAAGTCACTCAGTCGTGTCCGACTCTTAGCGACCCCATGGACTGCAGCCCACCAGGCTCCTCCGTCCCTGGGATTTTCCAGGCAAGAGTACTGACTGGAGTGGGGTGCCAAAATCCGCTACCAGTAGGTAATTTGATAATCCTAACAAATGGCGAATTTTACCCATTCTATATGAAGTTGAATTTGTGTTAATGTTACAAAGTTCAGGTAATCGGATTTAACTTACCCTGAATTGTTTAATTTTTCAGATATTTGCTGAGATTGTAGATGTTGATTAATAATTTGTACTGTCACTGGATTGTGGCATTTTTACCTGTTGTGTAGCATTTTATATTGGTGAAACAAGGAATAGTTAATCACCCAGAGTTTTACGTTATGAGAGCAGAAGATGTGCAGTGGTTAAGGGTTACTGTGGTGACGAGTACACGGGGACATTGACCTCACTTCTGTGCAGGTGTAAGTAAAGGGCCAGGGAGGGAAAGGGAGTGTTGTTTTCTATGAATCTGATCCAGATTGAAAGGTCAGTTGAGGATGAAGAGAAAAGCCAGTGTGAGATAATCAGAGCCACTTTTTACGCCCCCTTGTGTGTACAAACATATGCCAGTCTCTATTTCCTTCTTATTTCCCATGACCCCATGCCCCAGTTTCTGATACACATTCCTGTGTGGGAGGTAGGATCATGTGTAATTTGGAAACACTTCTGGTGATTCCCTGTTGTACTTTCATCCTTGTAGAGGACCAGTGTCTTCAGACTTCCAGAAGCAGATGTACTTTAATATAACATGCATACTTGAGCTCATATCAGGGCTCTCTTTCCCCCTCCAGAGTCTACCTTTGTGGTTTTAGATGGCCAAGTAACACTGGCATCCAAGAAACCTCCTGATTGTAACTGAGGCAGGTTGCTCTTTTTGTTGGTCTTCACCTACGTCTGGAAAATGTGTTTTGAAATACTTAGCTTATGTTGTTGTCTCAAGCATACTGTATTTCCCGTGATTCCCAAATAGATCAGTCTCAGTTCACTTGCTTTCCTGAGACTAGCATTTGCTAACACAGCCACGTATATCCTCTCAAGATGACTTTGTTTTCCTCCTTTCCAGTGACATCTGTATTTTTTGAAAAATAGTACAGAATAACAGGGCTTCCCAGGTGGCTCAGTGGTAAGAATCCTCCTGCCAGTGCAGAGGCTGCAGGAGATGCTGGTTTGATCCCTGGGTGGGGGAGATCCCCTGGAAGAGGAAACGGCAACCCACTCCAGAATTCATGCCTGGGAAATCCCATGGACCAGAGGAGCTTGGTGGGCTGTAGTCCATGGGGTCTCAGAGTCAGACATGACCTAGTGACTGATCATATACACGCACGCGCTGTTTCTATCACTTGTGCGTCATCTTTGTAGTGACCCCTTCAGCTATGGAGATTGTGCCTGTCTCGTTGAGCTCACAGAAGTTTTATTTTTCACAATGTACAGTGGTGGGACCCGTCTGTACATCTTTACTGGAAGCTGGGGCATCTTCACCTTTGGTGTTTCTGGTTTAAATTACGTGTACTCCGTGCTTTGAAACCACTTTAATGGATGCTTTACTAAGTAGCCCCTGAAGGGCTACCCTGACCAAGGAGCTGTGAGTCTTCAGTCTCTCGGAGACAACAGCTGAGGTTTTAAGCTTGTAGTCGGGAACTTCCTCACGTAGTCAGGCGTATGTGGCTTTGTCAGGCAAGACTAGGTTATTGAGCTTGTCCCATATTTTGCCTTTGGCCTTGCCCCCGACTCGCTCACTGGGTGTTTGTCTTTCTTGGCTGGCTTTCTGGCATCTACTTTTTCTTGTCATCCTTGGGTAGCATCTCAGAGATGGGAGAGCAGCTGCTGCCCCTGCAGCCTCACTAAGATGTTGGACAAAAAGATGGTCGCCATCAGCCAGAGGGTCCATGACGTTGCTTAGTTTCTTTTATATATATATATATTTAAGATGTTTTCTTGAGGACTTCTAATCATCAACTCTGGACTAAGATATAATGACTATTAAGTGGGAAGAATGCAAAATCATTTCTCTTTTTTCCTGAACTACTTCAAAAATATGTTTAACCATACTGCTTCTTGAAATTATAAAATAATTATAGTGTATATATACAGTGTGTATACATATATGTATAAATACCAATAATAAATTATCTTAAGTATATTTAATTTGTGTTTTTAGTAGCATGAACAGTGAATTTCAAAGTCATAGCTCTCCTAAAAGAGTAGATGGTATCATGGTAGCTAGTGTTTTTATTTCTGAATGTTATGTCTTAAATCCTGAATGTTTTATTCTTAATCTAATTTCTTTTCTGATTGCTACTGGTTTTTTATCAGACTGGCTGGCTTTAGGACTGTCTTTACTCAGGTGATCCCCAGATAAGAGTGCTAATAATTAACACAATTCATGTTACATAATGGAAGGAATTATGTTTGAGCTATAGTAAGTAAGTAGCTTTAGTCATAAAGGTACCCTGATTTAAATCAAATTTTCGGAGTCTTCTATTTTCTTTCTAAATTTCTTTATATATAACTTACTAATATCACATGCATGTTACACATACATTAATAAAAGCAGTGTGTAGCGTATAGCCCTATTTGTGGTTCAGAGTTCTATGTTTTGCTCTAGCAGTGTTCTTTATGTTTTAGTGCCACCTTGCTCTTATGTCACAGCTGCTATTGAGAGGCAACATATTCATGTTAAAGTGAAGACTGTTATGAAAGAGGAGAGTGAGTGGCGTTCTGTGTAGTGAGTAGCTGCCACATAGTTGTTCTGAAGCTTAGTGAACTTACGATTGAGAATGCCCCGTAGTACAGCTCTTCTCTCCTGTGAACTAACAGCCAGATTGTTTGTAATTTCCCATGCTATTTAAAACAGGGTTCTCATGTATCAGCCATCTTCTGTAAGGGTGCCCAGTGTGACTTCGGTTGATCCTGCTGCTATTCCGCCTTCATTAACAGACTACTCAGTACCATTCCACCACACGCCAATCTCAAGCATGTCCTCAGATCTGCCAGGTATGTGAAGAGTTGTTTTGTTTTTTATCAATTTTTTTTTTACCATTTATTTTTTATCTTAATCTGTGAAGCAAATATAATTTAAGTATCTTAAATAAAAATGCAAAGGAAATTGCTAAGGAAAGGGTTCCTGTAAGGGTGATACCTGTTTTAAATATTAATCACGTTCAGTTGCTATCATTTTAACTACCGAGCAATCTATAGATTTTGTTGGGAGGAAATAGAGTGGTAGGGTAGTGGGAAAATTTGACGAAATTTATTCTCCTGCATAGAGGATGTACCACAGGGAGACTTTTTCTTGGTTTGTTTTTCATGAAAGCTTCACAGGTTAGGGAGAATGTTTTCTCATACTTTTCTTTTCTAAAAGCGCATCACTTCTTGGTAGCCCATCACGACTTCAGAATACACTTGAGAACTGTGAGGTCAGGTTGCCTGCCAGCTTTACCCTGTAAAAATCAGATCTGCCTGCTCTTTTTCCACAACACTCCTGAGTGTTTAGAGTTATCTTTTTAAAAAAACATTTCTTTTTTTTAATTGGAGGATAATTGCTTTACAATGTTGTGTCGGTTTAGGAATATCTTTTATATGATATTAACAGCTAAAAACGTCATGGCTGCCTGAGCTACCGTAGTATCAAGTTTTTTCATAGATCAAATTGGCACAAGTTTAGAACCAGTGACTTTATGACTTCCCTTCTCTCTGAAGGGCCCTTTTATTGAAATTCAGTTACCTCCTCCTGTTATTAATTTTCTTTTCTGGATTTAGGAAGTTAATTTGACCTGTGATTTATCCTTCTTAGCCCTCTTAATAAGGTCTTTATTTTAAGCACAATATATATTCTATTGGGTGAAATTTGTGTTGTTGGAACAGCTGATAGTTGTGTAATCTGGTCAGGTGTAATTTTGTTCAGAGTTTATTCAGTTTGAATACAATTTAATGGAAAAGAGTAAACTAAAAATAGTATCCATCAAAAAAAATGTTAAAAGCTTTTTGGTTCTTAAATATATCTCCTCCACATGTTCTTTGGGAATTGGTTATTTAAAAAAAAACTGTTTGTAAACCCAGCCAGCACCAGTTACAGAGTTACTGCTGATACAAAGCTTGATCTTGAGTTACAGGTGAAGTTTCATGGTCCATAAGAAAGAGAGAAAGTCAGAGTCTTAATCCCTAACTGCCATGTTTTATTTTAACTGTGGCTAGTTTTAAATGAAGTTGAAAGGTTTCCACATGTCATCTTAGTATGTGTTACAAATAAGCATTCCAGAAGAATTCATTTCCCAAAGATCTCGAATTAAAAATTAATCCTGAGGAAAAAGATAATGAACATTTCTCTGTTTACTAAGTGACTCTGGCCATTTAGCAATAGAATAGATACAATGTACAAATCACTTGCTCTGTTAGTTTTTGAATTGTGTGAGTTTGGATGAATTTTTAATTTCAGAGAATTTATATTTCAAAATTTGGGCATAAAGTCAGACTATTTACTTTATAAAATGTACAGATTTGAGAAAAATGCGATAAAATATGTTAATTGTGTATTTCATAAAATACATTCAAGCTGGTAAGAACTAAGACTATTATCCAGGACTGGTATTTAGCCATTATAAGCTAGTATAGTGATACTGCTTATTAAAATGAACGGAATAGAATAGGATCTATTGTACTTTAGAAGAGTTACCAGTTTACCGTCATTTATGAATTATGTAGTAGTTACTTGATCTAAATAGTTTAGTTTTTATTTGGGTTTTACTGTTAACATGCTCTTTTGTAATTAGTAATTACTTTGGAGATTTTTTTGTGCATAATTTTTATGTAATTAGTCATACTGTACAGAGTTTTGATATTTATAAATTTAATACTTTATAATAAAATATTAAATAGAATACCAAGAATTGAGAGATGACAAACTCTTAATACATTTCTTAACATTCCTTTTAAACATCATAAACATGAATCTTCTGAATCTGCAGGAGAACAAAGAAGAAATGATATTAATAATGAACTGCAGCTTGGAACATCTTCTGATACTGTGCAACAGTGAATGCAAAAATAAAACATAATTTGTATTTGTGGAATGGAAAACAGCTTGATTATTTCACGAAAAAATATGACTGCCTTATTATTGCTAGTGCCATATTGTCAGGTGCGAATGGTGCTCAAAAGTTGTATCATTAAAATTTGAAAGTGCTAAACATTTACATATTTAATCATGTAGCAGTTACGTTTTGTTAAACTTCATGGCTCAAGTAAGTAAAATGTGTTGTTATTAATAAGACATACAAAGTCAGTTTCACATGAAGAAGCATTTAAAATCTAAAAACTACAGATCTATCAGTATTGAGAAAAGCATTTAGAATGTACCATCATAATTTTTAAAACTACCTGCTTTTTTAGTTAAAGATAATTATGAAATACTTAAGAGTGAAAACACAACATACCATTGCAGTTCAAACTTATGGTGAAATAAGAATAGCATTTTACTGAACTTTTATAAAGTATTAAGGCAATAATGTTTTAATCACTATTCATGAAGCTTCATCTGTTTCATGTAAGAGTTTTCATAGTCTATACTTATAAAGTAGAATTATAAGACATTGTTGATAATATTTTTTTAATAGAAGGAATAACATCTGAAATACTGTTCAAGCTTCAGTGTTACTGTTGGAGAGAAAATGGTTTAAGTGAGAAATATTTACATTGAAATATTATTGACTTTTATGTAGACAGCATCTGTATAATACAGCTAGGGAGATACAGTGGGTTTCAATCAAAATTTCAGAAAAATTTCTAGATACTTTTATTATGGCATTAGATGTTATCATATTCAGTTATCCTTGGATGAGATGTCAAAAGATACAGATCAGTAGACTGTTAGCACACATGAAATAATCATCCAGTAATAGAAATGCTGAATATATAAAACTTGCAGATGATATTATAAGGGCTAGACAGATTTTGAATTACTGTTCAGCTGCCGCAGAGAGAGGATTTACTCAGCGGTATTATTACTGTGAACAGAAACTCGCTTACTGAAGTACATCACCTTCTTAGTATCACTTTAATGGGGAACTCTTTGGAAAAATTGGTTATGATTCCCTTTGTCCAGTGTTGGCTCAAATCTTGTATCTTATAGCTAGTGATAGCCATAAGAAACGACAAGTCATGTCAGCAGTTTTCAAAAATCTTTTAGAAGTTGAATGACTTCTTTCAAATGATTGGTGCTACAGCTTGTATTATTCAGTAAGTATTATCATTTTACCCTTATTTAGAGATTATAAGGGAATAAACTTAAACATTTATCAGTTGTATTAACACAGGTTAAATATAATTTCCCACTCATATTCTCTATTTAGACTAACAGTCCAGTATCATAGTACACTCTATTATGATTATTGTACTTGAGGTGACCTTGAATACCAGGATATAAAAACTCATAGAATAAATAGAAATTGGCCTTAGTAATCATATACCTAATATATGATTTTTTTTTTATAATGTTTTAGAATTTAGTCAAGCAGAGGTCTAGGGGAACTGACCTTGAAGTTTATTGCTAGACTTTTCAGACATGAAGATTTTATTATTTATTGTTATAACTTTAATATTTCAAAACAGTATTACTGGGCAACCTTTTGTTACTTTTCTATTTCTATATAAGTATAATTGGAGGATCCCAAATCTTTAGAAAACTGCATTAGCTTATAACCCAGTACACCTTGGCAAGGTTTAGCTTGTTAGTAAGCAGCGGCTACAAAGTGCTTGCTTTATGCAGCGTATTGAACTGTGTACTACTCCTTTTGTTGTGGGAACCGGGGGACAGAGAGCTGTCCGTGAAATAGACATTTATTTGTTTTAGAAGTGATATTTTAGATGAAGCTTAATGTGTATTTCTAAAAAATAAATGTGAAGTGTCTTAAGAGACTAAGCATGTTTTTTTTAATGTCTCAATCCAGATAATCATCTCTTCATTTTATTGCTTCTCATTCCGCTAAGTGAAAATTTGCTTTGACTAGTTCTATTTAAATTTTGGACTCCTCTACCCGTTTTAAACCTCTGGGGATGGTTTTTCCAGTTGGTTTGTCAAGACATATGTACATTTTTGGGTTTTATGCACATAAATATCCTGAAATATCCTGATTGTGGTATAGACCTTCTCTACAGCAGAATGGTAAGGACTTAACCCAAGTGTTCTATGACTTAAATAAAAAATGATTTGGGGAAATAATTCTTGTCTCCAAAATATGAGACAACTATTAACAGAACATTTTTGTTTTAGGTTTGGATTTTCTTTCCCTTATTCCAGTTGATCCCCAGGTATGTATCCTGAATTTAAGCAACTAATTTGTACTGGATTGTTGGTTGTGTCACTAACTAAAAATGACCAGTTGCATAAAATCAGGACAGTCAACTTTCAGTTACTTAAATTGATGGAAGGAAAGTACTTCTATAAATACTTCACAGTTTTACTTGGAGGCATGACGTTTTTCAGGTTATGATATTTTGACCTTTACTACTAGCATTTTAAATTATTTTTTGTTTAGTTTAATATAATCATTTGGCATTTCTTAACAAGCATTTGAGTGATTAAAATGAGGGGAAGCAGTGCTGGATGACTGGAAATGTTGAAACTTTATAGAGATAATTTGTAAAACACTTGTTCTGTACATAGAAGATGGCTGAAGCTGATTAAACAGATTGAATCATTAGCTTGATTCTTCCTAGTTTTTAAAGGCAGTCAAATTCAGACTTTGAAGAAGCCCTCACCTAAAATTGCTATAAACCAACCATTCGTGTTTTATCTGTCGGAGATAAGAAACTAGTATTCCAGTGTCCCACCATGAAGACCTTGCAGTGAGCACAGCCTCCACTGATAGGCTAACAGGAGAGGAGGAAAAGGCACAAGAAAAGCTGATGGGGAAAGCAGACAGAGAAAGAGACCTGGAGAAGTGCTGAGAGTAGGGACGGATAGAGGAAGAACCATGGATCACTGCTCTTGTAGTCTGCTCAGAATCAGCTAACCACAGGTTAGCTTCCTGGTTTAATACTCTGATCACACAAGCAGTACTGGAAGTTTGGGCCCAAGGTGACAAGCACAAAAAGAGAAGTTTCCTTTCACCCTAAATTGACTTTGCTACATCAGTAGATTCTATAGCAAAATATCTATGTATTTTTCTAGGAGATAGATTCTTCAGGATTACAGTATTACTGACTTTTATGTCAATCATCCTTTTTTAAAAAATCATCTTGGAACCTTGAGGATTTTGATTTTATAGGGCTATTCAGCATGCTTGGTGTCAGGCTAACTTGTTGATAAAAAATACCTAGAATTGATAATATTGATGAGCTGTCCTTACTGATCTTTCATGTAGTCAATCTAAACACAAACTTAGGACCTCTCCTCTTGTAGTGTGTACTGGGCCTCGCTTATCATACTGAAGTTAGTGCAGTTGTTTCGCACATAAAACAGTCTATGGTGATATAAAATAAAGCTTTTAGCTCTTGTCTCTCTTCCTCCTGGTCAGTATCAGAGTACTTAAACCCAGGTTGAAATTTGTTTGGGGATCAGCAACTAAGATTTAAACCAGCATTTATAAACACTTGCAGGGGGCTGTCAAGCAGACATCTCAGAGGCAGTTAGATTTCCTTTAAGATTTATTCCAAAATTTTGTTTTGTTTTTTATTCCAAAATACAGGAGATCTCATTCTGAGCATCTCGGGGTAGTTAGCTACCGTGTAGTCTCTATATTAGAGTGTATGCTGTCTTCTAATCACACAAGTACTGTTACATGTATGTAGATAGGAATCAGATGTTGTTTTTCCGCTGATAAGTCTTAACATTGTTCCTTAAGGGTCTAATTAATAATAACTTTTGAAAGAATTATTGAATTTTGTGTTAGCACTTTTGCTTAAAGCCATTAAAGATAAGTTTATTAGCCTTTTACAGTGTGCTTTAAATTTGGTATAAATACATTTAGTGAGCAAATTCAAGACTAAGTATGATTCATAATTGTGGGGCTAGTATTCAGTATTAACTATAGTTATTATTGACATTTTTGTACTACTACCTACATATTTGGTCAACAGATTCTGTTTTGAGACAGTCAAGAATATGCTGCACTCATCAAATAATGTAAAATGTTAAATTCGTGCCACCTTCTATCCAAAGATGTGAAGTTTTGAGAAATTTTTAAATCCCACCGAGATTTAAATATGTGGCTTTCACTTATGCATATCTAACAGTGTGTAGTCTTTATTTACAATCAATGAAGCCTCTTCCTCACCCGCATCATTGTTTGTTTCAAGCAGTACTGTCCTCCTATGTTTTTGGATAGTCTCACCTCACCCTTAACAGCAAGCAGTGCGTCTGTCACCACCACCAGCCCCCATGAGAGCAGTACTCATGTTAGTTCATCCAGCAGCAGGAGTGAGACAGGGGTCATAACCAGCAGTGGAAGTAACATTCCTGACATCATCTCACTGGACTAAAGAAGGACTCTCGATTCTAGGAATCATTCATCAGAACTGCTCTTTCTTGGATCTCTGGTCCGTGGAAGCTATTTTTTGCTAATGATTGCTTTGATATTTATTGAAATGTCAGATGGATTCGTTTGCCTTCTGAGAGATGAACACAGATGACTGCAACAAGAACCACATGACGTGCACGGATTTTTCTTACTCTTGGTGTCCTCTGGAGCATCAGCTACATTCAGCTGTAACTGTATCCTCCTGAGCAATGGATTTCAAGTTCATGTTACTGGATAGATTCTACAAAAAAGTTAAATTTTTTTTGTTGTAGTACACAGCAATAAAATTATGTAAATATTCAAGTATACTTTTTTCTAATTAAAAAAGATGTAATCAGTGATTCTAAAATGACAACTTTTTGTTTAACCTGATGTGAAGGAAAAAATACATGGAAAGAAGTTACATTTGCCAAATGAGTCCTTTCCATGGATTTGTTCTGTTTTGTTGAAGTAATGAAGTCTAGATAAGTGGCCAAAGCTTGGGTTCCACTGTTCTCCGTTTCCATCCAAGAAACATGGCCTGTATGTTTCCCCTGGCGGTTGTTTCTACTCTGGTGTTCTGTGCCCATGAGTGCAGAGTGGAGTTCTGGGATTTGGCTGCTCCTTAATAGTGAGTATGTTGAAGAACACTATACAGAGTCTGCCCTGATGTAATGTGTGCTGTTTTTGGTCATTGAACTTTCTCATTCTAGAGATGTTTGTAAATTAGGGCTTACCTTCTCAACGAAGTTCTCCGTGACTGTTGACTGAAATGTGTCTGGATTAAGGTGTGGCTGGAATGTTAAGATTGTGTTCACACTGTCCAGAAATATTGAGAGCATGGAGGCAGTAGAAGAACAGATTTAGGGGCAGTGGGAATAGCAAAGTTTAATTTCTTCCTAAGAACTTCTTTTACTCGTTTATTGTATAGGATAATGTTCAAATCTGCAATGAGTAATACTGACAAAGTATGTCATAGATCTCATTTTTCTCATAGTGATTTTTAAATTTAAAAGAACAAACAATAGCAAAGGGATGGAGGTGGCATCAGATTTCCTTTTTTTTTAAAAAAGGAGATGTTTGCTGAAACCACAGAAGATAAAAACAGAATTAGAAGTGTTTGGGTATAAGAAAAGTTTGAAGAGAGGATGGGCCTGAAACCCACTTTGAAAACCACTCTCTTACTATGTGTTTGATTTGAAATCTCTCAGGAAGCTGAATTTTACCTTTAGAGAAACATTTTTATCCAGATTTTATACTTTGCTTTCATTTGGCTGCACAATTTTGATTTCTCAAGGAGTTAATACTTTCCGAATGTTTAGCTTTCTCTCCCTAAGTTGTATCTAAGTAAACCTTTGTTTAAAAATCATGAATCTGGCTGATTTCTCAGACTGAAATGCCCAGATGAAGAGTCCACCAGTTTCGTGTAGGACAGGGAACAGTCAGGCCTGGTGCAACTCCAGGGAGCTGCCTTGTCGCTGCTTGGTTTTTCATACCTTCTCAAGTTCTCATGACCTTTGTGCTGTTTTTGTACTCATTTAATTTCCTGTGATTTTTTACATCATCCCTTCTTTGGCTGTATTATCCCCTTAATGTATTATCCCTTTTGGAGAGTTAAAAACATGGAAAACAAGCCTGAATCTTCTGCAGTTGTTACATCATAGTTGCCAGTTTTCAATTCTTAGGACATGTTGCAGTCCTTTCGTCCATACACAGAATTTCTTCCTGGTAAACTTTTATATTGCTGCTCTAAATGTGGATGCAAGTTCTGTTAACTCTGTAATCAGACAGAAAAAGTAACCTGATTTGTGTGATATAATTTGTTAATAAAGAAATGCTGTATATTTGTTATCATTTTGTTACCCATTAGATTCTCAGAGACCCCCCCAACTTAACCAACAGAGTTTTATAAGGTAAATGAAAAAAATAATAGAAATTAGTTCATTTACTCGATTCTTGTAACTGATAACCGCTGTGCTTTTATAGTTGTACTTTTCTTTTCACTATTTTATGTGAACAGTTGTATTGTTCATTTTTGGTGCTTTACACTAAATTACATAAAATTTTTAATTTATCTCATACAGGCGACTAACATTTTTAAAAATATACTTTTGAGTTTATAATCTTAAAATTGAGACTTTTATGTATGTATCTTTGAAGGTGAGTACCTTTTTGTATGCTTTTGGCTCTATGACAACAGCACGCTTACTAAGCCATTGTCCTTTTTTTAGTATGGCCACCAAATACTTTTACTGGGACCCTGCCTTTGTAGTAGTGTCTTTTACTAGCCAAGATACCTGCTCAACCAAGTATAATTCAGTTTCAGAGGAGGTCATCACTACTTGTACTTAGGTGGCAGCCAACCATCTGCCATCTGATGATGTGTAAGAAAAGGAACTGCAGTTACCAGCCTCTTACAAACACTTAACCAGCCTGTGTTTTTATCTTTGTTCACACAGAAATGTTAGACGAGTTTCCTTGCTCTGATAACTCATGACAATATAATTGGTACTGAATGTAGCTTCAGCCTAGGGTCTGCTTACATCGACTAACTTTTTGATTCTTAGGTAAGCCGCTTTAGGACTTTGTTTCCATTTCTGCCCAGAAGGTATAAATCCTTTCATCATCTGTTGTGGGATGATTATAAAGGCCACATGAAACTGTAGAGTCTAGAAAGCTAGAATGGAAATACCATAATTAAGTGAACGATTATGAGTATACATAAGGAGATCCATAACTCTGGGTATAAAGCAAATTTCTCTAGGGTAGAATTTTAAAAGGATTTGAAGAAAGGTTGGATTGTAGAGGAAAGATATTCAACAGACTGTCGTGATTTAGGATTCAGACCTTTCCGCCATTCTTCCTTCAGAGCAGTCCTGAACGTCTGTCATCTAGTAACCAAGGTGTCTGCTTTTCTTCTGCCAAAAAAGTATTTATTTTACATTTCGTCTTTTTAAGTAAAGTTGAATTTTATAAAATATTAGTTCTCAACTCAGTCGTTCATTTCTCTCTAGTCCCCAGTGGGTGTGAAAAAAGTCTCCCCCCCACCCCAAGTAAACACTTATTTTCCTAATCTTTTTCATCGTGGAAAACGTAGAGCAGTGTGCCATTTAAAACTTGGGTCTGACGTATTTTGTGACCCTGGGTCTAGGTCTGTGTGTTGTGGGAGCATGGAGTTGTCATTTAGATTGGTAATTCATGATAGAACCTGATTCACCATCTTTTCTGCTACATTTCTACGTGAATATGGTGGAACTTACAGAAAAGAAATTAAATAACTTCTCTGCTTTTTAAAGAATGACTGGTTTGTAAGCCCCCACTTTTTTGTTAGGAACCACACTCCAATTCCTAGCAGAAACCAATAAATCTATATAAAAATGCCCATTCTGCTTTAATGCTTGTCTGATTCAATATTTTTTTTGTTTGTTTATGTTGGTAATACATGCTTATTGTGGGAAGTCCAGACAATACAGAAAAGGTAGAAAGGGCACTTAAATATTTTTGAATGTTTCTTGCCGGTCTCTTTGCTACATGTTTGATTTTACATAGTTTTATTCCTTCTCAGTGTAAGTTGTATCTTGATTGTTTTTTCTCAGTCTCCAGGCATTATTCCATGTTACTAAAAACTGCGTTGTATGGATGTGCCATGCTTTCTGTTGCTTTTCCCTGTTGGCATTTTAGTTGTATCTCATGATGCTGTTACAGTGCATGTCTTTGTGCATAAATTATTTCCTTAGGATAAATTCCTGGAGGTGAGCTTGAGTCAAGGATGTAAATACTTCTGTAACTTTTGGTGCACAACAGTTTTCCAAATGGTTTTGCTAACCATGTGGTATGAGAACTATCTAACCATATTTCCCAAGAATATGTACCATTACCTGTATGCAGGCATCTGCATTAAGGCCTTCCACCTCTGACCTTGGTGAGCTGGGGTAACTGATTTGGAGATAATTGGCAGAAATTTTCCTGGGATGTCTCAGTTTCAAATATATCTCTCCGATATGTTCCAGAAACACCTGCGTATAAGGATATCCAAATGGTTTTTCACACAGTTTTACTTGCATTACAAAGTAGCCCATGTTACACTACGTTTTCCATTTTTAGTTAGAAATTCTTGACTTTCTGAAACCATCTTTGCCTGGGGCCAGCCCTTAGTAGCCAGCTCTCTCTTTTTTTCTCTTCCCTTAGGCTCCATTTTGGCCTTTCTGAGTTCCCCAAGGCCAGTAGGATCTTCTGAGCCAAAGGCAGTGCAACTCAAACTGGAAAAGTGGTAAGGCTAAAGCAACAACAAAAGCAGAGCCAAGCTTTGCTTTCTCATTTTTTTCGTGTGTGTTTCCCACCCCATCTTGGTGTTCTCAAGGTAGCTCTGGGATAAGAAAAACAGACTGCAGTCGTCTTTTGCTCAAGGTATTACTTTCTTGATTGGCATACCGTGTTGTTTCCTGAACTGTTTCTTTTTGAATGGATTGTAAAGCTGCTTTTATGTTTTCAAAGCTCAAGCCTTTTACATGAAGAGTGTTGTGTTATAAAATATCCCTCGTATTTTGGCCTTCATCACACCATTCAACAAGGTTTCAGTGTGTTTTGAAAATGTATGTGGACTAGACTGACGTAACAGATCTGGTCCCATTCTTCAAAGGGCTTACAGCAAGTTTTCAAAAATCAGGAATTCTTACCTACTAAGAGCTGTGCTGAGCAACCTACAACATATCACATTCCTTACCGCAGTCTTTCAAAGGAAAGTAGTGTTGTCTTTGTGTTGCAAATGAAGAAACAGATAAATTTTGCAGTTGGACTTGGGTATCTGAAACAGACCTATTAATTCAAAAGCCTTATGACTGAAGTGACACTAATTAGGTAGGCTATTTGGGAGGCTGGTGTGGTAACCTAGACATAAAATTATGAGACCTGATTTCAGGTGATGGCTATAGGAATAAGGAAGGAGTGGATGATGGAGCCATTTCAAAGGAAGACTCAAGATTAAGTGGATGTAGGAATAAGAGCTGAGTCCATTTCTCAAGGTAGAATGGACAACAGTCATTAAGGGGAGACAATGGTGAGTTTGATGATTAAGATGAGGTTTCAGAAAGGAAGTTTTCAAGAAGCATATTTTTGTTCTGCAGTCTTTAAGAAGTGCAGACTTCCCTTGCCTCCATTTTTACCGTCACTGGTCTCCCTTCTGTATGTGTTGCAGTCTCTCCCGATTGCCTGCCCGCCTTTGTGCTTGCGCATGCGCAGTTGCTCAGGCGTGACTGACTCTCTGCGACCCTTTGGACGGTAGCCTGTGTTGCCTGCGTCGCAGGTGGATTCTGTACCTGCTGAGCCATGGGGAAGCCCTCTGTCCACCCTCTATCTTCCCTTAACCATGCTTGGCTGCAAGTTGATGTTTTTTTGAATTTGTACTTAACTGCCTTGTCATAACGAATTTGGCTGTCTCCTAAAGGCCTGCCATAGCCTGCAGCTCTCACCAGTGTGGGCTGTGTCCACATTCCACTATCTCAGGAGGTGGTGGCAGCTGCCCTTCCTTTGTCTTGTAATTTCTAAATAATTTCTCAAGGCTTCTGACAAAAATCTGCCCTTTTGTTGCCTGTGTCAGGAAGTTACACTGTTAGTTACTTCTGCTCTTACCATCGATCACTCCCATTGATTTGCTGAAGGCCTCACTTCCTGACAGTGTACTTGGCCATCTCTGATTCTGTC
This sequence comes from Bos mutus, assembly GCF_027580195.1. Taxonomy (NCBI): domain Eukaryota; kingdom Metazoa; phylum Chordata; class Mammalia; order Artiodactyla; family Bovidae; genus Bos; species Bos mutus. The sequence goes on along the minus strand of NC_091640.1, from coordinate 46,618,387 downwards.
GTATTCTCAGTGACTTCATGTTCTGACGGATGACCCATCCAACACTGGCTGGTGAGATTTTTGGTTATCTTGCCTCCAACATTTTCTTCCATTGAAACTCCCTATTTAACCCTCTCTATTTTCTTTGTACTCTTACCTAACGTCATTATCACATCCTTCAGCATGTCCTCAGACCCCTTTCTCAATCACCTGCCAGTCCTTTGACTTGACACGGCATGGTTCTTTCCCCATTCTCATCAATTAATGCAAATATCTCCATTCCTTTTTTCTTTTTTAATTGAAGTATAGTTGATGTATAAAATTATGTTAATTTTAGATGTACTACATGATTTGATGTTTACATCTATTCTCGCCATCATAAATCTAATAACCATTTGTCTCCATATGAAGTTATAATAATGTATTATGCTGTATGTTTTCATTCCTGTGGCTTATTTTATATATAAAATAATATATATATATAACTGGAGGTTTATATCTCTTAATTCCTTTTACCCATTTCTTCCCCTCTCCAGCCTCTCCCTCCTGGCAACCACTCATTTATTCTCTGTATGAGTCTTTTCATTTCATTTGATTAGATTCCACGTAGGAGCAAGATCATGTGGTATTTGTCTTTCTCTGATACATTTCGCCTAGCATAATACCCTCTAGATCCATGCATGTTATTGGAAATGGCAAGACTTCTTTGTTGTTGTTAATGGCCGTGTTGTGTATGTATGCACTTCTTTGCCCATTCATCTGTGGGCACTTAATATGCTTCCATATACATTGGCTATTGTAAAATACTGTTGCAGTGAGTATTGATGTACACATACCTCTTTGAAATCACTTGACATCATGTAAATACCCAGAAGTGGAATTGCCAGATCATATGGTAATTCTACTTAATTTTTTGAGAATCCCTTGTACTGTTCTCTGTTCTAGCTGCACCAGTTTACTCCTGCCAGCAGTGCACAAGGGTTTCCTTTTCTCCACATCCTCGCTAACACTTACTTCTTGTCTTTTGTGTGTGTGTTTGATGACAGCCTACCACTCCTTTTCAGAACACACCTTTCTTAGCAGGTGATCTTGTTTCCAAATTCAATTAGAAGATTCAGGACTTCAGCATGGTTTCTTTACCTCCGCGCTCACCTTCATCCTTTATTCCAGCCTCAGAGGACAAGTTGGGCCAAAGGCCAGTCCAGCCCCGTGAACCTTCGATGCCTGTGTCCTCTGTTGTCCTCAGGACCTCCCTCCATGAGACTTTCCCTCTATCCTGTATGTCTTCCACCTTTTGGCTGCTGCTTTTGGCTTATAAAAGTCTCATGTCATTAAATATTTGAGAGGCTGTTTATGCCAGGCACTGTATCAGGCACTTGGAACACACGACGGAGACTTACCTTCACCAAAGTTGCCATCCAGTAGATGGGGCTTCCCTGGTGGCTCAGCTGGTAAAGAATCCGCCTGCAATGCGGGAGACCTGGGTTCGATCCCTGGGTTGGCAAGATCCCCTGGAGAAGGGAGTGGGTACCCACTCGAGTATTCTGGCCTGGAGAATTCCATGGACTCTCTAGTCCATGGGGTCACAGAGTCAGACACGACTGAGCGGTTAATACTAACCACTAACTAAGGCCATGTAGATCAGTGAATAGGGAGATTGTAGTGCAGTGGTTAAAGATGGAGTCAGGGTGCTACAAGAGCACACAGATAAAGAGACGGCTGAAAATGTCCAAAATAGCCAGAAGTTTGCTAAGGAATATTAAGAGAAGTATGTAAGAAATCATGAAAAATCATGTAGAATATCAATAGCAAGAAGTTATTGAAGACTTTTCATGGTGATTCACAGTAAGGAGCATTGGTTGAGTTTCATACGATAATTTCCATTCTACGAATGTGGAAACAGATTCTGAGAGGGTAAGTGACTTGTAGCATATAAGCGGGGAGTCAGGCTTCATACTCAGTTTTTAACCATTTCTCATAGGGGCCTTCCTTGACTATTCTGTCTAAAAAGTGTTTCCTAAATATCCTGACCACATCACTGCTTGTATCCTATATGGCAGAAGGCACAACCTGTGTTTATTTTATGTATTAGTTCACTGTGTATTTGTTTCCTCTGCTAGATTGTAAGCTCCATGAGGGCAGGATATTTCAATTGCATCCCAGAGCCAAACATGGTGTGGCACATGGTAGGTGCTCAATAAATGCTTGTCAATGAAGAAATGGTGGGTCGTCATTTGTGTTTGACTTACACTGACTGTAGAAATCACTTGACATCTGACCAACTGGTATTCACAAGGGAGGGAAACAAGGCAGACGGATGAAAGAAGCTGGGGACTTTGGAGGAAGTGAGCTCACTAACCTAATAGACTCCAAACTCTTACGGGGCGAGGGCCAGGAATGGGAGATGGGTAGGGAAATGCACAGTAGGGACAAGAATGTGCCAGTAGGTGTTTCATTAAACCTGAAGGCCTAGGACCCATTGTAGACTCAGCCTACTGTATACGTAAGGCTGGGGAAATTCTGCCTATAATCTCTATATCCTAGGGGCCAGGTTACCTGGGTCAGCTATACTACTATGAATATTGCAGTACAATTGTATTGGTATCTAGGAATACCAGACACCTTACCTGCTTCCTATGAAACCTGTATGCAGGTCAAGAAGCAACGGGACTATGGACTGGTTCCAAATTGGGAACAGAATACATCAAGGCTGTATGTTATCACCCTGCTTATTTAACTTATATGTAGAGTACATCATGGGAAATGCCTGGCTGGATGAAGCACAGGCTGGAATCAAGATTGCTGGGAGAAATATCAATAACCTCAGACAACATATTAAAAAGCAGAAACATAACTTTGCTGACAAAGGTCTGTATAATCAAGAGCTACGGTTTTTCCAGTAGTCATGTATGGATGTGAGAGCTGGACCTTTATAAAGAAGGCTGAGTGCCAAAGAATTGATGCCTTTGAACTGTGGTGTTGCAGAAGACTCTTGAGAGTCCCTTGGACTGCAAGGAGCTCAAACCAGTCAATCCTAAAGGAAATCAATTTTAAATATTCATCGGAAGGACTGATGTTGAAGCTGAGGTTCCAATACTTTGACCACCTGATGCGAAGAGCTGATTCATTAGAAAAAACCGTGACGCTGGCGAAGGTTGAAGGCAGGAGGAGACAGGACAACAGCATGAGATGGCTGGATGGCATCACTGACTTAATGGACATGGAATTTGAGCCAGCTCTGGGAGATGGTGAAGGACAGAGAAGCTTGGCTTGCTGCAGTTACGGGGTCGCAAGAAGTCGGACACGACTGAGCGACTGAACAACAAAATTAAAAGAGAACTTTAATTTTTTAAAATGTGTGGAATATGAACTAATACTGGTTTCTTAATGGTTTATGTAATGATTTGGGGAAGCCACATGTTTTCAGAGCTGATTAGCTGTCTCTTCATAGCATTTACATGTTGGGGATACAAAAGCCCAGCGTTTTAATTCTTGAGGAAAACCTTGTTTTGTCTCAGCAGTTTATGACATAGTTTGGCCACATGGGCAGTCACGGCAGCATGTGTCTTCTCTCACTTGAACTGCTGTAACTGTAGGAAGCATCTTATTGTTTTCATTCCTGTCTCCCTATCCTATTTCTCGCAGTAACAAGTTTTTCTTTTTTTTTTTTTTTTAGTTTATTTATTTTTGGCTGTGCTGGGTTTGTTGCTTCTCGGGCTTTTCTCTGCTTACGGGGAGCAGGGGCTGCTCTTGGATAGCAATGCATGGACCTCTCGTTGCAGTGGCTTTTGTTGCTGCGCAGCACGGACAGTTGGGCACGCAGGCTTCAGTAGTTGCAGCATAGTTGCAGTTCCCTGACTCCAGGGCACAGGCTCAGTACTTGTGGCACAGAGCCTAAGTTGCTCCACAGCTTGTGGGATCTTCTCAGACCAGGGGTCAAACCCTTGCTCCTGTAGTGGCAGGCAGATGCTTTACCACTGAACCATGAGGGAGGCCCCACAAGTTCATTTTCTTAAGACACAATTCAGATCATATAACCGCTCTGCTCAAAATCCTTAATGTTTTCCTGGCTCACTCTGGGTAAATCTAATGTTTTTACCATGACCTACAAGGCCCTACATCAGTGATTCTAAAGCTTTCAAATGTGACCATAGTAATATATTTTAAGTTATATCTCAGTATACACACTATTTTAAAAACAAAATTTCAGGAATCATTGTTGGTCCTCACATATTTAAAAAGCATGTATGACTTCATTAACATTTAAATAAAGTATGATAACCTCAGATACGCAGATGACACCACGCTTATGGCAGAAAGTGAAGAGGAACTCAAAAGCCTCTTGATGAAAGTGGAGAGTAAAAAAGTTGGCTTAAAGCTCAACATTCAGAAAACGAAGATCAGGGCATCTGGTCCCATCACTTCATGCGAAATAGATGGGGAAACAGTGGAAACAGTGTCAGACTTTATTTTGGGGGGCTCCAAAATCACTGCAGATGGTGACTGCAGCCATGAAATTAAAAGACGCTTGCTCCTTGGAAGGAAAGTTATGACCAACCTAGATAGTATGTTGAAAAGCAGAGACATTACTTTGCCAACAAAGGTTCGTCTAGTCAAGGCTATGGTTTTTCCTGTGGTCGTGTGGATGTGAGAGTTGGACTGTGAAGAAGGCTGAGCACTGAAGAATTGATGCTTTTGAACTGTGGTGTTGGAGAAGACTCTTGAGAGTCCCTTGGACTGCAAGGAGATCCAACCAGTCCATTCTGAAGATCAGCCCTGGGATTTCTTTGGAAGGAATGATGCTAAAGCTGAAACTCCAGTACTTTGGCCACCTCATGCGAAGAGTTGACTCATTGGAAAAGACTCTGATGCTTGAAGGGATTGGGAACAGGAGGAGAAGGGGATGACAGAGGATGAGATGGCTGGATGGCATCACTGACTCGATGGACGTGAGTCTGAGTGAACTCCAGGAGTTGGTGAGGGACAGGGAGGCCTGGCGTGCTGCGATTCATGGGGTCGCAAAGAGTTGGACACGACTGAGCGACTGAACTGAACTGAATGAATTATGTAGTAATTCAGTATATTTTTTATTTCTAAAAATTCACTTAGGGTATATTCCAAGTTAGTATATTCCAAGTTGCTAATTGAGTCTTTTAATATATGGAATAAAATTATAACAACTGATTTACTGTCCTTATTGGCAAATTCTAACATCTGGGTCCATTCTGGTTTGTTGATAAGTCTTCTCATTATGGATTGTGTGTTTCTGCTGCTTATATGCTTATATGCCTTATATCTAAACAAAGGTAATCTTTGTTTAGATGCCAGGCATTGTAAATTTTATGTTGTGCTGAGTATATTTGTGTTTGTATGAATGAATTGAACATTGTTTTGGGATGCAGTTATGTTACTTGGAAATAGTTGATTCTGTCATGTCTTGCTTTTATGATTTTTTAGGAGCCTCCAGAACAGTGATTTCTCTAAGGCTAGCTATTCCAAAATAATGAGGCAAGACCCTCCTGGTTATTATATGCAGTGCCTCTTGAACTGTGAGGTTTTACACTGTGGCTATTGGGAATAGGCACCATTTCTGGTCCTATGTGCTTGACATTATTCCCTCTAATTCTTTTGTATTTTTCCCCCATCCTCATATAATTTACTTACATGCATTTATTGAAGCCACTGTGATGAATTCTGGAGGGAATCCCTCTCTGTTTAGCTCCTTGTCTCTGTTTTCTGTCCTGCAAATTCTCACCACCCTGGTCTCTCTGGGTTCTCAGCTCCATTTTCTAAATTCAGAGGATCTTCTGGCCTTTGCCTGGGTTCTCTACTGTGCTGCAGCTTGGAAACTCACGAGGTCATGAGCTGGGGCAGTGGTAGGGCTCAACTCTTGTTTCCACTCTCTCAAGAATCACTGTCCCTGATATCCAGCATCAAAGAACCAGTTATTCCATATACTTTGAGAATATTTTGGTTGTTGCAGGCAGAAGGATAAATCCAATCTCTTCTTGCATGGAAGGGAAGTCACTAACTTTTTATGTTTCAAATTTCTCTCCTGGAATGTAGTGATTAAAAGTCCATGATGGAAAAATGAGGTGTAACACTCTTGTTTAAGCCATTGTCATAAATACATTCACATTGCTAACAATGTTAAGAAATATGATACAGTCATATCTTTTAAGTCTTACTTTCCACTTCAAAATATTATTTATAATGTTTCTGAAAAACAAACTTCCCATAATTGAAACTCATAGTAATGACATGTTTACCAACAGAATATTATATGTCTCTGCATTTAGCTTGATAAACTACAAAATGTGTTAATATAAAACTCAGATAATAGAGCAGTAACCCTCCTAATAGAAGTTGACCTTCATATGCTAGAAAATCAAATGGAGCAACATTTTACAAAAGGTTAAATGACCTGTTCTTCCATTTCGTATATTCATCACGTGCTCTTTACTGTTTTTCCTGTGCTGTTTGTCTCAGTTGGCTGTAGTGTTTATTGAGACATTTCTAGTTCTTGCAGAATGTTCATGGGTCTGCTCACTTAGGAATCTATTTTAGTAGTTATTTATAATATCTTTATTTTTGAAAATACTGGTTGTGACCCTCTACATTGCTTCCCTGACACATTAAATTGAAGTGGCTAGTTCTTGCAGAGTCCATAGCTATTTTCCTATTCTATTATCTATTTCTATTATTTTAAAATTCTGAGTGTGACCCATTCATGACATTGGTTTCCTAACACATTAAATTGTGTCAACCAACAGTTTGAAAAGTTGTCTGATAACAGTAGATTTTGTCCAACTGGCCAGGATCAAACAGGCACCTATTTGAAGCTAGGTAGGCTCCTGCTAGAACAGCTAAGAGTCTTAGATTTAAAAAAAACAAACAAACATTTTTTTAAAGAAGCTTTGAAGCATTGATTAGCTAGTATAAAATCAAGGAATTCTCAAGGAAGAAGTAAAATGGGGTATCTAGAGAGTAAAACAAACTCTGCTGCAGTTGGCTTCAGCAGTTATTTGTTGACCAGAGCAACCTGACTTTGGTCTTCACAGGCTCTGGGGCATGATTATAGCAAGCAAATCTCAAAGGTCCTAAGTTATCTACTATGTGATCTTCTCCCCATAGAACCAGAGCCCAAAGGGCTGTACCCTTAGTATAAAGATGAAGTAGAAGTAATCCTAGTCTACAAGGGAATCACAAGGAGTCTGAGCTTTTAGCTAAGGAGGAAAATTACCACAAGGCTTCACATTCACACAGTCTTGTAGCTTGAATGCATAGTATTAGATATTTTGACTAAAACTTCAACCTGAGAATTTACTTAGTGACCCTCCATAATGGTAGTGCCCCATGGTACCTGGGAGATGTAAATACAGATTCACTCTGGAAGAACGTACATTCACCCCAGAAGGAAATTCCAAACAAAATGAGCTGCTTGAAGTAAAACAAAAAAACTTCAGTTTACAATGATCAGGAGGAAGAATCAATGAAACTACAACAACCTTCAGGGACTTTAGATAATGAAATTATCAGGGACAGACTGTAAAATGATCATCTTGTTCAATGAAAGACAAGACTGAAAAATACATGCAAGGAATGAATTATATATCCAATTAAATACTAAAAGATAACACACAGAACTTGTAGAGGTAAAAATGATTGAAAACTGTGTACAGATTAGACACAGATCTGAAAGTAAATGAACAGTATAAATGTTTTACAAACTTCAATGTGCATGCAAATCATACGGTTCAGTTTAGTTTGCTTCATCAGTCGTGTCCGACTCTTTGCAGCCCACCAGGCTTCCCTGTCCTTCACTTAGCTTCTGGAGTTTGTTGAAACTCATGTCCATTGAGTCAGTGATGGTCTTCAGCTATCATCTTCTGTCACCCCGTTCTCCTGCCTTCAATCTTTCACAGCATCAGGATCTTTTCCAGTGGGTTGGCTCTTAGCATCAGGTGGCCAAAGTATTGGAATTTCGGCTTCAGCATCGGTCCTTCCAGTGAATGTTCAGGACTGATTTCCTTCAGGATGAACTGGTTGGATCTCCTTACAGTCCAAGGGACTCTCAAGAGTCTTCTTCAAGACCACAGTTCAAAAGCATCAATTCTTCAGTGCTCAACTTTCTTTATGGTGCAGCTCTCACATCCATACATGAGTACTGGAAAAACCACTTGGGGATGATATTAAAAAGCAAGTTCTGGTTCTGTATGTTTAAAGTGGTTCTTGAAATTATGCATTCCTAAAAGGCTCAGAGGTGAGAAGACTTCTTCAGATTCAAGGACCACTCTTCAAATACCAAGACATTTCAGGATACATCAGAAGAAGTCAATAAAAATGCAGCTCAGATGTATAATGAGATGAAAAATACAAAGAGTTGAGTGCTGGCAGGGGCTCAGTGCTAAAGCATGGGGCTAAGAGATTGGATATGGGAAGAGGACCACTGCTGGCTGTGTGGATACGTCAGAGGAGATGTGAATGAGGGGAATTGAGGCACCAGTGTTGAGTGGGATGCAAGTGGTGAGCACCCTCCACGGGCATTGGGAGGGACTTGCACCAGAGTGAGCACGCCCCAGACTCTTCAGCACGCACCCCAGCTGTGGCCGCCTTACTCCACTCCGGCCTGAGTGAGTGGGTGTGCCCCAGTCGGCGGTTGCTTTTGCTCCCTCTCGCCCGGGTGGGGAACAGATCCCTGAGGGTGCCACACAAGCAAAGTTGGGGCCAAAATCCAAGCTGAGCCCAGGGGCAGTGTGACATGAAGGGGAACTGAAATCTCTCCATGCAGCTGTGCAAACCATGGGTTAAATTCCTGCAATCAGCTCAGTAAATCTTGCATCTTTGGAATATCTGAATAGCCAGTGAGTGTTCCTACAACTGAGACCCATCTAGCTTCAGCAGCAGTGGACTTTGGAGGCAAATACATGTGGGATTTGGGCCAGGTCACAGTCTGAGCTGGCCCCACAGTGCCCATGGCAGGTCTAGAAACCTATCTAGTGATATCGAAAAGCCACCTCGGGAGGCAGGGGCTGTGGCTCACTGTGGAAGTAAGGACACTGACAGGAGGCCTCAGGAAGATACTAACATTATTTTTGTGTGTGTTTCATTTTGTTCAGTTGTCAGTGGTGTGTTTTGTTATTTTTAACCTTTTCTATGTTTACATTTTTATTTTTCTATTTTTACTTTTCTTTTTCTGTTTTTTTATTTGCTTGATAATTTTTACATGTTTTATATTTTCATTGTTTTTCTTAGTCTCCTTTCTGTTTTTGTTTTGTTTTTCTTTTTTGTTAATTTAGTCCTTATTGTTTTCATTTCTGAGTTGGACTGTAAAGAAAGCTGAGTGCCAAAAAGTTGATGCTTTTGAGCTGTGGTGTTGGAAGAGACTTGAGAGTCCCTTGGACTGCAGGGACATCAAACCAGTCAATCCTAAAGGAAATCAGTCCTGAATATTTATTGGAAGGACTGATGCTGAAGCTGAAGTTCCAATACTCTGGCCACCTAATGCAAAGAGCCGACTCATTAGAAAAGATCCTGATACTGGGAAAGATTGAAGGTGGGAGGAGAAGGGGACGACAGAGGATGAGATGGTTGGATGGTTGGCATCACTGACTCAATGGACATGAGTTTGAGCAAGCTCCAGGAGCTGGTGATGGACAGGGAAGTTTGGAGTACTGCAGTCCATGGGGTCACAAAGAATCAAACACGACTGAGCATCTGAACTGACTGACTGACGAAATAAAATTCTGTTGTTTGTAGTGGTGTGGATGGATCTGGAGACTATCATACAAAGTAAGTCAGAGAAAAATATTAATGCATACCTGTGGAGTCTAGAGAAATGGTATGCTGCTAAGTCACTTCAGTTGTGTCTGACTCTGTGCAGCCCCACAGACGGCAGCCCACCAGGCTCCCCCGTCCCTGGGGTTCTCCAGGCAAGAACACTGGAGTGGGTTGCCATTTCCTTCTCCAATGCATGAAACTGAAAAGTGAAAGTGAAGTCGCTCAGTCATGTCCCACCCTTAGCGACCCCATGGACTGCAGCCGACCAGGCTCCTCCATCCATGGGATTTTCCAGACAAGAGTACTGGAGTGGGGTGCCATTGCCTTCTCCAAGAGAAATGGTATAGATGATGATATTTGCAAAACAGAAATAGACAGACATAGAGAATAAATGTATGGAAACCCAGTGGGAAAGGTGGAATGAATTGGGAGATTGGATTGACATACATTATATTATGTATAAAATAGATAACCTAGACAACCCACTGTATAGCATAGGGAACTCTACTCAATGCTCTGTGGTGACCTAAATGGGAAGGAAATCTTAAGAAGAGTGGGTATGTGTATATATAAGGCTGATTCACTTCATTGTACAGTAGAAACTGACATAGCAGTGTATAGCAACTATAATTTAAAAATAAAATGCAAGGGGAATAAAGATACTAGAGATCTGAGGGTCACTTCAAGAGCCAAGGCAGGTTATATATCAATGTGAGGTGTTGCATACTTTCATACCTAACATTTTCTCTTAAATCTGAAGATGTTATATTCTCCCATTTTACAAGACCCAGAGTGTATGTTGGTAGAATGTTGTGTACAACTTGTACAAGCACAAGTTGTGGTGCTTGTCCTTTCAGAAAGACTTAATGATGTTTGGGACATATCCCCAAAGGGCAAGGGCCAGCAGAGGCTGCTGTGCAATTTCAGACTAGAAATATCAGGACTATTTTGCCTTGAAATATTAGTTTGAGAAAAAGTGGGCACAGAATCTGAAGGGATGTGAAGAGTGTAAACACAGTTTTAGTCATCAAAACCCAACATCCTTCTTTCAGATTCCTCTTAAAGCTTGAAAGAAGGCACATTTAAGGCAAATAAAATATTACTTTTCTTTGGCATGACACTTTGTGTTTCCAAATGTTTGTTTATTTTACTTTTTTTCTCAGATAATCCACATACCATCTGTGTGATGAATATAATTATTGCTGTTCTATAAGTTGAGAATATCAAGGCTCTGAGAGGTGGTTTGCCTGAATCTCTTCAGGGAATGAACCATGTATGAGTCATCCTCTTAGTGTCTTTTCTAAAGTTTTTTTAAAAATGGAAAGAAAAAATGATCATCAGTAAATGTGTATAAAATTGAAAAACAGAGTTGAGGTTATGAGACATGGATGATAGAGAAGGTCTAATATATTTCCAATTGATGTCCCAAAAGAAAGGAAGAGAAACAGTGGGGTCAAGATCATGGCTGAGAATTTTTGAAAACTGATGAATGATATCATCCTACAGATTCGGGGGGGATAAATTCCAAAGAGAAATAAGAATTCACACCTTGACATATCAGGGTAAGACTTTAAAACAACAAAGATAAAAAGAGGAAACTATTAAAGAGAAAATGGATATTTTCAAAGGTTTGACAGTTAAGCTGACAATGATCCCTCATCAGCAATGATGCAAGCCAAAAATTGACACTTCAATGTAGAAAGATAACCTAGAACTCGGTACCAAGCGGAAATCTCTTTCAAGTATGAGAGAATAATATATTTTCACTTGAAGACAGAAATTTGTCCCCAGTAAACCTTCACTAGAAGATGATATAAATCAGGATAGAAGGAAGAAATCCCATATGGGAGAGCTCAGATGTGAAATAAAGGCCACAGAAAGTGACTGATTAGCAGATACTGTCTAATAAATTAACAACTCAATGTAAAATTTTTAAAAAGGCAAAAAGAATGAAAAATCACATGAGGGACTTTCCTGGTGGTCCAGTGGTTAAGAATCCACCTTGCCATGCAGGCAACATGGGTTTGATCCCTGGTTAGGAAACTAAGATACTGTGTGACAGAGAACAACTAAGGCCACATACCACAATTAGAGCGTCTGTACACAGCAGTGAGAGATCCCATGTGCTGTGACTAGAGAGAGTGTACACTGCAGTGAAAGACCTTGTGTGTTACAAACTAGAGGGTCCATACACGGCCGTGAAAGATTCTATGAGCTGCAACTAGAGAGTCCATACACGGCAGTGAAAGATCCCGTGTGTGGCAACCAGAGAGTCTGTACACTGCAGTGAGATCCTGTGTGCTGCAGCTAGAGAGTGCGTATACTGCAGTGAAAGATCCTATGAGCTGCAAGTAAGACCCAAAGCAGCCAAATAAAAAATCGGTAGTGACAAATGAGTGAGAATGAAGTGATGAATAGGCTTTTTATTGGTAAAGAAGAGGGTCAAAATGTTAATTTACTTTAGATTGCACGTTGTTAATTTTGGAGTACCTGCTAAAAAGAGTCAGAGTGAACAACTTTCAAACTGGTTGGGGAATAAATGGGATGTAAAAAATAATCCAAATGATAATCAAAACATCAAAATTGTGGGATAAGTGGAAAGCAAAAAAACAGTTGATATAAATCCATATATCTCAAAAATTACATGAAGTGAAAATGGACTAACTGCTTTAGGTGTATGACAAAGATGGTCAGATATCGAATAACATACTGTTTACAAAAGACATTTGAAACAGGAGTGCAAAAATGCTGGACTTTAAAAGAGCAAACTTTGACTTGGGGAATTTTGAGGTAGTTGTATTAATACCAAGCAGAACAGCTACCAAATTATTAGATAATACAGTTTTAAATGTGCCTATTAACATAGCCAAAATACATTGTGTAGAAAATGTAAGAACTGCATGGAGAGTAAAAAAAAAACTGGTCGTTACAGGAAATAGTAACATCTCTCTTTGTAAGGAATAGAACAAATGTTTAAAAATTAGAAATGTACAGAATTAAACATTAACAAACATATTTAATGAACATACATTGACTAATGTATCAAACAACTGCAGAATATACCTTTTTTTATAGCACAGATAGGACATTTCATAAAAATTTCAAACAGTTCAAATATAGAAGTACGTTCTCTAGTGTTAGTTGCTCAGTCATGTCCAACTGTTTGCGACCTCGTGGGCAGAAAGTAGCCCATCAGGCTCCTCTGTCTGTGGAATTCTCCAGTTGGGAATACTGGAGTGGGTTGCCATTCCCTTCTCCAGGGAATCTTCTGACCCAGGGATGGAACCTGGGTTTCTTGCATTGCAGGCAGATTCTTTACCAACTGAGCCACCGGGGAAGCCCATTGTGTTCTCTAACCACAATACAATTAAGCTAATGCTAATGCTAAGTCACTTCAGTCGTGTCCGACTCTGTTCGACCCCACAGATGGCAACCCATCAGGCTCCCCCATCCCTGGGATTCTCCAGGCAAGAACACTGGAGTGGGTTGCCATTTCCTTCTCCAATGCATGATAGTGAAATGTGAAAGTGAAGTCGCTCAGTCGTGTCCGACCCTCAGCGACCCCATGGACTGCAGCCTTCCAGGCTCCTCTGTCCATGGGATTTTCCAGGCAAGCTAAAAATCAGTGCAAAAAATTGCACGTCTAGGAATTTGTGACCCCATGGAATTCTCCAGGCCAGAATACTGAAGTGGGTAGCCATTCCCTTCTCCAGGGGATCTTCCAAGTCCAGGGATTGAACTCATGTCTCCCGCATTGCAGGCAGATTGTTTACTAGCTGAGCCACAAGAGAAGCCTAAGTAACTCCTGAATTCAAGAAGAAAATGTATGACTTTGTGTACAAAACAGAAACAAGATTTGCAGATGTAGGAAACAAACTTATGGTTTCTAAAGGGGGGAGAGAGGGGAGGAGGGACAAATTAGGAATATAGGATTAATAGATACAAGCTGTTATATGTAAAATAGATAAGCAATACAGATTTACTGTATAGCACAGGGAATTATGTCCAAAATCCAAAACCTATAGTGAAATATAATCTGCAAAAAAACTATGTTGTATGCCTGAAACTAACACGATACTGTAAATCAACTATACTTCAGTTTTTTTTTAAAGAAACTGTTGGAGATTAGAAAGTATTTAGAATTGAATGCAAATAAAAACAATATATCTAAACTTTTGGGATGCATCTAGAGTAATACTTAGAAGTTTATAGCCTTGAATATGTATATTAGGAAAGTCAGGTTGAAAAGGGATGAGGCAGACATTCTTACTGAGTTAGAACAAGACTGGCATAAGTCAAAAAACAGGAGGAAAAAATAAGAGTAGAAATAAATAGAAGATTCCAATGGAAAGATCAGTATGTTTTCCTCCTACTCCCCACAGCCTTCTTCACCTTATTAACTAGTACCCTTCAGATTACCGTTTGGCCATCTTCTCATCTAGAGCAGTGGTTCTCCAAGTGTGCATTCTGGGAACTTGTCAGAAACGCAGATTTTTTTATTCAGATTTACTGGGGGTGGAACATAGCCATCTGGGTCGTGAGGCTCTGTGAACATGGATCAGGAACCCTCCAGGGAATTCTGATACCCATTTGAGAACCACTGTTCAAACTTGAGTTTGTATCAGAATCCCCTCTGGGCTGATTTAGTGGAAAGTTTAAAAAGTTCCAAGGGGACGTTAATTCTCTTCTTTTAGAAACCAGTGTTTTAGGGGCTTTATAAACAGGCCCAGGAGATTCTGGTTGGCTTGGGTTTGGCAATGTGACAAACTTCTATGTGTTCTTAATATGCAGCCACTTCTCCAGGAAAACTTACCCAACAATCTCTGCCATCCCAAGCTTTGGGTCCATCTCTCCAAGGAGCTCTCCTCGTACCCAGTGCTCTGCTCCACTGTAGCAATTATTTTGTGGCCCAGCACTATCTACTTGTCTGTCTCTCTCACCAGAAGATAAAACTCTTGTAGGCAAAGACCTTACCTCCTTTGCTCTTTTACCGTTAATGTTTTGATGGGTATTCAGTAAATGTTTTGGAGAAGGAAATGGCAACCCACTCCAGTATTCTTGCCTGGAGAATCCCAGGGACACAGGAGCCTAGTGGGCTGCCGTCTGTGGGGCCGCACAGAGTCGGACACGACTGAAGTGACTTAGCAGCAGCAGCAGTAAATATTTGTTGGTTAATTGATACTTTAAATACCTCTGACTGTTAGTGGTACTTACTAGCTGGGCTTCCCTTATAGCTCAGTTGGTAAAGAACCCACCTGCGATGCAGAAGACCCTGGTTTGATTCCTGGGTCAGAAAGATCCACTGGAGAAGGGAAAGGCTACCCTCTCCAGTATTCTGGCCTGGAGAATTCCATGTACTGTATAGTCCATGAGCTCACAAAGAGTTCGACATGACGGAGCGACGTTGACTTCACTTCCCCAGTTGGGCGGTGCTATTCTTCTTTGACCCTCAGAGAAGCACAGAGAGGCATGTGTTCTGTAGTTTGGGATGAGGTTTCTGGAGGGAGAAGAATCAGTAGGGGAGCTAAATCAGACATTCCCCTTCACTTGGACTTGAGCAGTCTGGTAGGACCCTGTCGAAGTGGCTGTGTGGACTGCCTGAATTCGAGTCCTGCCTCCTCTCTCTGCAATTTACTAGTGTGATCTTGGCGAAGTTACTTAAGTACTGTATATTCCAGTTTTCTCTTGTGTAATATGAGGATAATAAAAGTACTTTGGGGTTTGTCATTTTTGAGAATTAAAATATATGTGAAGCTATCAGAGCAGTATTTAGCACCTACTAAGCATGAGAAACGCTGGACTGGAAGAAACAAGCTGGAATCAAGATTGCCGGGAGAAATATCAATAACCTCAGATATGCAGATGACACCACCCTTATGGCAGAAAGTGAAGAGGAACTCAAAAGCCTCTTGATGAAAGTGAAAGTGGAGAGTGAGAAAGTTGGGTTAAAGCTCAGCATTCAGAAAACGAAGATCATGGCATCCGGTCCCACCACTTCATGGGAAATAGATGGGGAAACAGTGGAAACAGTGTCAGACTTTATTTTTCTGGGCTCCAAAATCACTACAGATGGTGACTGCAGCCATGAAATTAAAAGACACTTACTCCTTGGAAGGAAAGTTATGACCAACCTAGATAGCATATTCAAAAGCAGAGACATTACTTTGCCAACAAAGGTTCGTCTAGTCAAGGCTGTGGTTTTTCTTTGGTCATGTATGGATGTGAAAGTTGGACTGTGAAGAAGGCTGAGCACCAAAGAATTGATGCTTTTGAACTGTGGTGTTGGAGAAGACTCTTGAGAGTCCCTTGGACTGCAAGGAGATCCAACCAGGCCATTCTGAAGGAGATCAGCCCTGGGATTTCTTTGGAAGGAATGATGCTAAAGCTGAAACTCCAATACTTTGGCCACCTCATGCGAAGAGTTGACTCATTGGAAAAGTCTCTGATACTGGGAGGGATTGGGGGCAGGAGGAGAAGGAGATGACAGAGGATGAGATGGCTGGATGGCATCACTGACTCGATGGACGTGAGTCTGAGTGAACTCCAGGAGTTGGTGAGGGACAGGGAGGCCTGGCGTGCTGCGATTCATGGGGTTGCAAAGAGTCGGACTTGACTGAGCGACTGATCTGATCTGATCTGATCTGAAGCACTATTACTGCACTCCCTTTTAATTGATTAATTTTTTTAATATACAGATTCAACTTTAGAATATGTAATGAAATTACAAACATCCAAAAAAGTATGAGTTACACAATCTTAATGCATTGCATCATAGAGGTTAGCCATATATTAAAAATATATACTACTTCCTTATCTCTAAGACAAATGATGCCTCTGCAATTCAAAATTTTATTTATCTTAATTGGAGGCCAGTTACTCCACAATACTGTATTGGTTCCTTTTAATTTATGGAAGTGAGTAAAAATTATCTGATTATTAAATCTCTTGGGGCTTCCCAGGTGGCTCAGTGATAAAGAATCTACCTGCAATGCAGGAGACTTGGGTTCAATCCTTGTGTCACAAAGATCCCCTGGAGAAGGAAATGGCAGCCCACTGCAGTGTTTTGCATGGGAAATCCCATGGACTGAGGAGCCTGGGGGCCTAGAGTCCATGGGGTCGAAGAAGAGTGCGACTGAAAGCAACAACTAATCTCAGAACAGATGACTCTCATTTGCCAAGCCCCTGATTAAGCCCGAACATTACTTTCGTCCCTAGGGCTGAACACAGATGGGACCTAAGTAAAAAAACCATAGTAGTGAAGCAATGCAAGCTGATAAAATTATTACACCAAAAGCATTAAATTATTTGCCAACATGAACTCGTATTTTTCACTCAGTCTTAGTATATTTTCTAATTGGATATATTTTACATATAATAATGTTGCTATACTTTTACTTTGTAGCTAGTGCCAAAGTTTAAATTTTATTGGTCTTATTGATTAGGCAATCCCCTCCCTGCCCCCAATTTACTGTTCTCCATTAGGATTAGAGGTAAAATTGCTGTGAGCTTGGCAGAAAGGTAAAGATATTAAAACACGTTGCCTGCACTGGGGTACTGACTTTATTAAGGATAGTAAAAAATAGCCTTTTATATAATCTTTTTCCCTCAGCTATATCTCGTAATCCCATGAGGAATATATATGGCAGAAGTTTCTCTCTCTCATTCCCCCTTTCAAAGGGAAACCAAGCTGCAGACTGTTCACCAAAGGTCAAACAGGACTCCACATTGATTTCCAATTCAAGACCTTCCCCATCAGGCCCCACTGCCCCTGGGGGATCAGTAACCATCTTACATGAAGCTTGGGAGGTAACAGCAGGGAGGTGTCAAAGGATACTGCAAATTCACCCATTTCATCCAAAATCCACAAGCTCTTAACCCCGTGATGCCCAGCCCTGCCTGGCATTACAGTCACCTGGGGAGCTTTCACAAATTAACCTGTGGCTGGGCCCCACCACAGACCAATTCAGTCAACTTCTGAAAAGTGGGGGTCCCGCATGGACATTTTGTAAAAGCTGGGGGCAGGGGAAAGGGGAGGGGAAGCTCTAAGGTGCAGAGCCACAGTGTCTGGAAGGATAAATGCCAAGAATGAACGAGTAGGGGAAGGAACCTGCAGGAAGTCGCAGCACGCTGAGCCTCGGTGACTTGCCCACAGAGAGGGTGAATTTATTCCAGAGCCTCCTGTCTACAGGAGAGATTTCTGGCCCTGCTGTTTTCAAGTATACGGGTAGCAGGGAAAATAAATACTGAAACTCTGGTCGTTTTTTCTTTTCCTTCTCTGTCCTCCCCCTCCCCACCCCAGCCCCACTGACTCCCTCTCCCCCTTACACCCAGACTACACATCCACTCCAGTGGACTCCAGCCCCTGGCCTGCCTGCTAAGTTAGAAAGTCGCCTGGGCCTGCTGAGTGCGCCTCACCCACCCTTTGAGGGAGTACCGCTGCAGGTTCTGCAGGGTTTGGGGAGGTTGGGTTCTCCCCATCTAGACTGAGACAGTCTTCCAAGCCTGGGAGGGAGACAGTGAATTCCTAGTGGTGACCCAGTTTAGAGGGACTCTGCCCAAGGGGTTGAGTGGGACTGCCAGGGTCAGCCACAGGCATGCCAGGAACACTTCCTACTCGGATCCAAAAAGAACCACACTCCAGAGTGTCCATGGCAAACAGTGATCTATACCTGGAATCTCTCAGACCTCAGCTCCTCTTGAGTATGGGGTGGGAGAGCTCTCCATATACTTGAGGCTGAATTTCCTGCCTCCTCTGAGGGTGGGGGTGGGGTGGAGGTAGAAAGAGGATTATATTTATTTAAAGGAAATGCACACAAATGCTGCAGTCTGTGAGCAGATCCACTCCTGCTATGCAGGCCAGAAAACAGGAATTGGCCTT
The DNA here is from genome assembly GCF_027580195.1 of Bos mutus. Taxonomy (NCBI): domain Eukaryota; kingdom Metazoa; phylum Chordata; class Mammalia; order Artiodactyla; family Bovidae; genus Bos; species Bos mutus. The sequence goes on along the minus strand of NC_091640.1, from coordinate 46,599,750 downwards.
CATTGACTGTCTAATAATACAACAGCTAACATTTATGGAGCCCTTACTCTGTGCCAGGCACTGGTTATCTCACGCGGTCAAACACTGACCCTGCCAGGGTGAGACACTGACGAGGTGATGTGAAATTACTCACCCAGAGTCACACAGTTACTAGCTGCTGAAAATGAGATTTGAATTCAAGCTGCCTCATTCCATTTTCTTACTCAAATCGCTGGCTGCATCTCTTCACCTGCGTCTTCTTGCTTAGTCCTCAAACTGATGTTCAGCTGCAAAGTCATGTCCGACTCTTTGCAACCCCATGGACTGCAGCACACCAGGCTTCCCTGTCCTTCACCGTCCCCTGGAGTTTCCTCAAACTCATGTCCATTGAGTCAGTGATGCCATCCAACCATCTCATCTTCTGTCACCCTCTTCTACCCTCAATCTTTCCCAACATCAGTCTTTTCCAATGAGTCGGGTCTTCACATCAAGTGGCCGAAGTACTGGAGCTTCAGCATCAGTCCTGAATATTCAGAGTTGATTTCCTTGCAGTCCAAGGGACTCTCAAGAATCTTTTCCAGCACCACAGTTCAAAAGCACAGTTCTTTGGCACTTAGCTTTCTTTATAGTCCAACTCTCACATCCATACATGACTACTGGAAAAACCGTATCTTTGACTAGATGAAAGTTTGTTGGCAAAGTGATATCTCTGCTTTTTAGTACTCTAAGTTTGTCATAGCTTTTCTTCCAAGGAGCAAGCATCTTTTAATTTCATGGCTGCAGTCAAGTCCACAGTGATTTTGGAGCCCAAGAAAATAAACTGTCACTGTTTCCACCTTTTCCCCTTCTGTTTGCCATGAAGTGATGGGATGAGATGCTATGATCTTAGTTTTTTGAATGTTGAGTTTTTTTAAGCCAGCTTTTTCACTTTCCTCTTTCACCCTCATCAAGAGGTTCTTAAGTTCTTCTTTGCTTTCTGCCATTAGAGTGGTATCATCTGCATGTCTGACATTGTTGATATTTTTCCTGGCGATCTTGAGTCCAACTTGTGTTTCATCCAGCCTGGCATTTCACATGATGTACTCTGCATATAAGTTAAATAAGCAAGGTGGCAATGTATAGCCTTCACATACTTCTTTCCCAATTTTGAACTAGTCCACTGTTCCATGTCTGGTTCTAACTTGCTTCTTGACCTACATACAGGTTTCTCAGGAGGCAGATAAGGTGGTCAGGTATTCCTGTCTCTTTAAGAATTTTCCACAGTGTGTTGTGATTCACACAGTCAAAGGCTTTAGTGTCCTCAGTGAAGCAAAAGTAGAGGTTTTTCTGGAATTCTTTTGTTCTCTCTGTGATCCAGTGAGTGTTGGCAATTTGATCTCTGGTTCCTCTGCCTTTTTAAAATCCAGCTTGTACATCTGCAAGTTCTCGGTTCACATACTACTAAAACCTAGCTTGAAGGATTTTGAGCATTACTTTGCTAGCCTGTGAAATGAGTGCAAAGAATGTTCAAAGTGAAAGTCACTCAGTCATGTCCAACTCTTTGTGATCCCCATGGACTATCCAGTCCATGGAATTCTCCAGGCCAGAATAGTGGAGTGAGTAGCCTTTTCTTTCTCCAGGGGATCTTCCCAACCCAGGGATCGAACCAAGGTCTCCCACATTTCAGGCTGATTCTTTACCAGCTGAGCCACAAGGGAAGCCCACGAATACTGGAGTGAGTAGCCTATCCCTTCTCCAGCAGATCTTCCCGACCCAGGAATCGAATCGGGGTTTCCTGCATTGCAGGCGGATTCTTTAACAACTGAGCTATGAGGGAGTCCTAAGAATATTCAAACTACCATAAAATTGTGCTTATTTCACATGCTATCAAGGTAATGCACAAAATCCTTCAAGCTAGGTTTCAGTAGTATGTGAATCGAGAACTTGCAGATGTAGAAGCTGATTTTTAAAAAGGCAGAGGAACCATGATCAAATTGCCAACATTTGTTGGATCATGGAGAAAGCAAGGAGATTCCAGAAAAACATCTACTACTGCTTCATTGACTACACTAAAACCTTTGTGTGGATCAATTCTTAGAAAACTGGAAAATTCTTAAAGAGATGGGAATACCAGACCATTTTACCTGTCTATCTCCTGAGAAACCTATATGCAAGTCAAGAAGCAACAGTTAGAACTGGACATGGAACAACAAACTGTTTCAAAATTGGGAAAGGAGTATGTCAAGGTTGTATATTGTCACTTTACTTATTTAACTTATATGCAGAATAGATCATGCAAAATGTCGGGCTGGATGAAACACAGACTAGAATCAATATTGCTGGGAGAAATATCAACAGCCTCAGGTATGCAGATGACACCACTCTAATGACAGACACAAAGAGGAACTAAAGAGCCTCTTGATGAGGGTGAAAGAGGAGAGAGAAAAAGCTGGCATAAAACTTGACATTCAAAAAACTAAGATCATGACATCTTCTCCCATCATTCATGGCAAATAGAAGGGGAAAAAGTGGAAAGAGTGGCAGATTTTATTTTCCTGGGCTCCAAAATCACTTCAGACAGTGACTGCAGCTATGAAATTAAGACTCTTGCTCCTTGGAAGGAAAGCTATGACAGACCTTTATTTAGTTGCTGTCATGTCCGACTCTGCGACCCCATGGACTATAGCCCGCCAGCCTCCTCTGTCCATGGGATTTCCCAGGCGAGAATACTGGAGTGGCTTGCCATTTAGACAGTGTATTAAAAAGCAAAGAGATCACTTTGCTCATAAAGTTCCATACAGTCAAAGTTACGGTTTTTCCAGTAGTCATGTATGGATGTGAGAGTTGAGCCATAAAGAAGGTTGAGTACAGAAGAATTGATGCTGTTGAACTGTGATGCTGAAGAAGACTTTTGAGAGTCCCTTCGACTGTAAGAAAATCAAAGCAATCAATCCTACAGGAAATCAACCCTGAATATTCACTGGAACACTGATGCTGAAGCCCCGATACTTTAGCTATGTGATGCTGGGAAGGATTGAAGGCAGGAGGAGAAGGGGACGACAGAGGATGAGATGGTTGGATGGCATCACTGACTCGATGGACATGAGTTTGGGTAAACTCCGGGAGTAGGCGATGGACAGGGATGCCTGGCATGGTGCAGTCCTTGGAGTCGCAAAGTGTCGGACACAACTGAGCAACTGAACTGAGTTGATGGAACCGAATCCCATTATCTTAATTTTTTGAATGTTTAGTTTTAAGCCAGATTTTTCACTCTCCTCTTTCACGTTCATCAAGAGGCTCTTCAGTTCCTCTTCACTTTCTGCCATGAGGGTGATGTCATCTGCATATCTGAGGTTATTGATATTTCTCCCTGCAATCTTGATTCCAGCTTGTGCTCCATCCAGTCTAACATCTCTCATGGTGTACTCTGCATATAAGTTAAATAAGCAGGGTGACAATATACAGCCTTGACATACTCCTTTCCCAATTTAGTCAGTAGGTAAATGTAAATTAAACCTCTAGTGAGACAGTGTCACGAACCTCCATCCATAGTTTTTCAGGCACTCTATCAGATCTAATCCCTTGAATCTATTTGTCATTTCCACTCTATAATCATAAGGGATTTGATTTAGGTCATACCTGAATGGCCTAGTGGGTTTCCCTACTTTATTCAATTTAAATCTGAATTTGGCAATAAGGAGTTCATGATCTGAGCCATAGTTAGCTCCCAGTCTTGTTTTTGCTGACTGTATAGAACTTCTCCATCTTTGGCTGCAAAGAATATTATCAACTGATTTTGGTTTTGACCAGGTGGTGATGTCTGTGTGTAGAATTGTTTCTTGTGTTGTTGGAAGAGGGTGTTTGCTATGACCAGTGCATTCTCTTGGCAAAGCTCCATTAGCCTTTGCCCTGCTTCATTTTGTACTCCAAGGCCAAATTTGCCTGTTACTCCAGGTATCTCTTGACTTCCTACTTTTGCATTCCAGTCCCCTGTGTTGAAAAGGACATCTTTTTTGGGTGTTAGTTCTAGAAGATCTTGTAGGTCTTCATAGAAAATTAGAGATACCAAGGGAACATAAAGGACAGAAATGGTATGGACCTAACAGAAGCAGAAGGTATTAAGAAGAGGTGGCAAGAATACACAGAAAAACTATACAAAAAAGATCTTCATGACCCTTAGAACCACGATGGTGTGATCACTTACCTGGAGTCAGACATTCTGAAATGTGAAATCAAATGGGCCTTAGGAAGCATCACTACGAATAAAGCTAGTGGAGGTGATGGAATTCCAGTTGAGCTATTCAAATCCTAAAAGATGCTGTTAAAGTGCTGCACTCAGTATGCCAACAAATTTGGAAAACTCAGCAGTGGCCACAAGACTGGAAAAGATTAGTCTTCATTCCAGTCCCAAAGAAGGGCAATGCCAAAGAATGTTCAAACTAACATACAATTGCACTCATCTTACATGCTAGCAAAGTAACATTCAAAATTCTCCAAGCCAGGCTTCAACAGTACATGATCCGTGAACTTCTAGATGTTCAAGCTGGATTTAGAAAAGGCAGAGGAACCGAAATCAAATTGCCAACATCTGTTGGATCATCGAAAAAGCAAGAGAATTCCAGAAAAATATCTACTTCTGCTTTAAAAGAAATACAATTATCTAATGACACAATAAATATTTGTTTAAAAAAAATTGGGAAAAACTAATAAAAACAAAGAAAATCTGTATCACTGTCTAACAAATATTCTTAGAAACCAAATTTTATAAAGGTAAAACATCGCAAATTAAAGGCATTAAATCTTGATAAAATCTAAAAAAAAAAGAATAAGGAAATCTGAATAAAGTCTGGGTTCTACTTAATAACAGTGCATCAACATGAGTTCATTGATGGCTACAGATACACCATACTACTGTAAGTTGTTGACAAAGAGAAAATGGAATTTGGGATATATAGGAATTCTGTACTTTATCAAAATTGTTCTAAAATAGTTTACTTTAAAAATGCCATTTGCAATAACATAAAAAACATAAAATACCTAGGAAGAAATTTAATGAAGATGTGGGAGTCCTCTATTCTGAAAACTACAAAATATTGAGAAAAACTAATATGAACCAATGAAGATGTATTCTATGTTCATAGACTGGAAGACAATATATTCCAGATGTCATATTGTTAAGATGGTATCCCAATTGTTTTTTTTTTTTTAATTTAAATTTTAAAAATTGAAGTTTAGTTGAGTTGCAATATAGTGTTATTTTCAAGTGCACAGTACAGTGATTCATATATGGGTATGTGTGTATATATATATGTGATCTTCTTCAGATTACTTTCCATTGTAGGTTATTACAAGATATTTAATATAGTTCCCAGTGCTATACAGTAAATCCTTGCTGTTCATGTGGTGTATATATAGTAATGTGTACCTGTTAACCCATACTCCTAATTTATCCTGCCCTGCCCCTTTCCCCTTGGTAACTGTAAGTTTGTTTTCTGTGTCTGTGAATCTGTTTCTCTTTTGTAAATAAGTTCATTTGTATTATCTTTTAGATTCCACATATGAGTAATATCATATATTTTCTTTTACTTTATGACTCACTTCACTTATGATGTTAATCTCTAGGTCCATCTATATTGCTTCAGATGGCAGTATTTCATTCTTTTTTATGGCTCAGCAGAATAGTCCCTTGTATATGTAAACCACATCTTTTTCACGCATTCATCTGTTAATGGACATTTTGGTTGCTTCCACATGTTGGCTATTGCAAATAGTGCTGCTGTGAATCTTGGGGTGCATGTATCTTTTCGAATTAGAGCTTTTGCCTTTTTCTGAATATAGGCCCAAATGTAGAATTACTGGATCATATGGTAACTCTACTTTTAATTTTTAAAGGACACTCCATACTGTTCTCCATAGTGGCTGTACCAATTTACATTACTACCACACCCTTTCCAGCATTTATTATTTGTAGACATTTTTATGATGGCCATTTTCGCTGGTGTGAGGTGATGCCTCATTGTGGTTTTGATTAGAATTTCTCTAATAATTAGTGATATTGAACAGCCTTTTGTGTGCCTGTTGGCCATCTATAAATGGCACTCCAATTATAATTCCATCAGACTTTTTGTAGAAATATCAACTTCTATTTATCAAAGCTGATTCTATAAATGTATTAATGTTTGAAATTGCAAAGGAGCCTAGAATAAGCAAAACAATCTTAAAGATTGAAGTTGGAGGACTTCTACGGTTGGATTTCAAGACATACTATAAAGTTACAATAGATGAAACAATATATATTTCACATATGGGTAATTAAATAGAACAATGGAATAGAATATCAAACCCGAGTGTAAATCCATATATATATTAAAAGTATAACTTACTATTCTGAAAAAGCACTAATGCATTTCAATGGGCGAAAAATGTCTTTTCAATAAACGGTATTGAAATAACTGAAGGTCCTTATGGACCAAAAATGGACCTTGACTTTGACCTCAACCTCTACCTCACACCACACACAAAGTTCCTGCTCTCAGCTCACACAGTCTGGCCAGGTAGGGCAGTTTCACACAGAGGAGGAGGCAGTGAGCTCAGCCTGCAGTTGGGCATGAAGAGTGAAGTGAGTAGAGGTGATAACTTAATCAAGCTTTACAGGTTTATGACATATGGCAACTCACTCCAGTATTCTTGCCTGAAAAGTCCCATGGACAGAGGAGCCTGGCGGGCTACAGTCCAAAGGGTCTCAAAGAGTCGGACACGACTGAGTGACTTAGCATGCCCTGTGTCCTGAGCTCCTAGAACAGTGCTTGGCACGTAGCAGGAGGTCAACAGCTTTTTGTGAATGTAGTTGAAAACCATAGAAAGAAAACAGAGTAAGACAGTGACAGTCATCACATGCCTGGCTGAAGAGTTGAATGCAATGGAGAGTGACGGATTTTAAACAGCACATGAGATCAGCACTGAGAAAAGTGTGGTGGCCGTAAGGAGAACAGACCGTAGGGGCTGACAGGAGGGTCTGGAAGAACAGCCCAGGGTCTACTACACTACAGTAGGCATGACGTGAGCAGGCAGATGGCTAAGGCATTGGCAAGCCTAGTCGGTAAGGGATGAAGAAGAGATTTAGGAGTGGGGACTGCAAGATCAAACCAGTCTATCCTAAAGGAAACCAACCCTGAATATTCATTAAAAAGGACTGATGCTGAGGATGAAGCTCTAATACTTTGGCCACCTGATATGAAAAGCCAACTCATTGGAAAAGACCCTGATGCTGGAAAGATTGAGGGCAGGAGGAGAAGGGGGCAGCAAAAGATGAGATGGTTGGATGGCCTCACCGCCTCAATCGACATGAGTTAGAGCAAGCTCCAAGAGAGTGAAGGATAGGGGAGCCTGGTGTGCTGCAGTCCATGGGGCCGCGGAGAGTCAGACACGACTTAGCAACTGAACAACAACAGCTGAGTGTTGGAGAGGCTCCAGGAATGGACCCGGCACAAAAGACTTATTTTACAGAGGGAGAGTCTGAGACCCAGAGAGGGGAAGCGGTTTGCGCATGGCCACACAGCATGCTGATAGCATGTATTGGACAGGAACAGGTCCTATCTCTGGTCAGATGGTCTGTGTTCTGCTCCCTCTTGTGTTCCTAGCTAACCTTGTCCTCAGGAAAGTTTCCAGTGTCATCCCAGCCTCTGCAGTGGAAGGGGAGTCCCCAGGCCTCCTTACTCAGCACTGCCTCTGGCTGCTGACAGGCCAGAGAGGCAGTGAGGACCTTGGGGGCAAAGGTCACCCGAGGCTTCTCTGGGTGCGGCTGACCCTCCGTGGCAGTTGTTATTTTAAGTAGTTCATGCTGGAGGGAGGAAGTGACGGAGGCGAATGTGAAAATGAGTAGCTATTGCAAGATGTGTGTGATAAATGAAACAAGGAACATAAAGACAGACCAAGAGGCACATCTGTTATTTTTGTTCCTTTTTATAGCAACCTCTAAGTCAGACTTCTCACACTGAGTAGGAACCCTTAGCAGCTAAGCGTTTTCCTGACCGAAGCGCTCAGGAGCCCCAAAGGGAGCAGGGATGGGTAGGTGATTCGGGGCCCTGGGAACAGCATGAACCCTCAGAGCCACACCCCAGGCCTGGGCACTCAGCACCTCGGGATCCGAGGCTCTGAGCAGAAGGGCTGGAGGGCTTCAAAGGTCGGTGCTCCGCTCCGTTTACCGAAGAGTAGGGTGGCAATCTCACTTGGTCCCTGAACCCAGGGACATCCCCACCCAGATGGTCCCTCACCAGCAGTCAAGAATGCAAGGGAGCCGTTTTCCATGGGGGAATACTGGCTTTCTCTCTCGAGGTGCTTTCTCTCTGCTGAGAGTCGAATCCCCAGTGCCACCTGCTAGTGGGGACTGAGCCCCGGGGCTGCCAGTAAGTGCCCTGGCAGAGGGGGCTGTGGAGCCAGATTCTGAGCTTCCTGCAGGGGGGATTCCCGCTGTTCTGAGGCTCATCAGTGGCTCAGAGGAGGAACTGAGGGGATGCTGGGGGAAACCCGTCCCTGAGATGGTCCCAGTCAGCCTGCTTCAGGCCTCCTCTGCATGGAGCCTTGGAGAACCTGGAGCATTGTGGGAGCAGCTAAGGGTTCAAGCCATTAGCTGTGAGCACATTCGCTCCCTTCTTTGTTTGTACTGATCGGTACTAAGCTCTGGGCTGAGTGCTACTGTGAGATTCCAGGAGAGAGGGAGGGTGCTCTGGCCTGGGCACCCGCTGGTGCAGCTGGAGCAGCTTCAGAGGGACAAGAGGGATGGCTGAGGAGTGGGAGGAGAGGCCAGACCTTCTGCCAGGAACAGGAGTGGGAAGAGTGTTTCGGGAAACTGTGCAACAGAGAGGGACATGGCCTTGTCCAGGAGTGGGGGGCCTCTGTCAGCATGACTTGTTTTCTCCAGCCTTTGGAACAGCCTGGAAGCAGAAGTGGATGGCGAAGTCATCACTGGCTGTGCATTGGCCAAGCATGTACAGTGATAGGACCATCCTCCCCCTTCTTCCTTTTATTTGGAACAGGAGTTAAGCAGCAACTAGGTGTACCTCTGTGACTGGCTGCAGGACGGTGAGAGATTAGAGGAAGGCATTGGACGGGAAGGTTCCAGAGCAGGAGGATAGATTGCTGAGGCTCTTTGTTTTCCTCTCCCCTTCCTTCCTCTGTTATGCTATCTGGAATGCTGATACCATGGCTGGCACTCAAGACAGCCATCTTGGACTATGAGACACTGTGTGAACAGTCCATCTTGGACTATGAGCAAGAGAAGAGCAAGGGTCCTTGATCCAGTTAGAGCCACCATCCCAGCTCCCGGTTGGGGTTCCTTTTACGTGAGAGAGAAATAAACTCTAATGATCTTAAGAATTGCTATCTTGAGTTTTCTGTTATATGTCACTGAACCTAATACTAACAGACACAGATCAAGTATGAGGAAATTGTGAGTGATTATAAAATGGCAGTAAAGTGATTGATTATGGTATCTGAACTAAGTAGGAAAAAAGTCAGAAGGTGGCAGATACAGCTGGGAATGGGGACTCCGGCCCTTTGGACACCAGCACAGAAGAGTAGCCCACTGAGGGCAGGAGATCTTTAAGAATAAGAAGCAGAAAGTTGTGGCTAGAAAGTGGAATTTCTGATTTTATGATTTCAGAGTCTGCGTGACAAGATGTGGTCACAGTAAGTGCTGCTGCTGCTGCTAAGTCTCTTCAGTCGTGTCCGACTCTGTGCGACCCCGTAGATGGCAGCCCACCAGGCTCCTGCGTCCATGGGATTCTCCAGGCAAGAGTACTGGAGTGGGTTGCCATTGCCTTCTCCAATACATTAAAGTGAAAAGTGAAAGTGAAGTCGCTCAGTAGTGTCCGACTCTCAGCGACCCCACGGACTGCACCCTACCAGGCTCCTGCGTCCATGGGATGCTAAGATTTCCTAAATACTTCCTGTGCGGCCAGCTCCCTTTTAAGGAATTGGCATGCCTACTGTCACTCCTCACCATAATTCTGGAAGGTATTTTCTTTATTATTTCATAAATAAGGCAACAGGCTCAGAGAGGTCAAGAAACTTATTTGAGGGGACTAAACTGATAACTGGCTGGGTTGGCAATAGAACCCCAGTGGGGTGACTCTGGGGCCCAAGCTCTCAGCCAACCCTCTCTTCTGCCTTGCATGGCACTGGGGTCTGCTAGACAGAGCAGGGAGAAGTGTGTGAGCCCAGAGGGGGAGGGCTGTGAGGCGGGCCAGAGGCTATGCCTTCTGAATGGGTATTCACATCTTCCAGCAAGGTGGCAGGAGACAAGTTGGAGGGGAGGCAGCAAGCCACATACCAGACCTTTAATTGACAGCCCTGTCCTGGGCCCTGAGGTTGGCTTGGAAGACAGTGCAGGAGCCTGAACCCTGCAGTGTGCGTTAGATTGCAGCTGAAGTAGAAGGGTGGGCTCTAGAACCAGATGGCCTGGGGTCGGGTCCCACGTTCACCTCTTAGCTCACTGTGTCACCTTGGACAAGTTGCTTCACCTTTTGTGCCTCAGTGTCCTTGTGTGTATGGACATGATTGTTGTTCCTACCTTGTAAGACTGTGCAGATGAAATGAATTAACACCAGGGAGCACTATAGACAGCCACCTCCACTCTGAGCATTCGCTGGTCTTGTTTCCCAGAGATTCATGGAGAAGAGAAAATGCTGGGACAGAACAGATCCAGGTAAGGAGGGCAGATGGTGAGAGGATTGATTCCATGGAGGAAGCACGACGCTTGGCCCAACTGCTTCTCAAGGAAGGCTCTCGTCCTGGTCCTCTGCAGTTCCTCTGGATGGCGCAAGGCCACCGCTCCTGGGTTACTTGCTTGTCAGTCTCATGTCCATAATATGAGGACTGACCTGACTTCTAAATAAATATCTGAGCAGCTTGGGAGGAGTGTTTTCTTCCAAAACTCCCTTGAGTTCCTGAACACCTGTCCAGGTATCCCCGGGCACCTGGATGGGGGCCACCGTCCAATGGTGTTTGTCTGATGATGGCCTGAGCCGCCCGGCTTTGCTGACGGCCAGGACGGGGCTCACCTTTAGTCCACTGTCCGCCTCATCCAGCCAGGTGCCCGGTTTCCAGCCCCGCCCCAGCGCTGGCTGCACACCCTGCCTTGGCCCTGACTGGTCCACATTCCATCTGATCCTGGCAGGTCCCACACACGACACAGCCAGTGAATTCCTCACTCATGTCTGCAGCTATTATTAGGCACCACTGGAATGCAATCCTGCTGATGGAACTGTTTTTATTAGCCATTGTTATAAGGTTGATATCTGTGTGTCGTGTCTGTTTCGGAAACCTGGTAAGGCTGACGGTGGGTCTCTTAAAGAACCAGGCACCCCTGGGCCACCAAAGCACCTGGATAGCCACGGTGCTGTGAGCCGGTCCAAACTCCTGCCCCAGTCTCCACACCCCAGGTCAGGAAGGCTGCGGCTCCAGGTTGTGGCTGGCCCAGCCTCAGAGCCCAGGGCCCACCCTTCCCTGTGGTGCTGACCGGCTGTTTGACCCTGTGCAAGTCACGTTGCCTCAGTGGGCACTGTGGTGTCAATCTCTGAAACAGAAATAATGAGGGTTGTCTCACAGGGTTTTTAAAAGGTCCAGCCAAAAGCACAAAAATGAAAGTGCAGTGGCTTGTCACGGGCCACTGTATGTGAGCACGCACAGGTCCTGTGGGGAGGACGGGGGCCAGTGGATTTGACCCTCAGGACAGTGCGTGGGCAGGGGTGAGAGGTTAGGTCTCTCGTCCAGGCTCACAGGGCCTGCGGGCAGAAGCACTGAGATCCTAACCTGGGTAACTCTGGCTCCAAAGGTCACGCAGTCACATGCGTGCTAAGCTGCTTCAGTGTGTCTGGCTGTTTATGATGCTATGGACTGTAGCCCGCACCAGGCTCCTCTCTCCATGGGATTCTCCAGGCAAAAATACTGAAGTGGGCTGCCATTTCCTTCTCCAGAGGATCTTCCTGACTCAGGGATCGAACCCACGTCTCTTAGACTCCTGCTTGGGTAGGTGGGTTCTTTACCACTTGCGCCACCTGGGAAGCACAACCACCTCAAAAGATTACCTGCCCCCATGCCCAGGGTATCTGGGAGGCCTGGGAGGTGAGGAGAGCAGAAGAGAGGATGGGGTGAAGACAGAGTTGCAAATAAAAATGGAGAAAAGGAAAGATTTTTCTTTTCTTACCTAGGTGTCTTTATTTTGTGATAATTTATGGAGCTGTACTCCATGATTTGTGCACTTTTCTGTACATATGCTATACTTTTTTAAAAGGTTAAAAAGAAAAGAGGAACTTTGTAGCATACCATTGAGTACAAATGTATTTTTAAAGTTCAAACTCATTATGACTTATGCAACTCTCATCTGCATCTTTTCTAACGACATTAAAAATTATGTTTGAGAATCTGAAGATATCAAAATAAGATTCCCAAGAGGATAGGTCAGTGTGTAAATCTCAGAACTGAAATTCTCAAGGGTCATTAACCCCTCTTTGGTGGCTGACTAGCTCCTGACATGGAAACCACCAGCTGTCGTAGGTCATCCTTACTTCTCCTCCCCCCTGGAAGATGATTTCCTCCAACCTCCCTATTTAAAATACATTGTTCAGTTGCTAGGTCATGTCCAATTCCTTGCGACCCCATGGAGGTCGGAGCCAGAGTCATCCAATTTAGATCTCAGCTCCTCTGCCCAGAGGCTCTGTGAACCTGGACAAGAGCATAACCCTCAGCACTGCCCGCACGCTGTCCTGAAGGTCACATCCACTGCCCCGTACTCTTTGTAAAATATATTGTTGTTGTTTGGTGCTAAGTCGTGTCGACTCTTTGTGACCCCATGGACTGCGGCGTACCAGGCCTATATATAATTTCATTTCTTTCCTTATTTTTGGCTGTGCTGGGTCTTGCTGCGTAGTTTTTTCTCTAGTTGTGGTGTGCGGGCTTCTCATTGCAGTGGCTTCTCTTGTTTTAGAGCATTGACCCTAGGCACACGGGCTTCAGTAGTCGTGGCACGTGGGCTCAGTCGCTGCGGTTCCTGGGCTCATGAGCACAGGCTCAGTAGCTGTGGTGCCCAAGCTTAGTTGCTCCGTGGCATGTGGAGTCCTCCCGGATCAGGGATAGAACCTGTGTCTCCTGTATTAGCAGGTGGGTTCCTTACCACCAAGCCCTCAGGGAAGCCCCAGCCTCCCTTTTATTTAGGTCGACTAAAAATATCAGGTTAGCTAATGAGATATGAGTGGAAGTGTTATGTGAGACTTCAGAGACTGTCTTTAAATGGAGAAAGACCCACCTTTCTTTATCTCTTCCCTCATCTCATTTTTTATTTAATTTTTAATTGCAGGAAAATTACTTTACAATGTTGTGTTGGGTTCTGCCATACAACAAAATGAATCAGCTGTAATTATACACATATCCCTCTACTCTTGAGCCTCCCTCTCCTCCCCCCATCCCACCCCTCTAGGTCATCACAGAGCGCCGGGCTGGGCTCCCTGTGTTATATAGCAGCTTCTTACCAGCTATCTGTTTTACACGTGGTAGTATATATATGTCAATGCTACTTTCTCCATTCATCCTACTCTCTCCTTTCCCCACTGCGTCCGTAAGTCTGTTCTCTACATCTGTCTCCATTCTTTCCTTGCAAATAGGTTCATCGATACCATTTTTCTAGGTTCCATATATATGCATTAATACATGATATATTTTTCTCTTTCTGACTTCACTCTGCATAACAGGCTCTAGGTTCATCCACCTCACTAGAACTGACTCAAATGTGTTCGTTTTTACGGCTGAGTAATAATATTCCATTGTATGTATGTACCACATCTTATTTATCCATTCATCTGTAGATGGATATCTAGGTTGCTTCCATGTCCTGGCTATTGTAAACAGTGTTGCAGTGAACACTGGAGTGCATGTGTCTTTTGGAATTGTAGCTTTCTCAGGGTATGTGTCCAGTAGTGGAATTTCTAGGTCATATTGTAGATTTATTCCTAGTTTCTAAAGGATTCTCGATACTGTTCTCCAGAATGGCTGTATCAGTTTACATTCCCACCAACAGGGTGGGAATGTACGAAGGTTCCCTTTTCTCCACATCTTCCCAGCATTTATTGTTTATAGATTTTTTGATGAAGGCCATTCTGACTGGTGTGAGGTGATACCTCATTGTAGTTTTGATTTGCATTTCTCTAATAATTAGTGATCTTCCCTCATCATGTTAAATGGACTTTAGAACTGATGGCTGGAGCTCCTGTGTCCATTTTGGAACCTGAGGACAAGAACTACTTCCTTAGAGTGATGAGCTGGAGGGAGCCTGGCTCTTCAAAGACTTTTCTGAATGAAGCCACTCTTCTAGCCTTAGATTGCTGTTGGATGTCTGTTATATAATAGAAAGAAATGTATATCTTTATTAGGTCTTGTCATTTTGGAGATTTCTGTCCCTCAGAGCTTAACCTGATTCTAACTCTTATTCCCCCCATGAAAGAATTGATGGCCTTTCTTTGTCCTCCTTGGGCCTCATGATTAACGAAGGATCTGTTGGGAAGCCAAGAGTTCACTTACCAGCCCAAAAAATGACATTAATCACCTAAGTTAGTCCTACATGAAAGCTGAATGGACAGCCCAAGTCATAAGATCTTACGAGATCCAGGGGTGTCTCCAAACTGCCTCTTTCATATATATGGTCCCTGAAATTCTATCTTTATATATTAATTCATAAAATTATACAGCTATGAGAATTCCTACTCAAATACAAGTGATTCTAGTAGGAGTACTATAGTGTATTATATTACTCCTCACATTAGCATGAAGTCTTTTATCTTAGAGACTGAATTAGAGAATTTAAAAGATGAATGGAACCTCAGGGGTCATTTAGCTCAGTGTTTTCAACTATGCTTCAGCAAGCCCTTGCCTTTCGTGGCTGCCTAGGGAATGCCATTTGGGTCAAGAAGGGACATGAGGGGAGGGATGAAGAACATAGAGCATCCTTTTGCTTTGAAGGTAGAGTTTTAACGCTGGAAAAAGTTTTAAAAACCACAGCTGTCTTTCCGCGTATGGGCTCCAAGTCTAACGTTGCCAATAGGTTAATCAAACCTGAATTCAGATGGCCAGTTAGTGACAGAGCCAGACTTAGAATTCAGGTTTTTGACGCTTAGCACTGTGCTGTTTGCACGATTCCACACTTCTTAGGTCATCTTCAGCTGTGCATTGAGGAGATGAGGTTTGCTTGGTGGGAGGACAATGAAGGGGGCCGATCCTGGTCTGGGCTCCAGTGGGGATGCTGGGCAGTCCTGGCCACTGATGCTGGGCCCTGGGAGTGGTCAAGAGAGGACAGGGGAAGAGGGATGCCTCTAGGGATACCTGACCACCTTCACAAATTTGTTGAGACTTAACTTTCCCTCTATCTCTGGCCACAGTAAATACTGCTGTCTCGAGTTGTACAGTTTCATAGCTTACAAAATGCTCCTACAGGTTTACATTTAATCTTCACAGACTCCTCCTTTGAGGGGGAAGGTATTGTATTTTCCAATTTACATGCGACGATACCACTGGGTTAGAGAAGGTAGGTGTCTCTCCTGAGCTCACAGAGGTGTGACCTAAAGCATGTCACCTTCTGACCCCATCCTGAGCTCTTTCCCACCATCAGACAGCATCTCCCACACTCCAGGATGCTGTCAGCCACTATCTCCTGCCTGGAAGCCTCTGTAGCCAAACACCAAGTCATTCAGACAACAAACATAATCTGTTTCCTCATTTGTAAGTTGTGGACCAGTTGCCTGGTTTTGCTTTTCCCATGAGCTTGGCGACTGTCGTCATAGGTGCTGCTGCTGCTGCTGCTAAGTCGCTTCAGTCGTGTCCGACTCTGTGCGACCCCATAGACGGCAGCCAACCAGTCTCCCCCGTCCCTGGGATTCTCCAGGCAAGAACACTGGAGTAGGTTGCCATTTCCTTCTCCAGTGCATGAAAGTGAAAAGTGAAAGTCAAGTCACTCAGTCGTGTCCGACTCTTCGCGACCCCATGGACTGCAGCCTACCAGGCTCCTCCGCCCATGGGATTTTCCAGGCAAGAATACTGGAGTGGGGTGCCATTGCCTTCTCCGCGTCATAGGTGCAGTACCAAGTAAACCAGTAACACATGTTGGGGCTGGAGGGCTGGGCAGGTGACCAGCAACCAGCGCCATGGATGACGCCTTATGTGGTTCTGACATGGCATTTCTGGGAGGTTGGTGGGACATTTCTCCCCATTCTCTCATTTCTCTTCCCTCAACACCACACACTCCCAGAAACAGTGTCCCATTGAGAAGAAGAAAAGGGAAACATAAGTGGAAAAAAGGGTAGAGGGCATTCCATGCATTCTATGCATGAAAATGCCATCCTGTGATCCCCAGGCTGTAGTTCAAGGCTAAATGAAGCTGTGCTAACCTGTGGACAAAGGATAATGGATTAACATGTTACAATCTATCAGGCTGTTGTGGACATAATCCTAAACACAGGGGAATGTCTTTTACATGGCTCGGTCCATGGAGTAGGCCTTCTTGCGTAGGGCTCTATCACATGATGGGGAACAGGGGCAGCCACCTGTACAGCCCATGGGCAGACGCTGGTCACACCCATTCATTTCTGTATTGGGCAGCAATAGAGCTGCATGCAAAAGAAGGGGTGCAGCTCACGAAATGTCAGAATTTTTTCTGGCCTTTTCAGAAAAAGCTTGCTGACCTCTGGCGTACAGCTCTGCCTGCTTGGCCTGTAAGTAACAACAACCTGGGCAGACTCACCGCATGGCAAGGCCAGGCGGTCCTGCTGTGAGCACACTCGGGGATGAGGATCTGTTTTCGGGGTGTTCAGGCAGAATACATCAATCCTGTTGTTTCTCGTATGCAAGTGTTGACAGGAAAACTTTACAAGAAGTTTCCTTTAAAACGAGTCCCGTTTCCACGGATTTCTATTGTGACATCAGACACATGTTCTCTCCCCAGTAGGTTGCATGAAAACACTGAGGACACGGCTCCGTTGCTGGTCGCCTGAGGTTTCTTTCCAGCGCTCTGTGCGCAGCTCTGGAGCCGGCCTTTATTACAGGCACAGAGAATACTTCATGTTGAATTTCCTTCCAGCAGGAGCACTGAATGAAAGCTATCAGAGCCTTTCCCAAGAGCCGGGCTTTCAAAGGGAGTGGGGAGAGCATATATTTTTGCACAAGGAACCAGAGGGAACCCTGGAAAGTGCGGGGGTGGGGGGCAGGGAAAGGAGGGTATCAGAGACAAGCTCTGAGCTGTCCCAGTGTGTGGTGGGCCTGCCCCCAGTATGCTTACCGATGTCCATGAACATCAAATGAGCCACATGTGAAGCACTGAATACAGGGCCGGCTCTCGTGAAGCAGTGAGCCTGTGCCTCCACCCCTGCCTGCTCCTCTGGAAGGAGGCAGAGTGCGCCTCACCAAGCTGGTACGGTAATGAGAGATCCTTGGTGGGGCTGCCTGCCAGTGGGGTACCGGGGGCTGCAGTAGTGGGGAGGGGTCGCCTGCTGGCAGGGGGAAGCAAGATAAGCTGTCACCTCCGAGTCTTTTCAGGCATTTCTCCCTCAGACTGTTCTCCACCACCCGGCAGATTGATTTATCTAAATCGCAAATCTGAGCATGTTGTTCCCCTACTTAAAATCTTGCAATAGTTCTGTGGTTGCAGTCCCAGCTCCCTATGTTCTGATTCCTGCCACCGCCCCCCTCCAGCCTCATTTCCAGCCACACCAAGCTGGCTGTGCCACGTCTGCGGCTGCCCACCCGGCTCCTCTGCCCTGCATACCTTGTCTCAGGGCTCCTCATGGCCCACCTCCTTACCTGTCACAACTGTGGCCAAACACTGCCTCTGGACACCTCTCTTGCCAATGGGTCCCTCCCCACCTCCCAGACCTGACACCCCAGTTTGAGTTACAGGCACACATATCCTCCTCTCGAGTACTGTGTGTCTGTCTTCACTGTGCTATGAAGCTCTTGGGGCATAGATTGGCTGATCTTTTTTCCCTGGCATTCACAGAAGACCAAGCACCTGGAAGCTCTTCCACCATGGCTACCAAGTGACTGGAGATTCTAGGACCCGGGACTGCGGGGAAATGACAGGAGCTCTGCTGCAGCCATGGCATCAGGACTAGGAGCTCCCCTGGTGCTTTAGAAATGGATGATCACAGGGAACAGTCATTCCTTTCCATTTCTCAGGTACCCAAGGAACATTAGACATTTCTAGGCAGCTATATTTATAGGTATTTATCTGAAGTTCTAGCATTATACTGCTGCTAGGTCGCTTCAGTCGTGTCCGACTCTGTGCGACTCCACAGACAGCAGCCCACTAGCCTCTGCCATCCCTGGGATTCTCCAGGCAAGAACACTGGAGTGGGTTGCCATTTCCTTCTCCAATGCATGAAAGTGAAAAGGGAAAGTGAAGTCGCTCAGTCGTGTCCGACTCTTCGAGACCCCATGGACTGCAGCCTCCTGGAAAATACTCCTCCGTCCATGGTATTTTCCAGGCAAGAGTATTGGAGTGGGGTGCCATTGCCTTCTCCGAGCATTATACTGACCAGCCACAGAACACATCTTGAGGCCGGTCCTGGGTTGCAATGAAAAACATTCAGCTGAATTCATCAGTGCTCTTGCTCAAAGGACAGAACCTGATCCCAGTGTTTCTACCCCAGAGCTTGGCCTTTAAAGTGATTAAAGGAGATCCCAGGTTCTTTCTGGCCACCATATCATCATGTCATCTAAATGTATCCTTTTTTAGGGCTGTGACTCACAGCTTGTAGGATCTTCGTTCCTCAACCAGGAACTGAACCCAGGCCCTTGGACGTGAAAGCGCAGAGTCTGATTCACTGGACTGCCAGGGAATTCCCTCTAAATGTATTCTGAGTAACCTTATCACAAACTGTGTAGCTATTTCAATCTGCAGGAGTATGACATGCCCAAGGTAGAAATGGCTCTCTCTGCACCATATGCCCTGAATGCACAAACTATTATGGAATAATAATAATGATGCCTCTACCTTTTGAAGCAAACTGAATAAACTGGGGCAAATTCAGGAGAGAAATACATGTGTAAACAAAAAAATGTTGCCTGCCTTTTCAATTCTACAAGGATACAGCCATTAGCCACTGCAGTTTCTTCTCCAGAAGAGTATTCAGGGTGGAGAAAAACAGGAAATGTTCTGTCCTTTGGATACACTGGCCCCTAGATAGCTGAGGTGTACATCTAAGGAGAATGTCTAAGAGACCCCAGATTCTTGCATCTTCCTGTACATTGAAAAGCACTAAAATCATTAACTTGAGAGGTCTGTTCTTTGTGATTAGCAGTCATTTTTTGATGTTTGACTACAAGTTTTTTCCCAGTAGAAAAATAATCATATATATCTTGGCCCCTCCTTTACCTCTTTGGAGTAGTTCCTCAGAGCTATCTGAGAGGCTGTCTCCTAGGCTATGAATAAAACTTAACTCTCTACCTTTATATTGTGTATTTTTCTTTCAGTTGACCCCTGGCAGGTGGTGCTGAGACAGAAGGGGGATGTTTGTCAGGTTGGAGATGGGAAGGTCAAAAGGGGACTTCACATTCACGTTCAAGATTATTTCATAAGTTATTTAGAACAAAGCTCGTACTTCATAAGGGAACTGAAAAAGGAGTTTAAGTTATAGTCTATAATAATAATTTATTGAAAACTAGACTGATGACATAGGGTCCAGTGTCTGCAGTTGCCCATGCAAGGGGCAACCCTGGCTCACTGAATTACGAGGCCATCCCTGGCATTTTTAGTCAGTGGCCACTAGACACCCTCGTCACAGGCAAAGTGTCCCTAAACCACAAATCCGCCTTGTTCATACAAATATAAAAATGTACAGGAACAGCATATTCTTATCACACACTCCTTGAACACATGGGTGGAAGGTTACTTACATAACCTGGTAGGTTGAAGTTGTGTGGTTGAAACAAAACGCAGCTTTCTTAAACCAGTAGAAACCTCTAAGACCTTTTCAAAATAGGAATCTTTCCATTTTCTATCGGAGACAATGCTCACAGCGTGAGTAATGCCCATCAGTTATCAGTAATTTAGCAGATTGTGCCAGTGTTGACATTTGTTCTTGGCTTAATTGTGCGTGAGTGTGTGTTTTAAACAAAGATGCAGCTGTCCCCATTCCTGGCAATTAGGATATAAAAATGGTGTTCGCTGAGTCTGGCAGAGGGATCAGTTCTCCATGTGTTTACTCTTTTGTTTGCAAGGCCTTCTGAGTGTTTGCTGCAATTGTACCATCAGAATATCAATTTGGTTTAAAATGGAACCATATCCCCATTAATAGAAATAACAGGAACTGCAGACCTCCATGTTTCCAGATCATCAGTCTCTGATTCCATCAGAGATGCTTGTGATTGTGTGTGTGTGAAAGACACTTCTTTGACTTCTTGTGAAGGCAGGTTTTAAATGTTGTTAGGATCAAAAAAGCAGTGTCAGCAGAGATGCTCTGGACTCTTGCTAATCATTTGCAGAGTATCAAGCAATCCAAATACCTCCCGTATAGAATACAGTTATCCCTCAGTATCCTTGGGATTGGTTCCAGGGCTCCTGTGGACACCAAAATCTGCCAGTGTTCAAGTCCCTTACATAAAACAGCATTGTATTTGCATAACACGTATTCACATCTCTAGATTATTTATATTGCCTGCTGCTGCTGCTGCTAAGTCGCTTCAGTCGTGTCTGACTCTGTGCAACCCCATAGACGGCAGCCCACCAGGCTCCCCCGTCCCTGGGATTCTCCAGGCAAGAAAACTACTACTATGTAGATGATATGCCAGTAGTTGTACATACAGTTTGAATGCAACAGTTAGAATCAGACATGGAACAATGGACTGGTTCCAAATTGGGAAAGGAGTACGTCAAGGCTGTATATTGTCACCTTGCTTATTTAACTTCTATGCAGAGTATATCGTGTGAAATGCCGGCCGGATTGGATGAAGCACAAGCTGGAATCAAGATTGCAGGGAGAAATATCAATAACCTCAAATATGCAGATGGCATCACCCTTATAACAGAAAGCGAAGAGGAACTAAAGAGCCTCTTGATGAAAGTTTGACCAAGCTCGGGAGTTGGACAGGGAAGCCTGGCATGCTGGAGTCCATGGGGTCGAAAAGAGTCGGACAGGACTGAGGACTGAACTGAGGCGGTTCAGTTCAGTTCAGTCGCTCAGTCCTGTCTGACTCTTTGCGACCCCATGAATCAAAGCACACCAGGCCTCCCTGTCCAACTCCTGGAGTTCACTCAAACTCACGTCCATTGAGTCAGTGATGCCATCCAGCCATTTCATCCTCTGACGTCCCCTTCTCCTCCTGCCTCCAATCCCTCCCAGCATCAGAGTCTTTCCCAATGAGTCAACTCTTTGCATGAGGTGGCCAAAGTACCATCAATCAAATATGGGATTACAATAATAATGGACCATCTAAAAGTTTATGTGTTATTTCTTTACAGTTCCAGTGAGGTCACTCAGTCGTGTCTGACTTTTTGCGACCCCGTGAACTGTAGCCCACCAGGCTCCTCTGTTCATGGGATTCTCCAGGCAAGAATACTGGAGTGGGTTGCCATTTCCTTCTCCAGGGAACCTTCCCGACCCAGGGTTCAAACCCAGGTCTCTCGCATTGCAGGCAGACGCTTTAACCTCTGAGCCAAGCCTACTGGCACCCTCATGGATAATAGTTATTTGATACATAGATAAAACAGGGTCCACTTTCACCTTGTAGATTAACATGAATTCCAAGATATTGGTGGAACCCTAATCATGAGATTTAACCTGAGTTCTTTGGTTCTTCCAGTTCAAAGAGCAAACTATTAGATGCTGAGACCAGAGTATTGGAGCCTGGGCACTTGCTGTCAAAGTCCTTTTTCTTGCTGAGAGATTCAAGGTCAAGTTCGGAGATGAAGCCCCGACCTGACTTTAGAATCCCCCGGACTGGCTGGAGAGCCCTGGAAGGGGCGCCCTAGAATCATCCACTCAGGGCTCCGTGGTGACCCACTTAGGGCTCCGTGGTGACCGCTGCGGGCACGTGACTCCCAGGCGGCAGGGGCTTGTCGGCGGGGTGTGCGGGGTGGGGAGGAGGTGGAAGGGTGATGGGAGAGCACAGTGAGGGGTTAGGATTTCTGAAGAGGTACCTCTTTGGCATTGCATTTCTTTGGGTCCCCCTCTCCGCTCCCCCCCCCGCCCCCCCGCTGTGTCTGTACTCTTGAAGTGCAGACCTTTCTAAACAGTGACTTACTAAAGCTCTGGGGGACCGTGGTACCCGAAGGCGGCCCGCTGCCTGACCTAAGATTTACGAGTGGTTCCAAGGATGAGACAAGGTCCCAGTGTCTCGGTGACAACAAGGTCTTTGATGAACTGCCGAGAGCTGTGGCCGGGCAGAAAGCCCCAGAATCTCCTCCCTGCTGGAGTGGGGCGCCCGGGGCGCGGGCGGGTGGGCACCCCCGCAGGCCATCAGCATGCAGGAGCCGCGCGCTCCGTCCTTGAGGGCTGCCGGGCTGACCTTGCTCGGCTTTCTCGGTAGATATCGCCCCGGGAGCGTGAGGACGCGGCAGCGGGGGTGACTCAGTGCCCCGCCGCGGCTTTCCTTCCTGCCTCCTTCTAAAATTCCGGGATTCAAACCCGGCGTTTTCCGCTCCACCCCTCCCCCTCTCCACCCCCCGCCTGTCGTTACCCAGACTGTCCGGGTGTTTCGTCCCCCACCTCCCATCTATAGAACTGAAGGCCGACCTTCGCGCTCTCCCTCGCTGCGGGCCCGGGGATCAGACTTGGCCCGCCAGAGCCGGAGACCGCACTGGGCGACAGATCCGGAGCCCGGCCGGAGGGGGCGGTGCGCGGCGCTCTCCGGCGCACAGGCGGACCTAGCCGAGCCCCGCTCCCCATTGGCCACCACCTCGGCGGGAGGGGCCGCCCGGGCTCGGGGCACCTGGCGTCGCCCCTCCGCAGGGAAATCAGAGGCTGCCGGGCATGGGCGCCTGGAGGTGAAGGCATCGGGGGAGGCCTGGGGTATCTGTGGAGCTCGGGGAGGCCAGCCCTGTTCTACCAGCTGCCCCGGCGCGGGCGGCCCTCGGATTCTCCTGCTCTGGCTTCGGCAGCCGGAAACTTTGCTCCGAGAAGTCCCCCACCCTCCTGATCGCGCCGAGAGGCGCCTGGTGGGCCGCGCGCCCCCGGGGGCCCCGCAGCCCCGCGCGTGATTGAGGGGGCCCCCAGGCGCCAGGCGCCCGCCGCGCTCCGCCGTGCGCGCGCGGCCGCCAGGATGCGCTACGCGGACCCCTCGGCGAACAGGGATTTGTTGGGGAACCGAACTTTGCTCTTCATCTTCATCTGCGCCTTCGCCTTGGTGACCTTGCTGCAACAGATCTTGTATGGCAGGAACTACATCAAGAGGTAAGAAAGTCCGAGCGCGGGTGGGGTGGCGCGGAGCCCGCGGGCAAGCCCCCAGGTGGCAGCCGGAGGCTCCGCCCCGGCGTGGCCCGTGTGAGCGACCCCGGGGTCTGCACTGAGCCTCGAGCAAAGCCGCGTGAGGTTTGGGTCCCCGCGCTCCTAAGCGCATCTCTCCACGCAACCGGAGGAGAACGCCTGCGTCCAGCGCTGGCCAGAGGGGCCCGACAACTTTGTTCTGTTGTGGAAAACGGGGGACAGGATGGAATTCGGACCGGCCAAGCTGAGGATAAAAACATACGAATGTCCTGAGCGGCCTCAGGGGTCAGATCAGTGTCCTCAAGTCCACAGTGCCACGGCCATATGGTCCGAGGGGAGGCTGCCGGGTGTAGAGGGCTCAGAACCGTATAGGGTTACCTCTTGAGTCCTGAACTTTTGTGGGGGCCCCTGGGGGGAAAAACACATTCTACTCCCCACCCCCATCCCCCCGCCCAGGAGTGCAGAATTAGGTGTGGCGGGGTGGATAGTGGGCTCGGACGATGCGACAGAAACAGTGAATTCTTACAGACCGGTATCCACTGGCACCGGGAAAACTCACCACCCGATCCCTCCTGAAGCAGATGGTTCCGTCTCATCCTTCGACAGAAGGTCAGAGCTGCAGCAGAAGTTAACCGCCCCCACTTGGGCCCCCCTCCTACCCCACCTCATCCGCGGGCAAACTCCATTAGGAGAAAGGGACTCAGCACTCGGGCACGGCCTCAGTCCCTGCGTGCGCAAAACACGGAAATGCCACCATGGGCTTCTGCCTACGGCGGGCGGAGGGCAGTCGCTTGGGGTTACAGGACCTGGGGAAAGGGCTGCGCTAGGATCCTCGCGTTTCAGAGCCTCTTTCGGAAAGACCACACTCTTTTCTGCCTGAGCTTTTTCCTTCGCTGTCAGTTGTCTTCCTACCCTCGCTGCCCCTCCCCCCATCAGACGGATAGAAAACAAAACGCCTGGCTAGCTATATAAACATCCCGGCTTCTTCCCTAAACTTCCGAATAATAAAACAGTTTTTCTCTTTGCATCCTTTGGAGTTCACGTCAGTCGCTGGCGTCCTAGTCTGGGCTGCATCCAGGGATGAGAGCAAGTGACAGTGCTGCTGGGCCTGGGCTCACTGTAGGAGAGTCAAACAGTTGGGCTATTTTCCGCTCCGCGTCCCGAGCTGGGGAGCGTGAGGCCCCTTGGCAAGAACATTTGTTCCCAACCAGCCACTGCCCCGACCTTCCCAGAGAGCATTTTTCTCTGGTTGAGGGCAGCTGATGGGCCCTGCGTGGTGCTGGTACCATTAAAGGACATTTTCAGAGTCTCCTGGCTTGCTGGAGCCCATTGGGCCTGCCGCCCCCCGCTCCCCCGCCCCCACTAAGATGACCCAGTGCAAGGACAGTTGGGCCCGAAACGGCCAGCTTGCTGCACTTGCTCCTTAGCAGGGTGGCTCTGGGTTCCTACCCCCTGCTGGCACCTACCCAGAATGGCCCCGGGGTTGCTGGGACCCCTGCTGCCTTATCAATACCGGGAAAATATCCTGCCCAACGGCAAACGGCAAACGGAAGCTCAGCTTCTAAGTGCTCGCCCTGGCAGGCCCTCCTCGATCTTGGGCTGATGAGCTGGCTGCCTGGAATTCAGCAGCCATACCAGTTGCATCCCGACTTCTAACACAGAGACCTCATCCCCCTTAGTCTCAGAGGCCACCTCACAAGCCTCGCTCCAGGGCCTGGATGAATTCAATCAAGTAAGCAAACTCACACATACTGGATCCCGGCAGGGCACTGTAGGATTGTTAAAGAAGATGCTGTGGTCCTGGTGTTCAGGGGGCTTGATGTCTAGCTGGGGAAACATAGTGGCCACAGATGAGCTAAGATGTGAGTGTTGAAATGTTTGAGGAGGAAGGCGCCACCAGACCAGAGTTGGGAGGGAAGAAGACCACCTGAAGGAGGTGGGACCCGAATGGGCCCGTGAAGGAAGGAGACGCTTTGGGCAGGTGAGGAAAGTGCAGATCCAGAGCCCAAGAGTTCAGGAGCCAAGGTGCAGAGACGTAGCCCCGCCGACTTGCACCTCCTGGGCTGACCCTACCTGTGCTGTCACACGGGGCTTTAACCATCGATCAGTTGGACCAGCCGAGAGGCTGTCCAGACCCTTCTCCAGGTTGTGGCTGCCACGCTGGCACACGAATAGCATCTGTTCCCCTATCTTGTTTCTTACACATCTCATCTTTGCCATGAATTGACTCGATAAGGTTACTGGTCTGTCTCCTGTGTTTCTACACTTGACACTTGAGTGCTCCTCCAGTAGATGCCCTGGAATGGCCTGCACGAGAGTCACCTGCGTGGTCACTGAAATGCAGGTTCCCGGGCCCCTCTCTGGGAGTGGGTCCCAGTAACCAGCCTTTTTAATGAGCTCCTCGAGTGATTTGTAACTCTGCTGCTCTAGGCCTGTGGTTCTCAATCAGGGCAGTGTTGCTCCTCGGGCAATGTCTGGAGACACTTTGGGTTGTCACAGTAGGGAGAGGAGAGCATCTGGCATCTCTCGGGCTGAGGCCAGGGACAGGGCTAAAGATGCTACAATGCACAGCCCGCCCACGACAAGAAAGACTTATCCAGCCCCAAATGTCAGCAGTGCTGAGGGAGAGAAACCTTGCTCTAGATGAACACTCCATGGGATAGGGTCTACTTTGTTTTGTCCCCAGCTGTACCCTGAGCACCAAATATGGTGCCTGGCACATAGTAGGTTTTTGAAATATTGGGTAATGGAGAAATGATTGAAAGCGCATACCTGCAGGGGTAGTGAACTCAGGAGACCAGTGACGATGTGGATCCCACTAAGGTAAGGGGGAGTGTAGGGAATGGGAAGTTCAGGGAAGGAGGAGACAGATGTATTTTTGGGTCAGTGGCTTATTGGACTGAGAAGGACAGTTTAAATTCGGTTCACAGGGAGCTGCATGTGGTCCTTCAGTAGAGTAGTGATGTGATCCAAGCGAAGGAAGGCTCTCTGGGCCTTTCAAGAAAGGGGTAGAAAAGGGAGGAGGCTGGGAGGCTGTTGACGCAGCCTGGTCAGAAGTGAGGAGAACGTGGTGCTGGAGGCAGATCTACTTGGGAGCTGGGGATTCATGCAGGCGGCCGTTCTTTGCTTCTGGGCTGAGCTGGGTGGATGTATTCGGCAGAGCCTTCATTGTTTGACATGACACAAAGAGCTCAGGGCCACAAACAGGGCCAGCTGTTCCAATGAGAATCAGGGACAGATTCCAGCAGAAGGGAGTGGGGGTGTGAGTCAGTGCACATTCTTTTTTTTTTTGGTTGCCTGGCCACTCCCTGTGCTGTACAGGGGGTACTTCCAGGAAGGGAGGTGAAGGGGAGATGTAGAGAGGAAGGTGGGCAGTACAGGTGGCTTAGTGGGCGCCAGGTCTCTACTGGAGTGTCAGGGTCCAGCCTCAGCAGAGTCCAGGGATACCCTCAGGATGAACGGCGTTGGCGAAAGATGACACAGGGAGACCAAGCTTAGGTGAAGCGGGTCTGCAGCTTTATTTTCAAAAGCAGCTTTTATACCCTGAGTTACACATTTCCAGAAGTGAAAGATGCAGAGTCATGCAGAGTCAGCTCAAGATTCCATCAGTTTTGACCTTTATTGAAACCAGAATGTTTTTTGCATACCTTTTCATTTACAAGGGTCTTGTGTTATGTACATTATCTTCTGGCCCAGAGGCCTGTTGACATTTTGTGACCCTTTTCTGATAAAGGTTGGTCCACCAGAAAACTTGTTTTCCCTTAAAGTGTTTTTCTTTATTTTTCCAATCTGTGTTACCCTCAGAAAGTACTAAATAAAGTTACATTCTTATGAAGCAAAGGTGTAGTGGGTTATAGCAAAGAAAGAACTTATTAACTCAAAGGTCTTATGTTGCTAATACCAAGGCTACTACTTGTTCTTCTTACATTCCAACTATATCAACTAATGCACTCCCAGGCACACAAAGGGTAAGCAAGCATTGGCTCAACAATGCAGTATTATTCTAATAAAACTTTTTCACTGCTCTAAGGTCATGGTTGAGATGTTGTGAACAATCATGTGCGTTAGTTGCAAGAGTATGGATAAAACTGCCAAGCAAGCTTAGAATGCCAACAGAGGGGTTAGAATTCAAATACTCCTTTCATGCCCAGGAGACTTATTAACTAGAGCCCTTAGTTGATTTTCTTCAGAGAAAGGTGGTCAGGGATAGACCCTGTTAGTGTCAGAAGAGTTGGTGAAAGGCAGAATATGGTAAACAGTAGATAGCAGACTTTGGTTTCAGGATCGATGCTCGAGCAGGTCCAGGGAGTCCCTCGAGTCCTGATCTGCCTTGCCTGTCAGGTCTCCTCCGCATGACCTTGTCATGGGTGGGATCTCCTGTGCTGGCTCCCGGCATCGGAGAAGGTGAGCAGTATGTGGAATGAGAAGGAAAAGGCAAGAAACAGAGCTGTGAAATTTGCCCTTGGTGTTTCTTGGCTTCCATGTCTGTTCTCACTTGAACAAATACTTAATGAAGATTTCCTACACGCTGAACCCACAGTGATCTGCAAGACAGAAGCAGCCCAGGGTCCCCAGGAACTCACAGTCTATGGGTAAGACGGAATGGCACGTAGCACATGCATAGGCCTCACGGGAGATGCGGACAGGGGACTCGAAGGATGCGGAGAGAGCCATAGCAAATTGGTTGGGATGTCTTAAGGAGCAGGGAGGGAGGCATTTGAAGGGGGTCCTAGGGAAAGGGGAAATGACCCATAAGAAATAGAGGTGGACGGAAGGGGTATGAAACCCAGCTTGAACAACAGTTGAAAGGTTCAGGGGAGACTTGAGTCATTCTTCATAACGCGTGTATAGCTGGGGGCCAGAGTGAGGCAGGCAGAGCTGGATTATGGAGAACTAAGTGGAAAGTGACTTCTTCCCTGATGGTTCAGTTGGTAAAGAATCTGCCTGCAATGCAGGAGACCTGGGTTCGGATCGCAGGGTGGGGAAGATCCCCTGGAGAAGGAAATGGCAGCCCACTCCCGTAATCTTGCCCAGGAAATCCCATGGACAGAGGAGTCCATGGAGTAGCAAGAATCGGACACAACTTAGTGACTAAACCACTACAAGTGGGAAATATGTGAGAAGGAGCTTGTCTGGAGGAAAGAGGGTAACAAATTCACATCTAGATCTGCTCAGACACTGCAGAGCAATCCAACAACTCATTGGAAAGGAGCTCAGGAACTGTGGGTGGACAAGAGCCAGACAAACAATGGGGATTTTGGTGTCACCACACATCAAAATCAGCGTTTTTCCAACTTTCATGATTGTTATACACTGTAAGTTATACCTGGGGATCCAGAACATACTCTCATACACATCCATCTGAAAGAAACATTCTGTGAAAGAATGTTTGACCTCATTATGAGAAATTCACTTTAGTATTTTCTATTCTGCTTCATTAAAAATTCACTTTTACTTCATTTTTTTGTTTACATTTCAATACTCTTTTTTTTTTGACTTTTTTAAAAGTTAAATTTATTTAATTGGAGGCTAATTACAATATTGTATTTGTTTTGCCATACATCAACAAGAATCCGCCACGGGTGTACACGTGTTCCTCATCCTGAACCCCCCTCCCCATTTTACTTTATTTAAAAAATAAATTCAGCCTTAAAAGGAAGGAAATTCTGATATATACTACACTATGGACAGACCTGGAAGATATTATACCAAGTGCTGTAAGCCAATCCCAAAAGGGCTATACTGTATGGTTCCACTTATATGAGTTCTGTAGAGACATAAAGCAGAATGGTTGGTTGCCAGGGGCAACTTCAGGATGGAGGAATAAGAAATAAGTGTTTAATGGGTACAGAGTCTCAGTTTGGGAGGATGAAGTTTTGGAGCTAGACGCTGATGATGGCTGCACAACAATTGTGGTTGTGCTGAGTATCACTGAACTGTACACTGAAAATGGTTAAAATGGTAAATTTTATATTTATTTTACCACAATAAAATAAAAAAAATAATTCTGGGACATACTGCTGCATCGATTTTTTAATCTATTGGATGAAACTCTCAATTAGAAAAACACTGGCCTGTGTGATGGAATTGGATGACATCTTACCCAAGGGAGAGCAGAGTGAAAGATGGCGATGTGCAGGGGCACAGAGGAGAGTCCTGAGGGCTTGCCTGCACAGAGGGGCTGGAGAGAGGAGAGCTGGCGTGGGAGCTGAGGCTGCAGAGAGGTGGGGGTGGAGGAGAGTGAGGAGACGGAGGTGCGAGAGGAAACTAGGCAAAGTGATCCCTGGCTGGGAGTGGGCAACTGTGACGCGCACTGTGGAGGGATCCGTGCGAAAGGGCCTGCAGTTTTGGCAATGGAGCAAGGGCGGTTTGGGTGTGAACACTGGGAACATTATGTATTCATAGGATCTACTGATCTATAAATTCATAAAGTTTACCCATATTCTAGAATGTGCTATGCTATGCTTAGTCGCTGAGTTGTGTCCAACTCTTTGAGACCCAATGGACTGTAGCCCGCCAGGCTCCTGGGGGTGTGGAAAGCATCTCTACCTTTAAACTCTCTGCTGCTCCAAATCCCCTTTGTTAGTGCAAAAATCTTAACATAAACTCACATCACTGGAGTGTTCAGTTCAGTTCAGTTCAGTTCAGTCACCCAGTCACGTCTGACTCTTTGCAACCCCATGAACCGCAGCATGCCAGGCCTCCCTGTCCATCACCAACTCCCGGAGTTCACCCAAACTCATGTCCATCCAGTTGGTGATGCCATCCAGCCATCTCATCCTCTGTCGTCCCCTTCTCCTCCTGCCCCCAATCCCTCCCAGCATCAGAGTCTTTTCCAATGAGTCAACTCTTTGCATGAGGTGGCCGAAGTATTCAAGTTTCAGCTTTAGCATAAGTCCTTCCAATGAACACCCAGGACTGATCTCTTTTAGGATGGACTGGTTGGATCTCCTTGCAGTCCAAGGGACTCTCAAGAGTCTTCTCCAACACCACAGTTCAAAATCATCAATTCTTCAGCACTCAGCTTTCTTCACAGTCCAACTCTCATATCCATACATGACCATTGGAAAAACCATAGCCTTGACTAGACGGACCTTTGATGACAAAGTAATGTCTCTGCTTTTTAATATGGTGTCTAGGTTGGTCATAACTTTCCTTCCAAGGAGTAAGCATCTTTTAATTTCATGGCTGCAATCACCATCTGCAGTGATTTCGGAGCCCAGAAAAATAAAGTCTGACACTGTTTCCACTGTTTCCCCATCTATTTGCCGTGAAGTGATGGGACCAGATGCCATGATCTTCGTTTTCTGAATGTTGAGTTTTAAGCCAACTTTTTCATTCTTCTCTTTCACTTTCATCAAGAGGCTCTTTAGATTTTCTTCACTTTCTGCCCTAAGGGTGGTGTCATCTGCATATTTGAGGTTATTGATATTTCTCCTGGCAATCTTGATTCCAGCTTGTGCTTCCTCCAGCCCAGCATTTCTCATGAGGTACTCTGCATACTGGAGTGTTAAAGACTTCAATTACTTAAGTTTTAGCAGAGGGGTAGCAAAAGAGCAATTACTGTTTTTTTTTTTTTTAAAGGTAGAAAGGATACTGTGTGATCTGGTGGCAACCTGCTGTTTAAACTTAATCTCAGAGGAGGACCAGGTAGACATGGGCCTTAATGCCCTCCTTCAGTGTCTCTCAGGAGCTTTATCATTCTCCATAAAGAATGTGAACATTTTTGTTAGATTTATCTCTAGATGCATAGTTTATAATGCTACTGTAAAAAATCTTTAAAAAATTATATTTTCTGTCCATTTGTAGCTAGTGTAAAGAAATTAATTTGATTTCAATGTATATTGTTTTTATAAAACAGCAAGCTTGAGGATAATAATAATAATCAACACATAATGATAGTAATTTATTTGTAGAGTCTTCTGGGATCTCTATGTAGACATTTTCTTCTTTCGTTGCAACCCTTTTACCTTAATTCACTTATCTTACTGTGCTGGCTAGAACCTTTGATAGCATGTTCAATAAATATGTCATAGTGAATATCTTGGCTTTAATCCTGATTTTTTTTTCTTAAAATTTATTTTTAAAGAGTAGCATTATTGAAATATAGTCATAAAATCCACCCATCTATGAATTCATAAACTTTATCCATTTGAAGTGTACAATTAAATGGCTTTTGGTATGTTTGAACAGTTATGCATCCCTCATGCCAGTCAATTTTAGAACATTTTCCTTAAACCCCCAAAGAAACACTGTACCTCTTAGCCATCACCCCGTAGTATTCCCATACCTCCCATCTCTAGACATGAATAAATACACTAATCTGTCTCTTTAGATTTGTCTGTCCTAGACATTTCATGTGAATGGAAACATACAATGTGTGGTCTTGTGTACCTGACATCTTTCACTAAGCATATTTTCAACGTTCATCTGTGTTGGAGCGTATATCAGTACTTCATTTCTTTTTTTAATTTTTATTTTATATTGGAGTAGAGTTGATGGCACCCCACTCTAGTACTGTTGCCCGGAAAATCCCATGGATGGAGGAGCCTGGTAGGCTGCAGTCCGTGGGGTCGCTAAGAGTCAGACACGACTGAGCGACTTCACTTTCACTTTCCACTTTCATGCATTGGAGAAGGAAATGGCAACCCACTCCAGTGTTCTTGCCTGGAGAATCCCATGGACGGGGAAGCCTGGTAGGCTGCAGTCCATGGGGTTGCACAGAGTCAGACACGACTGAAGCGACTTAGCAGCAGCAGCAGAGTTGATTAGCAATGTTGTGTTAGTTTCAGGTGTATAGCAAAGTATTCATTATACATATACATGTATTTAGCCTTTTTTCAAGTTCTTTTCCCATTAAGGTTATTACAAAATATTGAGCAGAGTTCCCTATGCTATACAATAGGTCCTTATTGGTTATCTATTTTAAATATAAATCAGTATGTATATGGCAATCCCAAATCAGTACTTTATTTGTTTATTGGTGAATAATATTCAACTTACAGATATACCATATTTTGTTTATCCATTAATGATGGAATTTCACATTTTTGCTATTGCTCATTTTTTGCTATTGCACATTTGCTATTGAACATATTACTATTGCAATTTGCTGTTGCACATTTTTGCTATTTTGCTCATGGTATATGGCTGCCATGAGCATGGTACCATGGCTGTACATGTTTTTCTGTGGATGTGTGTTTTCGTTTCTCTTGGGTATACAAGTGGAATTGTTGAGTCATATGGCAACCCACTCCATATTTTTGCTTAGAAAATTCCACGGACAGAGGAGCCTGGTGGCTACAGTCCAGAAGGTCACACAGTGTCGGACAAGACTGAGTACACACACACAACACACAGCGTGGTAACAAGTGGAATTGTTAGGTCACATGGTAACTCTATGTTTCATCATTTGAAGAATTGTCAGACTGTTTTCTGAAATAGTGACACCATTTTACACTCCTTCCAGCAGGGTATGAGGAGTCCAGTTTCACCACATTCTTGGAAACACTTGTTATTATCTTTTTGATCATAGTCATCTCAGTGGTTTTGAAGTGGTATTTCATTATGGGTTTGATTTTGTGTTTTCATGATGGCTGGGGATGTGGAGCATTCTTTCCTGTGGTTATTATTAGCTGTATGTATTCTTTGGAGAAATGTCTATTCAGATTCTTTGCCCATTTTTAAATGGGATGGTGTGTCTTTTCATTATTGGGTTGTAAGCTTCCCAAATATAAATGCCTTGTCAGATATACGATTTGAAAACCATTTCACTCATTTTATGGGTTCTCTTTTGCTTTCTTGATAATGTCCTTGACAGCATGAATGTTGTAATTCTGATGAACTCCAATTCACCTGCTTTTTTCATTGGTTGCTTGTGTTTTGGGTGTCATATCCAAGAAACCATTGCCTATTTGCAATATCAAGTGTCACAAAGATTTACCCCTATGGTTTCTTCTAAGAGGGTTGTTTTTTAATAGCTTGTTCTCTTACTTTGAGGTCTTAGATCCATTTTGAATTAATGTTTCTATGTGGTGTCATGAATCCTGCTTTTAAGGGGAATAACAGTGAAGTGTCACCATTGCATCCGTCCGCTTAGTTTTGTTTTGTTTTGTTTGTTGTCGTAGTTTTTTGTTTGTTTTGTTTCCTCTAGTAAGGAAAAGAAGGTTCCCTCATGGAATATGCTAAAAAGTGCTGTTGTTGTGTTTGAATATTAATTTTAATCAGTTGCTTTTTCTACATCTATTGGACTTTTTCTCCTTTACCCTTTTAAAAAGTGCTTTGACTTACTTACTTATATGACTGCACCCCCACCTTGGTTGCGGCATGCAGGATCTTTAGTTGTGGCATGAGAATTCTTAGTTGTTGCATGTGGGATCTAGTTCCCTGAACAGGGGTTGAACTTTGGTTCCCTGCATTGGAAGCGCAGAGTCTTGGCCACTGGACCACCAGAGAAGTCCCTCCTTTACTTTTTTGATGTGACTGTTGTTGTTTAATCGCCTAGTCATATCCAACTCTTTTGCGACCCCATGGACTGTAGCCTGCCAACCTCCTCTGTCCATGGGATTTCATTGTGTTAATAGACGTTAAACTAGAATTTTAGAGACAAACACAGCTTGTTTGTGGTACATTATTTGTTTCATACAATTTGAGATTTTGTTGACTAATATTTTTATTTAAGATGTTGGATCTCATGCTCTTGAATGATGCTGCTGCTGCTGCTAAGTCGCTTCAGTCGTGTCCGACTCTGTGCGACCCCATGGACGGCAGCCCACCAGGCTCCCCCGTCCCTGGGATTCTCCAGGCAAGAACACTGAAGTGGGCTGCCATTTCCTTCTCCAATGCATGAAAGTGAAAAGGGAAAGTGAAGTCGCTCAGTCGTGTCCGACTCTTCGTGACCCCATGGACTGCAGCCTACCAGGTTCCTCCGTCCGTGGGATTTTCTAGGCAAGAGTACTGGAGTGGGGTGCCATCGCCTTCTCCATCTTGAATGATAGTGGCATGCAATTTTTAAAATGCTATCTTTGTCTAGTTTTAAAACCAGTCTTGTCAAATGAGTTGGGATGCTTCCTCTTTATCTATTTTCTGGGAACGGTTTATGCAAGTTTCATATCTGTTTTCTGAAAGCTTGGTAGAATTCACGTGTACAGCCATCAGCACCTAATATTTTCCTTGTGGGAAGACTCTAAATTACCAATTTTGTCTCTTTAATGGTTCAAGGCTATTCAGGTTTTTATATTTCTTCATTCACTTATTGGTAAATTATAGTTTTCCAGAAAAATTTAAAAAATGTTCAGATTTATTTGCACAAAGTTCATAATATTCTCTGTTACATCTCAGGTTTTGGTTCCTTTTCTATTCCTAATATTGTTTCTTTTTTCTATTTTTAAATGATCTTTATTAAATGACTGATTTTGGGCTTTGTTGATTTTTCTCTTGTAACTTTCCTATCGAATTCATTAATATTTTTTTTGCTTTGGTTTTATTCTCATATTATTTTTCTAGCGTCTTAAGTTGGATGCTCATCTTTGTAATTTTCAGTCAGTCGAACTTGGGTCTCCCGCATAGCAGGCAGATTCTTTACCATCTGAAATGCCCCTTTCAGTCTTAAGTATTTTCCAATGTAAGCTTTTTAGGTTATAATATTTCCTCTAAATAACTCTGTAGTTAAATTTCTGTGATTTGGGATGATGATGATGATGACAACAATTCAGAATTGTCTTAGATTTACAATGTGCCACACACCAGTCTAAGCACTTTATATGTTACCGCTCTGAATTCTAACAACAAATAATAGATACGATCACTACTGTCATTTTATAGGTGAGGTAACTGAGGCACAGTGAAGTTAAGTAATTTGTTCCTAGTCATATAGCTCCTTTTCGTTACCTTGAAGTATTTTAATTATCTTGAATTCCAAATATTTTCTAATTTCTCTCGTGATTTATTTATATTTGCTCATAAAGTTTGGAGAAGGGATAAGCTACCCACTTCAGTATTTCTGGGCTTCCCTGGTGGCTCAGCTGGTAAAGAATCCTCCTTCAGTGCGGAAGACCTGGGTTCAATCCCTGGGTTGGGAAGATCCCCTGGAGAAGGGAAAAGCTACTCCAGTATTCTGGCCTGGAGAATTCCATGGACTGTATGGTCCATGGGATCGCAAAGAGTCGGACATGACTGGATTCTTTCCTGCTCATAAATTTAGAAGTTTTTAAAAGTTCCAGATTCTTTCTTTACATACTTTTTTGAATTTTTAACCCAAATGAATTGTGATGTGATGTTTATAAGGCTGATTCCTTGAAATTTGTTGAGATTTTCTTTGTGGTCTAGTATGTGGTTGATTTTCATAAATATTATTTGTGTACTTGAAAAAAATGTGATTCTCACCTTGCTAGGTACAGTATCCTTACATATCTTTTCAATCACGTGGTTTTTAATTTTTTAGTCTTCTGTATCCTCACTGGTTTTGTTTGTTTTTAGTTTTTTGGTTCACTTGTTCTGTCGATTTCTGAAAGATACATGTTGAAAATTTCCTCCATGATAGTGGATTTATTAGTTTCTCCTTATCAACTTACCAGGCTTTACGTTAAACATTTTGAAGTGATGCTATTGGATGCATGCTAGTTTAGTATGCATACTAGTGAACTGAATCTTTTATTAAAATGTAGGGAGTTTCTTTGTTTTTAGTAATGTTTTGAGCCTTCAGTTTGATGTTGTCTGAAATGAATATAATGAGGCAGTTTTCATTTGGCTAGTATTTGCTTGTCACATCTCTCTTTATCCTTTTTTTCCCCAACATTTTCATGTCTTTCATTCCATGTCTCTGTAACCAGCATATAGCTACAGTTTTTATATTTAGTTTGACAGCCTTTATCTTTTACTTGGGTAGTATAGTGTATCTACATTTATTGTGATTACTGATGAATAGCATAGGATGTTAGAATATTATTTCTACCATTATATTTTGTGTTTTTTATGTGTTCTTCTTTACTTTCTTTTCCTACCTTGATTTTGAATTGTTTGTGTTTTCCTGGCTGAAGGAGGAGGTTTCTAAGAAGAATCTTTATCTTGGGTAGCCCCTGTTGCCGTTGCAAGGGAAGCATGGATCACGGGGATTGACCAATGCTTCTAGGACTGCTGCTGTTTCTGGAACTCATCTACAGCTTTTTTCCTTGCCAGATCATTCATCCATTTAAGAAGGAGTTTTATACATATTGTGAATATATAAATATATATATATATATATAGGGACTTCCCTCGTGGCTCAGTTGGTAAAGAATCTGCCTGCAATGCAGGAGACCCGGTTCGATTCCTGGGTTGGGAAGATCCCCTGGAGAAGGAAATGGCAACCCACTCCAGTATTCTTGCCTGGAGAATCCCACGAACAGAGGAGCCTGGCGGGCTCTGGCATCCATGGGGTTGCAAGAGTTGGACATGACTTGGCGACTAAACCACCACCACCATATATATATTAGGTGTATTTTAGGCTGCAGTCCATGGGGTCACTGAGGGTCGGACACAACTGAGCGACTTCACTTTCACTTTTCACTCTCACGCATTGGAGAAGGAAATGGCAACCCACTCCAGTATTCTTGCCTGGAGAATCCCAGGGACAGGGGAGCCTGGTGGGCTGCCGTCTATGGGGTCGCATTTTGTAATGGGAGATGTTGTAGATTGGGGTCCCTGGAAAGAAGACTCGTTGCCAGAGATTTGAATACAGAATGTTTATTCAGATGTGTTCTGGGATCAACACCTAAAGAAGGAAGAAGGACCAAGGAGCTGCAGAGTGTTCCCTGAGTTGAGGCTTCCTCAGGGTGAGGAGGCTGGGCCTTTGTACCTTTAGGTTGAATTTTTAGTCACTGGATGCAGATGCTTCTGGAAGAGAGTGTGGTCTTGGCCAAGTTGGCTCTCTTTATATGGGGTGATTCCCAGAGGAAACTGAGAGTTGGGGGCTGTCAGCTCTTGGTACCCCAGCAGGTCAGGAGGAAATCCTTCATTCCTGAAGGGGCACTCGCCACAGAGGGGTTTTCAGCATGCCATTTTGCCAGAAATAGAAACTCTAGAATTTCTCCATCCCCTATGGCCTCTCCAAACAAAAGTATCACCCCCATGATCAACCTGTGCCTGAAGCCCCACTCTTTTTTTTTTTTAAAGAACAGAGTTGCCCAGTATAGCATAGACAAAACAATCTGCCCTGCAGGTCCCAAAAGGATCAGCTGAAAGAGAGTAGGGGATCACCCGACTCTTAAAGGAGACCATTGCTCCTGCCAGCCGAGGGTCTTTCACACATCACATCTGTCCTGACTCTGCAACTTTATACCAACTTTTCCCTGTCTGCTGTGCCCTCCCATTTATCTCTCTGCCAGTCACAATCCTGCTTCTCCTTCTGTTCTTGGCCCACAGTGTGCGTCCCTGCTCTGAATTCATAGCACCTGTGAAGCTGTACTCAGCACAGACTCCCCAGAGCTGCCCTGGTGCCTTCTATGTGATAGCACAGCAGGCAGGACCCTAGACTAGGCCTGCCTTATCCTGCCCGGTGTAGACAGGACTCTTCCATACTCTTTCTTCCAGCCTTCCTCTTTCCTGCACCTTGAGGGTACAGATCTGGGCTGCCTGCATATGGCTTGTGCAGGCCTGAGATTTGAGGATATGAAATTGGGTCAAGGAAAGGTACAGCCTGACTTTATGCTGTATCTCAAGTATGCATTCGAAGGCTCTCACCGCTGATCCCACACTCCCCCTCAGTTCAGTTCAGTTCAGTTGCTCAGTAGTGTCCGACTCTTTGTGACCCCATGAACTGCAGCACGCCAGGCCTCCCTGTCCATCACCAACTCCCGGAGTCCACCCAAACTCATGTCCATCGAGTCAGTGATGCCATCAAGCCATCTCATCCTCTGTGATCCCCTTCTCCTCCTGCCCCCAATCCCTCCCAGCATCAGAGTCTTTTCCAATGAGTCAACTCTTTGCATGAGGTGGCCGAAATATTGGAGTTTCAGCTTTAGCATCAGTCTTTCCAAAGAACACCCAGGACTGATCTCCTTTAGGATGGACTTGTTGGATCTCCTTGCAGTCCAAGGCACTCTCAAGAGTCTTCTCCAACACCACAGTTCAAAAGCATCAATTCTTCGGCTCTCAGCTTTCTTCACAGTCCAACTCTCACATCCATACATGACTACTGGAAAAACCATAGCCTTGACTAGACAGACCTTCGTTGGCAAAGTAATGTCTCTGCTTTTCAATATGCTATCTAGGTTGGTCATAACTTTCCTTCCAAGGAGCAAGCGTCTTTTAATTTCATGACTGAAGTCACAGTCTGCAGTGATTATGGAGCCCAAAAAAATAAAGTCTGACACTGTTTCCACTGTTTCCCCATCTATTTCCCATGAAGTGATGGGACTGGATGCCATGATCTTTGTTTTCTGAATGTTGAGCTTTAAGCCAACTTTTTCACTCTCCACTTTCACTTTCATCAAGAGGCTTTTTAGTTCCTCTTCACTCTCTGCCATAAGGGTGGTGTCATCTGCATATCTGAGGTTATTGATATTTCTCCTGGCAATCTTGATTCCAGCTTGTGCTTCTTCCAGTCCAGCGTTTCTCATGATGTACTCTGCATATAAGTTAAATAAGCAGGGTGACAATATACAGCCTTGCTGCTGCTATGTCACTTCAGTCATGTCTGACTCTGTGCAACCCCATAGACAGCAGCCCACCAGGCTCCCCCATCCCTGGGATTCTCCAGGCAAGAATACTGGAGTGGGTTGCCATTTCCTTCTCCAATGCATGAAAGTGAAAAGTGAAAGTGAAGTCGCTCAGTCATGTTCGACTCTTAGTGACCCCATGGACTGCAGCCTACCAGGCTCCTCCATCCATGGGATTTTCCAAGCAAGAGTACTGGAGTGGGGTGCCATACAGCCTTGACGTACTCCTGTTCCTATTTGGAACCAGTCTGTTGTTCCATGTCCAGTTCTAACTATTGCTTCCTGACCTGCATATAGGTTTCTCAAAGGACAAAGCCTTGTTCACTGGAGAAACAGGCACGACCCCCAAGAGGTGGGGATGACAGGACTGGAGGATCTACCTGGGGTGCTTCTGGAGGGGAAGAGTGCCTTGTGGGGATGGAGTGGAGCTGGCGGGTACCCTCAGGATGGGGAAGGGGCTGAGCTGTTCACCACCCTGGGTTTGTGCTTTGCTGGCAGAACAGCTACAGTCTTGCTGATCAGAGCAAGTTTTGATGGGGCTCCTGCTGTAGGGCTGGGACTGGGGGGAGGCAAGCAAGGTACCCAGGGGACAAAGTTAATGGAACTCCCTCTCCGGTGTCAACTCTGCCCTTGTACCAGCTAGAGGGTGGGGCCTCCTGGATCTTGTGCCCTGGCCCTGGGCTCTCTGTGCCCAGCCTGCACAAGCTGCTGGGTGTTAGGGAGCTTCTTGTCCTTTGCCCGGCGTCCCTCAGGGGCACAGTGCTGCCCTCTCACAGCTCGCTCTTGATCATCTCTCTCTACTTTTTTTCCCTTTTGATATTTGTGCTTTCCAGGCAAATTTCACCTCTTAGAGGTTTCTCCTCTTTGACTTATTCAGGCTCGTTCACTTCTCATCTAATAATCTCTCATCCTGTAATTCTCTCAATTAGGTCTTCACTCGATGTGTGGGAACCCCCTCCACATACATACGCTACAGGTGATGGATTCATCGGGCAATAATATAAATTATTAGCATTCATTACGGGCTCATGAGCCAGGCTCTAACCTAAGCAGATAATCCTAAAGAAGGATTATCTCATTCAATCCTCACATTAGTCCTGTTAAACAGATACAGTCATCCTCATTTAATACACAGAGAGGATGAGTAAGTGGTATAGGTTCGCACAGTTTGTAAGACCCTTGAAAGAGATATTTCATTCATTTCTGAATTCATAGGACCTGGCATAAAGCCTGACATTAATTGCTGAATGAATGATGCACACAAAGGGAATCCTCAACTTTTTCCCCAATAATCAATGAACATCCACTAAACATTCAGCTTTATGCTGGTGGAAAGGTTAGGTTACTAAAGAATCATCAGCTATGTTACATGTCCTTAAGGAACTTACAGAACACTGAAAGAGACAAGCATGAAAAATAGGTAAGACTATGTATAAACAAATTAGTCGTGTGGCATAGACTATAAATCTTGTAGATTTCAGAGGAGACAGCAATCAGGGTGGTGAGTGGCCAGGTGGGACCCGAGGTGGGCTTGGAGAGCTTTGTGGGTTTCAGAGACTGGATTTAGGGTGACTCTGGGGGACAGGCTGTGGTGTTGAGTCTGGAGGAGCAGGTGATGGAAGTCACTGAAGGCGTCTACATTTCTCTTTGTTTTCTGGTTCTGTGAGATCAATAGCCTCTCTGATCCCAGTTTAGTCTTACGCAGTATGAGTGGGAGGCCCAGGTACTCTTGTCTCTTCCCACCCTGATGACACTGGCCACTGGCCAGGCTTTGCCAGTCCCCCTGGGAGGGGCCCACAGGTCCTGCCAAGGCTCTGGACTGTAGGGGGATGGACATGAGGCAGGTAAGTCGGAGGTGTGTGTGGGATGCTGTGCATAGAGGGGGCTGGGGTTATTGGGAGGGGAAAAGAAGAACAAAATCCACAGATGCTTAGGTTCCTTAGAGTCAGCCCTCTGTACCCTGGGGTTTCACATTCACTGCTTTAATCAACCATGGATGTGGAACCCACCAATGTAAACCGTACCACAGTCTGGGGGCTCACACAACAAAATGTTATTATCACACGGTTATGGTGGCTGAAGTCTGAGATCAAGGCATTGGTAGGGTCTGAGGGCCGTGAAGGAGAATCTGCTCCCCACCACCCCCTAGCTTCTGGTGGTTTGGGGGTAGTTTTCGACACTCTGGCTTGTAGACCTCTGCCTTCATCTTAACAGGGTTTTCTCCCTGCGTACATGTCTGTGTCCCTTTCTTTATAAAAACACCAGACTTACTGGATTAGGGGTCCATCATACTCCAGTGTGACCTCATCTTTTAAAATGTTTTAATTGTTTACTTATTTGGCTGTGCCAGGGCTTAGCTGTGGCACACAGGATCTTCAGTCTTCCTTGCAGCAGGATCTTTAGTGGTGGCATGTGAACTCTTAGTTATGACATGTGGGATCTAGCAGCCTCACCAGGAATGGAACCCAGGCCCCCTGCACTGGGAGCGGAGTCTTACCCACTGGACCCCAAGGGACATCCCCAGTTCTTACCCACTGGACCCCGAGGGACATCCCCAGTTCTTACCACTGGACCACCAAGGAAGTCCCCACATGACCTCATCATAATTTATCTAATTACATCTGCAACGACCCTATTTCCAAATAAGGTCACCCTGGGATTGGACTTCAGTATCTGATTTTCTTGCTATGGGGAGAGGGGACCCAATTCAACCCATAAGAGTCAAAGGACCTCATAGGAGACAAGGCCGGGGAAGGCATGACTTGATCGGCGTTTAGCTGGACTGGGTTCCAGAGGTTTGGGGAACAGTGTGGGGGGGCGCTAACATAGGAGGCACCTGCTCACATAGACTCTGGGCCTGTCCTAGGATGGAGAAAGTAGAACTAGTGGGAGCTCTTGACACAGAGTGGTTGGAATAAATGCTAGGATGAGTGTTTGAAGGGACCTTCCCTCCATATCCACATCACTCCTCTGCTGTCCGAGGAGGGAAGGGGTCTCCACTCTGCTAGCCGTGGTGCTCTGTCTGCAGTCTGGGCGCTGGAGGAAGCTGGAAGGCTGGTGTGCGTGCCTCCTGTGGACCCCATGCTCCTCCTAAAGGTGGCCCCCACCGTGGAATAAACGTTGAGCAGATATTTAGCCAAGAGTAGTTGGAAGAGGTGTGAGACTTGGATGGCCTTGGGTGCCCGCTCTTGTGAGTCTGGAGCTGAGAGTGGAGGTCTGGAAGGCCAGGCCAGGGAGCAGACTGTTTGGAGGTTGACTGGGGGAGCCCGGCGTCTCTGTGGTGCAAGGCTTGATGGGGGTGTGAGGTTGCCCCCGAGTTGTACCTGGAGCTCCTCTGGTTCCTCTCTCTGGACCCTCCCCTGGCTAGTGCCCCCATGCGCACCCTCTCCTGTCCCCGCCTGAGCACTGGCAGAACCTGGACTCCCCTGGGCCACTCCTTAGCCAGAGGCCTCCGCAGAACCATGAACGTTCCCAGCATCTGGGAGGCTCTTGGGCACCAGGGGCCTTTCAAGGAGGCCAGCCCTCTGCCATCTGTCCGCAGACCCCCGCTCACTCCAGTGCCCGCGACTTGCTCCACTAGCTTTCTCTCTTCCCACCTGCAGGTGGAGAGTGTGGGGGTTGCCGATGGAGCAACCCCTGCCCTCGTTCCCAGCAGGCTGCCACCTGCACCATCTTCTCTGTTGCCCCCAATGAAAGGCCCCCATGGGCAACTGGGGGATGAACCCACCTCTCTTTTCCCCTGAGGTTCTTCTCATTCCGGGTGAAAGTTACCATCAGGGAATAATGTGAGTCACTAGTGAGTCAGGATGGAGACCAGGCAAGGAAGTACGTGGAACCTGGTAATTATGCCCATTCATCCTCCTGCAAAGGCTTCCCAGCTGGCAGGCACTTCCGCTGTGAGCTGGGTGGGAAGGGTCCACACCTTCTCTGAGGGGGTCTTCCTGACTACCAATCCCAGCTCTTCTTGTAGACCTGGGGATGGCGGAGGACTGTGAGAGGTGGGAGAGGGCAATCTGTGTGCCCCAGGAGGACCAAACCCCCAGAATCCTGGGGGCCCACCAGAGGTGTTTGCTCAGAAGAGATCCCTGGTCACCTCCCTTGCAGATGACTTTGAGGGGCCACAGAAAGGTGGACTGTATCACCTGCTGCCTGCCCTAGACTCCTTGCCAGCCCCAGAACAAGCCATGGGACTCATGCTTCAGGCCACTGCAGGTGCCAGGCCTTTTCTGGGCCATTCTTCTCTGGGATCCACCTGTTCCCTCATCGCTTCCTACCCTGCTGAGATGTCACCTTCTCCAGGAGGAGACCACAGTCTGTGGAGCAGCCCCTCACCCCCAACTCCTTTTCCCTCTTGCTATCCCACAGCACTTTTCACCATCTGACACATTACATGTTATGTTGCCTGTTAGATTATCTGTCTCACTGTAGTCAAAATGAAGTGTTGCTGGGGCAAGACCTTGCTAATTTCTTCTCTGTTGAACCCCAGCCAGGCATGACTGTTCAACAAATATAGAACAATAAAATAAATATTTGATATATATACATTTATAATGGAATAAAAATAGCATGAATGGATAAAGGAAAGATATCCTGTCAGCTGTGAGGTACAACATAAGTACTTTGCTGATTCATAACAGAAGAGTGGTTATACATTTTATTTGAGAAGCTTGGTGTGAACGAAATGGCTCATT
Organism: Bos mutus; assembly: GCF_027580195.1. Lineage (NCBI taxonomy): Eukaryota > Metazoa > Chordata > Mammalia > Artiodactyla > Bovidae > Bos > Bos mutus. Next base: position 46,555,947 of record NC_091640.1, on the reverse strand, counting down.
TCCTCACTTTTCCTTTAATTAAAAAAAAATAGACTAAACTGTATCCATCAGCTGGTGGGAAATCTAGTCTGTTTAGTCTACTGAGGTGCCTTCCTTTCGCCTTTGAATGGTCGTGTGGGGATCCTGGAGGCTTGTGTGGAACGAAACAGTTGCAGGGCTCCCCAGGCCAACCCCCACCTCAGGCAGTCCAGTCACTGCTCCCTGGAAGCTTCTGGAAGTCTGGATCCAGCCTCCCAAGGTGCTCCAATAAGCAGTCTTTCTGAGGCCCTCTGTCCGTGTAGAGGGGGATGTGAAGACCCCGCACTGGAGACATCGTGGGCTTCTGGCACTTGAGGAATCTTCCACTCAGCCATGGTCTCACCCACCCATCCCCAGAGCCAAAGGCCCGCCCGCCGCCCTCCGGGTCGGCGTCGCACAGTTTCTTCAGGGAACTGTGAAGCTTTCAGTCCTCACCACCCACATGGCCCTAGAGTAAGAGGTTGAAAAAGCCAGGTTACCTTTTTGGAATGGAGGAGCGAGAACGCACATGAATAATTCAATAGATTAGCCTCCCACGAAAGTTAAGAACTGACGTTTTGTGAATGATTTTCTTCTTTTTTTCCCCAAATAGAGCTGACTCAAGGTTATCTTGTCATAACAGCAGCTCAGTCATTTGCATTCCTAATATACGCTTTGTCTGGAGGGAGGGAAAGGGCAGCTGCAGGCCAGGCTCAGGAGCTGCACGCCCTGGCCTTCCCCTGTGGCTGCCTTTTGTGATGGTGAGTGTGCAGCAGACAGGCAGAGGCTGAGGGTTGTTGCTGACCCAGCCCCCAAGATGGAAGATCCCAAGTCGTGCTGAGTCCTGGCACAGCATCCAGCATTTTGGAGGTTGAACTGGGAGTCAAGGCTCTGGCTCCCAGGCCTGGCTTTGCCCCCAGCTGGCTGAGAGGTAACTTCCGGTGCTCTGCCTCAGTTTCCTCAGCTGAGATGGGCGGCGCACACTCTGTCTCCCTCTTTGGACTAGGGTCAGCTTCAAACAGAGGATGTAAGTCAGGGCCACCACTGGGGATTCCCCAGGCTGTGGGTAGCTCACAGCAGGGAGTATTTGGTCTACACAGCATTTAAAAATTGGCAAATTAAAAATAAAAGTCTGGCTATCCAGCATCTCTTGGAAGGATGAACAAAATGGCAACATAAGGCTCATCTTCCCACATGGCAGCAGTGGGCTGGGGCTCAGGGCACCTACCTGGGCAGGGGTAGCGTGAGATAACCCCTGGTCCCTGCTGCCTTTGCTTCATTCACTCAGTTCATTCACCGTCTTCTTCCTTGGAGAACTTTGCTCTGTGGTGGAAGTAAAGCACTTTGTGGGAACGTAAAGTATCGGTTGTTTTGTCCAGGGTGTGTCCAGGTGAAATGGCCCAAGGCCCAAGGAGAGTGAAGACAATGATTGGTTAAGGGAGAGGAAGGGTGTTATGGGACTATTCATCACTTTAGAGGTCAATGTCAGGGAATGAGAGTGGCCCTTCTGGCCAGCACAGGGTCTCTCGTTGGGTAAAGGCGTCACGTTCTTAGTGGGCCCACTAGCTTGAGATCAAGTTGACTCAAGAAAAAGAGGTGGATTTGGTTCTGTTCTTGGTCAAGATCGCAGTTAAGAAGGGCTTAAAAGCTGAGCTAAAGCTCAACTGCTGCAGCCGCTTCTGGCTGCTGATCCCTAGGCACCGATCCTCACCGGACCCTGGGCTGTCCAGATGGGGTTGGGGGAGGACAAAGGGCCACAGGCTGGTGACTCCCACAGCAGGTCACCGGGCGCTGAGGGGCTTGGGTGGCAGCAGTTACTCAGGAGAAAGGCATGAAACTCTGGAGCGGCTCCTTCTCTCAAATCTCAGCTTGAAAAAACCTCCCCAGCTTGGTTTTCCCAGTTTTTCCTTTCTGTGTTTGCGCCAGCTCTCCTCAATCCCTTCTGTTTGTGCAGCACAAAAAGAGTTACCAGAATGCTTTTGCACCTGCTTTTTCTCACTTGAGAAAGTCCAAGTGTTATTTACTGAGGACCTACTGGGTGCCTCCAAAGGTCTACAAAGTCATCTGTGATCTCTGTATTGCTCAGAGTCTACATTATTTCTGTGATTATTAGATAATACATGTTTGTCTTAGAGCTTATGGAAAGGACAGCAAAGTATAAATAAGCAGGGGAAAAAATTCCCTCATCATACCACATTCAGTGACATATTAGTTTTAGGGAATGTTTTCTCCTCGCCTTTGCTCTAAGCACTGCTTTTGTAAAAGAAATGAGATCATAGCGAACGTGTATTCTATTTATTAATTTTTTGCTTACGTTAATGATTTCCCTGCACCATTTAAAATGACTTCATAGACATAATATTTTGGGGCCCACGTGGCCACATGTCATTTAGCACCATAGTTCCTTAGCCTCTCCCCAATGCTGGGTATTTAGGATGTTTCCTGATTAATAAAAGACCCCAGACAACTGTCTGTCTGGTTCAAAGCCCTTTGATCTGTCAACAAAAATTCAATTAACCATCAAGTTAAGAAGGAAAAAAGGGAATTTTGTTCCAGCCAAACGGAAGATTATAACCTGGGAAGCAGAATCACAGAAAGCTCTGAGAACTGTTCCACCTTTTAGGAATCGAAGTCACAGACATATGCATTAAAAAAAAAATTTATGTATTTTAATTGGAGGTTAATTACTTTACAATGTGGTGGTTTTTGCCGTACATTGACATGAATCAGCCATGGGTGTACATGTGTCCCCCCATCCCGAAGCCCCCTCCCACCTCCCTCCCCATCCCATCCCTCTGGGCTGGCCCAGTGCACCGGCTTTGAGTGCCCTGTTTCATGCATCAGACTTGGACTGGTCATCTATTTCACATAAGACATACAGATTTTTGAGATAAAGGATTTTGCATCAGAACGACATACTGATGTTTTCCATAAAGTTCACCAAGGGTGCATAGTCCAGGTGAACACGCACCAAGGGAATAACAAGTCAGCATGACCCGCTACAGAGCTGGGAAAGAGCACTCTTGTTTTGAGAAGTTACATTGCTAGCATCAGAATAAAGAAAAAGACAACAACAATCTTTCCGGTTGAGCAGGCACTCCCATCTTACAGGAGCTCTGTCTGCACATTAATGCAGACGAAGCCTGCTCATCAGGGAGGGAGAAGGCCCAAACCACAGAGAGATAATTTTATATTTAACTTTTCTTGTCCTGCCTTAAAATATAAATTTTATTTCATCAGATCAAAGTTGGATCATTTCCTAAGGATCAGTTTCTAGAAGGGGTATCATGGGGACTGAATGTATAAACACTCTTAAACCTTTTGATACATCTTCCCAAGTTCTTTTCCAGAAATGTGGATGACACCAATGACCAGCCCTAGGTATTAACATTACATTTATCTTGTCAACTTGATAGGTTAATAAAAAAGGATTGCTTTAATTTCATTTGCATGTACTTTGGTTATTAGGGGCTTCGCTGGTGGCTGAGACGGTAAAGAATCTGCCTGCAATCCGGGAGACTTGGGTTTGATCCCTGGGTCAGGAAAATCCCCTGAGGAAGGGAATGGCAACCCACTCCAGTATCCTTGCCTGGGAAATCTCATGGACAGGGAAGCCTCGTGGGCTACAGTCTATAGGGTCTCACAGAGTTGGACACGACTGAGTGACTTACACTTTCACTTTCACACTTGGTTACTAGTGAGGTTAAACCCACACCACAGTTTACCTAGATTTTGCGTGTATAAGATTCAAAAAGCAGAAAAGGCTATGGATCTGGAGAGTAAGACTTCTTCTCAGCTGGTGCTCCAACAGCTGTCTTGTCTTCTCTGGCAGAGAACACAGAGTGACATGTGTTTAAATTGTGTTATTAGATTTAAGCTGTAGGTTATTAGACTTAAGTTTATGTTATTAGATTTAAGCTCTTATATGTGTGTTCACATTTACATATCTGCTTTTGTGGGCTGTTTATATCCTTAGGTTGAGGATTATTTCTCCTTTTGACAGGTGAGGAAACTGAGGCTTCAGAAGGTAAAAATGCCAAGAGTCACATGATTGCAAAAGGGAGTGGGCTCTGGGGGCGTCTCTACTCAGGAATCTTTGGAGGCAGCAACGGGGCAGCTGCAGGCACAGGTGACGGAGAGGCTCTGGGAGTGCCTTCTTATCCAGCAATGTCTCCCTTATCAAACTTTTGCTGCTGCCTGAAATCCCACCAAAGGCAGGCCCGCAGCCTGGCCAGTCCGGTTTCTGACACCTGGGAAAGGCAGTTTCTGTGGCGAGCACTGCACAGGACATGGGCCAAGCCCTGGCCCTGCATCCTCGGCTCTGCTTTTCCAGTGCCCTCAGCCCCAGCCCCACGCCCTGGCCTGTGGCCCTTCAAATCCAGCCTCTCCATGCCTAGTGCCCACTACTAATGGTCCTCCAATTATATATCCTACAACTCATCTCTTGGCGTGAAAGTTAGAAACACCTGCTACCACCCCAGGAAGGTTGGACCCAGTGAGCCATCTGGAGTGTGCCCTCTGCCCCTGCTCCCCGAATACCTTGCTTCTTCCTCTTTCCTGGGACGTGAAAACCTCCTGCTCTAATTTTCACCAAGGATCCTGGAGTTTTAGAACCTAAAGCTGCCTGAGTCAGCCCCCTTTTCCCCACTCCACTTGCTTCAGGGCTCTTGGGGAAGACTACTTTACACCTGGTTTACAGGCAAGTCTATAAAGGCTGTTCCGTTCAGTTCAGTTTAGTTCAGTCACTCAGTCGTATCCGACTCTTTGCCACCCCATGGACTGCAGCACACCAGGCCTCCCTGTCCATCACCAACTCCCAGAGTTTACTCCAGCTTTTGCCTATTGAGTTGAGATGCCATCCAACCATCTCATCCTCTGTCGTCCCCTTCTCCTCCCACCTTCAATCTTTCCCAGCATCAGGGTCTTTTCAAATGAGTCAGCTCTTCACATCAGGTGGCCAAAGGATTGGAGTTTCAGCTTCAGCATCAGTGCTTCCAGTGAACACCCAGGTCTATAAAGGACTATCTGCCTGTAGGGATGACATACAAAGAGCAGGTGCAGAGGACCAGCGACTCAGGGCAGAATGTGTGGTGCTGAAGGGGTCGTGAGAGAGAGTTAGAGTTGAGCTGACAGAGCTGGGGCTCAAGGAGAAGAAGGCTTTTCAGCTGGACTTTGAACTTTGGGTGGGAGTCAGGTAAATGGGAGATGGGATGAGGTTGAGTGGGAATGCCCAGGGCAAAGGCTTGAGAGTCCAAATGCCTTGGTGGGTCACGAGGCTGAGGTTTCCCTGGGCTGCAAGTCAAGCTGCAGGGCAGCTGCTGGAAGGGCCCCTGAGTTGAGGGTTTGGAACTTGTCCTTTGGCAGTGGGGATTCTTGGAAGGTTCTGAAACAGAGGAGGTGGCTGCTGGCATGGTCATTAGGAAGCAGCTCTGAGAGAGTGTCAGGGTACATGGAGACCAGAGATGAACTTGGAGGCAGCTGGCTTCCATGCTCTACTGACCTGAGGAATGTAGAAAAGACAGTGACTCCGGTCTCCGCCTGCAGAGCCCGAGGAGGCCACGGCTGGAAGCATGTATATTTTTAATCCAGTCCATATATTTTAATAACCCTTCATAATTTTGGGGGGATATTATTAACGCTCAAAATACTTCAAGCTAAGCTTCAGCAGTACGTGAATTGAGAACTTCCAGATGTACAAACTGGATTTAGAAAAGGCAGAGCAACCAGAGATCAAATTGGCAACATCTGCTGAATCATAGGAAAATCAAGGGAATTCCAGAAAAACATCTACTTCTGCTTCATTGACTACACTAAAGCTTTTGACTGTGCAGATCACAGCAAACTGTAGAAATCTTCCTGACCCAGGAATCAAACTGGGGTCTACCTGCATTGCAGGAAGATTCTTTCCTAACTGAGCTATCAGTGAATGGCCCTTCTGTGTCACAGTTCCTGCTAAAATATAGTAAGTGATGTTTTCTTAGTAGTTTGTCACTTCTGCAACCCTGGGAGGGACTGTCTTGTGAAGGGACACCCTGTCTCAGCAGCCAGTCTGGGCAAGAGAGTGGCGGTGTTGCTGGCTGACCCACTTGGTGGAGGACATGAGTCTTGCTGGCTGGACTCTTTCTAAGGAGCCTGTGAGTTTTCTAGCTGGCTGCTGGGCTGGGAATTGCTTGAATGTGCTTGTGAATCGGCTAATTTGCAAAATTTCGGGTGGAAATACTAGTTTTCTTGGCCAATAGGTATTCTGGTACAGACTTTTAGGTTGGTTTTTAGAGTCAGAAGTTGCTATATTTAAATCTTAGGTTGGCCACTTGATAGCCTTGTAACCTTGGGCAAGTTCCCAAACCTCTCTGAGCTAAACATTTCATCAACTGTAAATGCAGAGAATGGGACTTGCCACATGAAGCTGTTGTAGGAGTGGAGAGCATGTATGTGAAGGGCTCACAAAATGTTTCCCCTCCTAATAAACCAAATCCAAATTCTTTCTAAGAAATACCTAATAATATTTCCTCAAAATATTTCTTTGAAAGGAAACATAACCCCTTCAAATCAATAAACAAGTAAATGAATAGTTTATTTTATAGATGCTTACAATGCATTTATAAATGATTATGTGATGTTGTTTAGTCACTACTGCTGCTGCTAAGTCACTTCAGTCGTGTCCGACTCTGTGTGACCCCATAGACGGCAGCCAACCAGGCTTCCCCGTCCCTGGGATTCTCCAGGCAAGAACACTGGAGTGGGTTGCCATTTCCTTCTCCAGTGTGTGAAAGTGAAGTCGCTTAGTCGTGTCCAACTCTAGCGACCCCATGGACTGCAGCCCACCAGGCTCCTCCGTCCATGGGATTTTCTAGGCAAAAGTACTGGAGTGGGGTGCCATTGCCTTCTCCGTTAGTCACTAAGTCATATCCAACTCTTTGCGACCCCATGGACCATAGCCCACCAGGCTCATGGAATTTCCCAGACAAGAATACTAGAGTGAGTTGCCATTTCCCTCTCCAGAGGATTTTCCTGACCCAAGGATCGAACCTGAGTCTTCTGCTTGGAAGGTGGATTCTTTACCACTGAGCCACCATGGAAGCCCGAATATGTGATGGGTTTATAGAAGTATGCAATATTTGTATTGTGGATAGATAAGTATATAAAGGAACTTCTCCTATGGTCCAGTGGCCAATACTCTGAGCTCCCAAGGCAGGGGGCCTGGGTTCGATCCCTGGTCAGAAACTAGATCCCACATGTCGCATCTAAGACCTGATACAGCCAAATAAATAAATAAATATTTGGGCTTCCCTGGTGGCTCAGACAGTAAAGCATCTGCCTGCAATGTGCGAGACCATTTTATACCGTTTTATACAGTCCATGGGGTCGCAAAGAGTCGGACACGACTGAGCAACTTCACTGGTTGAAGAATATAAAGATCTCGAGCCAGAACAAGTGCAATGCTGCTGCTGTTCCCTGAACACGCTAGAAACTGAAGGGCACTTTGCTGCAGCTTCAGGCTCTGTCCTGCGAGTTGTGCCTGTTCTGCCCCCAGTTCCGCTCTGCTGTGGAGGCGGAGAGAATCCGAATCACTTGGCAAAGCATCCACTGAGCATCTCATGTGTGCGGCCCTTCTGCTCACAGGGCCCCGAGGGCCTCTTCCGCCCAGCGTCTGGCTGGAAACCAGGCTGACTCACAGGCAGGAGGCAACCTGTCTTGCCATCGAGGACACAGCTCAGTCCGGTGATTGAGGACACAGCTCAGCCTGGTGATACTTCCGGTCAAGCACTTTGGAGATGTCGAGACCGCTCTCCTGACTCGAAAGATAGGAACAGAGGCCAAGAGAGACGTGGAGACTTCACTGGGGTCACTCAGCTCATTAGTGGCTGGTCCGGGTGGACCAGAGCCCAGCTCTGACCACCATCCCTGCCCCATTCCCCTTAGCAGAGGCTGTTTATTAAAGGGCTTTATTTTTAGGGGTTTAAGAGTTTTATTTTTGTTTGTTTGTTTTATTCTCCACTTTCACAGTGAAGTTTATCCCACGTGCCAGAGTCTTTGATGGGACTTGAATATTCACATTTGAGGGCAAAGCCAGCCTCTAGGAGGTGCACTGGAGCTCAGTGTGGTGGGCAGGGGTTCCCTACAGGGGACATTTGGCAATGTCTGGAGACAGTTTTGGTCATCACGGCAGGAGGGTGGGGCAGGAGGTACTGCGGGCCTCGGAGGGTAGAAACCAGGGATGCCGCTCACCAGGGGTGCACAGGACACCCCCCAACAAGCACTGTGCCGCCCCAAATGACAGCAGCGCCAGACCGAGCCGCCCTGGTGATGGGGCGGCAGCACCCTTTGGTCTGTAGCCTTCTCTTTGGACCTGGGCAGGTTCTCTCCGAGAAACCCAGCCATGGCCAAAGTTTTGGGGCAGCGTGGCTGGGACCAGACGTACACAGTAAGCCTCTTTTCAGCTCTACGCAGCTGTTTTCAGCCTAGTATCTCCCTACATGAGGCCAGCAGCGCAGAGCTCCTCTGGGTCAAGCCTCCTGCCATCTGTCTGTCTTGGGGGCAGATAGAGGGCCCAGCCTGCTTGAGCTTAAGGCAGGGGCCCTGGGGGCGTGGAGGTGGGTAGTAGCTAATGTTCCTTATGAACCTAAAGCAATTTTCCTGCCTGCCACTCCATTTTGCACCCTTACCTTCTGCGGCCCCGGCACCGCACCTTCCAAAGCTTTCTAGATCTGTGTCTGGAGAATAGATTTGCTTCTTACAAGCAGTCAGGGCTCTTCTCTCTGGCCTAAGGCAAGTGACCCATCTGCTTTTGCTCTTCCAGAATGTTGTCTCTGGCCCCCTTCTATGCCTCCTCTCCGCAGGCCCTTATTATGCCTTTGCTGCATTTCAGTCAGGCTCGGGGAGGGAGCGAAGAGAACCAGGTGTGTTGAGTTCATCTCTTAAACAGGAGGCCTGTCCTTATGTGTTGGAAAACTAGATTTCCTTAAAAACTCTGCTGTGTGTCTGCCCTCTGAGGAAGGTGAAGAGCTGAGGAGCTGGAGCGAGTTGCTAGAGGCGGCATTGAAGGATGCACCAGACGGGGTAGAGGAGCTTGGTGACCTAGATCTCACTAAGCCTCAGTGTCTCTGCATGCATGATGACGCGTAACCCTGGCCTGCCCGTCCAGGTGAACGGAGGGCACGGATGTGGACCAGCAGAGAACCCTGTAAAGGACTCTGGTTTATTATGGTCATCCTTCTGGATGGACAGCACTCTCGTCTCCATTAGGCGTGGTCAAGGCAATGTGTCACGTGGCACATGCTGGACTGCGGCTCCCTGGTGACGGGCTTACCCAGCACGTGAGCATTAGTACCGACTACCTCGTTCTCTTGCCAGAGGCCTCCAGTTTGGTTGGCAGAGTGGTGACCAGTTGGCCAATTGGACGGGGCTCTTTAATGTCACGGACGACCCGACAGTGCAGAGCGGCAGTGACTCCAGTTCCAGGTACAGACCCCCGGTGAACAACCAGGGAGCGGGGGGAAGCTCTTCTCGGGGCGACCCTGCAGCCTCTGCCCCTCCGGGCTGCCCTCAGGGAAGAAGCAGTTTCAGTGCAATGGCCCAGAGCTCACCCTGGCATCTGACCTGGGCTGCTTAGATAGGAGGGTGAGGGCCAGGACCCAGCCAGAGCAAAGCAGGGACTCGCCGCCCCCTCTCTTGGAATGAGGGTTGGGGGCGATGGACTGGGAGTCTGGGTCTCCAGCCTCCATTTGAGGTTGGGGCAATATTCCACCCCTCCTGGAAGGATTTTGGGGTGTGTAGGTATGTGTCAGTGTGACATCAGGGTGGGCAAAGACCATTGGTTTCCTGCTCCTCTGAAATCCACAGAACAGGCTGTCCCTACTCTGCCCAGCCTTGGCTGGGCTGACCTTGGCTGTACTAAGTTGCTCAGTCATGTCCAACCCTGTGGACTGTAGCCCACCAGGCTCCTCTGTCCATGGGATTCTCCAGGCAAGAATACTGGAGTGGGTTGCCTTTTCCTCCTCCAGAGGATCTTCTCAAATCAGGGGTCGAACCCACATCTCTTGTGTCTCCTGCGTTGGCAGACAGTCTCTTTACCACTAGTGCCACCTGGGAAGCCCTTGACCTTGGTTGGGGAAGAACCATTTTCACCAAGATATGATACTGAGAACTGACATTTATGCCATCACATGGTTATTTCTTCTTGATCTGCTGTAGTGTTTGGAGCTAAAATCAGTAATGAGGGGCATTCTGTATATCCAGGAGAAGGAACTATTTGTAGAACAAATGAAAATGGAGTGTTCTCAGGTGGAACGCACTCATTGTGGGTAGGGTGGGGGTGGGGTGTGGCAGGGGTGGTCATTTCAGGGAATTTTTTCAGACAAGGTGGAATGCTGTCTCTGCTTGAAGGAGGGTGTGGCTGCAACCTGCCCACTAAGGTTTTCTCCGGGCTAAGTTATTTGGTTTCTTAATTTTTGCATTTCCAAGTGCAGGCTAACTATTAGATTAATTTCCCTGGGAAAGAGGCCTGGGTTTTTGTTGCTGTCCATTTTGACACTAAAACATCAAATTGACCCTGCAGAAGAGAAGTAGTATGTTTTTCAGGGGCTTCAATATGCGTGATTTTATCCAATGCTTTGAAAAAGAGACGATGTGGCTCCAATGTCAGACGCCGATGGGGGAGGTGAATAGACAGGCCTGGGGTGTGGGGCAGCCACGGGCCATGGCCTAGGATCAGGGTCTTATTCTGACTCTTTAGGAGCCTAGTTCTTTCCATATATCTGTGGTGGGAGCCCTGGCCTGGCACTTGGCGCCTGGGAGTGTCACCCAGTGAGAGGACAAGTCCTGACTTGTCTGTTCCATTTGAGCTTCCAACATTGGCTTCTGCTGTGTGACCCGCCCACCCAGATGCCCCGGGGTGTCTAGGTAAGTCTGCAGGAGTCTGTCTCCCTGGGAAGGACTCCCTGAAGGGTTCACAGAGAGGGTTTGGCTAGAAAATCCTCATCAGCTGAGTAAGATGGGACAGCCCTTGGGAGGCTGTTCTGGGCAGATGTCCTGGGCTGGGGCTGAGACCACTGCACAGATTCTGCTTCTGGCTTTTCCTACTGCCAGCAGCTTTTGTCTCTTTGTCCTTTCCCTGCAATTTTGTCTCTGATTTCTGTGCCTTTCTCACCCTACCTAGTCTCTCCTCTTCCTTTCCTCCTGCCGCCCTCTCTGGGTCCACTTTTCTTTCTCAGTCCCTGTGTCCGGCCTCTCTCCTCCTCTCTCTCATCTCCTTTGCCCTTGATCCTCTCTCCCGCTCTCAGCAGCCTCCCCTCCCTGTCTCCCTGGGCCCCTCGGGTTCAGACACACCGCCGCCTCCATTGGGTGCCCCTTATTTAACATCGTCACCAGCTGAGCTGGTTTCCTTCCGGAGAGCTGCCGTTTGACCAAGAGCCCCCTGAGCCCCTGAATAAATGTGATGACCTCACATTCCAAGTTCTTCTTGGGCACTGCCAACTTAGATCCCTATTTCTGATTGACCTCGAAACTCCCCACATAGGTGAGAAAACACAGTATGCCTTTCCCATGTGCAGAAAATAATGGTTCATGTAATTAGAACCGACCCGTGTGTTGGAGATTCTTTTCTTTGCTGTGGGAGCAGCTTCTGCCTTCTTTAAAATGGACAGGACAGCTCCTTGCAGCAGACGTGCAGGACCTGGGGGAGGACCTGATGACACTGGGAAAGGACTCTGCTGAGTGAAAGTGCATCATCCCAGCAGACAAATGTCTGTGCCTGAAATACGGGATGAACTTCGTGGTATTATTTGCCTACTGAATAATTCAGCGCATGCCATATTTTGCTATCTGTAGCTGTGTGGAGTGTTGAAATGTGGTACACCGGAAGTCATTTATTATTAACACCCGTTGGAAGGGAGGTCAGGAGGTACCATTTATAACAGAGGATAAAGATGGGCAAAAAAAAAGCAATGACTCATAAGTTATGTACTCACCCAGGAGCCACAAGAAGAAGGAGCAGGTCCAAATGATCGGTCTGGAACACTCCAAACAGGACCACAAAGAAAATCCAGGCCAGATGGTGCTCATAAAGGCCGTGGCCAGGTCTTCACTTTGGACAGGAGCTGGGGGAAGTCCAGCTGGCAAGTGTGTGTTACAAAATATACATTGACATACAGCTTTGTTAAATTCAGGTCTAGATCTAAAAGTGTCCAATAGGCATCTAAGGAGAACTGTTGTAGAGAGCAGATAGGAATAATTGGTAATCAGCAAGTGCTTCTATTAAAGTGGCTGTCTTGAAGGAGCAGGAAGGTCTTTGAAGAGAGTTCTCATCATCTTCAGATTGGGTGTTTGTGTTTCTATCTCCCCACCTAGGCAGTGATTGTGCTTCTCCCTCTTTGAATTTTCAGCACCCAGTATGGCACCAGCTCAATAAATGTTAATCGAATAAAGGATGAATTAAGCAAGGACAAAGTAAAGACTGTTGGTAAGAATTGCAGACTTCAACGTTAGTGTCCCTGAATTCTCCGTTAGAGATTTATTCCTTTGGATTAAACCTCATCTTCTCCTGGCAGTATCCTTGAAAATTAATCCCTGGGGAGGGGAAACATTGTGGAATCATAAACTCATTCTCAGTTTAGAATGACCAGAGAATTTTTTCTCTTGAGAGGAGTAGGTGGTCAGGTAGTCTGAGAATCTGGGTGGCAGGGTGGGAAAAAGGAGACTGAAGGTGGGGGTGTGTGTGTGGATAAAAACAGAAGGCAGTGGAGGCAGATGATATACTTTTGCAATAACTGACTGAGAGCTGCCCCACCCCCGCCACCCACCCCGTACCACCACCCCCACTACGGAGTACGCAATTCTGAGACGGGGACGATGGGGCAGGGGAAGGCGGGGTGAGGGGCTCTTGTACTGTCAGCTCACTGCTTTCACCTCTCCAGCCTGGCCAGCTTCTTGCAAACCCAGTGACCATCTGGAGGGCAGGGGAGGCATAGCGCCCACCTGCCAAAGTGGGCAGGCAGCGCCCACTGCCTCGGGACACTGCAGGGAAAGGTCACCCAATCTTAGGGGCTGAGGGCAGCTGAGGCAGAAGTCCCCCAGGTACTAACTCTCAGCCTGGTCTGTAGTCACGGCTCAAAAGGCTTCACTCAGCTTCCGTCAGATGGTTCCTGATCCATGTCCCACTCCTTGTCCTCCTCCAGGATCCACCTCCCACTCTGCCACCTCCTGGAAGCTTTCCCTGATAGCCACTTTCACTCCACGTTCTGTAAGATGTGTCTGCATCGGGGTTGGGGCTGGTGGATGAGTGAAAGTGAAAGTCGCTCAGTTGTGTCTGAGCGACTCTTTGCGATCCCAATAGTCCATGGAATTCTCTAGGCTAGAATACTGGAGTGGGTCTATCCTTTCCTTTTCCCGGGGGATCTTCCCAACCCAGGAATCAAACCAGGATCTCCTGCATTTGCAGGTGGATTCTTTACCAACTGATATCAGGGAAGGAGGCAATTTCTATCATCACACACACAGAGAGCTCCCCAGCAAGTGCACACGAACCCCTCTGTGCTTGCTCAGCCTTCCCCAAATCCTGAGGACGCTCCTGTGCCAGAGAACGGGGCTGGACCACCTGTGCGTGCAGTGTCAGGGCCCTCCAAACCTTCTTACTTCAGACCCAGGCCACAGGCAGCCCCTTCTCCCAGGGTGCATACAACCTTGGCCCCCTGGTCTGGAACCACATGGCAGGAGATGGTTTGCAAAGACAGGGAAGGACCACTTCTAGAGCAGAGCTGAGGACAGAGTTTCCCTGCGCTGCTGCGCTTCCACTTGGGGTGCTGGGGACTTCTCGAGGGGAAGGAAGGACCAGCACAGGAGTGGCGGGCAGGCCCCAGACTGGCGGCACAGTCGCCTCTTTGCTCCGCAGAACAGCAGGCCCAGTGAATGTGTGTCTCTTTCTGAAAGAAAGAGCCTTTCTTTCTGGGTCAAGGTCTGCGTTCCAGGCGAGCGTGTATGCCTGGGGTGTGGAATCATCATATTTCAGAGCTGGAAGGAACTTGACTGAATTGAATTTAGCATTTTATTATGCTGTCTTGAATTGTTCCCTAATTGTTTCATGACAGTGTATAATTAGGGAATAAATTGTGTGATGCAGCTGGTGAGGGCTCCAGGAGCCTAGGGTACAAGTCGGAGGTGCTTCTGTGGAGGGGAGGGACTTGGATTGGACGTGGACAGGTGATGATGCCATGGCTGAGCGCTACCAGGGGCTGGCTGTGTGCCGGGCACGGTGCTGGGCGCCTGATGCGTTACCCTCAGACTTTGGGGGAGGGGGGTGCTGTCATTGCCCCCATTTTACAGAAGAGGAACGGAGTCCCCACTTCCAGGTGGTGGTGGGTGGTGGAGCTGGAACACACCCCTTGCTCTGTAACTCTGAGTCCCAGCACTCGTGGGCCATGCAGAGGGATTCTACTTTCCGGGCTGTGGATGGACATCCAAGGTTGGGTTAGGTTGGGTCTCCTTGGCTGTCCTTGCCAAGTCCTCTCAGCTCCTGGCTGTTACACTGGACTAAAATGACCGTATTGGTCTAAGCAGGTAACCGACATGCACGTTTTCTCCCAGTGCTGTCATGGGCAGTATAGGCAAGAAAAGACGATCTTTAGGGGCTCTCATCCCCTCCTCTCCTATCTCTTTCCCACTTTTGACCTTCTGCGCTCTCCTTCACCCCCAACCACTATGCTTTGTGTTCCTTCTGTCTCCTCCTGGGGGTCCTGGATTTCAAAGAGGAGCCCTGGGTGGCAAGGTTAGCCCAAGAGAAAGACTTTTCCACGGAGGACTTACAGAGGAGGTGTGGTGACAGCTTTGAGGGGTGGGGTCTGCACGTCTGCATTTGAGTGCAGGCTGGCTTAGCATAAGCCTTTTGGGTCAATTTTTGCTTCTAGGGAAAAGGACATACATAAATAAATAAGAGATTAGGAGAGTAGTCTGAATTTGGGGGTCACCTGCATCAACACGAGTATTGTGAGAGAATTAGATTATCGAGAGAGAGGATGCAGAGTCATCAGCAGTCTTTGGGTGGAATTGCCTCCTTATTTGGTTGAGTTTAAAATGGAAAAATTCTGCCTGTGGTTCTGATATGCTATCTGGATGTTCTTCTTTGCTTTTTGACGGCCAGATTTTTCTATGAATATCCCTTAAGTTTAGCAGATTATTTGGAATGAAACTACTTTTTTTTTTTTAAGATTCCTCATTCTATTAATTTATTTTAAATAATGGATGAAAAATAAATAACCAGAACTCTTGGGCTCCATCTAAGTAAGATGGCACTGCTTCTCCCTTTGCTCCCACGCACCCAGTGTGGGCTTCTGGTGGCAGGCAGAGGAGGCCAACTGGAAAGCGGGGCTGTTAAGGCCCCAAGAGGCCTCGGATGGTGTCGTTCCGTGAGCTCTCCTGGCCACCAAGCTTTGTGGCCCTTGGCTGTGTCTGAATTGAGTCTCCTGGCCAAATAACCACCGACATCAGCCTTTCTGTGCCTCAGTTGCCTCCTCCTCTGTGAAACTCCCACTTTGCTCTGTCACCAGCGAGGTCCCCTGGGTGGGCTCACAGCTAGGTGGGAGGTGTTCCCCTTGGGGCTGGCTTTTCACATCAGATGACCCGGCCCTACCCCTTCCTCACCCTCCAGTCAGCTCCCCAGACTCTCTGTCCCTCCCTCCAGCGGTCCGTTCTTCTTCCTTTCCTTCACGGCTCCCATGCTTCCTGCCTCCTGGACCATCATCAGGAATTTCATACGAGTCCCTTAGCAAAGACAGGAGTCCACAGAAAGGAGTGAGAATGGAAGGAAATGGAGAATGGAAAGGACAGGGGCTCTGGGGTCTGGTTAAGAGGATCAGCATCCATCTGGGAATCAGTTTAGGGGATGCTTAGAAGGGAAGACAGCAAGGCTCTCCAGGTGCCCACTCCATGTAGTCATGCATAGCCCCCAACCCCTTCTTTGATGTCAGTGGAGGCTGTGCTGGGACCGTGGGCAGTGGGGCTCCTGGAGCCTCGAAGAGAGGCCGGTCCTTCACTGCAGGTCTCCCCTCTGGGACTGCAAACCTTCCCTCCCTCACGCTCAGCTGGGGCTCCTTGATTTACCTTCTGGAACCTCCTAGAACACTTCCGTCTGCTCTTCATCCAGCAGTTCCTTCACACGTCAGGGAATCCCATTCTCTCTACCTCACCTGAGACCCACTCTTCATATGCTCACTGTCTTAGTCTGTGCACGCTGCTCTGATGAAATACCACACACCAGGAGGCTCATCAACAACAGGGATTTGCTTTCCGCAGTTCTGGAGGCTGGGAGTCTGAGCCTGCGTGGTCGCCAGCACGGTCAGGTGAGGACCCTGCTCTGGGTGGCAGATGGTGTCCTCACATGGTGGAAGGAGCTAAAGAACTCTGTGGGGCCTCTTTTATAAAGGTGCAAATCCATTCAGGGGCACCACCCTCATGACCTCATTACGCCCAAAGGCCCCATCTCCTGATATCATCACCTTGGGGGCTAGGGTTCCAGCATATGAATTTGGAGGGGACATGCATTCAGTTCAGTGAATGCACCCGCTCCTTCACTTTGAGCCTCCACAGTCTCTGCCTCCAGCACCCCCTACTTCCCGTCTTGCCTCAACCCACACCAGCTGGGGCTCTTGTCTCCCCTGCCACTGGCTGCTCCTGAATGACACAGGGACCTCCCTGGCCTCCTGTTGTCTTGAACACCATCAGTACCTGGGGACGACGTGGTGTATGCGAGAGACATACACTGCTGGATGGGCTTCATCTTCTCTCAGCCAGTGACTGCTGGGGCTCAAAGTATTGTAGTCCCCAGTGAATTCCATGGTCCAGATGGAGCTCTGGAGGGGGGTTCAGGCCGGACAGGGGAGCCGTCTCTGGGGCAGGCTTATGGGGAAGGGCTAGGAGGAAGGACAGAGACAGACTCTGCACCCTAGACCGAGGGCATGCTGAAATGAGGCCCCCTCAGCCTGCAAAGCTGGAGCCCAGGCCTGTGTGGGAGGGGACCCAGTATTCAACAGTTGCAGTCACGTTTGCATTTGCCTTCTCACTTAACAGAGGCCGTCCCCTGCTGATCAGGCAGCCAGCAGTGCCCAGCCCTGCCCCTCACCTCCCCAAGGGCACAGAGACGGGGCAGGGTGGATGCAGCCTGGTGCCAGCATCGGCCTTGGCTGCCGGAAGCCAAGTGGCATCTGAGCTGAGCTGCTCTCCTGATGTGACCGGCGGTGACTATTTATACTTGGGAGGTGTCCTGCCAGCATCTCCTCCCCTTTGAACTGGGTAGAGATCGTCTTTCCAGAATTGAAAGAAGAGATAGTGACTAGCTCACCTTGAGAGGCTCGTGGAGTTAGGGAGGTTGGAGAAATTGCTGCTCTCAGTCTTCTAGTAGCTCAAGGGAATGCTTGAGATATTTAGAGAAAAAGCCGTGGCTTAAAGGGGCATTTGTTAGTGATTTCCAATAATAAGAGTCATAACCCCATTACAGAAAGTGTATAAAAATGTAGAAAAGAGTTTTTTTTTTTAATTTTTAAATAATTCTGTACTTAGAGCAACCTTCTATTAATATCTTGTTATCATCCTTTCCCATGGGTTCACATATATGTATATATAATTTTTTTTGGAGACCATAGTTTTGTAGCTTGCTTTTTTCACCCAGTATTATCGTATAATCATTTTCTCATGTCATTATACACAAACATTTCAGCATCATTTTGATGTCTGCATGATGATCAGTATCCAGACCAAACAGGGATTTCTATGGCTTCCTCCAGAATGCCATCCTGGGGCCTCCTCTCAGAAGCAGAATCGAGGAATGACCCAGTGTGGCAGTGCTTCTTACAGTCTTATTTCCTCAAGTCGTTTATCTTTAGAGACTGAGATGAAACAGCACAGCCTTCTAAAAGCAAAGCCCGGATAGGCTAGAGAAAGAAGCAAGGGCTATATTAAGTGAAAGTGAAGTGAAGTCGCTCAGTCACGTCCGACTTGTTGCAACTCCATGGACTGCAGCCCTCCATCCATGGGGGATGGATGGAATCCCAGGCTCCTCCGTCCATGGGATTCTCCAGGCAAGAATACTGGAGTGGGTTGCCATTTCCTTCTCCAGGGGATCGTCCCGACCCAAGGATCGAACCCAGGTCTCCCACATTGCAGTCAGATGCTTTAACCTCTGAGCCACCAGGGAATCCCAAGGGCTATGTTAGCTCTATTTTTTCAGATGGAAAAATGAGGCTTTAGACCTCGGCCTGGAGTGATTGTAATTACCTGGCTGAGGTACCACATGCAGTGTTTTCAGGGTGCCTGGGATTTTTTCAAATCATCAGGTGTGGTAAGACACAGAGATGTGGAAATGACTTTCAGGAAGGAGGAGGTTTTTATACTTACAGATCCTGATAAATGGGAAGCACATGATACCACATAGGGCCACGCGGGAAGGCACCAGCGTCAGTCAAGAAGCAGAAGGAGCAAAGGGGGAAAAGCGGACAAGAGCCTTTCTTGTGGTTTCTATGTAAGGAACGGATGAGCAGGCACGTGGGCTTAAGATTGGCTTGTTTAAATAATTTCAGAGGGCTCTGGGGCAGAGAGCTGCCGCAGTTGTCTGGTAGCTGGCCTGTGGGTGGTTAGGGCAGAGGGATAGGTGGCCCTAAGTGTGAGAGGAGGAGAAAGAGGAGGAGGAGGAGGTGGTGGCGAGTGTGAGCTCTGGATTGCTTGGTTTGCACATGAAAGGTGTGCTCACAGGGTTTGGTTTGGTTTTGTTTTTACCATATCTAGGAATTGATTCGGAGAAGGCAATGGCACCCCACTCCAGTACTCTTGCCTGGAAAATCCCGTGGACAGAGGAACCTGGTGGGCTGCAGTCCATGGGGTCGCTGGGAGTCGGACACGACTGAGCGACTTCACTTTCACTTTTCACTTTCATGCATTGGAGAAGGAAATGGCAACCCACTCCAGTGTTCTTGCCCAAAGAATCCCAGGGACCGGGGAGCCTGGTGGGCTGCCGTCTATGGGGTCGCGCAGAGTCGGACACGACTGAAGTGACTTAGCAGCAGCAGCAGCAGCAGCAGGAATTGATTAGCTCTAGGAGAGGCAGACTCTCTGGGACCGGGAAGGCCCCAGATGTCAAAGCATCAGAAACACAGTTAATCCATGGAGTTTGCAGCAGAGATGCAGTGATCAGGGACATCCCATCCCTGTCAAAGCAGAACTCAGCATGGGCTTTACCCTTAGGGTGATGGGGGAGAGGTTTCCTAATAGCAGCATCAGGAAAATGGCAGCCAATCCAGATGGTGGAGAACTTCTGAGTTGTCCATTTCTTTCTTAGCTCTGTCATCAACCAGCTGAGGGACTGTAAGCACGTCTCTGACTCACTGGGCACCATTGGCAGGTCTTGTCCTTTCATGGCAGGAGAAAGGGGAAGAAGGCGAATAGACATTTTCTGGGCACTTCCTGTGTGCCAGACACTATACTAATGCTTTCTTTGAGATTCTCATCATTATCTTATCTCAGCCAATTATCTTATCTTGTCACGGGTGTACTTCCATTTTTTATACTGATTTTGCAAATGAGGAAACTAAGGCTCATGGAAGTGATGGGCCCCTGGCTAGGGATGGGCAAAGAAGGATGTGAACCCTATTCTGAAACCCTTGCCATCTAATAGCCACTAAACACACCACGTGAGACCTTTTGGAATCACTGAACTGCCAAGTGATGATATTGGGGATTCAAGAGAAAGGGAGACCCAGTGGAGGCTGCCAGAGTGAAAGTGAGGATGGCTTGTGACAGTGACGAAGGGGCTGGCTGATCAAAGGGAGGTGCTGATTGGCTTTAACTTCCTTCGAGAGTTTCTTTTGTTTGCTGTGCTTAGTTCCTCAGTCATGTCTGACTTTTTGTGACCTCATGGACTACAGCCCGCCAGGGTCCTCTGTCCATGGGGATTCTCCAGGCAGAATACTGGCCTGGGTGCTATGCCCTCCTCCAGGGGATCTTCCCTAGCCAGGGATCAAACACAGGTCTCTTGCATTGCAGGCAGATTCTTTACTCTCTGAGCCACCAGGGAAGCCAGTAAACATTCCCTTGTTTATGGATCATTAATTCATAGAATTGTTCTGGCTTGGTTAGTTAAGTGGGAAACACTGAGGAAACTTTGAGATTGTATTTTAGTGCTGGATGGGACTTCAGATACCACCTCATTCAAATTATTTAGGAAGAGAAAAAAGAGGCTCAGAGAGGTGAAGCGATTTACCCAAAGCCACACGGCTGGTTTAGAGGCATATCCTGGGTGTGTCTGTAAGTGTCCCAACTCCTGAGAACCCTAGTATAAGTTTCCTCTTAATTATCTTCTACATCATTAGAATCTGGAACTTTTCTTAGTAGCAGCCTGAGATCATGGCTTCAGAAGACCCAGGGATTCCCAAGGGCTTAGTGTCATTGGCTGTGGTTGCAAATGATGATCTTTGTGATGAGACACAAAGAGAAAGTGAAGTCGCTCAGTCTTGTCTGACTCTTTGCGACCCCATGGACTGTAGCCTATCAAGCTCCTCCATCCATGGGATTTTCCAGGCAAGAGTGCTGGAGTGGATTGGCATTCCCTTCTCCGGGGATCTTCCTGACCCAGGGATTGAACCTCGGTCTCCTGCTTTGCAGGCTGATTCTGTACCTTCTGAGCCTCCAGGGAAGCTACTGACTGGTTGAACCTAAATTGCATGGAGGACCCTAGCTACAAAGGAGTCTGGGAAATGTAGTTTTTAGCTGTCTTGTCTCTGTAGTGCAAATGTGCAGAGATAACAAAGACAGATTCCACATGTTTCAGATACTCCTCATTTGGAAAGGGAAATAGATACATAAACAGACAATTATTACAATGGTATCTGCTCTAATTAAGAGAAAATGTATAGAATAACCTGAGAGTAAGCATTAGAAAAGTCTTCCCAGAAGTGGAGGCATTTGAGGTAGGTACTGAAGGATAGATATGAGTTTGCCAAGTGAGAAAGACAATGAAAAGAGTTGTAAAAGATAAAGGAAACAGGAAAAGGGAGAGTGATATTTTAGGGTCTTCAGTGCCTCAGTTCAGTTCAGTCGCTCAATTGTGTTTGACTCTTTGCAACCCCATGGACTGCAGCACGCCAGGCTTCCCTGTCCATCACCAGCTCCCAGAGTTTACTCAAACTCATGTCCATTGAATCAATAATGCCATCCAACCATCTCATCCTCTATCATCCCCTTTTCCTCCTGCCTTTAATCTTTCCCAGAATCAGGGTCTTTTCAAATGAGTCAGTTCTTTGCATCAGGTGGCCAAAGTATTGGAATTTCAACTTCAGCATCAGTCCTTTCAATGAATATTCAGGACTGGTTTCCTTTAGGATGGACTAGTTGGGTCTCCTTGCAGTCCAAGGGACTCTCAAGAGTCTTCTCCAACACCACAGTTCAAAAGCATCAATTCTTCAGCACTCAGGTTTGTTTACAGTCCAACTCTCACATCCATACATGACCACTGGAAAAACCATAGCCTTGACTAGACGGACCTTTGTTGGCAAAGTAATGTCTCTGGTTTTTAATATGCCGTCTAGGTTGGTCATAACTTTTCTTCCGAGGAGCAAACGTCTTTTAATTTCATGGCTGCAGTCACCATCTGCAGTGATTTTGGAGCCCCCCAAA
Source organism: Bos mutus (assembly GCF_027580195.1). Taxonomy (NCBI): domain Eukaryota; kingdom Metazoa; phylum Chordata; class Mammalia; order Artiodactyla; family Bovidae; genus Bos; species Bos mutus. Next base: position 46,534,299 of record NC_091640.1, on the reverse strand, counting down.
ATAAAGTCTGTCACTATTTCCACTGTTTTCCTATCTATTTGCCATGAAGTGATGGGACCAGATGCCATGATCTTCGTTTTCAGAATGTTGAGTTTTAAGCCAATGTTTTCACTCTCCTCTTTCACTTTCATCAGGAGGCTCTTTTGTTCTTCTTTGCTTTCTGCCATAAGGGTGGTGTCATCTGCATATCTGAGGTTATTGATACTTATCTCAGCAATCTTGATTCCAGCTTGTGCTTCTTCCAGCCCAATGTTTCTCATGATGTACTCTGCATATAAATTAAATAAGCAGGGTGACAATACACAGCCTTGATATACTCCTTTCCCAATTTGGAACCAGTCTGTTGTTCCATGTCCAGTTCTAACTGTTGCTTCCTGACCTGCACACAGATTTCTTAAGAGGCAGGTCAGGTGGTCTGGTATTCCCATCTCTTTCAGAATTTTCCACAGTTTATTGTGATCCACACAGTCAAAGGCCTTGGCATAGTCAATAAAGCAGAAGTAGATGTTTTTCTGGAACTCTCTTGCTTTTTTGATGATCCAACAGATGTTGGCAATTTGATCTCTGGTTCCTCTGCCTTTTTTAAATCCAGCTTGAACATTTGGAATTTTATGGTTCATGTACTGTTGAAGCCTGGCTTGGAGAATTTTGAGTATTACTTTATGAAATCTGCTTAAATTCTTTTATAACATGAAAAGTAGGAGATGATTTATTTTGTATAGATAGGAGTCAATTTGTTGTATAAAATATTTTTAAATATTCTAAAATATATTTAAAATGTCTTAAATGTATGATTATAATATTTAAAATTAAATTATAGTAAAATAATAAAGAACAAATATTTACAAATATAATAGTTTTAAAGTATTACATATGAAGTTATATTTTAAATTATTTAAAATGCAAGTTGTTTAAAAAGAAGTCAATTAATTGGATAAATGTCTCAGTATTTCTAAAGCAGCACAGACGTAAGTTTGCCTATATAAGTTAGTGAGAATATATGTGAAATAGCCGCTGCCATGTTTTGGGAAGGTTTGTGGGAAATGCTCAAGGACTGACTTTATTTTAAATCCTTGGTTGTGGTCTGCAGGGCCCAGCTGCAGTCCTGGGGCTCCACCCCAACCTCTGGCTCTCCAGGGCTAGCTGTAGAGAGGCCTCTGCCCCAAGTTTAGAGGCTGAGCCTGCAGATTTCTTGACTGTGGGCCCTCCTGGGATCCCACCCTCCCAGCTTCATCAGCCCCGGTATCTTCCGACGACCTCCAGAAAGAGAGGCCGTGAGGAGAGGGTACACCTGGCCTCTGCCCTGGAGGCCCCTCTGCCTTCGTGGCCGAGTCTGGCAGGGAACTACTGTGTTTTATCTTGGTGGTCTCCCTCCCCTGCCCCTTCCCACCCCACCCCAGTCAGTGGATGTTCCCTGCGCTGGTGTGAACTGGCAGGTGTGGATGTAGGAGGTCAGAGAGCCCTTGCCAGGGGTCACCAACTGTCCATGTAGGTGGGCAGACAAGAGCATTTTGACTGAGTGCACTGCTTCGTCACCCAGCTTTGCCAACTGCCACCTACATGGCTTTGGGAATGCCATGCCATCCAACCATCTCATCCTCTGTCGTCTCCTTCTCCTCCTGCCCTCAATCTTTCCCAGCATGAGGGTCTTTTCCAGTGAGTCACTCTTCGCATCAGGTGGCCAAAGTATTGGAGTTTCAGCTTCAAAATCAGTCCTTCTAATGAACACCCTGATCTCCAGTCCTGTTCTTCCAATGAACAGGACTGATCTCCTTTAGGATGGACTGGTTGGATCTCCTTGTAGTCCAAGGGACTCTAAGAATCTTCTCCAACACCACAGTTCAAAAGCATCAATTCTTTGGCGCTCAGCTTTCTTTATAGTCCAACTCTCACATCCATACATGACCACTGGAAAAATGGGAAAATGTGTTAACCCCCAGAGCCTGCTCTGGATGCTTGATGACCGTTTATCTGATGGGCTAGTGATACAGATTAGAAGAAGATATTATGTTTAATGAAATAAGTCAGATAAAGACTAATACTATTTGGTGTCACTTATATGTGGAATCTAAAAAGTAATACAGGGCTTCCTAGGTGGCTTGGTGGTAAAGAATCTGCCCACCAATGCAGGAGACACAAGAGACATGGGTTGGATCTCTGGTTTGGGAAGATCCCCTGGAAGAGGAGATGGCAATCCACTCCAGTATTTTGCCTGGAAAATCCCATGGACAGAGGAGCCTGGCAGGCTACAGTCCATGGGGTCACCAGGAACTGGACATGACTTAGTGACTAAACAATGACAAAAAGTAAAACAAGTAATTGTGCATTCAAAATAGAAATAGAATCACAGACATGCAAAACAAACCTCTGCTTATCAAAGGGGAGAGGGGAGGGGGCAGAGATAAATTAGGAATATGGGATTAGCAGATAGAAATTACTGTATACAAAATGGATAAGAAATAAGGAGATACTGTATAACACAGGGAATTGTACCCATTATCTTGTAGTCGCCATGCTGTATACTTGAAACTAACACAATACTGCAAGTTAACTCTACTTCAATTAAAAAGGAAAAAAGTGAATACCTCCATGTAGAGTACTGGGCCCTGAACTTGGCCTGTGACAAGGGCTCAACGGTGTTGGTTGAAGTTGGTGTTGTTATTCTGCTTGAAGCTGCAGAAGGGACTGTGTTGGTCCAGGCTCTTCTACACTGACAGCATGGCCTGGAGCACCATCTGTTCAGCCTCAGTTTTCTCAGCTGGCAAATGGGGAGAAAGGATCTCACCTAGTCACAATGCGCGCATGTCAATGAGCTAATGGAAGCGGAAATTCTTTTCACAGTGGGAAAGCAGCTTGTGCTTTCTCGGCTGTGCTGTGGCTGTCGTTGCTGGACACTTCCCCAGGAGGAGGAGAAAGGGGGCAGGAGAGGGCAGGCCGAGCTGAAGGCCTGTAGACTCGCTGACCAACTCCAGGGCTGCCTCTGTCAATGACTGGTCCCAGGAGGAGTGCGAATGAGGATGTATCCAGAGCATCCTCTTTCTCCTTCAAAGTCACCATGTGGAGCCAAGCCCACTTCAAAAATGTCATGATGTACTGAAACAGGTTCATGGCTTAAATGCTTATACTCCCGGGGTACTAGGGGTGCCCACAGTAATCAGCCAAGCAGTGATTAAACCAGCGGGCCTGGAGGAAGACCCCCATCAGGCCATCTGCTGGGGAGGGCTGGTTTGCTCTACACTATTACTTTGATGGGACACCACCCCTCTGCCCCCCATTCCCACCATTGAGAACCCCAACAGGTTTTCGGGAGTCTTCCCGCTTCTCTGTGTAGTAACCTCTGTCCCTGTTGGTTCCCAGGTACTTTGAATTTTACGAGGGCCCTTTTGAGTATAACTCCACAAGATGCCTGGAGCTGAGGCACGAGATCTTGGAAGTGAAGGTGCTCTCCATGTGAGTGTGGCTGGGTGGGTGGTGGGTGCTGGGTGGTGCATGGGGGGCGGGCAGGGCAGGGGCTTGGGTGGGGGCATGGCCCAAGGAAATAAGACACTTGGTGGCTCATGAAAGAGCAAGAATTAGGTCTGATTCCCCAGGGCCTCTGGCATTTGGAGAGCCCTGGAAGGCTGGATGTAGGGATGACTGTGTTTTATGAAAAATGTCAAGTTCGCAAGGTCACCTCGGGTGACTGTGTTCCAGTCCTCGGCTCAATTACCAGCCTCCACAATTATTATCACGGAGCTCTCTTGTATAGAAATTGAAGAGGGCACAGGAGTGTCAGTCCTGAAATTCAGTACTTTGTGGCTTAAGCATTGCCTTCTTGCTATTGTCTTTTAAAATTTTTATATTTATTCATTTTTAAAATTATTATTTAAAGCATACAGCTTTCAAGTGGTACAGTTCAGTTCAGTTCAGTTCATTTGCTCAGTCATGTCCGACAATTTGCGACCCCATGAACCGCAGCACGCCAGGCCTCCCTGTCCATCACCAACTCCTGGAGTCCACCCAAACACATTTCCATCGAGTTGATGATGCCATCCAACCATCTCATCCTCTGTCATCCCCTTCTCCTCCTGCCCTCAATCTTTCCCAGCATGAGGGTCTTTTCCAGTGAGTCAGCTCTTCGCATCAGGTGGCCAAAGTATTGGAGTTTCAGCTTCAAAATCAGTCCTTCCAATGAACACCCAGGACTGATCTCCTTTAGGATGGACTGGTTGGATCTCCTTGTAGTCCAAGGGACTCTCAAGAATCTTCTCCAACACCACAGTTCAAAAGCATCAATTCTTTGGCACTCAGCTTTCTTTATAATCCAACTCTCACATCCTTACATGACCACTGGAAAAACCATAGCCTTGACTAGACAGACCTTTGTTGGCAAAGTAATGTCTCTGCTTTTTAATATGCTGTCTAGGTTGGTCATAACTTTCCTTCCAAGGAGTAAGCATCTTTTAAGTTCATGGCTGCAATCACCATCTACAGTGATTTTGGAGCCCCCCCAAAAAAGTCAGCCACTTTTTCCACTGTTTCCCCATCTATCTGCCATGAAGTGATGGGACCGGATGCTGTGATCTTAGTTTTCTGAATGTTGAGTTTTAAGCCAACTTTTTCACTCTCTTCTTTCACTTTCATCAAAAGGCTCTTTAGTTCTTCTTCACTTTCTGCCATAAGGGTACAAAAGGGTCTAAAGTAAGAAGCCCCCTTTCCACAGACCTCCCCTCCCTCAGTCTCCTTCTCAGAGGCCACCCATGTATCTTCATGCATCCTTCCAGAAAGTCCGCATAAACCAGCACCCGGATAGCAAGAGAACTGTGCCCACCCCTCCCCACCCCAGTGCATCGCTCTTTTACAACCTGTGCGAGGGAAGACACATTATATACTGGACACTCACTCACAGGACTGCCAGGAATTGAGAGGAATATGTGCCCTGTTAATCATGACAGGATGCATGTTGACTTGAAAACCATTACTGTTGACCCTTGAACAATGCGGGTTTGAACTGCATGGATCCACTTATATGCAAATGTTTGGCTAGAGTAAGCTCTGCAGTGCTACTCGGTCCGAGGTTGGTTGAATCTGTGGATGCAGAGGAACTGTGGACCTAAAGGGCTGCCCAACAGCCCTGTGCTGTTCAAGGGGCAACTGTACACTCAGATGTGGAAGAAATCGGAGCCAGGCAGTGCTGGGCGCTAATGTGGACTCAAGGGACCCTGACAGGATCCTGGCACCACCATCAGGCCCACAGGCAGGAGCTGCTGCTCCTTTAGCCATTTGACATGATCACATGATCATGCAGGTAATTGAAAGAGCATGGGCCTTGGGGTCAGGCAGACTTGGGGTCTAAAGCTGACTTGGGCCTTAGCAGCTCTGCATGTTTATACAAATCATTCAACCTCTCTGTCTTTCCTTTCCTATAAAAATGGGGCCACTATTAACCTTCTTTTAGGTTGCAGTAAATAACATACGTGAAAGTATTGTGTTGGCCAAAGAGTTCATTCCGGTTTTTCCATATGATGTCACAGGTACATAGCCCAGAAGTACGTGTCACAGCAGCACACATAATAGGTGCTCAATAAATGTGAATGTTCCCCCCAACCCCCAGCCCCTTTCCTTTCTGGAATCAGCAGCAGCAGCAGCTTTGCTGACATTCACAGACTCTATCAGCTTAGTTGTACAAGAAAGTTCTGGGGAAAAGGCCAGGTGTCCAGCTGGGATCAGTGGTGTTGTTCACGGTCCCTGTTCTGACTGAGGGTTGGGGTTAAGGCCACGTATCCAGCTGGGATCAGCGGCATTGTTCGTGGTCCTTGTTCTGACCGAGGGTCTGGGGTTAAGGCCAGGTGTCCACCTGGGATCACCTGCATTGTTCACGGCCCCTGTTCTGACCAGGGGTCTGGGGTTAAGGCCAGGTGTCCAGCTGGGATCAGTGGTATTGTTCACGGTCCCTGTTCTGACTGAGGGTTGGGGTTAAGGCCACGTATCCAGCTGGGATCAGCGGCATTGTTCGTGGTCCTTGTTCTGACCGAGGGTCTGGGGTTAAGGCCAGGTGTCCACCTGGGATCACCTGCATTGTTCACGGCCCCTGTTCTGACTGAGGGTCTGGGGTTAAGGCCAGGTGTCCAGCTGGGATCAGCAGCATTGTTCACGGCCCCTGTTCTGACCAGGGGTCTGGGGTTAAGGCCAGATGTCAGCTGTGATCAGTGGTGTTGTTCACGGTCCCTGTTCTGACTGAGGGTCTGGGGTTAAGGCCAGGTGTCCAGATGGGATCAGCAGCATTGTTCACGGCCCCTGTTCTGACCAAGGGCCTGAAGCTTCCAGAGGAAGCCGAGGAAGTGCTCCCTGTCTATCCATCCCACCCAGCCCTGTGCGGACCACATCGTGGAGGGGGCAAGGAGTTAACTGGGCCAAGAGGATTCCAGATGAGGGGGATGGTGCGTGCAGAGGCCTGGGCCAGGAAGGGCCCGCTGTGTCCCAGGCTCTGAGACTGGCCTGAGGGGACGCTGGAGCAGGGTTGCTGGAGGGCAGGCAGGGCTGGAGCTTGTGAGTCCTGCAGTGCAGGCCAGGATCTAGATTTTATCTCTGTCTGAGGGCCATGGGGCCCTTGGGAAGGTGGGAGGAGTAGGATGTAGTTGGCATTGGATACGCTCTGCCGAGGAGCTGTGACTCAGTGACAAAGATGGCTGCCCGGGCCCCTGTCAGGAGCCAAAGGTGTAAGCAGAGAGCCTGATCCTTTTTCAGAACTCCAAGATCTTAGGCCCTTAAATGTCTCCCCCTGGAAAGCCCGGGCACTGAGAGCATAACCAAGAGTTCACAAAGGGTGAATAATTAATTTTTAAAATTATAAGATGGAGACAGTTTCTTCATGGCTACCTCAGGATCCAGACAGGAAGCCTGAGAGGCCCTGTAAATGGGCCATCCTTCTGTTAGAGCCCACACCTCTACCCCATGTATTTCCTGTGTGTTTGCCTGAGTCCTTGTATCGGTTTGCTGAGGCTGCCACCACACAGTACCCCCGACCAGGGGGCTTAGACCACAGAACTTTACTTCCTCATGGCTCTGGAGGCTGCAGGTCTGAGATCAAGGTGCCGGCAGGTTAGTTTCTCCTGCGGCCTCTCTCCTTGGCTGAAACGTGGCCGTCTTCTCTCTTTTGCAGGGTCTTCCCTCTGTACCCATGTCCTAATTTCCTCTTATTGTAAGGACATCACTCGTAATGGCGTAGGGCCCACCCTGGTGATGTCATTTTAGCTTAACCACCTCTTTAAAGACCTTATCTCCAAATGGAGTCACATTCTGAGATCTTGGGGTTTGGGGCTTCAGCATAGGAATTTCGAAGAAGCTATAACACAGTCCATAATAGTCCTATCAGAGGGATCATGTTAGAAGTTCCCCAGGCCCTTAAGGGGATTCCCTCATATCTTAGTCTGTAAAGAATCTGCCTGCAATGCAAGAGACCCGGGTTCAATCCCTGGGTCAGGAAGATGCCCTGGAGAAGGAAATGGCAACCCAGTCCCCTATTCTCGCCTGGAGAATCACATGGACAGAGGAGCCTGGCAGGACTCATGGGGTCGTGAGAGTCGGCCACGAGTTAGCGGCTAAACCACCATCACCACCGGGCTCTTTGTTTCAAGCCTAAATCTCAAACATTGTGGGGTGTGATGGAACCTCATCCCGCCCCACCATCTGTGCCCACCCTCTGTCCCTTGTCAGGAACTCGTGTTAGTGGTCATGGAGCCTCTGTGTGTCTGACTCTATGTGTCTCTGCCTTTGGGGTACCCTCTCTGGTCTCCTGAGCTGAGTGGCCGTCCCAGCTGGTGACCTCTGGGCCTTGTCCCTCCTGTCTCTTTCATGTCAGTTGCCCTCCATGTGGTCTCCTGGCCCTGGAGTCTGGGCCCTTGTGGTGGGGAAACAGACTGTTTTCCAGGGAGCAACAAGCTCAGTGACTCCTTTCCTGAGTCCTCAAGCTGAGGTCAGTGGGCTCCCCAGAGCTGAAATCAGAAAAGCCAGAGACTGGCCTCTGATCTTAGTGGTTCTGATGCCACCTGGGCACCTGTGGGCTTCACTGTGGTCCAGCCCAGAGGCAAGAGCAGTGCTCACAGTGGAGACCCTGAGTCATCAGGAAAAGGTTAAATCTCCATCTGCGAATGGAAGGGGCTGGACAGATGTGCCTAGAGGCCCTTCCGGTACATGCATGTCAGCTGGCATTCCATCTGAGGAGACAGGGCAGTGTGTGATTCATCTGGGAATGATTCTGATACAAAATTGCTCCAATCAGTGGTAAAAATCAGTCAACTGAAAAACTCCCACATGGTAAGGGCCTCATTCCCTGACAATGTCAGATACAATGAGGAATGATTCTATGATGATTTGTTGCAAAATCACATTGTCCCTGATACTTGTAAAAATTATTTATGCTTTATTTTAGCCATTCTAGGGCCTCCTTAGTTTTAAACCAATGCTGCCTGCGCTCACACACAGATAGCACCATGCATGCCTGGGACCTCACCCTGGGTGTCTCCTGCCACCCTTTCCCCATCTTTCTGGCCTGGGGAACCCCGATAGAGCCTCACAGAGACCAGGAGAGAGGCTGGGAGCAGCTCTCTGGGCTGGGACGTTCCTTTGCACCCATGCTTCTCTGAGTCTTGTTGCCTGACCCTGCCCGGTTCTGGACGTGTCTGTTAGATGAATGAGTAGGTGGATGAGACCGAGGTGGGAGCAGACGAGGCCATAGAGGAAAAGGGGAAGAAAGAAGGAGGAGGACGAGGGGATGATCATCATCTTCTGCACACGGCTGGAAAAATCAAGTAGCTACCAAAGTTTATAGTAATAAAAAGTGACGGTTTCTGCCCACACCCTCTCCCCCAGCCCTGCTCCTTACGACTCTTGGCTGTTTCTTCTGGGAGTCACCTCATACCTCTCAGTCCTGTGCATGCCCCTGTCGCCACGTTTAGTGTCCACTGATGTCCTGCTCTGCTGGGTGAGGATTCCACTCCCTGACCCAGCCCAAACACTCCCTCCACCCCACTTTTCCCAGCTGAGGGGTCCTGCTATTTTAAGTTCTTCTATCTATAGATTGCCTAGATAACCTATTTCTTGTTCTACCAAATATTGGCAGTATCTGTTGGTTCTATACTTTGTTAAGAGGAGGGTATCTGGCTTTAGTCATCCATGAGTTTACCTTGAGAATGTCAAGGCTGATGACATTTACGTTGTATTTGTAACTATAGCAAGCCTTTCTTGGGTTTTCTCTATGGGCTGACTCTAAAATTTGAAGATCAGAAAACAGTGATTCCTATTGCCTTTCTTGTACATTTCCACCCCCTCCCCCCCTTTTTTTCTGGAACTTCTAGTCATCTTTTTCCTTTTGAACACTTTGTCTCTATCATGCCCTATTTTTTTTCCCCTGCCTCTTCATCAACCAGGCATTCCCCCAAGGGTTTCCCTTCATCCTCTTTATCCATCCTGGACAGGCTACTCTCTGGGTAGGTCACACAGTTGTCACTTCCCTTCTCTGCCCCGTAGATTGGATTCACCCACAGCTGCTTCTTTCTTGGTTTACACCTTCATTTGCTGCTGCCCATGTTCAGGTAAATTCCCCCAAAGTGGTGGGTAATGGTTGAGTCCTTCTGTGTACAAATGATGTAATTCTCTTATTTGTTGATTTGGTGGCGTTGGCATTTTAGGTGAAGATTATTCATCCCCAGAATGCTGAAGACCTTCTCCATCATCTTTATTATATGTTACAAGTGTACAATATAGTGTATTGTATTTAAATTTTAAAAATTATACACCATTTCTAGTTATTATACAGGATTGTCTTTATTCCCTTTCTTTGTAGAAATGTCTTTTCAAGTCCTTTGCCCAATTGAAAATTGGGTCTTTGGTTTTTTGCTATTGCTTTGTAGGAGTTCCTATGTATTTTGGATATTAACCCCTTATCAGATATGTGGTTTGCAAATATTTCCTCCCGTTCAGTAGGTTGTCTTTTTACTCTGTTGAGCACACGGTACTCCTTTTTCCTTTGGATGTGACCTGTTTCCTTCTGTCTGAGTCTTTACAGGTCATGATGGTTCTGGAATATCAGAACCTGGGCCTCAGGATACACACTCGCAGAGACCTGTTAACTCCAGAGCTCACTCCAAACTCTTCAACTTTCTCTTGGGTTTCTTTATATTTCCTCCTCCAGTTTTGTTCCCGTCTTCTTTCTGGTACCTCTAAGAGTTGTATGCCTCTGGATTGCTCCTTGAATAGCTTCTTATCTCATCTTTCCTCTCTTTGCCTTTTGCTTCTATGTTCTGAGAAAATTCCTTGACTTCACCTTCCAACTTTTCTAATGACCTTTTTTCCCCCACAAGAACTCTTTTTTTTAGATTGTTCTCAGGACAATCTAGTCTTTTTTTATTCCTCTTCTGGAAAATAGTCATATCTTGGGAGAAAGGGGTTAAGTGCCTGGGATTAACCTTTCATCTTTAAGGTAAAGGTGATCTCTGCATTTGTAAAGCAATTTACAAAATATTTTATACATATTATCTCATTTGATCTTTCTGACAAAGATCTCATTTGATCTTTGAGATCTGCAGGGCAGAGGTTATTATATCTGTATTACAGATAAAGCAGCTGAGTCTCAGAGAGTAAATGACTTGTCTGAGGTCATATTGACAATTGGGAATGAAACCAGGACTCCAGGCTATGTGTCCAGGCCCAGATCTTGGTCTAGTGTGTGACAAGGCCTTTGGCGGTACAGAGAATGGGGTCTGGACACTGGTAAGACTTGAACGTGGGACCCCAGCCTGCAGTGTTGCCAGGGTTGTGTTTTTCAGGAGGTAGTTGAGGCATTGGCCAAGCAGGGTGCTGTGCTGGGGACCTGTGGGTAACAGGGAGCAAGGGAGGGTGGCAGTGTGAGTGAGGGTGCCACTGTGTAATGGCCCCTCTCCTTCTATGTCACACGAACTCAAGAGGCAAGAGCTGCTATGGGAGGTTTGGGAAAGCTGGAAGGAAGACGTCCGGATGAGATGACAAGATCCTTCTGGCTAAAGCTGCAGGGCAGGTTCCTGCCTCAGGGCCTTTGCACTCACTTTTCTCTCTGTTTAGAATACTCCTTTCTTAGATATTTGTGTGGCTCACTCCTGCATAATTTCAGTTCTTTGTGCATGGTTCCCTCTTCAGGGAAGCCTTCCTGGATCAAATCATCTGAAGCACTCACTTTTCTATCCCTGCTTCATTTTTCTTTTTGAAAATTTTTTTCTTTTTTTGATTGAAGTATAGTTGGTATATAATATTATATGTTACAAGTATACAATATAGTGTATTGTATTTAAATTTTAAAAATTATACACCATTTCTAGTTATTATACAGGATTGTCTTTATTCCGTGTATTGAACAATATATTATCCTTGTAGCCTCTTACTTCATTTGTCTTTGTAGCACTCAGCACTCCCTGATATGGCATTGTATATCTGGGTTTGTTTGTTTGTTTGGTTGTGATAAGAATACTTAACACGAGACTTACCCTCTCATTTTAAGTGTGCAGCCCAGCATTGTCAACTATAGGCACTAAGTTTTACAGCAAATCTCTAGAACTTATTCATCTTACATAACTGAAACTTTATAACAAAGCTTCATTACTCCTTCCTGGAGCCCCAGCATCTATCATTCTGCTCTGTTTCTGTAAGAGTGACTGTTTTAGTTGCCTCATGCAAGTAGAATCATGCAGTATTTGTCCTTCAGCAACTAGCTTTTTCACTGAGGATAGTGTCCTCCAGATTCATCCAAGTTGTCACATATGGCAAGATTTTCTTCTTTTTTAAGGCTTCCTAATATTTCATTGGGAGAAGGCAATGGCACCCCACTCCAGTACTCTTGCCTGGCAAATCCCATGGACGGAGGAGCCTGGTAGGCTGCAGTCCATGGGGTCGCTAGGAGTCAGACACGACTGAGCGACTTCACTTTCATGCATTGGAGAAGGAAATGGCAACCCACTCCAGCGTTCTTGCCTGGAGAATCCCAAGGACGGGGGAGCCTGGTGGGCTGCCGTCTATGGGGTCGCACAGAGTCGGACACAAGTGAAGTGACTTAGCAATATTTCATTGTATGTATAGAATGCCTTTTCTTTATCCATTCATGTATCAGTGAGCATTTGGATTGTTTCCATATCCTGGTTATTCTGAATGATGCTGCGATGCACATAGCCGGGTAAGCATTTCTTTAAAATTCTGATTTCAGTTCTTTTGGATATATACCCAGAAGTGGGATTGCTGACTATATTGTATTTCTATTATTAATTTTTTGAGGAATCTCCATACTCTCCCCTAATAGCCATACCATTTTACATTCCCACCAACAGTATAGGAGGGTTCCCTTTTCCCTATATCCTTGCCAATACTTATCATCTTTTTTTTTTTAATAATAGCCATTCTAATAAGCATGATGTGATATTGTACTGTGGTTTTGCTATGCGTTTCCATGATGATTATTGGTATTGACCATTAGTATGTCTTCTTTGTAGAAATGTCTTTTCAAGTCCTTTGCCCAATTGAAAATCGGGTCTTTGTTTTTTTGCTATTGCTTTGTAGGAGTTCCTATGTATTTTGGATATTAACCCCTTATCAGATATGTGGTTTGCAAATATTTCCTCCCGTTCAGTAGGTTGTCTTTTTACTCTGTTGATTATTTCCTTTGCTGTGCAGAGCTTTCTAGTTTGATGGAGTCCCACTTGTCTATTTTTGCTTTTATTGTTTGTGCTTTTGATGTAGTATCCCACATATCTGCTTCCCATGTGTAAGGTCTATGTAGGCAGGGAGTTGCTTTGTTCACCACAGTATCTCTAGATCCTGCCACATTGAGGAATTTAATAACATTTATAGATTTTATTTGAGCTCAGACTTATTGATTCATTCATTAACTTATTGATGTACTCAACAAATATTTACTGCTCATCTGCTATGAGCCTTAGCACTGGAGACACAGTCAGGCCTGATACCCTGGCCCGGTATTTACTATTTAGTGGGAATGGTCAGGCAGAAGTAATGACAAGTTATAGGTTTTACACAAAGGGGAGTGCAGGGGGCTGTGAGTGAGCATCATCACGACAGCTCAGTTTAACAGAAGGTTGTCCAGACAAAGGTTTTCTCCTCTCTTCCTCTCAGTCACTGGAAATTGTGATCTGCCCTTGGGAAAAGAGAAAGAGAGGGGCATTGTGCCCTTGCAGTCAGCCCTACTGTGTGCTGAGCACAGTGTGGGGTGATCTACAGACCTTAAGAAAGTGGTCTCACACCCTCTATAGACAGATGTTCCTTGGAGAATCGTGCAGGCCTGTGTAGCAGGCATTTGAGGAAGGATGTTTTGAAATGTACCCAGATTCATTTTGATTACATGTAGTAAGACACATGGACACACAGGACTATCGTGAAGGAGCATGTTCTTGTGCTCACAGATCCCTAGAGACAGGAGGCATGGCATGCCACTCAGGGATGCATGGGGAAGCACAGGACTGGTCAGGAGGCAGGAGGGGCAAGGGGAAAGCATGGGTGAGACCCTTTATTGTGGTTTTCTTGGGAAGGAATGGACAAGGTGGGATGAAAAGGTTTAGGATTGGCTAGTTTGCATGATTTCAATGAGCTCAGTGCGTAGGGACTGCCCCTGGTTGTTTGATCCCTAGCTCTGGGCTGATGAGGGCAGGGGGCTAGCGGCTCCATTCATAAAGGAGGTGGTTGAGGGTGTGGACTCTGGATTGGTTGGTGTGTGCATGGAAGGCAGGCTTGCTGGAGGGTGGTTTGCTATCTCCAGGAGTTCTCCAGGCTCCAGATGCCAGAGAATCAAGGGTTTTGCAAATTAGAAAATACAGTGAATACGAAGGACTAGCCCAGGACTTGGCATAAGGGGGGTCAGGAAGGGAGCGTGTTCGGGGATGGCGACACTGTGTCCAGCCTGGCCCTTTCGTGCACTCTCTGTCCTCTACTCCCAAGGGTGAAGCAGTCGGAGCTGTTCGACAGGTGGAAGAGCCTCCAGATGTGCAAATGGGCGATGAACGTCTCTGAAGCCAACCAGTTCAAGTATCTATGACTCGTCTGTCCTCCCCGGCCCTTCCACGCGTGTGGTTCTCCTGGCCACCTCTTCAGATCTCCCTCGTCCTGCTAGGCCAGCCCCCAGGGGCATTTTCCCCGGCACTAGCCCTGATTGGGCTTTGGAACCTGGGAGTGGGGAGGTTCTGACTCAGAACACAGGCTGAGGCTGGCATCTTGCGGGGCACTGTCCCCCGTGTTCCTGCCCTTAGTCCTGGCAGCACCGGCACGTGGTTGGTGCTGTCGTCTCCAGTACAGACCCTGACCACGAGGTGAGATGCGCGAGGTCTCCAGCTGGCCTGTGCATTAAGGCTCCTTACGCATCTTCCACGGCTTCACTCCACTCCCCATCCTGCCCATGGGGCAGCTGCTCAAACTCAGCAGCACTCTCCCTCTCAGAGCACTTGGGCTCATACAGCCTAGACCAGCCATTGGAGCATGGCTATACCTTATTCTTGAGCTGCTCTCTAACTGAAATTGACAGATTGTAAGCTCCCAGGAGAAAAGAGCTGTATCTTAGTGTTCTCCTGTCTTTGAGAGCTAAGAAGCTAATAGATGTCCAGTCTCTGTGATTAGTGGCGAGCTGTAGGGTCTGCTCCACTCTAAAATTCTGGGGGTTTCTGGTATGCTTTTAGTGCAAGAAGACTTTATTGAATGGAATTGATAGGATCCTGGGAATGTGTGTATAAACTGGATTTCAGCAACTCGGGTCGTAGTTTGAATGTGCTGAGGAGCCATCTGCATGAAGGAATCCTACATGGGAAGCTGTGAAAAGCAAACAACACTGAGTGTTTTGTATTTTCTGTATGTCATTTCTTTCAGTTTGTTGCAGTTCTGGGCCAAGTCTAAAGGCAGCATTAAGTGGCATGTTTTAGATGTGCTGCAGGTACCAGCAGCCCCTAACCAGAGGCCTCCCTGAGACTGCAGAAGCCCAGCTGAGGCTCAACAGTCGTTGCAGAGACCCACAAATCATAGATGTAGAATGCAGGGAAAAGGTCCAAGATCTGTGATGTCAATGCAACCCCAATTGCACCTTTAGGATGAAGCCTTGTTGCAGGTGGTGTGTGATGGGGAGGCCCAGGCACACGAGGGCACACTGGTGAGCAATGGACAGGGTCAGTGAGGTCCTGAGATGCCAGAGGATGTTGTCCAGGCTGAGAGCGGCACGGAAACATCATCAGTGGGAGTCACACATCTAAGGAAATAACGAAGCCACGGGAGATGACGTGGCAAGAGGAAAACTGGGATACCGTGGGAGCCTTTGGCAGGGACTAGCCAGCACCATTTGGGGGGAGGCTCTGAGAGCTGAGCCCCTTCTGGCGATGGGGGTGTGGTTCCAGGTGTGGGAGAGAGAAGTGACATCAGGTCTTGCCATGCTCTACATGGGAAAAGCTTCGAGGCCAGGTGGTCTTCCCCCTTTGCTCTCATTACAACCTCCTGATCGTGAGATTCTAAACTGAGGTGTAAGAACCTGGTGCAGTGGGGCGGGGTGGGGGAATGTGCTGGAACACAGGCGTGAGCATTCCAGTTCTAGGAAAGGAATCCTGTAACAGAGGCCCTCCCCTCCCCTACTGCTTGCAAATGGACACACTTGCATCCTGGTTTATATATCAGTCACTCGTGAGCTTGGTTAATATGAGTCAGTCTCCCTCATTGGGATTCTTACCAGTGGGCTGACAAGATGGACCAGCCAGATGCTGCTTTGAAATGCTGACTGCTGGCTCCTGCCTCACCAGGCCTCTGGCCTTCTCTCTGGAAAGCCTCAGTCACAACCCTCCCCAGGAAAGATTACTCCCTATGGCCAGCAGCCAATTGAGCTCCCCTGTGAAGTCTCTGCAAGAGAGACAGTCACAAAAAATATTGTGTATACCCTTCTTGGGCTTTGGAAGCTTGGAGTCACAGGATTACAGGGGGTCAGAAGAGTCAGCCCTGCATCCTACAGATGAGGAAACCGAGGCCCAGAGAGGGGAGCAGACCTACCCCGAGCCCCACAGCTGGTGAAGGCAGAGCAGAAACTAGAAGCCAAGCCTCTCGATGCCAGGTTGGCACTCAGGTTTCCATCCCAGACCTTCAGCATGGACTTTACAGAAAGCTTGTCCTCACCTTTGGTTAGTAGTCAACATCCGGGCTCCATGGAGACGGTGTTCCATTCCGCCGAGGGCCACCAGGAGGCTGGGTATAACTGTGCCCAGAGCCAGTGTTGTGGGGAGGAAGTGTATCATGGCCCACTGCTGCTGTTTTTGGAGAAAGTGGATCTGCGTGCTCTCATAGCCCCCAAAGTGAGACAGGGACAGTTGGCATCCTTTGTCAAATCCAGCCCCTCTGTAGCCAGGGTGGGACTCGGGTCCCGAGAATAGAGGAGCAGGCCGTGTCTAGGATCTGACCCCATCACCAAGCCTTGCAGGCACATTTGGGAGAATGCAGTGCCAGGCGGAACACCAGCTGCAGAGAAGAGAAAACCAGGCTTCTCCAGCCTGGCTGGCTCCCAAGCCTGCCTCATTAGCCCCACGCTCCCTCGGAGGCTATTTTTTAAGCCTGCTTGCGTTGTCTGAGCTTTAACCCCTTCTGTAGCTCATGTTTGAGTGTCTTTGTCAGTGAAAACCAGAGGGATTTTTTTTTTTTTAAATCATGAACTCCCAAAACCTTTTGAAAGCCAGGTTCCACTTTCTGCAAGAAGTCACCCAGTATCAACCCACCATCCAATTTCTGACCCCTCCCTATTCCTGAGACAGTTTCTAAGTCACTGAAATGGCTCATTTCTGTTGACCGTGTGTGTGTTGCTTTTTGACCATCAGGTAGGGTTAGCCTCGCCTAGAGTTAATTATGGGGGACAAGAACCAAGGAAGAGCTCCCATCCCTGGGTTTTCCCTTAGAGCTGGGTAAGGAAGTGTTTCTGGGAAGTAGTAGAAGCCTTGGTGGCTCTTGTGAAAGCTGACGTGGGAATGCTTCGCCCAGGGTTGGCAGGACCTGCTTGTTGACACCCATATGTCTGACATTATGCAGAATCCTGACAGGCAGGGTCCTGGCCACCCAGGGACTTTCATTCAAGTGAAGAGGGAGTTGACAGAGGATAAAGGAAGTGGTACCCAGTCTGTGCTCTGGGACTTTGGAGGCCAATGGGTACAGGGCAGCCGGGAGCTTACGGAGGGAGACCTGGCTGGACCCTGAAAGGCTGGGGCATTGGGAGGGGTTCTGAAGAAAGGGGACACATGAACAGGGGTGAGAAGGGGTGGGTAGGAAAGGATGGTGCTCCCCGGCCTCCCCAAAGGGCCTCAGTTCTGAGACCCCTCTGTTCTCTGCCCCGTGTCACTGTTCTCTTCCTGTCCGTCTTCTGCCCGGCAGGTCCACTCTGTCCAGGTGCTGCAATGCCCCCTCCTTCCTCTTCACCACCCAGAAGAACACGCCCCTGGGGACGAAGCTCAAGTATGAGGTGGATACTAGCGGCATCTACCACATCAACCAGGAGATCTTCCGCATGTTTCCCAAGGTGCTGCTTCGGGCAGGGTAGTCTGGGTGGGCATGGAGCTGACTCCGTGGGGCCTTCTGTGGCTGTGCCCGTGTGGCATGGCAATCACTCTGCTGTTCTCCTGTACTCAGTGGTCCTGGGCTTGGCTGGCCATTCTCTTAGGCTCAGTAGACTGTCCTCTGGGGTTCCTGGATGTCCTGAGTACACTGAATGCCAAATAACACTGGCTGTTATTTGAATGACTTTTGGCAAGAAAGTGGTTGTAAAGTGTTGATTATTGCCTTGCTTGCAAAGAACATCCTGAAGCTATCTGGGTGGAAGAGTAAGCATCTGCTCCCCACCCGAGGGAGGCACAAGAGCAAAAACATACATGCAAAGATTGTGTGCACAAGAAATCACAACCATACAAAGCAAGGCACTGCAAGGTTGACCTCGTAGTGGCTGACCTTGGGCAGTCCTTTTGTCTTGCCAGGCTTCACTCTCCCTGTCTGTAACAGTGGAGTTTGGACTTGATATAGTTTTGGCTTCTTAGAACAGAAAACCTAAAATATCAGACACTTAAACAGGAGAGACATTTATTATTATTTTTTCCTTTACACACAAGAAGCCTGGAGGGAGGCTGTTCATTCAGGCCTGGTGCATTTCCCCCACCCTGGCCAGGGGGACCACAGAATGAGGGACCCATATGAGCCAATGGCTCAGACCACAGAACCCAGGCACAGGCATTCACTTCTGGCCTGATCGTTGCACCAGACTCTTGGAGAAGGTACTCTGTGCTGTATGTTCAGCTCTTTTGATGGTTACCTCCTGAAGGGGATGGTTCCATGCATGTTTGCAGGCACTTCCTGGAGCACTCTGGCCCAGGGCAGGGCGTAGTGGGTCCAGTTTGTAGACCTGCTGGCGTGGCTGGGGGTTAGGGGGTGTGTTCAGGTCTTGCTGGATGAAATGTGAAGGACTGGGCTGCCTTGCTTCTGGGACAGCTAATGAAAGAAAGCCCGGGGTTCCCTGCATTCTTGCTGTGCACACCAGAGTGCACTGGTATGACTGGGCCTGGGGGTGGATAGGGCAGTGCTGCAGGAGGAGCCGGGGCTGGAGAGGTGTCAAACACCCCCTCCCACTGCAGTGCTGGAGGATGATGGGACTCGAGCCGTCTTTACGAGGCGGGTCTTGCAAGGCCGGGAACGTGAGGCTGGTGACAGCAGGTGAACATGCAGGTAACGCCAGTGGCTGACACACAGCTCGGTTACGACATATGGATGCAAGGAGGGCCATGGGGAAGGGCTGGAAGGCGAGCAGCGGTGGCCAAATGTGCGGGCCATATGGTCTCTGTCACAGCCACTCACCTTTATCATTCTAGCATGAAGCAGCCACAGACAGGAGTAAGCACAGGACTGTGGCTGGGTCCCAATGACACCTGATTCCTGTCAGACACTGAAATTTGAATTTTATACGTTTTAGACATCACAAAATATTCCTTTGATTTTTTTCCCCATCCTTAAAAAATATAAAACCCATTCCTAGCCCACTGGCTGTGCAGACATAGGTGGTGAGTCAGGTGTGGCCTGCAGGCTGTAATTTACCACCCCCTGGATTAGAGTATGTGATGTAGACGTATTATCTGAACTTCCCCTAAGGTGAGTATTTCTTTGAGTTCAAAAAATATGCAGCTTCTCAGGCTCCTACCGTGACCCTGAAGATTCTGATTCCGTGGTTCTGGGATGGAGCCAAGGATGTATACTTCCAGAAAGTATGCAGGTGGTTTCTGATTTTCAGAAGTGTGGGGAACATTGACATAAAACACAGAACGCTTTTGGTCATTTCTCCAAAGATGGCTTTGTTTTATTCTCTCTCTGGGCAAAGTCAAACACTGCAGTTTCCCGCACTGGCCGTGAGATGTCCTTGTTTCCTCTGTCCTAGTCCTGGGAGCCTGTCCCTCCAGGGAAAATGTGCCAAGAAGGACAGTCTCCCACAGACGGGTACAGTGTCTCCTTTAGAGTTAGCCTAATTGCTGGTGATCCCATTGTATTTTCAATCCCACTGAAAATCGTGGGATCTTCCATGATGCCTGTATGGCAGCTGGTCTCAGTGGAGGCCCCAGGTGCTGACCGGGGCTGCTCTCACGTGGGGCTGGCCAGCTGGGGTGGGCTAGGAGGAGAGCCACCCAGCAGTCTCCAGTGTCAGGGCCATCCCATAATAAGCACCTGATGCCCTCACCCTTGGGCCAGGCACTGGGTGAGCGTTTCATCCACACCAGTGGGGCAGGGAGGTGGGGACACTGCCAATGTCTGGAGATGCTTTTGGCTTCCCTAGAGATCCTGGTTTGATTCCTGGGTTGGGAAGATCCACTGGAGAAGGGGTGGGCTACCCACTTCCAGTATTCTTGGGCTTCCCTGGTTGCTCAGCTGGTAAAGAATCCGCCTGCCATGGGGGAGACCTGGGTTCAGTCAGATTCATTTGGTCATCCTGACTGGGTGTAGGAGGCCAGAGATACTGCTAGGCTTCCTGTGGTGCGCAGTCAGCCCCCACAGCAAGGAATGAAAGTGAACGTGAAAGTCACTCACTCTGGTCCAAAATATCAGTACTGCCGAGCTGAGCAATTCTGCTTTATGTCATCTCACTGAATCGCAGGAAATATACATTACTATCTGGATTTTGTTAATTACAAAATTTAATTCGTAACAAATTTTACGAAAATTACAAAACCAAGTCACTGAGAGTTCAAAAAAACTTGCCCATGGCTCCCTCAACTCACTGTGGTGCAAAACCAGGTTTGAGTTGGGTCCCTTAACTGGGGTGCCCAACCCTAGTTTGCCCCAGCCATCCCAGTTTGACTGAGTCTAAGTCCTGCATCACAAGCAAAGTGCCCCAGTCCTGGGCCACCTGGGATGGTTGGTCACCCCTTGACTCCAGGTCTACACTCCTCCCCTGAGCCTGCCTGGTCCCACCTGCCTCGGGTTGCCTCGAGGCCTAGACTGGGGACATGGCAGAACTAGGTCTTTTAATCAGGCTAGTATTTGCTTTTTCCTGCCTATTTGCCTGTGGTCCCCTGGAAGGCAGGCCCAGGGAGCCTCTGTGGGCATCTAGTGCCCAAACACAGGCAGCCCTGCCAGCTGAGGTGTGATCAGGTCAGAGTGCTGTGGGATGCTCCTTCTCAGTGCCCCCTGCGGGTGCATCATCACCAGGGTAGGTCCTGGGTTCCCCTGTGCTCAACACGCTTTCTCTGCAGAGATCCCAGGGTCGCTGGCTCTCACTGCTCCCCTGAAGTGGCTTTGCTTGCTCAACTCCAGTCTCTTGTCCCTGCTGCTGCCAAGTCCTGGCATCTGTGCTGGTCTATATGACCTCTTTGTCCTAGTTCTGTGCCTCCCCATGGAGCTGAAAGACTTCAGGGCCAGATTTAGGGCCCTGGCCCCTGGTGGCCTGCCCCTCCCCTCCACTGCTGTCACCCCCAGAGAGTCTGTGTTAGCCACTGGCAAGAGTACTGGAGTGGGCTGCCATGCCCTTTTCCAGGGGATCTTCCCGATCCAGGGATCAAACCTGGGTCTTCTGCACTGCAGGCAGATTCTTTACCATCTGAGCCACCAGGGAAGCATAGAATATATGGACTAGAAGTCAAGGAAGCTGAGTTTCCAGACACTGGGGAAAGCAAAGGCAAACAGGGCAGACACAACTGAATGCTCTTCTTATTCGAAACTGGGGACTTCCAGGGCTTATTGAAGAAGGTTGTGGAGACCTAGCTTCCGGTTCCAGCTCATTCGTAATTGCGTGTGGAACTGAGGAGGCTTTTAATCTCTTTTCATCTGCAAAGTGGAACAGCCACTTCTCTCCCATGTTCCCTACAAAGCTGTCTCGTGGGACCATGGGTGTGGAGGTGGATGTGGGTACATAGGGGAGGGCACAGGTGAAGGCAGGGATGGCGCCACCTCTGACAGCTCTACCCCTGTCTCCCCAGGACATGCCCTACTATCGGTCCCAGTTTAAGAAGTGTGCGGTGGTGGGCAACGGGGGCATCCTAAAGAACAGCCGCTGCGGGAGGGAGATCAACAGTGCCGACTTTGTCTTCCGGTAGGAATCACCTTGGGTCTGCACCTGCCTCTTCTACCCCCACACCCCTCCTCCTCCATGCCCACCCTTTCTGGTGCCCCACCCTGTAATGCTGCCCTTTTAATCCCCACTTCCCACCCCTGAGAATCCTCATGCTCTGGGTTGTCCCTTTCCCCTTCAGCTCCGTCATGTGCAAGGGGTCGAACCTGTCAGGTCCTCAGTCTCCACATCTGTAAAATGGGAGCAAATGACATACCAGATATGAAGACACTGAGGACTCACAGGGGCATGCAGAGCTGTTAGTGAGGTCGTCTGGGCAGCTACCTCCCTGGTTGGGTTCCCCTCTTCTGGAAGGGTGGCCTTGTGGCTGACACCAGTATGAGCTTCACTGTGGCCTTACCTAAGTTAGACACCTGTCCATGTATTTCTTCTTCCTCATGTAAAACCCCCTCTTATCTCTTTGGGGATTCTAGCTTACCTCTTTAAGTAAAGAAGATAGGTTGAAAATAAGAGTTAAAGCGAACAAACTTGGGTTGAGGCTGCAATCATCTCATGGGTTGGGGATCTACAACAATTAGGCCACTCAGGGTTGGTGAGGGAAGGGGTTGAACTTGCCCTTCTATGCCCAGGCTGGTTTCCTCTCTGTTCCTCTGCCCAAGTGATCACCGTCCCTTTCTTCCCCACGCCCCAGCTCCCCAGCTCCCTCTAGAATGACATGCAGTCGGACCACTTTATCTCTTCTGCAGGTGCAACCTACCCCCCATCTCAGAGAAGTACACCATGGATGTAGGGGTGAAGACAGACGTGGTCACCGTGAACCCCAGCATCATCACAGAGAGGTCAGTAGCCCTCTTTCTAGACCAGTCCTGTCTGATACAGTAGCTATTCATCACGCATGGCCACCGGGCACCATCCAGATTGAGATGTACCATCTCTAAGTGCAAAACACACCCTCGCTCTAAAATATTTACTATGAAAAAGAGGGTGAATCACACCTCATTACACTTTTATATTGATAACATATTAAAATGATAGTATGGGGGTATATCAGGTTAAATAAAATCTATTGTAAAAATTAATTTCACCTAATCCTTTCTACTTATCTAAATGTGCTTCCTAGAACATTTAAAATTACATTCGTGGCTTGCCTGATGTTTCTCTCAGACAGCGCTGATCTAGACGATCTTCCCCTAGAGATGAACCAGAGGGCCTTCCAGTGGGTGAAGAGGGCAGGCGTCTCCCTACAGGGAGTGTCCATGTGACACTGGGGAGAAACCTACGGCAAAGACCTCAAGGCACCACCTCCCCCGGCGGTTCCGTGCTGGGGTCTGTCTGGGAAGCCTGGGGGAGGGGTTAAGGTGTTAAAACTCCAAAGGGGGCACAGTCACACCTCCAGGTCAGGAGAAGGGGAAGAGGAGGGGGAGGTGTTAAATGGGGACAGATGCCCACAACCTTTACAGAGTCAGCATTCAGAGAGGAGGCCACTCAGGGTTGGTGACGGAACCAGCTGGGAGGAGGGCTGTTTACTGTAGAGAGAAGGTTAGGGAGGGGCTGTGGTGAAGGAAGGGCTCCGGGGGCCAGCGGCTGGCTTGGTGTCCATCCCCAGGGACCTTGGTGAAGGCAGGCCAGGGGGGTGTCCCGAGGGGGGCTCTAGGGAAGGCCTCCCTCCTCCACTTCCCCTTTGAGCCCACCCGGGAACTCTCATCCGTGTGGGTTAAGGATTACCCTCCCCCCAGCAACCGCACCCCACCCCCACCCCAACCCTGCCGCAGTCACACACCAGGTACTTGTCCCTTTGGGTCCAGACTGCCCTCTCCTGCACCCTCTTAGAAAACTACAACTGTGCCGGAGAAAAGCGGACATTCATCTGCTGAGTGCCTGAGATCAAAGGAGGCGAGGAGGTGGGGGGTGGCCTTGAGAGACCCCCCCAGTCCTTTGCGAAGAGCCCAGGGAGCAGGGGTGGGCCAGCGAGGGCCCGGGGCCCCGTCTCACCCTGTGCGCGCACCCCGCCAGGTTCCACAAGCTGGAGAAGTGGCGGCGGCCCTTCTACCGCGTGCTGCAGCTGTACGAGAACGCGTCGGTGCTGCTGCCCGCCTTCTACAACACGCGCAACACCGACGTGTCCATCCGCGTCAAGTACGTGCTGGACGACTTCGAGTCACCGCAGGCCGTGTACTACTTCCACCCGCAGTACCTGGTCAACGTGTCGCGCTACTGGCTCAGCCTCGGGGTGCGCGCCAAGCGCATCAGCACCGGCCTCATCCTGGCCACTGCGGCGCTCGAGCTGTGCGAGGAGGTGCACCTGTTCGGTTTCTGGGCCTTCCCCATGAACCCCTCGGGCCTGTACATCACCCACCACTATTACGACAACGTCAAGCCCCGCCCCGGCTTCCACGCCATGCCCTCGGAGATCTTCAACTTCCTGCACCTGCATAGCCGCGGCATCCTGCGTGTGCACACGGGCACCTGCAGCTGCTGCTGAGGGCGGCATGGCCCTTCTGCCGGCCCCCCTGGCACACGGGTACCCCCGGCACACGGAGCACCCCCGGCACACGGAGCCACGCTCTTCCTCGCCGGCCCGCAGGGCGGGGCGAAGGCCTGGCACTGAGGCTGGCGCTCTCTTGGATGCTCAGCTTCAGACTTGGGTCCTGTGGGCTCTGGGAGGCAGGGATGCGGGCGGGGGAGAGACAGCTCCATGCGCACCGCCCCACCTGCCCCCCACCCCGGCCACACCTCAAGATGGGGGTCCTGGGGGTCCCAAGGGAATCAAGCACATTTCCACTCAGCGTTAGCGTCCAAAAGAGCATAAACCGTATGGCCTCTTTGCAGCTAAAGGAAGTCCCTACTGGGAACAGAAAAGAGGGAGACAGACAGAACGTGTGAGGACACTTTAGATGTAACTCAGACTTTTGGGTTCCTGACTCTTATTCCCAGGCCTCAGCCATGAAATGTGGTCTAGAAGCTCAGAGCTAAAAGGCCAACCGAGTGGCCAGACCTTCCTGTGAGGACAGTGGCTCAGAGAGGTCCAGGGATTATTAACCGAGTTTCCACCAACCGACTAAGTGGCGCTGTGAGATCTGATGCAAGGGCTGTGGGTTAGGATCTTCGCTCAGACACTGTCAAACAAGGAGAGCCACCCCCTTCAAACACATCCTCAGACACACACGTCTTGGTGCCTCCAGGTTCAATCCTGTGTTTGACTTTTTGAAGAGAAGGAAATAAACCAGACCAGCCATTTGCACTAAGGTTTTCAAGCCAACGTTATCGACTCAATAAGTGCTTAGCGACTTGCTTCCTCTTCTGTCTCCCTATTTTCAGCTCTGTTTTAACCGGGAGTTATTTATAAGATCCATCCCTCTGTGTGTTCCTGAATACTGCAGTTCCTGCTGTATCGTGTTCCTGAATTGGAACCGTAAGGCTCTGGACTGGAAAGCGCTGACATGTGACTGGCGAGCTTAGCGACGGAAGTGAGTCTTGGCCTCCGACACCAGCATCACTGAGGTCCTACCGTGAAGGCGGGGTTTCCCGCAGCACGCAGCCTGCTGGCCTTCACGTGCGTGGATCCACAGGGCCTGTGCTTTGGGAAGTCAGCTGTGCCTAGGCTGAAAGGGCTTCTCGTGTCATTTCACATTGCTTTCTTCCTCCCTGTGGTATTCCCACCATGAATGCGGCTGTGCCTAATACACACTGTTGGTGAATTGCCTTAGAATTTAGCTTTGTGGAACCATAGAAGGCCAGTGCTGGAGGATCTTCAGCCTGCCTCTCCTTTCCTCCCTTCCTGCTCTCTCCCCTCCTTCACCTAAACATTTCCAGAAGCCTGTTCTGCTTTGGTTTGGGGTGAGGCTTGGGAAGACATGATGACAAAGACAGGATCTCTGTCTTCCAGGAGTGGAGGGCAGACCAGAGACAAATTCCGACTCCGCATGCTGGGTGTAATGAGAAGGAGGAGGGGTGGTGAGAGCTCAGCACACAGGGAGCAGGACCTTTCATCTGATCACTTCATTTTACAGGCAGAGCAACAGGCCCAGCTGGTGAGAGACCACAGCACACAGGCTCTGTCCCGGGTCCCCAGGCTCCCCATCGAGGCCAGAACCCCTTCTCCTTGCTTGGGTTTCGTGTTGGTGGAGCCATTACGGAACAAGTGCTCCACGCACAGCACTGTTCTAGGTGCTGGCCTTGATTCTGGCCTCTGGTCTTCACTGGGGAAACCTTGGGCTGTTCTGAGCCTATCTGCTTGTCTGCAGTGCAAGGAAGTAGCCAGTGAGCCAAAGCAGGCCCAAGGACGTGGTGAACCAGGGAACACCACCGAGGACAGTGGATGATTTCCTTTCTTGGGCTCTGCCTGTTTCTCCAAGGAAGGAACATCTGAGACAGATTCCAGTTAACTGAAGTTTCCAGCCATTTGTTTGTGGTTAGTTGGGCCCCATTCTTGAAACTACAGGATGTTAGACCTGGAAGACTCTTAAAGAACATTCTGTCCCACTTAAGGAAGGTGAGGTGACCTCCCTGAAGAACAGGGAGGTGACCTGGCTCAAATCGTGCCAGGGGCTCTACTGAGTGCATGCTGTGGACAGAACCTTGGTGAGTCAGACACCAGGGTTCACATAGCCAGGAGTATCTGCCCCAACCAGGGCCCTCGTAGGAGTGGGGATGGAGCATCACAACCCATCCCATGTAGGAGCTGGACTCCTTGCTTTTGGTCCTATTGAAGTCTGAGGGCCTTAGGGCAGTCCCTTCTCCTTTCTTAGGTCTCCATCTCCTCATCTCTACAACCAGAGGCTTAGAAAATATCCCTAGGGTCTCTGTAATCTTTAATTTTATTAAGTGTTTGGAAGTATTCGTGATGTATGGATCTAAGCCATAGATAATATTTATTGCTATAATAGCTAAGATTTCCTGCACGCTCATTCTGTATCAAGCCCTGTACTGGGCGCTTTCTTTGCATTATCTCCTGTGATCACCACAGGACCCCTTTGGGTAAGCAGGCTCCAATGGGGAGACAGTCATTTGGTGTCTTGCCGTGGCCAGACACCCAGTAGAGGAAACTGCACCCAGGTCTTGTAGAAACCCAAAGCCTGCGTTCCAAACCTCTGTCTTCGCCACTTCCTAGCCAGTGTCCCCAGGGCTGGCACAAGAGGGAATCCTTGTTCCGGAAGGACTGAGAGGCCACTGCAGGGTGGTGCTGGGCCCTGCTATAGGGACAGTGCTCAGACGCTGGCATGGGTTCAGAAGGGAGTGTGCTTGTAGGTGCTTCTTCACCCCAACCCCGCCCCAGCCCTGGCAACAGCACAGATGCGCCCACAGTGCAGTGAAGGGAGGGGAGCTGCGGCCACATTTTGCAGAAGGGGTACACATTAAATGTTGGAGGACTTGCCCAAGGCCACATGGCCAGCTAGTGACTCAGCTGGGACTCAGTCTCCTGACTTCCACGCTACACTTTTCTCCTGCAGCCAGTGTTTGTAGGAAAAGCACATTTTCAAAGGCTCAGAAGACCTGGGCACTGGCTCAGGAAGCCACCCCACCCCCATGTTCCTTGAAGCTCTGCCCCCATCCCACCGTGCAGTGCGCACAGCTAGTTATATATAATACCCTTACGTAAGGAAGCTCGATTCCCCAAACAAAACAACCATCGTGTCTTCCTTTGTGCTAAGCCCACTGCTCCAGGCTTCCCTGGTGGCTCGGACAGTAAAGAATCTGCCTCCAATGCAGGAAACCCAAGTTTGATCCCTGGGTTGGGAAGATACCCTGGAGAAGGGCATGGCAACCTACTCCAGTATTCTTGCCTGGAGAATCCCATGGACAGAGGAGCCTGGCGGGCTATAGTCCGTGGGGTTGCAAAGAGTCGGACACAACTGAGTGACTAACACTTTCACTTTCACCAGGCTTGAAAGGCAGTGAAAACAAGCAAATGACTCTGTGCTTAGCCAAGCAAAAAGGAAGGTGGCTCAAGGTCAGATGCAGCCTCTGAGACCATTTTTGTAATGCTGCTGTGGCAGCTCTGCCCACTAATCGCCTGGTGCTGCAGACAATCCATCGCCCTCAGTTCTGCTGAGCGTAGGGAGGAGGCAAGGGCAGAGCTACCCGACAGTTGAGGGACAACACAGAGCTGGCTTCAGTCAGGTATTCAGCAAATCGTTACCGAGCACTCATTTTGTGCGGGGCATTTGGCTAGGGGCCTTTGAGCTAGAGATGAGCAGAGTATTAGCCCCAGCCCTCCCGGAGCTTATGGTCTGGTGGGCATGTCCAGATGCTGAACTGAGTCCCCCAGGCACGTGTAGGGGCTGAGCTGAGTACTGGCAAATCTGGGCTCAGGGACAAGTATCGCGAGAGGAGCACCAGGCCATGCAGGCGTCGGTCCTGAATCCTGAAGGTTGGCACAATGATTGTAATTGCTAAAGCGGTAGACCCATGTCAGGCTTCATTCCTCAACATCTATGTGACAGTGGTGAGTGGCTTCACTGGTCTTTTGAGTCCTCTCTTCCTTTTTTTTTTTTTAAGAAACCACTTTACCCTGACTTTCCTCCCGCCTCACTGAATGCTCCTTCTCAGGCTCCTTTGTTGACCCATCTTTTGTGAAGCTTCCTCAGGGTTCTCTTCTCTTACTAGGAGTGTTCCTTCAGAAATTGCATCTGTTCACAGCCTCTAACCTCTCCTGTCCTTGCATCTTACACCCCTTACCTGGAGGCCAGTTCTCCTTTGGAGCCACAGAAACACACTCACTGTGGCTGTCTGAATGCCTGTAGCTGCTCAACATCTCAGCTCGTATAGTTAAAACCTGCTCAATGTGCCCTCAACTGGCACAGTTAAAAGGACAATCTGGATTCAAAGTCACATCCCCCCCACTCACTGGTGACTTTGGGGGCACTGCCAATGCCCTCTGGAAGCTCTGATTCATCATCTGAGGTTTAGGCCAGGACACCAGCCATGGAATAGGGTTTCACGATGCCTAGCACAGAGCCGACACAAACTAGACACCCAGAGAACAGGTTCCTTCTTCCTCCTTTCTTCCCCTGATGAATGGCTCTACCTTATCACTGGCCCCTCGGTCCCAAACCTGGGTCTCTTTTGGTTCTCCTTCCTCCTTCGCTTTCTGTTTGTTCACCAGATTGTATCAATTCCAACTCATAAACTTCCCTTGAATTCATTCCCTCCATACATTCCTTCTGCCACTGCCCTAACTCAGGCCCTCTGACTGATCATTCTGCTTCTGGGGAATTACCTTCTGGAAACACCTTTGGTGGAGCCCATTGCCTTCTTATACCATATAGTCCAGATTCCTTTACCCAGACATGCAGGGGTTGTCCCAAGCTGGCTCACTCACCTTCCCAGAGACCCTCCTGCCCCCATCATCCCACCAGGACTCCTCCAGATGGCTGTAGCTTCACACAAGCTGTTGGAATTGCCTGAAATGGCCCTTTTACCCCACCACTTGTGCAGGTAATGTCAGGTGAGGGTCCCCACCTCTTCCCCTCTGTGAACCTAGGCTGAGCACTCTCTGTGCTTCTGCAGGAACCATCACTGACTCCTGTTAGGACATCCTCACAGCACAACACCATGGGGGTGCCTGTGTCCTTGGCCGAGGGCTGTCCTTTCCCCAGGAGAAGGCAGTGTCTCTGGTTCTTCTTGGTGTCCCCAGTACTGGCACAGAGCCACCTGTTAACTATAGCAGTAGGGTCTCTGATTAGCCAGTGTGTTCCAGTGGTTCAGGAGACCCCACTAATAAACTGAGTAACGTGTAATTGTCAGCTTAAGAGAGTCCTCCATTGATTATTATATTATTTTTGCCTGGTACCTTGCATGTGGGAAGCATTTTGCTGTACAGACTCCCCCACCTGCCTCTGGGGAGCTTGGGGTGTAGGTCCCGGTTGTGGTTGCTTGCTGGCTCCATCACCTGGTCTCTGCGGCCTTCTCTTTGCCTCCTTCCATTATAATCTTGAATTAAATCCCTGGGTCGGGAAGATCCCCTGGAGAAGGGAATGGCAACCTACTCAAGTATTTTTGCCTTGAGAATTCTGTGGACAGAGGAGTTTGGTGGG
This sequence comes from Bos mutus, assembly GCF_027580195.1. Taxonomy (NCBI): domain Eukaryota; kingdom Metazoa; phylum Chordata; class Mammalia; order Artiodactyla; family Bovidae; genus Bos; species Bos mutus. Next base: position 46,504,710 of record NC_091640.1, on the reverse strand, counting down.
CTACAGTTCATGGGGTCTCAAAGAGTCGGACACAACTGAGCAAGCAACACACTATTATAATCTTCTTCCTCATCTGCTTCTTGCCTATTCACCAAGTCTCTCTAGTTTAAGCAAAAGGTGGAAAGATTTTCTTTTTCCCTTCCCTCCTTAAAAACCATAGAGATTTGTCAGAATCTTAAATTGCTATATTGAGGTACAGACAGAGTAGCAGTATACAAAGGACTAATCAATAATGTCTCAAGAACGAGTGGAAAGTGCTGTATTTATTGGCTGGGAAACAAATGAGCTGAGCTTTGCAAAAATGTCTGCTCCAGATGCCCAGTGGAAGGTCAGGAGCTTGGGGGTCTCTCTGTGGCAGGGGGCTGGTGCAGCTCTGAGTTCAGCACACACCCTGGCCTCTCTCCCGACAACCTGGGCACCCTTCTAAAGAGGAGGCTGACTGTGGCTTATGACCGGATGAGGCTAGGCTTGGGGTATGCCAATGCCTGGGGTGTGCCCTGTTCTCTTGTTCTTTAGAGGGCTGGTCAAGCCAGGCCAGTCTAAGGAGGTTGATTACATCCTACAAGGCGCTATGATAAAGTGATATGTTCTTCAAGGTGTAGACTGTAGATCACTTGTGTCAGAATCCCCTAAGTGCTTGTTAAACCCCCTGCCTCCAGACTCAGAACCTGGGGGAGACGGGTGATGCGGGGCAATCAGCATTGTGACTCCAAGACCAGCCAGGCTCTCCAGGTCGTCTTGGAGCCCATATCTGCTGGAGAACTGGGCTCTGCACCGCTTGTGGGTCAGTGGCTACTGCCAGGTGAGTGATGGTGTCTGGCTTGAAATTCAGACTGGAGTCTTAAGCGATAAAAGAGCAAAAACAAGAATCTGACACACAACTAAACTTTGGTGTGTTTTAGAAATATGAATATAAAATATAATCCACTATTTAATTCACAACAGAAATTGACTGCTTAGGAATCTCTTACATTTATGAAATCTGTTTTGGCCTAGATATTATCAGTGGTTTTTCTATTTTTCAATTGTGGGTAAAATATACATAAGATTTACCATCTTAGCCATTTTTAAGTGTATAGTTCAGTAGTGTTAAGTTGTATAACCAATCTCCAGGCTGTTTTTTTTTTTGTTGTAGTCATTGCAAAACTAAAACTCTATACCCATTAAAGAACAACTCCTCATTTCCCCCTCCCCCAGCTCCTGGCAGCCATCATCCTTTCTGTCTCTGTCCCTTGACTACTCTAGGTCCCTCACATAAATGGAATCATAGCGTGTCTGACTTTTTGGTGACTGGCTTATTTCATATAGAATCTCTTAGGTATGATCTGTTCTCAAATGACTTGAATTGTTTTCAGTGTCCCTATGATAGGATTCTGATTTTAATTTTGGCCTGGAACAGTTGTCCTGGGCCCTTAGTTGTTCCTTGGCTTCTGACAACCTCAGCACCTTTTGCTGAGGGTCAGAGCAGACCCTGTCTTGCTTTGCTAGCTTGACTCAGCTGTCCTGGCCAGCCACTGCCCTGAGAGGCAATAGCTCTGCTCAGCTTCTACAAGTCTATAGATATTTCTCCTGCATGGTCTCTTCTGAGAACCTGCTTTTCTTTTTTTAACAAGAGAAAGAGAGGGAGAGAGACATACATACATTACCATGACTTAGCTCTTAGGACAAAAGCCAGAAATCACTGACTATCTCTCTTTTCAGTAGGGGGATGGTTTCCTTGGCAACCAAGTAACTCATTTCCTTCAACTAAATGACTTGTTCAACTTTAGGGTAAAAGTGTTATTTTCTCTAGAATCGTGGCCCTCAACCTTGTGTGCACATTGAAGTCACCCAGGGATCTTTATAAAGCCACCCATGCCAGATCCTCATCTTTCCAGAGAATCTGATTCACTTGGCTTGGGGACAGGGCCCCATATTCTTATTTTTAAAAATCTCTTAAGTGAATCTACTGCACAGAGGCCAAGGGTCTCTGTTTTGGCGGCACATCAGGGTCATCTGGAGAACTTTTAAGAGCTACTTGTGCCTGGACTTTGCCCCCAGAAGTTCTGATCCAGTTGGTCTGAGGCGTGACCTGAGTGGGAGGGCTTTTCTGACTCTCCAGATGACCCTACTATGCAGCCGAGACTGAGAACCACTGTTCTAGCCCACCATCTCCCAAACTTGAACCTGTGTCAGAATCACTCGGAGAGCTCACTGGTTCCTGGGCCCCTCCCCAGAGTCTGATTTGGTGACCATGGCAGGGAGCTTCCTTGCTACTTCCTAAGTGATGCTGAGGCTGGTCCTGGGACCCACACTTTGAGGAGCACTGCTGCGCTGTGGTTGGGCTTTAGTGGGACCTGAACATGAGGAACTGGAGAAGGCAATGGCACCCCGCTCCAGCACTCTTGCCTGGAAAATCCCATGGATGGAGGAGCCTGGCAGGCTGCAGTCCATGGGGTCGCTAAGAGTTGGACATGACTGAGTGACTTCACTTTCACTTTTCACTGTCATGCATTGGAGAAGGAAATGGCAGCCCACTCCAGTGTTCATGCCTGGAGAATCCCAGGGATGGGGGAGCCTGTTGGGCTGCCATCTATGGGGTCGCACAGAGTTGGACATGACTTAGCAGCAGCAGCAGCTCTGCCTGATCTTGTAACTGTCTCAGCCCTACTTTGCTGGCATTTGTTTCCTGGTTAGTGGTTGGGAGCCTTGATTCAGGCTTGAGACTTCTTAAAGGTATCAAGCAGCTCTTTTTCTGAACAGTCTCAACCTTTAAATAGACATTATGAAATCTTTTTAAAGCAAAGTTAACTAGATTTCCTCTCGCAGGGTTAGAAGGCTTGGAGTGTGCTTGAATTAAGATTCATCTGTTCCTGGAGTAGGGGTGCATTTGGGGATTAGCGCTAAGGGGCTGGAGTCTCTGGAGTTGGTGACCAGCCTGTGTCTGGGTGAGGGTCTCCCTGTGATGAGTGCTGGGATAAGATCAGGGCATCACAGTGCTCTCTTGAACACAAAGCCGGGGCTGGCGCACTGCCCACCACGCCCGTGGAAAACAAACAAGGTGGTGATGAGGCAGCATCCCACAGACGTGGGCTGATGTGACCCAGGGTTCACACCAGCCTTAGGCTCCTCCTTCCTTTCCCGCCTTCTGTTAGAAAAGGCTCAAGTTGAAACCAGCGAGCTAGTGCCGAGATCCTGCCTCAGTCTCTTCTGCCTCCAACCAGAGGCCAGTCCCCTGCCCGTTCCTCCTGAGGATACCCACAGTCGTGTGGCCCTGGCAAGCCCTTTATCACTGTGGCAGCTCACAATCTCATATTCAGCTGCAAAATGTGTGGGAAACCTTGAACATCTTAAAGATTTGTTAAAGGAGGAAATAATTGCCTTTTTTTTTTTTTTTTAAACAAGGTCAAAGCACACCTCACTTCCCAGGGCCCCTTACCCAGCAAGTTTACTCAGCCTCAGGCAGTTGGGGACTCTGGTGAAGGAGAATTAATTTTGAGCCCCTGTAGTAGATGCTATAAAGCTCTGTTTCAAAGACCAAACATCTTGCTAACAGCAAATCCCTCACGGCATTCATGGAATTTAATTTTAAATTCATTTCCAGTGAACTTGATTCTGGTTTCTAATAATAAAGCAAATTAAGAGAATGACAACAGGTGCTAGGTTTAGCAAGAAGCGGCAGCTAATAGACTAACATAACGGCATTAAAAAGACCAAAGCTATACATCTCAGAGAATACCAAGTGATCGGATGCTGTTTAGTGCAGGGGCCAATATGTAGTAACAACCCCAAGAGCAACAAATAACCCCTCACAGCAGCCCATCCTGTGGTGTCCACAGCCACGCAGAGATACGAAAATGCTCAAAGAATGTGCAGTAGACTGTGTTTAAGGAGGCAGAGAAGCGCTTTATCCACTTGGAATTATTTCCATCCCCAAGCACTTGAAACACATTCATCGAAATCTTGGTGCTTAAAGGATTAGCCCTCAGTTATCTTGAAGTTCAGGTTGGTGAAGTTCAAGTTCATTATCTGATCACACAAGATTCGTGAGCTGGGTAAACTCACTCTTTGAGACTTAGTTTCCGTCTGACATTTGCTGCCTCCCCCCGCAAGGTGGAGGGTGAAGGGCACCCCTTCCGCCATCCTGCCTTATAGGGGACATGCAGGTTAGTGGCCGGTGGTGGCCGGGTGTCCTCTGCTTCCACCTGTGGTGTCTCTACTGCACGTGGGAGGGGATCTGGATCTCAGCTGGGCCAGGGCCGGCTCTGCAGTGACTCAGCCTGGATTTATTTGTGAATTTAAGAATAGGCCTATTCGGTCGTCTTCCTGTGAAAGTGAACACTTCTGCTTTCTACACACCTTCATCCCCCATTTTCTCACCAGCCCTCGCTGTGTTCCTAGGAGAAGGGAAAGGCAGTGAGCGGCCTGCAGACTGGACCAAGCCTGGGGGATATGACAGAGGTGTGTCCCGGGTCGCACAGAATGCTGGTGGAACCCTAGTAGGGTGCCCAAGCTCCCCAATGGGCAGGGGGAGGTGGCCCTGTCTTGTTCCCACCCTGAGACCCTTCTGTTTTCTTCCCTCTGGGTTATCCGGTTGACTGGAGTCAGGTTCAGGCCTGGGGCTTACCCCTGGCCGCATACCCTGCCCAGAGTCTGTGGGGAGGGTCCTCTTTGGTATTCGTTCCTCTCGGGGCCCCCAGCATTGGGAGCTGTACCTGGTGGGGTGAGAGGGTGGCAGTTTTAACTGGCAGAGGGTCAGCCAAGGCCACAAGCCTGAGCACAGCAGGTGTGAGGAGGTGGTTGGCAGTCGATCCAGTGATGCCCTCCGTTGCTGTGCTTGTTTGTGGGGGGCTGGGGGGTGCCCCGAGTGACAGCTCCTTCCAGCCTTCCTGGACCTCTTCCACAGGACCCTCGGCCTCTACTGGGGCCAGCTTCTGAGCAAGTCTCTCTTCCCAAGTATTTTTGGGGGGCAGGTGGTCCTCCCTGAGGCTTCCACGCTCTGCACACATGTTTTAGGGGTGCAACGGGGTCTTCGAGGCCTGCCAATTCTCTTTCTGGACCCAACTAACCTCTCTTCAGAAAGCCATAACTCTTCTTCAGAGCTGTATTGTGTGAAATATATGTAAATGTGTATGTATTTTTAAACTCACACGTTAACTCAATGCGCGTACAAGAAGTCGTCCAGTGCTACAGTTTGGAGTTGAACCTCTGCCACCTGGCTCCCCAAGTGAAGGCAGGACAGATGACGGGGGTCCACGAGGGAGCTGTGGAAACCTCGTCCCTACAGCCACGAGCTCCCAGGCTCGATGTCGGTTTCCAGGAGCTCACCTGAAGGCAGCCAGTGGAGTGCTCCCGCGGGGCTGGCGGCAGCGACTCGCCCCTGCGTGGCCTCCTGTGCGTGAAGACAAAGTGGCCATGTGGATGTGACCTCCACGTGCTCCTCAAACCCATCCCCCAGTGCTTTCCTCTGCCAAGAGCCACATCACGCTGCACCGCGCTCCACAGAGCCTTTCCCACTGGAGAGGGAAAGGGAGACCGAGACATCGTTTGCTGGGCTGCTCGGAAACTCAGTCTGGACATGGAACTGGAGCATTGCTTTTTAAAAGAAAAAAAAATCCCTCTCTTGCTCTGGTTGATTTGCTCCCTCCGTTTGTCCTGGAGAGAAACGCTTTGTGCCCCTCCAGAGTGCTGGGAAGATGAGGTTGCAGTCATTATTTTCATGCAAATTTTGCTGAGGAGCAGGAGTTCATAGAAACTCTTGCAGCCTCATTCCAGCTTGTTCGTGGCTGTCCTTGAGTGATCCTGAAGTGGTGACTGTGACTTAACGCCTGAGACGTAATCAGGGTAATTTGTATCTGTCACTGTGTTTGAAAAGCCCTCAATTCCACCCAATAAAAACAGTCAAGTGGTTCATCTAGTGCAGATTTCTCTGGCTGTGGCCTTGTGTGTGTGCGTGTTTGGGGACTGGGCTGGACCAGGCTGATGCAGCACAGCTCAATGTGCTGCATTGAGCAGCTGCCAGCTCTAGGGAGGACACCATGGCTGCCTGGGGCTCATCTTTGGGAAGCATTGGCCTCTCTGTGTCTGGCAAGAGTGGCAATCTAAGCGGGGGGGCTTAGGAAGGGCTCAGAGACCAGACCCAGACCAAGTTGGGTGGAGTGCTGAATTGACAGTATACAGGGAGCAGAAGAACAAAAAGAGAGAAGACTGCAGACTTCCTCTAAGGAAGGAGGGTCCCCACGAGCTGGGGTGGGGGTTAAGGGGAGAGGGGTGAGTGGGTGGGGGATTATGGGATCTGAGTTGTGCTAACACCTAGAAACAGACCCATTAGCTAAAAAGACTTGTTTTTCCTTAAGCAACTTGCTCTGTCAAGGTCTGGAGTCACAGCAAAGGAATTACCCTTTCATAAAAAAAAAAAAAAATTGTTCTTTCAATGCTGCTATCCATGAGTGTGTTTGGAATAGGATTATGTTAAATAAATAAAAAGAAATTTATGTACAAACTGGCTGGGTCTGGCCTGCCTTATGAGATGTAGATAAGACTGTTCGGATTTCACAAATATGCATTTTGGAGAAGCGCAAAACCTTTCCTCTGATTTCTGCAAGCTCTCAGGGGCTGGTATTTTCATGACCCCCTCAGTCTCTAGACTTTAGAGCTTTTGAGCATGTTTCTGTTTTATATCCCTTAATCACCTAGATTATATGCAGACCTTCCCTTGACATCAATGATCATACAATGCATTCCAGAGTGATGTGGGAGAAGATGGGAAAGGGATGGACAACATTCCAAGCAAGCAATCTCAAACATAATGTTGGGTGTCCTCTGGCTAACCCACTGGCCAGCCTCCCAGTGGGAATACTTCATGTGGTCCTAGCCCATCTATTTGGCCAAACCTCTCCTTGTCCTTTTTTGGCCTCCTATTCTGACTTCCCAACCCTATCAATGGAGAACACATTTCTGCTATTTTTATTTGGACTCGTTTAAACATTCTCTGTATGCTTGGTTTCCTATACAGCCTGGATCTCAGCTCACCTTTTACCGCCCCCCCCCACCAAAAAGAACTTCCATACCAGCTAAAAGATATTTAAACTTTCCTTATTACCATTGTAAAATGCCAAATGTTCAAACAAGCAACGGTGGAACCTAAGGGTACTATTTGAGGGTTAGCCCTGAGACCTGAGTACTGTCTGTAATAGGAAGAAAAAAAGCTGAGGGTCAGGGAAATAGGACTTCAGTATGTATTTTTGAATAAATTAGTGAATGAACCAATGAGCTGGGGGGACAGAAGTTAATTGTAGTCCATTTATTTAATAAATAGATTCATGCTATTTGTCACTTCATTCCTTCATTGAATAATAATTTCTTGCACCCCTACTTTGGGCTAGGTGACTTGAGGATTTGGGAATACAAAGGTGAACAAATTCATGTACCATCTTTGCATTTACAGGACATAGAATCTGGCCAGAGCAATAGAGGTAACCAAAAACTCCACAATTCAAAGTTTAACTATAGACAGTGCTTCTAAGGAGCATGCTCTAAGGAGCATTCTAAGGATGTTCAGCACATCTCCCTGACCCAAGGATGAGCCCAAAGAACACTCCACTGGAGCAGAGACAACTGAGATGAGAACCGAAGGATAAGGAAGGGTTAACTGGGGGAAAGGTGAGGGTGAAGTTGTAGGGGAAGAAAGTCCAGATAGAGGGTCCTGGATGGGGAGAAAGCTTCGGACCCTGGAGGAAGGCTTTTGCAAGGGTAGGGAGGGGGAGATAAGGCTAGAGGGCTGGATGGAGGCAAGACCCTGTGGGGAAGAGGTGGGCCAAATTAATGATTTTGATTTTGATTTTGATTCCAGAGAATTAAGTAGACCTTGGAGGATTTTAAGGAGGAGGAGGCCATGGTCAGATTAACATTGGAAAAATTCCTGAGAGATGTGGCCAGGTGGCTAGTAGGAAGACACTGAGCTCACCTCCACCCCGGGGCACACCAGAATTACGACTATTTACAGAGCAACTATCTATGAGTATGACTTGAAGACTAGCAGAAAAAATTTCCCAAAACTAAAGATATAAGAAGGAGCAATGGGTACGAGGGGCAGAGATGAGTATAGTCAAGACCCACATCTCTGGATAGGTGACCCACAAATGGAGGGGTGATAATCACAATTGCTGAGGTTCTCCCCAAGTTGTGAGGGGTTCAAGTCCCACACTGGGCTCCCCAATTCAACCCTAAATTGGGAAAACAAGCCCTCAGAATGTCTGGCTTTGAAGGCCAGTGGGGCCTTCAAAGGGGAGAGTTCTTTAGTTGTAACACATTCTAACAACCCTACTGTTATAGGGGAGAGCCATAGGACTGTAGAAAGCAGAGACTCCACTCTTAAAAGGTGCACACAAAATCTTATATGATTTGAGTCCCAGCACAGAGGCAGTAATTTGAAAAGAGCCTGGAGCTCCTAGAGAGGCAGGAGGCCACTTGGACTTCCCCTTGAGATGGAGATGATGGCCACAACCATTGCTGTGAGTCTGTCCTACTGCAAAAACACTGGCACCCGCAAGCACCATTTTGGAGTTCTCTAGCACCCCACTCCCGGAGAAGGCGATGGCACCCCACTCTAGCACTCTTGCCTGGAAAACCCCATGGACGGAGGAGCCTGGTAGGCTGCAGTCCATGGGGTCGCTAAGAGTCGGACACGACTGAGCGACTTCACTTTTCACTTTCATGCATTGGAGGAGGAAATGGCAACCCACTCCAGTGTTCTTGCCTGGAGAATCCCAGGGACGGCCGGGCCTAGTGGGCTGCCGTCTATGGAGTCGCACAGAGTCGGACACAACTGAAGCGACTTAGCAGCAGCAGCAGCAGCTGGCTTAGGTAAGTGCTGGGTGCTTACCCACCAGCTGGACAAGGCCCCCACCCAATGGGGGCTGGCAACAACCCCAAGATCTCACTGAGTCATGCAGCTATCTGCCCTAGGACCTGGCCCTGCCCGTCAGCAGGCTGGTCGCCACCATGCAAGGCAGATCCCTGGAGTCAACTGGCTGCCAGAGTCCAGACAAGCCTAAGAGCATGCTCATGGTAGTTGATCCCACCACACAGAAGGGCCCACACAACACACATGGGGGCATCTCTAGAGCATCTGGCTCTGGGGACCAGAGGGCAGCGTGGTGCTGAGCCGCAGAGGCTGTTTCCTACAGAAAGCTACTTCTCCAAGACTGGGAAACATAGCTGACCTATTTAATACGTAGAAATAAGCACAGAGAATTAGGCAAAATGAAGGGACTGAGGGATATGTTCCCAATAAATCAATAAGGTAAAACCACAGAATAACTTAGCAAAGTGGAGATAATCTGATATCTCCATATATCTGATAAAGAGTTTCAAGTACAAACTAAAAATGCTCGATGAACTTGGGAGAAAAATGGATGAACATAGTGAAAATTTTAACAGAATTAGAAAATATAAAGAAGAACCAAACAGAAATGAAGAACATAATAACTGAAATAAAAATATACTGGAAGGAATCAGAAGTACATTAGATGTTATAGAGGAGTGGATCAGTGAACTGGAAGACAGAGCAGTGGAAATCATTCATGCTGAACAGAAAAAAGAAAAAGAATTTTTAAAAACATGAAGGTAGTTTAAGAGACCTATGAGATAACATCAAGCGTGCTGACTTTATAGGGGTTCCAGAAGGAGATGAGAGCAAGTGACAGATAACTGGAAGAAATGACACTTCCATACCCTGTGAAAGGGAACATACATTCAGTTCCAGGAAGCACAGAAAGTCCTAAACAAGAGGAGTCTGAAGAGGTCCACATCAAGATACAGTATAATTAAAATGGCAAAAAGTAAAGATAAAGAGGGAATCTTAAAAGCAGCAAGAGAAAAGCTATTTGTTATGTACAAGGGAACTCCCATAACACTGACTTTTCAAAAGAAACATTACACGCCCAAAGAAGTGGAACAATATATTAAAGCTGTGAAAGGAAAAAAACTCGGCAATGAAGAAGAGTCTATCTAGCAAGTCTTTTATTCAGTTTTGAAGGAGAGAGAGATTTGTACAGATCAACCAAAGCTTAAGAGTTCAGTGCCACTAAACAAACTTTATAAGAAATGTTAAACCATGTGCATGCATGCTCGATTATGTCCAACTCTGTGACCCCATGGACTGTAGCCCACCAGGATCCTCTGTCCATGGAATTTTCCAGGCAAGAATACAAGAGTATTCTTACCTGGAAAGACAAGACTCCAGGGAATCTTTCCGACCCAGAGATTGAACCCACATCTCTTGCATGTCCTGCATGGGCAGGTGGGTTCTCTACCACTGTGTCATAAGAGATGTTGAAGGGGCTTTTTTAAGCAGAAAAGAAAAGACTACAAGAAATATAAGAATTATGAAAGGAAAAATCCCAGTGGCCTCATTGGTGAAAGCAAACAGCATAGACAGTAAATCAATCCCTTATAAAGTAAGTAAGATGGTCTAAAAACAGAAGTAATAGAAAAATCTATATCCACAATAAGTAGTTAAGGGATACACAAAACCAAAATTATAAAATATAACATCAAAATAATTACACGTGGAAGGGAGAGTAACAGTAGGGTTGTTAGAATGTGTTACAACTAAAGAACACAGTAACTTCAAATGATTATATATTAACATATATGATCCACATCTATTTCTATTACCTGTTTATCTAACTATCTATCTATCTACCTATCTATGTTGTTATATATGAATCACAGACCATGGTAACCACAAACCAAAAACCTAAAATAGATACACAAAAAAAGAAAGGAATCTAAACGTAACACTAAAGGTTGTCACCAGATTCCAAGAGAAGAGAACAAAATGAGAAGAAAGGGATAGTGGAACTATAAAAACAATCCTAAAACAATGAACAAAATATCAATAAATACGTATCTGTCAATAATTACTTTAAATATAAATGGACTAAATGCTCCAATAGAAAGACAGAGTGGCTGAATGGATACCAAAAAACATCTTATATATATATACACCCTATTCCATCCAAGAGCAACAGGATACAGAGATGTGCTCTAAAGGGTTTTGCCCTTGACAATGGGTGTGTGTGTGCTTTTTGATCAGGACAGGAAGAGGAGTGGTTGGAAATGGTGTGGGTTGGAGCCACGTTGGCTGGAGAATGGGAGGTAGGGGTGGGCTTGGGGATGGGGTGAGGAAGAGAGAGTTTGCAGGCCTGAAGGAGGGATTAGGATTTTATTCTAAGGGCATGAGAAGCCATTGGAGCATATATGCTGGGGGTGACATGATCTGATTCATTTGTAAGTAAAACTTCTTGGGCTGATCTGAGCAGAGTGGATGCGGGGAATGGGGACAGGTAGGAGGGGCGGGGACGGGGTTTGCCTAAAACATCCACAGAAACTAACATTTCAGTGAAGCAGGAAAACCACCGATCTCACATCACTGCATCACCCGCCCTGCTCCCAGAATAGGAGGTGGTTCATTTTGAGACACCAGACCAGCTGGTACCCTGAATGAGAAAGCAGGGACACGTGGTGGGTAGGGAGCCATGGGAGGGGCCAGGGCTGCCAGAAGGAGCACTCCTCCTCTTGCACTTGTATATGCTCTGCACCCACCCTCTGCACACACTTGTAACTCACTCATTCACTCGCTGTTGTTGAGTCACATTCAAGCAACTCTGGATAGGCACTGAGGATACACAGGCCCTCCAGGAAGGATCAGTGTCTGCTGGAAGAGAGGAGGCATTGGGCAAGACTGAGATTTTGCCCTCATTCTCTCCCCTCACTGTGTCCACACCCTTTGTTATGTAATTTTACAGCCCTGGACGCTGGGCTCAGACATGTGCGTTGTTTGGCTCGGCCAAAGATGTTAGCAGATGTTAGCAAAGATGTTAGCAAGTAAAGGCCTCAAGTGTATTTGCCTTGTCAGGCTGGCCCTCCTGCCCTTCGATCATGGCCATGAGAAGAGTGTTCCCTGGGCAGCTGGACGCATATAGGGTAGGCCTATGTCCAACCGATCCTGTAGCTGAAGGCCTACGTCCAGCCGATCCTGTAGCTGAATGCAGAGCTGAAGTTGAGACTAGTGTAGATGTTACCCCAGTCGAGCCACAGACATGTGAGATATTATGCTCACGCCACTGAGATTTTTGTGGTTGCTGTGTACCAAGAGCTGACTGGTACTGAGATGCACACTTCAGCTCCAGTGTCAGAGTGGACAACGGCTTTCAGAAGGAGAGCGCCAGGCATGTTTAGAAAACAGAACTTCAGTTTAACTGTAATGTGAGTTTCCTGAGAGGGAAGTTGGGTCAGATTACAGAGGACCTCCAGTGTCAGATCCAGGAGCTCGAATTCTATGAATGTCAGGGACATTTGTTATTCTTTTGGCAACCCTACATCTGAATGCCCTTCCAAAGTTTGAGGAGAGCACAGCTCCCAGTGTAAGAACTGAAAATGCCAAATCCTCATTTTCCCAGCCTCCTTTCCAGCAAGGTGTGGGCACACACTTAGGCTCAGCCCATCAGATGCACAAGCCCAGACTCTAAACTGGCACAAGATACCAGCGTCCACTCTGGCCCTGCATCGGTGGCAGTGGGGGTCCTTACACCACCACGTGACCTCAGGCATCCTTCCAGGGTGCCTAAGACCCTAGCATGGGTCTTAGCCCTCTGAAAAATCCTGAAACCCCTCCACCCCCTTTTACTCTTACATAAACAATTTTTTCAACTTAAACTAGCCAGTGTTGGTTTCTATTGCTTGCAGTCCCGCATCCTGGCTGATTAAATTTGGATGCACTCAGATGTAACTGAGGTTTTTAAACTGGACAGTGACCTGACCAAAGACAAGCTTTAGAATTGATTCAGCCAGCAGGGGGATATACTTGAAAGGGGAGGAGCCTGGAGCAATGAGGTCATTTTGCATGTGTGTGCAAGCATCATTTGGGCACACGTGCCAGTGGTCAATAGAATAAACAGGCACCTACTTTGATCAGGTGGAGAAGGAAATGGCAACCCACTCCAGTATCCTTGCCTGGAAAATCCCATGGACAGAGGAGACTGGTGGGCTGCACTCCATGGGGTTGCAAAGAGTTGGGCACGACTAAGCAGCTAACACACACTTTATTATCATTATTTCTCCTAACACACACTTTAATCAGAAGTCCCAACAATTACCCTGTCTGCCCTGCATGTCAGCTTTCTGAATTAGAGTGCAGATGTACAAGACCATGTTCAGGGCCTCATGCTAAGCCTAGGTTGGAGGAAGAGGCTGGCACTGACCCTGGCTCTGCCTGGGATGGAAGGGGGCGTCTGCACATCATGCCCTGAGTACCTTTTTCCATTAACCATGTGCAGGTCCTCCCACCAAAGGGCCTGGCGTTGAGTCAGTAACCAAAACGGCACCACATAAGCTTTCACAGTGGAAGACAGCAGACAAGGCCGGCCAGTGAGAGACACAGTGGAGTCTGAAGCCAAACACTGCCCCCTCATCCTCCCTTCCATTCAATCCCTTCCCCTCTTGCCTGCCCCCTACAACCACTGGGCTAGTTTCACCTCTTCTAGAAGGTTGAATGCATATGATCAGACAGCATGTAGTTTATTCTGACTAGTTTCTTTCACTCTGAATAATGCTTTCGAGACTCATCTGTATTGTGGCATGTGTCACCTCTTCTTCAGTTATGTTAATGGTTGAATAGTCTTGGCCAGTCAATGGGCATCTGAGTTGTTTCTAGTTATTATCAATAAAGCTTCTATGAACGTTCAAATGCAGCTTGTGTGGACATATATTTTCACTTCTCCTAGGTAGATATCCGGAGAAGGCAATGGCACCCCACTCCAGTACTCTTGCCTGGAAAATCCCATGGATGGAGGAGCCTGGTAGGCTGCAGTCCACGGGGTCACTAGGAGTTGGACACGACTGAGCGACTTCACTTTCACTTTTCACTTTCATGCACTGGAGAAGGAAATGGCAACCCACTCCAGTGTTCTTGCCTGGAGAATCCCAGGGACGGAGGAGCCTGGTGGGCTGCCGTCTCTGGGGTCGCACAGAGTTGGACACGACTGAAGCGACTTAGCAGCAGCAGCAGCAGGTAGATATCCACGAGTGGAAATTTTGGGTTGTGTGGGAAGTGTCTTTACAAGAATGTGTCAAACTGTTTTGCAAAGTGATGGTATCATTTCACACTGTCACCAGCAGCGTGAGAGTTCTAGTTGCTCCACATTCCTGTTAACACTTGGTATTGTTTCAGATTCTGCTCCCTTAATCATTATGTTCTAGAGACATGGGATGTTCTAAAAATATTTGATTCAGTTTTTTGAAAAAAATTCCAATAGAAATTTATTTTTTCTTGAATGGGCCCTCATGCAGAATGAGCACTTTGTTTAATTTTTTTTCTCTGAATGGATCCTCATGCAAAATGATATTTCCCTAGTAATTTCCCAGTAATCTTTAAGGTCCCAAAGACCTCCTGAAGAACCCAATGTGAAATTAACAACAGAGGTCAAACCACACAGTGCCAGCAGGGGGCGTGCGTCACCCACACTTAAACTCCACTCCTGTTCCTCATTCAGACTTCGGCACCGCCAGCAGAACTAAGATGGAAGAAAAGTTGATCTTTCCTGAGTGATAATGTTTAGGGCCAGAGATGCCTTCCTGTGGTAAGGACTTGTTGTTCAGTCGCTAAGTTGTGTCTGACTCTTTTGCAACCCCATGGATTGTAGCCTGCCAGGTTCCTCTGTCCATGGGATTTTCCAGGCAATAATACTGGAATGGGTTGCTATTTCCTTCTCCAGGGGATCTTCCCCACCCAGGGATCGAACCTGTGTCTCTTGCTTGGCAGGCAGATTCTTTACCACTTGAGCCACTTGTGTGTGTGTACATAGTGGATCAGTGGTGTCTGACTCTTTGGAACCCCATGGGCTGTAGCCCAGCAGGCACCTCTGTCCACGGGGATTCTCCTGGCAAGAATACTGGAGTGGGTAGCCATGCCCTCCTCCAGGGGATCTTCCCAACCCAGGGATTGAACTCAGGTCTCCTGCATTGCAGGCAGATTCTTTACTAGCTGAGCCACCAGGGAAGCAAACATTTATTCATTTATCAGCACATGTGGGATCTTAGTTCCCCAACCAGGAATTGAACCTGTATCCTTTGCATTGGAGGCCCAGAATCTTAACCCCTGGACCACCTGGAAAGTCCCCTTGAGCCACTTGGGTGGCTCCAAAACACAAAGCCGCCCCAGGGTCTGGGGAGGGATGGGCATGCTGACTGCTGTTGGATGTCCTGCATCACCCGGGAGCTTTGAGGACTCGACTGCCCAGGCTCTGCCCCAGACTGAGTAAATCAGGGTCTCTGGGACAACCAGGCAGCAGCCTTTAAAAATTCTCCAGGTGACTCCAGTGTGTTGTGGGGACTGAGCGCCCCTGGGCTGGAAGCCTGTTAATCCTACCTGGGTGGCCTGTTGTGGCTCCTCCACCATCCACAGGCACCTGCCACTCCGTGTCACAGAATGTCGCGGCTACTGGACTGAGAGTCTGCCAGCCCAAACCCGCAGAGGCTCCTGGAGTGCCCCCTGCTGTCGGTGGACAAGCAATGCCAGCTGCCCTCAGACCTCTGTGACCCCAGGCGGCACTCAGCGTCCCTTCCTTCTTTCTGGATTGAGTTGAAACCAGCCTTTAATCACCCGCAGTTGTAAGACTGCCCTTTCAGCCTTAGTCTAGACAGTCACTCACATTTGCAGACTCTCAAAATGTCCTCTTCTCCAGGCCAAATGTGCCCTCAGGACGGTATTGGTTCTGGAACACTCACTTTACAAGCATGTCATGTAGAGTGTGTTTCCTTTTCAGCCTATTCTGTTTTCCTCGTAGCTGGTTTGTAGATCTGACTGCCATTTGTTTATCCATCCACTGAGCATCCATTCATTCACTGAGCAAGCAGGTACAAAAGCCGGTAGTGTGCCAGGCATCTTATAGGCACTGGGGGCCTAACAATGAGCAAGGGGGCATGGTCCCTGCCCCCACAGAGCTCAAGGCTGGGAGAGGCAGGGGAAGGGCATCAAGTAGACAGGGCCTTGCAGGACGGCCCTGGCTGTTTCATCTGTTTGTTAGTGTCTCTGATGTGTTACTGTGGGCTGGGACCCACAGAGGAAGGACACTGGGGTTCATCCTTGCATATGGGACCTGAAGGAGAGCTTCTGGGACAATCTGAGATGATAACGAAGCATCACTGAAACCCCCACTCCCCACCCCCATCCCTGCTGTGCAAAATAAGAGAGAAGTCCTGAGTCATGAATGTTTATTAAGCTTCTACTGTGTTCCTGAGGCTTCTGCTGACCAAGCACTTTCTCCAAGTGTTCGATAGGTTTTAATGAGTCATGCTCCCCCTTTTACAGATGAGGAAACTGGCTTGTCCAAGCTGCACAGCCAGGAGGTGGTAGGCAGACCAGTTTTGTCTTATGACCTCAGTTTTATCTGATGACCTCACACAGCCAGAGAGAGGGATGAAAGTTCCAAGTGGACTGAAAACTTCCAGCATTTCAGGATTTACATAGACATTTTACAATTCAGGCTGTAAGAAATCTTAATAAAATCAGCAAGGCAGAGGGGTCTAGTGGCCCTAAGGGAAACTTTCGTGCTGACCAAGGGTGGGGAGGGGCCTCTGGTCCTCTTGCTGTGACTCAGAACCCCACATGGGCCTGCAGGGAAGGTAAGGGCTGAGTGGGGCAGGCATCTGGGTGGGCACTCAGGGTTTCTACTATTTCACTGCAAAGTGCAGAGGGCGATACAGGCAAATGGAAAGCTCTTGTTAGAACAGATGCTGGTCAACTTTGCCAGCCTGTCGGGGCACTGTGGGGGTCACCTAGGACTCGGTGGGCTTCCCCAGCATCCTTGGCTTCAGCTGTAGGAACTCAGGACTCAGGAAGCACCTCGTGGGTGGTCTGGGTGTTCATCAGAGCAGCAGGTCCCTCGTGGCTGAACGGCCTCTTCTGGAGTCTAAAGGAGATGAAAGCAGAGAGGTTGAGAAGGACCCAGTTAGAACCTGTCTGCCTTGTAAGATGAGCAGAGGTCATAAATAATAGAGAGAAACTGAGTCCTCTGTGTCCGGGGGCCCAGCTAATTTGGGGCCCTGCATGCCTCAGGAAGGCCCCAGGTCCTGGGGGCACGCTTTCACGGCCCTCGAGGCTGCGAGACTGGTTTATCTTTAGCGGGGAGGCCCCATGTCCCTGGGGTGGGGGGGCCTTGCTGTGAGGCCAGGTAGGAAACAGATGCCAAGGGCTCATGTCACCTGATTCTCCATGAAAGGATGAGAAGGGGGTGGGTGGGAGGGGAGGGGTAAGGAGGATAGCCTGTCCTCGGTCCCCATGAATAAGTCATGAGGCCCAAGGAGAGCCCACGGCAGGTGCCAAGGAGGTGGCGGGGGAGAGGGAGCCAGAGACAGGGGCCAGGGGCAGGAAAGGCTGGGGTAAAGCCCCGGGGTCCTGCTCAGGGGCCAGTGAGGAGAACGGAGTGGGAGGGCTCTGGACACGTGTGGGCTTTGATCCACCCGAACGTGTGTGCAGGAGCGCAAGGAGAGGGGGGTCCTGGAAGGGGCCAGGGAGTGGGAACGCTGAGTCAGTGAGGGCCAGGAAGGGGCAGCCAGCACAATGATGCCCCAGAAGAAAAAGAGGAGAAAGAAAGACATTGACTTCCTAGCCCTGTATGAGCAGGAGCTGCTGAACTACGCCTCAGGAGACGACGAGGAGGAGCTGGAGCATGATTACTACAAGGCCAAAGGTCTGCCGGGTCCTGGCTGCAGGGTGGGGGGCCCATCCGATCCCGTCCCTCGCTTTGAGAGGGGAGTTTAAGGTTCTGCCTCGACCCCTTTCCCGTGGACTATCCTGTTGGGTCTGTACTGCGTCCTCTTGGGGGTATACGAGGGCCCCACTGTACTGAGGGCCACAGAGTCGCAGTGGCACAGAACAGACTGGAACAGAAGGGCCACCCTCTCCAGCTCCCGTACCTCCAGCCTGCTCTCTGACGGGCGGCCTGCATGAGGCTGTGAAAGGCCTGTGGAAGGAGACCTGGGCGCTCATCACATGCTCAGCAGGGGCTCGGCGCTGCTGCCCGCCGTGGCCGACAGAGAGAGGGCCCTGGGGCTTCGCAAGGCGATGCTGTGGTCCACTCGGGGAGGGCAGTTGGAGCTTGGCCTTTTAGTCTTCCTTTCCTCTGGGGTGCATGGCAGCTGCTTGGAAATACTCTACCTTCATGTCAAGTAAACCAGAGAAGGGGTGAACTAGGGACCCAGGAGCCAGTTTTGGCTCAAAGGGGGCTTTTGTTTGCTTTGGTGTTTTGTTTTTTTTTTTTTGCTTTGCTTTTACAATTTAAAAAAATGTTTGACTGTGAACGCCTATTAGGCAGTGGATTTATCACTCATGTGTGTGTGTTCGCTCAGACATTGTCTGACTTTTTGCAACCCCATGGTCTGTAGCTTGCCAGGCTCCTCTGTCCATGGAATGTTCTAGGCAAGAATGTTGGAGTGGGCTCCATTTCCTTCTCCAGGAGATATTCCTGACCCAGGGATGGAACCCACATCTCTTGCATCTCTTGCATTGGCAAGCAGATTTTGTTTTACCATTGTGCCACCTGGGTTTCACGCATCAGTGCTGTCTACCTGATCTCTGAAGACATTAACTTCTCAGTGCTCCCTCTAAACTGGCTCACTTCCCCCTGTAAGCACCAGATTCACCCATTCATTCACCAAAGAAGTACTGAATGCGTGGTTTGTGCCCGCCATGGGCTTCTGCTCCTCCTTAATCCCCGTCCGCTGGGAGTTCCTTGATTATACTCCATCTGTAGGGCTTGTTCCCCAGCCAAACCTGATCTCTGTGTGGGTGGGGCCCTCCTTTCTTTGTCCTGACTCCTCACCCCACTCCCAGAGCAGACCCAAGCTCAGAGAAGGAGGTCACCGCTGTGGCACCGTGAAGGCTGTGGCTCTCCTGGGGCCCCTTTCCTGGCTCCATGTCCCAGGTATCTGCTGGGGTGGAGGCAGGGGTTGTGGGGAGGGATGAGGGGCTTAGAATGAGTGAAGTGTTGCCGCCTTTTCTCAGGACGTGTGGTCCAGTGGCAGGGAGGGGCATTGAGGCTAGGTGTTAGGGCAGCACTCTTGATAAGTACTCTCAGCTTTGGGGTGATTCACCCTGGCCAGCACGACTGCTGGTGAGAACATTCGAGAACCTTTCATAGCTGCCACAATGTCCACTTCTGTTCATGGGCTCTGCCTGCCTCAGTGTGACTCACAGCTTTATCCTTCTCTTTATCCTTCTCAAAGCATTTTCACTTCCATTCTCACTTTTAATCCTCAAGATCCCCGAGTACAGTCCAGACAGGTGTGATTAGTCTCAGGTTAAGGACAGAGGCTCCGAGAACGGAAGTGATTTCAACAAGGTCACAGACAGGAAAGACAAGAGCTTCAACCGTTCCCAAGTTCCCACTTCCGGTCAGGATGCTATTCAATAGAATCATGGATTTAAAGCATCAGGCACCACGCTGAGCACTTTACTCAGTGGATTGGTTTCACCTTCACAACAACTCAACGATGTGGGTTGGATTCTCAAAATCTTCTTTTTCAGATGCGTCAAGTGAGGCACAAGGAAGCTAAATTATGTGCCTGAGATCACAAATCTATTAAGTAGCAGAGTTAGGATTTGAATCTTGCTGGTTTGGCTGGTCCTTGCCCTTGTACTGCCCCATCTTGACTGTGCTAAAAATAGCTGGAGAAGAGCAAGCCAAGGGGAGTGCCCCCGTGACATTCCTAAGAGGCATGGACCTACTGACTGCAGTCAGCCACAGGATGGAATGATGAATGTGGATGGTTCTGACCGTAGTCACATTCTGAGCTTTGCCTGCTCTGTCGTGGTTACCCTCTCAGCTTTAGAACAGGATGTCACCTACGCCCTTTGAGCACTGGGTTCTTCCGTCACGTGGAGAATCTTGCTGAGTGTGATGGGGAAGAAGAGTAAGGAGGGGGAGAAAGGCCTAGGTTTCCTTCTCTGTTCCTCGGGTCGCCTCCAGGCTACGCTGGAGTTCACCAACAGCCAGAGGAAGGTGAGCAGCCCTCTTGATGCTCTGAGGGTACAGGCCGACCTGGTGCATTGGTCTACCCCCTGACCTACACAGGGCCCATGAGGACAAGAGAGTGACTCCTCCAGAATCCGGGTTTCAAAGAGACCTCAGAGGATGTCTTGCCCAAGCTTCCAGCCCTGGGGCCCTTTTTCTCTCCTGTGTCTCAGACAGGGGCTGCCCAGCATCTATGGGAATATAATTTCCCAAGGCGGCCTTCTTGGGGATGTTATTAATGAAAATGAAGATAGTCATGTTGAAGACAATATTAATGTCGTTGATGACAACACTAGAGATGATGATGGTGATGATGGTGATGGGATGATGGTAACAGTTTATCACTTATGGAATGCATATCTTTCATCCAACTGACGGAGTATCTGTAAGATAAATTCCCAGAAGTGGAAATAGGCTAGGTCAATGACTATGAAAGTTGAAGACTGTTTTATTTGGTTTAATCCTTTTTTTTTTTTTTTTTGGCGCGCGGCGCTCGGTGCGCGGGGCCCCGGGGCGCGGGGCGCATGCACAGGGCGGCCGGCAGCACGGACGGCTGGCTGCTCGCTCGGCGGCGCGGGCTGGACCGGGGTGGGGATTCCTGTCTGGGGCCCCTGGGTGGTTTAATCCTTATAATCATCCTTCAGAGAAGACTTTATCTCTACTCCAGGGATGAGGAAAATGAAGCTCAGTAAGAAATTTGTTTGAAATCATAGAGGCAGTGATGGTAGAATTGAGATTACATACTGGTCAATTTATGTCATAGTCCACACTCATTTCACTGATTGTTTCCCTCATTAATTTGTCTTTCCATTCATTCATCCGTGTAATTATTTACTGAGCATCTTCCATTTGTCATGCTCTCTGCTAGGAGAAGCCTACTTGCTGTTGACAGTTCTTCTTTGTGCTGATCAGGGGATTTTACTGTTTGGGATCCTCTGCACCAAACAGAATTTTGTGTTTTCCATGAGATATTTGTCTTCTCTAAGACAGTTCTTCAGCTGTTTGAAAAACTTTTAAATTAAAATTTTTAAATTGAGGAAACACACACACACACATATGGGCTTCCCAGATGGCTCAGTGTCAATGGTAAAGAATCTGTTTGCCAATGCGGGAGCCTCAGGAGACGTGGGTTCAATCCCTGAGTCAAGAAGATTCCCTGGAGAAGGAAATGGCAATCCACTCCAGTATTCTTTGCCTGGAAAATCCCATGGACAGAGGAGTTTAGGAAGCTATAGCCCCTAGGGTCGCAAAGAGTTGGACTTTGGCTGAGCACGCACAAACACGCTTAGGATATTATATATATATATAGTATATATATAGCACAAAACTCATAAAAGTACAGCATGTTGAGTTTTTACAAAGGTGCATGCTTGTGTAACCACCATTGAGAACAGGACATGGAACATTTCTAACCTCCAGAAAGTTCCTTCACTCTCCTTCTCAGAGGTAATAGCCCTCCTAATTCTATCACCACACTTTCGTTTTTTGCTCTTGAACTTCCTATAAATTGAATTATAAAGCCCTTTTTTGTGTGTCTAGCTTCTCTTTCACTCAACATTATATCCAAGAGATTTACCTGCGTTGTGACTTGTTACGTAGTTTGTTCATTTTTATTATCTGTGTATTGTTACGTAGTTTGTTCATTTTTATTATCTGTGTATTGTTACATAGTTTGTTCATTTTTATTATCTGTGTATTATTGCATTTTACGGATATATCACCCTTTGTCTAACCATTCTATTTTGATGGCCTTGGGCGTTTTTTAGTTATTACGGATAAAGATGATACAGATCTTGTACACATCTTTAGATGAACACATGCACTCATTTCTCTTGGATTTGTAACTGGAAGTAGAATCACTGAGTCATAAGGTGGGCTTATGTTTAGTTACCAGGGCTTGTATCAATTTACACTCTCAGCGTCAATGTATGGGGCTTCCCTGGTGGCCTAGTGGTAAAGAATCGCTTGCAAGGCAGGAGATTGCCTGCAATGCAGTAGACCTAGTTTTGATTCCTGGGTCAGGAAGATGTGCTGAAATGGCAGCCCACTCCAGTATTCTTGCCTGGAAAATCCCATGGACAGAGGAGCCTGGCGGGCTCCAGTCCATGGGGTTGCAAGAGTTGGACACGACTTAGTGACTAAACCACCACCACCACCAGTAATGCAGAGTGCCAATGGCTCCACATTCTTGAAAATACTGAGTATTTGTCCATTCTTTTAATTTTAGGCATTCTGGTGCATATATGATAGTGTCTCATTGTATTTTAATTTGCATTTCCCTTATGAATAATGACATTGAGTCTTTTTCCATTTGGATATCCTCATTTATGACATGCCTATTTAAGTATTTTGTCCATTTTTCAACTTTATTGAGACATAATTATCAATAAAATGAATCTACTTTACTTGTGTTGTTTGATGCATATTGACAAATGTATACATCCCTGTAACCTCTTGCAACATTCATATACAGGGTATTTAAATTATCCCACAAAAGTTCCATGTGCCCCTTCCTAGGCAATTCCCCCTAACTTCAACCCTAGACAACCAAGATCTGCTTTCTGTTAGAACAGATTAGAGTTCACATAACTGGCGTTACTTACTGTGTAGTAATTTTTGTCTGATTTCTTTTGCTCAGCGTTATGTGCTTGGGATTCATTGGCATTGCGTATGTCAGCTGTTCATTCCTTTTTATTACCATCACAGAGTGGGATTCCACTGTAGAGATACACCACATTTTAAAAATCCATTCACTCTTGGCTGCACTTGGGTTGTTTCTAGTGTGGGCTTATTATTCATATACTTGCTGTGAACATTTGTGTGCAGGTCTTTGTATGGCCATGTTCTTACTTCTCTTGGGTAAATATTTAAAAGGTGAATTTCTGGGTCTTATGGTAAGTGTATGTTTACTTTTAAAACAAATTATTGCCCATTAGAACAATCATGTGGTCTTTTTTTTATTAATTTGTGTAATTCTTTACATCTTCTGAACATCTGTTCTGTGTTGGCTACAGGTAGACTTCAGAGATATTGTGGATTTGATTTCAGAGCCCAGCAATGAAGCAAATATCACAATAAAACAAGCCACACCAAGTTTTTGATTTCCCAGTGCCTATAAGTTACGTTTACCACTGTATAGTCTGTTAAGTGTACAATAGCGTTATGTCTAAAAAAATTGCTCATATCTTAGTTTAGAAATACATTTTGCTAAAAAAATTGCTAGCCATCTGAGTCTTTGGCAAGTCATAATCTTTTTACAATAGTAACATCAGAGATTGCTGATCATAGATTATCATAACAAATATGATAATAATGAAAAACGTTTGAAATATTTTTAGAATTACCAAAATGTGATACAGAGACAAGAGTGAGCAAATGCTGTTGGAAACATGGTGCCAACAGACTTGCTTGACACAGGGTTGCCACAAAACTCCCATTTGTAAGAAACAAAATATCTATAAAGCACAATAAAGCAAATTATGATAAAAACAAGGTATTATCGTGGTATGCCTGTGTGTGAATTCCAAATATCTTCTAGTCTATGGCTTGCCTTTTCATCTTCATGATGGCTTAATTTTTTATGTTTTTAAAATTTTTATTTGTGTATTTATTTTGGCTGTGCTCCTTTCTCTAAACCAGGCAGCTAGAGGCCTTTATGTCTTCTCTCATGTGGGTGGTTCTGGAATTTCCACTGTGTTCTCATTTTCCTATTGACTCAGTTTGAAAACATCCTTGCATAAGTGCAAACCATATGGGCAACACTTCAGGTCCTGGAGTTATCTCGGGGAGGGGTGTAGGAGTCGTTTGCAGATCAAATCCCTGTGGTATAGACTGTGAAGAGTGAAGGCTTTGGTTATCAGAAGAGACAGGGAGTCACACAAATGCACTGCTTCCTTTCTCCTCCTCACGGGGACTTTCATCAGAACCAAGGGCATCAAAAGAAACCACATCAACAGCAAAGAGAACAAACTTCAAGGGCACAAAGAGAGGAGACATCAGTGCCTGTGCCTAAAGGGACTCACTGGCAATTCTGCTTCCCCCATCCATAGGATGGGTCATCCTGAGATCACCATGGCAATGCCCAGGCAATGCCACAGGAAGTGAGGACTGCAAGGCAGCCTTGTGTGGAGGGCAGAGAGGAAGGTGAGAACCAGGCGCAGGCTCTGAAGAAGATGTTGGCTAGGAGGGCATCCATGTACTGTCCTGGAAAGATCACAGATGGGCTTTGGGAGCCTGGGGCTGGGCTCTGGTGTTGGCATTGTGTAGTGTGTGACCTGGGCTTGTCCTTTTGCCTGCAGGTTCCTCACCTGTAAAATGAGCATGCAACAGTAAGTGGGAGACTGTGGTCTCATGGCAGGACTCGATGTGGGTCTGATCCTGGCTTTGAGTCTTGAGGGTTGCAGCAAGCGTTCCAAGAGTCCTTTGTGCTGGGTATCTCTGGTGGAGTTAGCAGGAGCCAGGCTTCTCTGAGCCCACGTAGGATTCAGGGTTCTCTTCTGAGTCTGCCCCCAACATCTCCTTTCCTCCTCCAGTGTACGAGGTGGTCACAGCCACGGGGGACGTTCGTGGTGCGGGGACAGATGCCAATGTCTTCATCACCATTTTTGGAGAGAACGGGCTCTCTCCCAAGCTCCATCTCACCAGCAAGTGAGTACTGACTCAGCCTTGGTAGGGTCCTGGGCTGGTACTGGGGGTTGATGCAGTCCTGGAGCCCATGAGGGAAGACACATGTGTCCACAGGTATATGAAGTGGCATGGGCCTTGCTAACGACAGGCCACATGCCAGCCAGGTCTCAACCAGAGAAGCTTCTCTGTTGATTTTTGTATGTATAGTCATGCTTACTTTGGACCCCAGAATTCCAAGTATTCATATCAGCTGTACTTTTATGTGGGAGAATAAATACTCAGGCCACAAATGAGGTCTAGGTCCAACTTTACCATTTAGTTGCCCTATAACTTTGGCCAAATACCTTTGCACCCAAAGCCTTGACTTCCTCGTATATCATCCGCAAGTGATAATCACCTTTTACCAAACTCATAGGACTTTTTGGAAGAGAAGAGAAGGTCATGCATGTGGATCATGCGTGAAGGTTGTGCATGATCTTAAATGCTCTGCACCTATGTCTCACCCAGGACCAATGTCATATCAAACCTACTTGTCCACTAATGCACACTCAAGTCAGTGCGTGTGTTTGTATAAATGTGTGTGTGTGTGTGAGTGTGCTTGTGTGAAGAGCAGAGGCTGCTTCCCTCCTCCCCCAACGCCACGCAGGGGCACACAGGGTTACTGCACACAGTAATGTTAGAGTGGAATCATGGAATTCCAGAGATGGCCGGGGCCTTACCTAGGCAACTGGTTTCCACCCTGTGCTAAGTGGAGCAGGGGACTGGCGAGCTGGTTTGGGGCTCCCAATACCCTATCCTCCCTTTCTTTGGAGCAGCTTGGCTTATACTTGTCTTACCTGCTGAGTTTCTCAGTCAGATTCTATTTGCTCCAAGGATTCTATAGCCAAGGAAGATGTAAAAATCACTAAATCTATTCCAACCTGCTCTTGGGAAATCTGAGGTCTAGAGGAGAGAGGTGAGCGGCTCTGGATCATGGAGCTTTTGACGGTAAAGCTGGTCCTCGAACCCCAGGGTCCTGATGCAGACGTTCCCTTGAGTACATGACCCGTGGCCCTGGAGGGTATGCGGGAGTCTCCGCCCACAGTTCTCCTGGGGCTCCAGGGTGTGATCTCTGGGCTTCGTGGCTCCACACCTCCAGGTGTGGCGGGGGAAGTGAGAGAAGGGTGGGCTCCACAGGCCAGGACATCCATAGACTCTGTACTTAGCAGACCGACCAGGTCCAGCAGAACACGTTCGCCCTGAAGGCTGATCTGGGTGTAATCGCGACTGTGCTGAGGCAGGCATAACGTCCTATTTTGTCCATTTCCGCAGAACAGGGTACCCGCCTCCTTGTACTGCTTACCTTGATGAGTGGCTCGCTTGTGGAAGCCCTTTGCTCCAGTGCTGTGGGCACGGTAAAGAGAATACATGGAAATTCCATCCTTTTTGCCATGTGTCCTCCTGGAGCGCAGCCCTCTAGAGAGAAGCTGCTGGGCCATGGGGAGTGGGCTAGCTTGGCTTCCAGAGTCCCCAGCCTGTCTTCTTCTAAACAAAGAGAATCAGCCCCCTTTTGTGGTGGTTCCTCACCATCTTTCCTCCTCTCTGCTTCTGCATCCTTAGACTCGCCCCTCTCACCTTTTTCCTTTGTCAAAATGCCCTCTCAGGAAGGTCCCTGGAGTCAGCTTTTATAGCCCTGTGTGAAGGTTCATCACTGAGTCCCCTCTCCCTGGGAATCTGAGTTCCAGCTTTCCTTCTCAATGGGGAAGACAGACTGCATCATGCCGGCAGGGCACCAGGCAGTGCTGAAACTGCAGGAAGGCAGCCAGCTTTTCTGGGATAGCCCTGCATGTAGGAATCAATGTCCCCCCATTACTCTGTGGGTCTGCTGATGGGGGGCTCTCCTGTGTCTGTGTTCTGCCTCAGGCTGGGCACTGGGGGCAGAGATTAGACCAAGGCCCCAATCCGTCTGGGGCAGAGGGTTCTTCAGGAGCTCATGGGAAGTGGGTGGTTTCTGATATACAGGCATGTTTGCAGCATCAGCTGTTTGTCCTTGGAGAGACTAGAGAGGTGATGCCTAGAGGGATGCTAGTGGAACCAGAGGATGATGGGAGATCTGCCTTGTACCTCCAGCGTCTATCCCATTCTTTGCAAAGAGAGCTCCCTCAATGATTTGGTATCAGTGTGGCTAGATTAGGACTTTACAGGGAAGGACATGTAATCTGGACCTCGAGAGGTGAAAAGGACTCTGATAAGAAAGGATCAGAAAGAGGGTACTTTAGATGAGGGGGGACAGCTTGCCACAAGGGGCACCACAGGCCAGTGGGGGCTGCATGGAGGGGCAGAGAGGAAGGAGCTAGGAAAGGCAGGGGAGGACTAGACGCAGATGGCCTTGCCTGAAAGTCAATTAGTGGAGATTGACCGACTCCGCAGCCAAGAAGGACGAATCTGACCATAGTGAGCAGGATAAACGTGGAAGTAGGAGACTAGAGCCTGGCTGCTTTGCAAGGCTGCTTTCAGAGTTTGCAAGACCTGAAATCCTGTCTACAAAGAAAATTGCAAAGACACAATCCTCACCATCTGAAACCCTCTGATTCTAGATGGAGAGCTCAAGTCTGGGTGGGAGCGTTGCTTTCTGAGGAAGTGCAGGTTGCCACGCGATCCAGATGCGGGGGGGCTGAGAGGTCCAAGCTCTGAGAGGTGTAGGTGCAGCTAAGTCCCGCCCGGCTCGCCCGCCCCCCCACCATCCCTAGGGTCTGGATCAGAATGCCTGCTGGTCTCAAAACCCTCTCCCCTCAGTGTCCAGTGCTATTCTCTCCTCTCCACACCGTGTCACCCAAAACCCACCTCCACACCCACTTGTCACCTGGAACGGAGCTCTTTTTCCTTGTTTTACACCCACAAGCACACACATGAATGTGCACTCATACGCACATGCACACAGACAAAGTACGAGGCTTCCCTGATCGCTCAGGTGGTGAAGAATCTGCCTGCAGTGCAGGAGACCCCGGTTCAATTCCTGGGTCAGGAAGATACCCTGGAGAAGGGAAAGGCTACCCACTCCAGTATTCTGGCCTGGAGAAGTCCATGGACTGTATGGTCCATGGGGTCACAAAGAGTCAGACACAGCTGAGCCACTTTCATTTCACTTCACTTCATAAGGCATCTTGGGGTGCATCAGACTTCACTGATAGCTCGGGGCATGAGAGTTCACGTGGAGGCAACATAAACAACTTAGAATGTTAGATAGACCCTCCCCCCAGCTTTAAAATTAAGCCACCACCCTTCCTGGAATTTCTCCTCGAACCCTTTCTCTGCAGCCTCTGGCCGCATCCCTCAACCCGCCCGCGTCTCGCTCAGCCTCCTCTCTCTGTCCTCAATTCTGCTCTTTCCTGCGGCTTTCCTCTTCTGCCCCAGGCCTTACCTTCTACCCTCTTGTGGCTTATCAGGATGTTTTCGTCTCCGGTACAAAGTAATTCCTGCGGCAAGAAGAACCTTGCTGCCCGATGTTAACGTGCTAATTGTTCTCACCCTCACGGTCTGGGGTCTAAATTCCTCGGCACACATCAGACCCTCTCATAGTCAGCCAAGAGTGTGACACGCTCACTTCCATTCCCCTACTAGCTGACATCTGCCCCGCCCTCCACACCAGTAAAGTGACGGCAGCTCTGGATCCCAGAGGAAGCCCCATTCTCTGTGACCCAGGACCACCCCCCAGCACTGGGTCCCATGTTCAGGATATGGCAAAAGGATGGAAATCTCATGTATCTTCTGGAACACGGTTCTCTTGTTAAGAATTCACCACCCAAGAGTGTGGGAGAATCCTGGCATCTTAGCCTGCCCGGCAGTTAGCTAAAATGCCCTGTGAGTGCCTGGAGAGGGTGGGTTCCCTGCAGAACAGCAGGCGCAGGTGGGGGGCTGTGTTGATTGACCAGCAACCGTGGAGAACATGCCATCTCCTGCAGGAAATGTGAAGAGGTCTCTATTGTTTGTGATGTTTCCTTTGACCAGGGACCCTCTGCCCTTTGCTGTTTCCCCTCCACCTTCAGTCAGATTTCTGACTTACTGGAAGCGGGGGATTTGGAGACTGACCCTGAGTGGGTTGGGGTTGGGGCTCATCTGGGATTGTCCTGGCCCCTCCCTGAGAGGAGAGAGTCCATGTAGCTCAGTCTCTACAGTCCTACAGTCCTCTGTTTCCCTTCCTCTGAACAGAGATCCTGGCAATACAGAAGGCCTTGCTCTTTTTTTTCCTCCTTGGCTGCACTGTGTGGCTTGCGAAATCTTAGTTCCCTAACCAGAGACTGAATCCAGGCCCCCCTTGCAGTGAAAGTGCAGAGTCCCAGCTGCTGAACAGCCAGGGAATTCCCCAGAAGGCCTTGCTCCTGTCTGCCAGGATGCTGGTCTCCGTTCTGTAACCACTATGATGTGCCTCCCATCTTGCCATGCCCTGGATGCTCCATTGTGGTCCGGAGACAGCGAGGAGTGCGCCCTCTGCCCACCCCGGCAGATGTTTCTCTCCTGTTTCCCTTCTTCTATCTCGGTTTTAAATTTTGTCTTTCGAGCGACTGTAAAGCAGCATGGAAAAGTACAAACACGCTGGAAAGTACGACTCCGCCTTCCACCTGGTTGTATGCGCAGCCCCTCTCCGGAGACGCAGAGCGCTCTGTGCTGGACGCAGCTGCTGGATCCGGAGCGCTTGTGAGAAGCACCCCGGAGAGCCAGCCGCTTTCTTTCCAAATCACCTTCCTCTTCCCCTACTAAAGGCACTGGTTGTTCCCCAAATTGCATGTACCCTTAGCAGATGCCACTTGGCGATCTTCAAATTCATTCCAAAGAATTAACCACGGGCAGCTGCAGGCTGGATAGAGTGGGGCTGCTAAAATAGGGACTGTGCTTTTTTCATAATTGCGAAAACAAGACGTGCTCCCTCCAGGAAACTGAAAAAAATACAGCCAAGAATAAGTAACCAACACTTCATAACAGTCTTATCATGCAATGGTTTTGGATAAATCCTCCCCCTCTATTGTTTTTAAATTAACTTGGTGTTCCTTATGTATTGGTTGTTCTGTTTGTACATTCTATTTTTAACCTGTTCTTCCTTCCATGCCCATTTCATAAACCTGTTTTTGTTTCATTAAATATTTTTCACAATAGAATTTTTGATGGCTGCCTAATATTCCATCATATAACTTCCCACGGTGACTGTTTCATGGGATATTTATATGATGTAGAGACTCCTGTCTATTCCCAAAATCAATTTCTTTGTCTCATATACTGAAATAGAAAAAACCTCTTATTTCCTTGTTTTTCATTCACACAGTCCTGATGCCCAGAATCAATGTTCACAGAATGCAGGTGGTGTTGCTATTCACCCTTGGAGGTGAGATTCTAACAGGTTCAAGCTGCCAGCCTGGGGGTGAACCATTTCACTCCAGCACAACCCAGAAGTTCCCACCTCTCTCTCCTCCTCCAGCCCTGCGCCCAGAGTACACCCCTTGGGCTCTTCTCCCTGACAAGGTGACCTCAGTGTACATTTTCACCTGATTTTGTGAGCTTTGCACTGCTTTAGGAGGGCCCTGAGCCCCGTGTCTCACAATGTGCCCACCGTAAGGCAGTTTCTCCCCAGACCAGACTTTTTGCCAGCTGGGTCTGTGTGCAGAACCACAGCTTCTATGTCTCTAGAATCTCAAAAGCCTTTGGTTACTGAGAGAGTCTGAGCCTTGTTGCCTTGGGGAGAAGGCCCTTCACCTCCCTTTTTATTTTGAAACAGGTGATGGCCAATAAAAAGGCATGTCTTCTTTAGTTTTCATTTCCCATGGGCTGTGTGCTGCTGCTGAGAGCCCTGGCTGGGAGCACTGAGGGAGGTCCACAGCTCTCAGTCCTGCAAGGCCTTCACCATGGGGGCAGGAAGAGCTGCGAGCAGGCCTGGAGTCAAGCAGAGGGGGTCCTGGCCCACACAGAAGACAGAGCAGATGTCCACGTGAGATTCCGGCTTCCACTCCCGGAGGACTCGGTTCTCCAGCCTTCCCGTATCTAAGCTGATGGATGCTAGGATGCTCCCAAGTCTGGACTTGTTTGGGCACCTCATTGAGAAACATCTCAGGTGTACTTGCTTCTGTTTGCACCATCTGTGGGATGCCAAATACGCATTCCCTCACTGCCCCCACGTCCCTGATTGCTGGTTTGCGTTGAGTGTTTCCTCTCTTGTTGGGATGGCAGGACCGTGGACCACCACCCAAGGTTTGCATCCACTTGGGGCTGCCTTTGCAACTCTCTCAGCAAGAGCAAGGCAGGTGGGGAAGAGAGGCCAGGAGGCCTGCAGATCCAAGAGCACCATGGCATTATCACACCTTCCTTCCTCCTCCACTCTCCCAACCCAGAGCAACCACAGATGATTGGATCATGACTTTGGAGAGCCAGGTTCTGGTCCCAGAACCTGGGACCAGACTAGCAATTTACTTGTTTGTAAAATGGGGCTAATGTTGCTCACCATCCTTGCCTTACTGACATGCAGCAAAGATCCCATGAGAACCAGGGAGGGAAAGCAAGGAATGAATACTAACCATCCTTGCCTTCCACCTCTCCAAACCATGTCAGAAAGGAATCTCAGAATAGAATTGACTGCCAGTAGCACTTCCTGGAGTGGAAGGGTGGAGGAAGTAGGATTTGCCAGCCCTTGGCTCTCCTCCTGGGCCTCTGAGCCAAGTGCTGATCTGTGTTAACTGTGCACACCATTGCAGGAGTGAATCTGCCTTTGAGAAAGCCAACGTTGATGTGTTCCGAGTAAGAACCAACAATGTGGGCCTCATCTACAAAATCAGGTGAGAGTTTGACCTCTGACAGGGTGGGGTGAGATGAAGGCAAGTAGAACAGGAACTGCTTTCATTATTGACACTTGGGTGTTGACTGCTTTCCTGGTGTCATCTGAGTGGTGACCAAAGGTGATCACATCTTCCCCTCCCATCCTGAGTCATGGTGCTGTAAACTTGCCCATTAGAGATTCACTTCTTTGGGTTATGACAACTTGACGCAATTTTTCACACACTTGGGGGAAATAAGCTCTGAGAAATCCTAGCACAGTGGTTAGCAGACTCTGCATCCAGATTGCCTTGGTTCAAATTTCTGCCCTGCCATTTACCAGCTGTGGAACCTCAGGGAGATTTCCTCTCCAAGCTTCAGTTTCCTCATCTATAATAATGGTGCCCAGCTCCTAGGGCAGCATCAGGGTTAGTGAGGACTCAAGAGTCAGTGTTTAGAACAATAACTGGCACACAGTAAGCCCCCGGTGAGTGTTAGCAATGCCAGGCCATATTGCAGGGTGATTTTTGACAGAGATCTCCCCTGACTATGCCAGGCCGTATTGCAGGGTGCCTTTTGACAGAGATCTCCCCTGACTTTGTTCTTTGGGGGAATTTCTGTGAATGTGTGGGGAGGGATAAGTCTGCCAGCCTGGTTGCTGAGCAAGAGCTTCAGTTGTCCCTTTGTGCCCCCCTCCATCTACTGTTGCTGCTGCTGCTGCTGCTGAGTCACGTCAGTCGTGTCCAACTCTGTGCGACCCCATAGATGGCAGCCCAGCAGGCTCCCTCGTCCCTGGGATTCTCCAGGCAAGAACACTGGAGTGGGTTGCCATTTCCTTCTCCAGTGCAAGAAAGTGAAAAGTGAAAGTGAAGTCACTCAGTTGTGTCTGACTCTTCGCAACCCCATGGACTGTAGCTCACCAGGCTCCTCCCTCCAAGGGATTTTCCAGGCAAGAGTACTGGAGTGGGGTGCCATTGCCTTCTCTGCCTCCACCTACTACCCATCCCCAATCAAGTTCATGCCCATCTGTCAGCCTGTCAAGATCACCTATGGTCTGACTGTACCCAGACTAGAGGGCCTGGACAGGAGTGAAATGCTGCATCCAATCACTCCTTGTTTTTCTTCTTCCCACTGGGAAATACAGGGCTGTGAACTCTTTTTCCTGGGAAAATAAAGGATGTATAATAGGCTCTGGCACTGATTGTGTCAAGGGAAGGGGGTTATGAGCAGGAAAGGGGCTCTTATGGGGGAAGGCTGGGAAGAGAGTGTCAGTGTGTGGGAAAGGCAGCCCCTAAGCTGAAGTCCTACTGTGTGCTGGGCTCTGTGCCAGACAGAGGCACGCATTATGTGTATATCATGTGTGTTAGGGGCTTTCCAGGTGGCACTAGTGGTAAAGAACCCGCCTGCCAATGTAGGAGACACAGGAGACACAGGTTCGATCCCTGGGTCAGGTAGATCCCCTGGAGGAGGGCATGGCAACCCAGTCCAATATTCTTGCCTGGAGAGTCCCATGGACAGGGAACCTGGCAGGCTACAGTCCATGGGGTCGCAAAGAGTCAGACACGATTTAGTGACTGAGCGCACACACACACACACACCCCATCTGTTGGGGTGTGTGCTGTCTTGAGCTGTGGTTGTCCTGTTAAGATCTGCAAATGTAAGGCCTCACTGTAATGGAATGCTTGGTGCAAAGTGAGGTCACCCAAGGATCAAGTTCTGGGGAAGAAACTGGGCCTCAAAGAGGAAAACTAGACTGGCAAGGATGGAGAGAACTACAGGAAGTGGAAGAAGATGATAGGGGCCAGATTTTGAACATTCTGGATCTCTATGGTAGCCCCTGGCCCCACGTAGTATTGATCACTTAAAACATGGCTAGCCCAAACCAGATGCAAAACCAGATGCAAAAACACTTCAGGTCTTTGAAAAACTAGTGCAAGATAAAGAATATAAGATATCTCATTAACAAATGTTTACATGATTACCCACTGAAATGATAAAGGGATTAAATGAAATGTATTATCACAATAAATGTTTACATGATTACCCACTGAAATGATAAATTGATTAAATGAAATATATTATTAAAATTAACTTCACCTCCCCTTTGTTTTCAGTGTGGCTACTAAAAAACCTAAGTTACCTTTCTGGCTTGCACTTGAAGCTCATGTGATGTTTCCATGGGGCAACACCAGTCTATGTGGCCACGCGGGCTCCTCTGGGTGGTAGGACTGAGTAGCTGAGTGTGTTTTGGGAGTCACGGTGAGAGGGAAAGCTCCAGACAGTCCTTCTGCAAGCCTTGGTGAGCCTCAGTTTTCCATGGAAGGCAATATTTCCTTACGGGCAATGTAGCAATCCACATTCATTAATAAGCACACCCACCTTGCAAGGAATCCCCATTTTTCAGATGAGGAAACTGAAGCCT
This sequence comes from Bos mutus, assembly GCF_027580195.1. Classification (NCBI taxonomy): domain Eukaryota; kingdom Metazoa; phylum Chordata; class Mammalia; order Artiodactyla; family Bovidae; genus Bos; species Bos mutus. The sequence continues at coordinate 46,470,831 of NC_091640.1, read as the reverse complement.
CAGAGATAAAGAAATAACAGAATCAGAACAGTTGAACCTCTGGTTTGAAAAAACACTGGGGGGATTTCAGTATGGAAGGGGCATTGTCTCTGTCTTACCAGTGATGGTGTGGGTGTCTGCCTCTGGCCCAGGATCGAGCATGACAACACAGGCTTGAACGCCAGCTGGTACCTGGACCGTGTCATTGTGACCGACATGAAGCGGCCTCACCTCCGTTACTACTTCAACTGCAACAACTGGCTGAGCAAAGTGGAGGGTGATCGCCAGTGGTGCCGTGACCTGCTGGCCAGCTTCAACCCCATGGACATGCCCCGAGGTCAGTGTCCAGAGGCTGACTTGCCTGCCATCCCTCCCTGCCTGCGCTGGGCTCGCCCAGGCTTCTGCCTTGTTCTGGGTGGCCCCATCGCTCCTTGCCACCTCTCCAGGGTCTTTTTGTTGACTAGGGCACAGGTGAGGCCCCGGCACTTCCTTGTGACTCTTTCAAGAGCAAGTTCTGGGGGCTCACAGAAGCGGAAGACGCAGGAGGCCCTGAAGGCATGTGGAGGAACAGGCACAGCCCGGAGCGCACCCTGTGTTTTCTTGGTCTTGGTGGTTTGTTTAGTCGCTAAGAAGTCACTTGCAACCCTATGGACTATAGCCCACTAAGCTCCTCTGTCCATGGGATTTCCCAGGCAAGAATACTGGAGTGGGTTGCCATTTCCTCCTCCAGGGGATCTTCCCGAACTAGGAATCAAACCCAGGTCTCCTGCATTGCAGGCAGATTCTTTACCGACTCAGCTACGATCAGCTCCTACCTATGGAAAGTTCTCTCTGAGTTCAAAAGCAACTCTCCCTGGCTTCCTATTCCATAGTTTTTCTTCTTACACTTGAGGAAGGTGAGTTCCAGCCAGGGCATGATGGATTGGATCACAGCTTGCTGCTTCCAGAGTTCCCCAACTCCTTCTGGTTTTATGAGAAGTGAAGCAACTTATATCAAGTGCATTTCTGGCCCAAAGAGTGAGTTCAGTCATTTTAGCCCTGCAGAAACAATGGGAGGCAGGGAAACAAAGTGTGTAAAAACACATCTGTATTCTCTGTCCTATTTTATCACCCCTTTGTCTCCTAAAATCCTGACTGCCTCCCCACCATCACTGACATATATATGTCCTCATTTCCAAAAAAGGAGACCTCACATGTGGGTACCATCATCATTATATCCTGCCTACATAGAGTCAAGGGACATCAGAGGGGAAAAGAACTTGGTGGCCAAGGAAAGAGAAGTGGGTTTCCCACGGTCAGTCAGTAGAACAGCAGAAGGCTAACACACTCCTCCATCCAGCATGTCCCCGGTGGTTTCCAAGTACCACTGGCTTTTGCAACTCAGCTGGGCATGTAAACATATCTGTTATTCTAATGATGATCTCCCAGCTCCCAGCCAACCTTGAAAATTTGCCCTATTCCTGTGTAGTTCTCATCATAATAACTTGCAACTTTGTTGATTCTTTTTTTTTTTAAATATATGCTATCCATCTTTTATTACAAAATAAAAATTTGATCATTGCAGAAAATTTAGAAAATACAAACATACAAAAATGAAAAAAAGAATACCTATAATTCCTGGAGAAATATCACTGGTGACATTTTTGAGCACTTATTTCTGATCTTTTTAGTGTATATAGTTTGAGAGGATGTGCTGGTACAACATCCCCTGTTTCAGAGCATGTTTATTTCTAAGCCATTAAATGTCACTCAACATCCCTACTCGGAGAAGGCAATGGCAACCCACTCCAGTATTTTTGCCTGGAAACTCCCAAGGATGGAGGAGCCTGGTGGGCTGCAGTCCACGGGGTTGCGAAGAGTTGGACACGACTGAGCGACTTCACTTTCACTTTTCACTTTCACGCATTGGAGAAGGAAATGGCAACCCACTCCAGTGTCCTTGCCTGGAGAATCCCAGGTTCAGGGGAGCCTGGTGGGAGCACAGAGTCGGACACGACTGAAGCAACTTAGCAGCAGCAGCAGCAACATCCCTACTTATAAGGGCTGTGTAGCATTTTGGTGTGGAGAAGGCAATGGCATCCCACTCCAGTACTCTTGCCTGGAAAATCCCATGGACGGAGGAGCTTGGTAGGCTGCAGTTCCTGGGGTCGCTAAGAGTTGGACACGACTGAGTGACTTCACTTTCACTTTTCACTTTCATGCATTGGAGAAGGAAATGACAACCCACTCCAGTGTTCTTGCCTGGAGAATCCCAGGGATGGGGGAGCCTGTTGGGTGGCCGTCTATGGGGTCACACAGAATCGGACACGACTGAAGTGACTTAGCAGCAGCAGCAGCATTTTGGTGTAGGGAGATACATACCATCATTTATTCATTGGATACTTTATAGTTGGATATTTATATTGTCTTCCCCCTCTAGATTTTTTGTTATTACAAAGAGTACATCTAAGTCTTGCCACAGATAAATTATTCTTTCCCTAAGATCATTTCCTAAGTGGAATTTCTAGGTCAAATAGAGTACATATGGTGAAGACTTTTGATGATCGTTCCCAAAGTGTCCTAAAAAGGACCCATCAGTTCACAGTCACATCAGCTGTGAAGAGCACCCACTCCACTTGTCCCTGCCAACAGCTGAAAGTATTGATTAATTTCCCAATTGGATAGGGAAAAGGGCTTTTCAATGTTCTCTCTTTGGTTAATGGTGGGGTTGAATATTTTCTTGTTTTATTGGTCATTTGGATTGTGTGTGTTTATGTGTGTAAAGTGTCTACCTCATGGTCCCTGTGTCTTTCTTTTTGCTTGAGGTGAATTGCCCCAATTCTCCTATAGACTCAAAGCACTTCAACTCTTGAGCCAGTGTCATTATCAGGATCAATCCTTAGCAAATTGTCAAGCTTGCCATCTTTCTTTTTCTGTTTTCTTAAGTTTCCCCTTTCTTGGCCTTTCCCCTTCTTTTAGCTCATGATCCAACTTCTGCTCTGGTCACATGAAAATCCAGTGCTCCGCTGTTAGGCGAAGAGCTTCTGAAAATCACTGTTGAGAAAGAATGAATGTAACTCAGTGATTCCTCAACTTTCCATGAGAATGGTCCAGGGTAGTGTTTCCTTAAAGCTTCTGAGTTCAGTTGCTTGACTGGGCCCTCTGTCCTTATATGCGCTGGAGGGCATTGCGTTTTTTAGTATTTCCAGGCCAGATTCTCGGGGAGGGAATGAAAACATGATCCTCCAATATTCAAGGGACTGCACTGGCAAATAAAAGGTTAAGTTTCTTCTATTTTCACCTGGAACTATATTAATTTGGTGTTTGGAGGTCTTTGATCATCAAAATGGGGAAGATAATTATTTCTTCATTCATACAGTTTGACAGGTAAAAATATTTAAAAACATGGGATGTAGGGTATACAAGAGGGGGAGAGAAGAAAGAGGACATTTCCCATGTATAATCCATGCCCCCATCCTTGTTCCCCTCTCTCCATCCCCTTTTGTCTATTTAAAAAAATTATTTTTAAATTTATTTTTAATTGGAGGAGAATTGCTTTACAATGTTGTGTTGGTTTCTGCCGTACAGCAGTGTGAATCTGCCATAAGTATACATATATCCCCTCCCTCCTACCCCCCAACCCACACCTCTAGATTGTCACAAAGTCCCTGGCTGAGCTTCCTGTGTTATACAACAACTATATAGCTATCTATTTTACAAATGGTAATATATGCGTTTCAGTGCTACTCTCTCAATTTGTCCCGCCCTCTCCTTTCCCTGCTGTGTCCACAAGTCTATTTTCTAGGTCTGCATCTCTATTCCTGCCCTGCAAATAGGTTCATCAGTACTATTTTTCTAGATTTCATATATATTCATTAATATATGATACTTGTTTTTCTCTTTCTGACTTACTTCACTCTCTATTGTAACAGGCTCTAGGTTCATCCACCTCAGCTCAGCTGACTCACATTCATTACTTTTTATGACTGAGTATATTCCATTGTATATATGTACCATGACTTCCTTATCCATTCATCTCTCAGTGGACATCTAGGTTGCTTCCATGTTCTGGCTGTTATAAGTAGTACTGCAATAAACATTGGTATACGTGTGTCTTTTTGTATGATTTTTTCAGGGTCTATCACAGTAGTGGGATTGCTAGGTCATAGGGTAGTTTCAGCCCTAGTGTGTTAAGGAATCACCATACTGTTTCTCTACAGCGGCTCTGTCGGTTTACATTCTCACCAATAATGCACGAGGATTTCCTTTTCTCCACATCCTCTCTAGCACGTGTTGTTGGTAGATTTTTTGATGAAGGTCATTCTGACTGGTGTGAGGTGATAGCTCATTGTAGTTTTCATTTGCATTTCTCTTATAATGAGTGACATTGAGCATCTTTTCATGTGTTTATTGGCCTTCTGTGTCTCTTCTTTGGAGAAATGTCAGTTTAGGTCTTCTGCTCGTTTTTTTGGTTGGGTTGTTTGTTTTTCTGATATTGAGCTGCATGAGCTGCTTGCATATTTTAGACGTTAATCCTTTGTCAGTTGCTTCATTTACAATTATTTTCTCCCATTCTGAGAGTTGTATTTTCATCTTGTTTACAGTTTCTTTTTCTGTGCAAAAGTTTTAAATTTAATTATGTCCTATTTGTTTATATTTCCATTACTGTAGGAGGTGGGTCAAAGAGGATCTTACTGAGATTTTTATCAAAGTGTTCTATTTTTTAAAAACTTTTTAAAGTTTATTTTTAATTGAAGGATAATTGAAGGATAATATTGTGTTGATTTCTGCCATGCATCAACATGAATCAGCCTCAGATCAGATCAGTCGCTCAGTCGTGTCCGACTCTTTGTAACCCCATGAATCGCAGCACGCCAGGCCTCCCTGTCCATCACCAACTCCCGGAGTTCACTCAAACTCACGTCCATCGAGTCAGTGATGCCATCCAGCCATCTCATCCTCTGTCATCCCCTTTTCCTCCTGCCCCCAATCCCTCCCAGCGTCAGAGTCTTTTCCAAGGAGTCAACTCTTCGCACGAGGTGGCCAAAGTACTGGAGTTTCAGCTTTAGCATCATTCCTTCCAAAGAAATCCCAGGGCTGATCTCCTTCAGAATGGACTGGTTGGATCTCCTTGCAGTCCAAGGGACTCTCAAGAGTCTTCTCAACACCACAGTTCAAAAGCATCAATTCTTTGGCGCTCAACCTTCTTCACAGTCCAACTCTCACATCCATACATGACCACAGGAAAAACCATAGCCTTGACTAGACGGACCTTTGTTGGCAAAGTAATGTCTCTGCTTTTGAATATGCTGTCCCCTCCCTCCTACCTCCTACCCCATCCCACCCCTCTAGGTTGTCAAAGAGCCCCAGTTTGAGTTCCCTGAGCAAATTCCCACTGGCTATCTATTTTACATGTGGTGGTGTATATGTTTCTATGCTCCGCTCTCTATTTGTCCTGCTCTCTTATTCCCCTCGCCTTGGGTCCAAAAGTCTGTTCTCTATGTCTGTTTCTCCATTGCTGCCCTGCAAATAGGTTCATCCGTACCATATTTCTAGATTCCATATATATGTGTGCTAATATATGACATTTGTTTTTCTCTTTCTGACTTACTTCACTCTGTATAAGAGGCTCTAGGTTCATCCACCTCATTAGAACTGACTCAAATGCATTTCTTTTTATGGCTGAGTAATATTCCATTGTATATATGTACCACAGCTTCTTTATCCATTCATCTGTCGATGGACATCTAGGTTGCTTCCATGTCTTAGCTATCTTAAATAGTGCTGCAATGAACACTGGGGTACATGTGTCTTTTTAATTATGGTTTTCTCAGGGTATATACCCCGTAGAGGAATTGTTGAATCATTCAGTAGTTTTATTCATAGTTTGTTAAGGAATCTCCATACCTGTCTTCCATAGTGGCTGGATCCATTTACATTCCCAGCAACAGTGCAAGCGGATTCCCTTTTCTCCACACTCTCTCCAGCATTTATTGTTTGTAGATTTTTTTTTTTGATGATGCCCACTCTGACTGTTGTGAGGTGATATCTCATTGTAGTTTTGATTTGCATTTCTCTAACAAATAGCATGTTGAGCATCTTTTCATATGTTTATTAGCCATCTGTATGTCTTTGGAGAAATTTCTGTTTAGGTCTTCTGCCCACTTTTTGATTGGGTTGTTTGTTTTACTGGTATTGAGTTGCATGAGCCACTTGTATATTTTGGAAATTAATCCTTTGTTATTTCATTTGCCATAATTTCCTCCCATTCTGAGTGTTGTCTTTTCACCTTGTTTATAGTTTCCTTTGCTGTGCAAAAGCTTTTAAGTTTAATCAGGTCCTACTTGTTTACTTTTATTTTTATTCTCTTTACTCTAGGAGATGGGTCATAAAGGATCTTGTGATTTATGTCATAGAGTATTCTGCCTATGTTTTCCTCTAAGAGTTCTGTAGTTGCTGGATTACACTTTAATCCATTTTGAGTTTATCTTTGTGTGTGGTGTTAGGAAGTGTTCTAATTTTATTCTTTTACATGTAGCTGTCCAGTTTTCTAAACACGGCTTATTGAAGAAGCTATCTTTTCTCCATTGTATATTCTTACCTCCTTTGTCAAAGATAAGGTGCCCATAAGATGAGGTATGTGGGTTTATCTCTGGGCTTTCTATCTTGTTCCATTGATCTATATTTCTGTTTTTGTGCCAATGCCACACTGTCTTGATGACTGTAGCTTTGTAGTCTGGAGTCAGGACAGCTGATTGCTCTAGTTTCATTTTCTTTCTCAAGATTGCTTTGGCTAGTCAGGGTCTTTTGTGTGTCCATACAAATTGTAAAATTTTTTGCTCTAGTTCTATGAAAAATGCCATTGGTAATTTGATAGGGATTGCATTGAATCTGTAGATTACTTTGAGTAGTATAGTCATTTTTACAATATTGATTCTTCCAATCTAAGAACTGGAGAAGGAAATGGCAACCCACTCCAGTATTCTTGCCTGGAGAATACTGTGGACAGTGGAACCTGGTGGGCTGCCGTCTATGGGGTCGCACAGAGTCAGACATGACTGAAGCGACTTAGCATGCATGCATGCATTGGAGAAAGAAATGGAAACCCACTCCAGTATTCTTGCCTGGAGAATCCCAGGGACAGAGGAACCTGGTGGGCTGGTGTCTATGGGGTCCCACAGAGTTGGACACGACTGAAGCAACTTAGCAGCAGCAATCCAAGAACCTGTTATATCTCTCCATCTGTTTGTGTCGTTTCTTATTTCTTTGACCATTGTCTTCTAGTTTTCTGCATACAGGTCTTTCATCTCCTTAAGTAAGTTTATTCCTAGGTATTTTTATTCATTTTTTGCAATAGTGAATAAGATTGTTTCCTTAGTTTCTATTTCTGAGTTTTCATTGTTAGTATATAGGAATGCAAGGGATTTCTGTGTATTAATTTTGTATCCTTCGACTTTACTAAATTCATTGATTAGCTCTAGGAATTTTCTGTTGGTATCTTTAGGATTTTTCTATGTATAGTATGATGTCATCTACAAACAGTGAGAATTTTACTACTTCTTTTCCAACCTGGATTCCTTTTGTTTCTTTTTCTTCTCTGCTGGCACAGACTTCCAAAACTATGTTAAATAACAGTGCTTTGCTTATTTTAAAATCAGAGTGTTTGCTTGTTGTGGAGTTGTAAGAGTCTATCCAGAATATATTTCTGAATATAAAGCCCTAATCAGACTTGATTTACAAATATTTTCTCCATTCCACGGGCTGCCTTTTGCGCTGTTCGTGTCTGCTGGTGCACAAACTTCTTCAGTTTTATGAAGTCTAATTTCTCTAGCTTTCCTTTTTGTCATTTCTGCTTTTGTGTCATTGCCAAAGTCATTGCCAAATCCTACGTCGTGAAGCTTTTGTCCCATGTTTTCTTCTAAGAGTGCTGTATCTTTAGCTTTTACACTTTTGTTGTTGATTCATTTTGGATTAACTTTTGTATATGGTGAAAGGGGAGGGTCCAGTTTCATTCTTTGGCACGTGGATGTTCAGTTTTTTTCAGCACTGTTTGTGGAAAAGGCTGTGCTTTCCCCCATTGAATGGTCTTAGCACCCTTGTTGAAAATCATTTGACCATACATACAAAGGTTTGTTTCTGGGCTCTCCATTCTGTTGGTCTAAATGTCTATCCTTATGTCAGTATCACATCGTTTTGATTATTGTAATTTTGTAGAAGTTTTGAAATCAGGATGTGGTAGACCTCCAACTTTATTCTTCTTTTTAAAGATTGTTTTGGCTATTCAGGGTCCCTTGATATCCAGCTTCTTTTAATGCACCTTAAATTCTCATTAACTGTTTTTAACAGTGACACTATCCCATACTGACTTTGCTGTCAAAGGGCTTTTATTCACTTGGAAAAAAATATGAATAGTCTCTCTCAACCCCAAGTCCTCAGTCCTTGCCCAGGACTTCAAGGCTGCTGGGGAAACCTCACAGATTCTCCTGACTCATCCCCCACGTGAGTCAGCAGGTGTGGGTGTCCCAGTCTTGGCTGGCTGTCCACCACATCTCAACAAAATGATCCAGGCAGACATCACACCTCCTAATTAAGCATCTCAGTCATACAGACAGCCTGAACAGGGAGTTAGCAGCCATCTCTATGTTCATTTCCTTCCTGGAATGGGTGTCAGGGGTCTTGGCACCTTCTGGGGTCTGGGGAAGGTTGGCAGCCACTTTTTCAGCATATCTGTGTTGATTATCCCTGGAAACACAGTCTTGACTATCAAACTGCTCTGGAAATTTGGCGAAATTTCCCTCCTGCCATCTGCCTTTTTGCATCCCTGCCTCATTGCCATGGACACCTGACTCATTTCTTGGAGGATTTCTTTCATTCTGTCTGTAATGGCTCACCCTCTTGACACCCAGAACCCAGAGGAGACATTGACATTTACAGCTGATGAAAGCCCTTGGCCGGGATCTAAGTACAGTCTTCCAGGCTTTGAACCAAAGCATCCTCATTGAAAACTAACAACTGCCATCAGTGATGCCCTCTGAGCTACTGTTAGATTCTCCAGGTTGAGCTAAAGACACAGTCTCTGCCCACAAGGTGCTCACAGTCTAGTGGACAGAGATTGCCATAGTGCAAGTACCCACGAAGAGGGCACAGTGGTCCAGAACTCCAGTCTCAAGTCACGGAGTTCTAGGTTCAAATCCCAACAATGTTACCTACTAGCCATGGACAAAATCCTGTGGCAGTCTGTGTCTTCATGTGCTCACACCTTACAATTAGAATCTTATTTAAAATTCACAGCACCCCGAGGAGGGAAGTTCTATTATTTGCAAAGAAGGTGGACCTGAGCATCCATGACCTTGAATAGCCCCCTTCTCTGTTTCTTGATCTCAGGCTAGCAGCTCTCCTTTCTCAACCTGCTTGCTCAGACTGTGTTGGCTCTAGTGTCTGGCAGGAAGTGCTCTGAAAGCTGTTCTCCCTGGCACTAATAAATCATGAGAAGGTTTCAAGGGACCCACGCAAAAGGGGGATGAAGCCTGAGGGACAGAATGAGACATCCTCTCCCAACCTGCTCCCACAGTCTGGGGAGGAAGCCAGACATTGTACAGCAGTTTCTAGGGTTCAATCTGCACCCCATCCACCCCAACAAGGACCCAATAGGACTGCTCTCCCCGGAGCCCCAATGCCTGCCTGGCTGGGATGAAGGTGGGAGGTTCTCCTTGCTCCCAGACTGCTGTCTCAAATTGGTTAGACAAAAAATTCTGAATCTCCCACTGAAACATATACCAGAGTCAGAGAAAATGTTAGAGCCCACACCTCTGCCCCCTCATTGCTCTTCTATTTTCTCCTTCAGTTTTCTCCAGGCCACCTAAGCACCGTTGCGTCTAAAGCCCCAGCCTCTCTGGAAAGGATTACCTGCTCCCTTGCCTTGGGTTGTTCTCTCCCTGCAAACTCTGGATAAACTGAAGTCTGTACCTTCCACTGTAGTGCAATGATTCTCAGTGGGATCCCGGCACTCCATCAGCAGTTAGGGGATGTGTAGGGAATCCTATGGGCTCCCCAGGTGGCTCAGTGGTAAAGAATTCTGCCTGCCAAGCAGGAGATCTGGGTTCGATCCCTGGGTCTGAAAGATCCCCTGGAGAAGAAATGGCAACCTACTCCATAGTCTTGCCTGGGAAATCCCATGGATAGAGGACCTTGGTGGGCTACAGTCCAAAGGGTTGCAAAAGAGTCAGACACAACTTAGTGACTAAACAATAAGCAAAGAATCTTATGGGGAGAGAGGAAAGAACTTCTGCCTGTTTCCAGAAATTCAGATACATCCTGGCCAAATAGCAGAAGGAACCACCGTGGCTACTGGGGCTGGGGTGTAGCCCTTGGATACATGGCTGAGAAACAGCATATCTCAGAGACTCTCTTTGCCTCTTTGGACTCTAAGCACTTAATATGTGTCAATCTGGTCTCTCCAGCTCAGCTTGGGTTTCTCTGAGGGTAGCACTTTCACTTGTCCCTGCACACTTGGTCCTGGGACTTAGGGGCCGGAGTGAAGGTCAGTAGGACACGGGCTCAGGTGTGCAGACACACGCGCTCATGGAGACCAGCAGCAGAGACGAGTGCAAAGAGCTCTACCGGGGGGCAGAGAGCTGGCTGCTAGGCTTGCTCTCAGGAACGGTGCACCTCGGGCGGGTTACTTGTCCTCTGGGCTGCCTGCTCATCTTATCAGAGGTCCCCTGTGACTCTGGCTTCCTCTGCTAGCTCTGGCTTTACTCTGCTAGCTAAGCGTCTCTCTCAAATGGCTCCAGGAGTCTGTGCACCCCCCCACCTGCCAACCTTGACGTCATTCACTGCATGGGGCACAGTGCCCAAATGCAGGTGATAAACACACTGCAGACTTACACAGCTGAGAACACAGGGCTGCCCATGTCTTGCTGGCCCCAGGGAGGCTCAAGGTGCATCACTGAGGCTGGAGCTGGGATGGGGGCAGCATTGAAAGATTGAGGGTGGGGACACAGAGATGGACAAGGCAGGACACGATGGAGTAGAGTTGGAGTGATGCAGTGCTGGGTCTTGAAGGAGCGTGGGCTGAGGGCTGTCACCAGTAGGGAAGCGCGGGTATGACCTGTTTAGAGCAGACATAGCTTTCTCACTGCCAATATGATGTCATTTCCTGCCTTCTGGCCAAGCAATTGTCCCCATCCTGGTGCCAACCCACAAACCCTCCCACCTTGCAAAGCACCGAGTTGATCACATGGCTTAAATCAGTACCGAGCCCACATCACATTAGGAGAGCTTGCCAGCTTGGCAGTGAGACAAGCCTCTGAAGCCAGGATCTGAGTTCCAGCTGGTCTGGGGGCTGCACGCACCCTGGGGCTGGTAGAGCCCAGGCCCAACAGTGCATCAGGGTTTCAGACCCAGGCCTCGCTGACAGCCGACAGGACCCCTGCCTTCAGAAGGGCCCACCCTTGCTCCTAGCTGGGGCCGGTTCGTTAGGGACAAGGCTTCTTCTAAGGAGCATTTAGTCTTTGGTGGAATAATAATAAATATGACTGCAACCAGGTTCTGTGCTGTGAGACTGAGGGGCTGGTTGTTGGAAGAAAAGGAGCCCACAGGAGGAACGACAGCTTGGGCAGGTGGGCTGGAGCAGGCAGGCGACAGAGAGGATTGAAGACAGTCTCCCATTTCCAGTCTGGAGCAAGGACTTGCTTTTTTCCCCCCATACCAAATGGGACAGCAAGTGCAGTGCTGGGAGCCCAAAGCTGCCCAGAGCTGGGGACTGGGTAGAAATGGTGCCACGTTTGTCCGGCACAATCACTGTTTCCACTCCTGGTTATTTCATCAGTTAGATCATGCTTGTGCTCAGTCGTGTCTGACTCTTTGTGACCCTTTTGGACTATAGCCCTTCAGGCTTTTCTGTCCATGGGATTTTTCGGGCCAGGATACTGGAGTGGATTGCCATTTCCTCCTCCAGGGGATCTTCCCGACCCAGGGATCAAGCCCCACATCTTCTGTGTCTCCTGCATTGCAGGCAGATTCTTTACCTGCTGAGCTATCGGGAAAGCCCATTTCATCAGGTAACGGGGTTGTAATTTCCAGCTCATGCCGGGCTTCACAGTAATTATTACACAGCTCCAAGTGCACACCTGGTCTTGGCAAGACAGTGTGGGGCACAGTGCCCAGGGCGCCTTTGAAGAAGGGACAGGACAAAAAAAGGGATCATGATTAATGTCTTAGGGGCATATGGCGGTCATGCTGACCTGCAGTGGATTCCAGACCAGCCGGAGAACCACATGGTGCAGGAGCAAATGCAAGCAGCCTGGGTGATTGATGCAAAACACACCCGTCATGAGAGCTCTGCCAATAAACCCGAGGCCCTAACCTACTCCCAGATTCTAGTGGACGCTATCATACAGTAGTCAAGTCACTAATGTTAACATACAGCTCTCTGGATCAGAAAGCATACGGGGCTGCGCACCTGAGTTCTCACTCTGGCTCTGCCCTCGGCAGTCATGGGGCTTGGGCCAGAGCTCAGTTCCTCTCCCTAGTGGGGGCACTAGGTGGCCTCTTGGGTTTTTCAGGACCGTCGTTGTTTAGCTGCTACCCATGGACTGTGGCCCACCAGGCTCCTCTGTCCGTTGCCATTTCCCAGGCAAGAATACTGGAGTGGGTTGAGACCCCCATGGACTGTAGCCGCCGTTTCCTCCTCCATGGGATCTTCCAGACTCAGGGACTGAACCTACATCTCCTGCTTGGCAGATGGATTAGTTACCAATGAGCCACCTGGGAAGCGCCTTTTCAGAACTAGAGGAGGGTTTCCCTTCACAACCCAACAGAGACGGATGGCCCAGGGCTAGCCTTCCTCTACGGCAGCAGGAGGAGATTGACTTTTGTCCCCTCCCTTCTGCAGCGGATACTTCTTCCCCGTTTCATGCCCCTCCCCTGGCCTTCTGTTCCGCCCATGCCAGTCTCCGCATCACAGGCTCTATCTCTGGACTTCCACTCTCTGTGGTCAAACCTGGCTCTGCCTCTCTAAGCATGAACAGATGCCTTAAGCTCTGTACCTCTATTTCCTCTTCTGTAAAGTGGGGATAATGTGATTCCCACTTCAGGAAATGGTGGAGCTAGTTAACTGGGGGAATGAACATTAAAGGACTTAGAGCAGTGAGTGAGTGAGTGTCCAGCTCTTTGCGACCCCATGGACTGTAACTAGCCAGGCTCCTCTGGTCCATGGCGTTCTCCAGGCAAGAATACCAGACTGGGTTGCCATTTCCTTCTCCAGTGCAGTGCAGAACATAGAATAAATGCTCAGTCAACCAGGCAAACCTGGTTGTTGCTATTGTTACAAAGCCGGTTCTCCCCCTGCATCTTCCTCCACGTCTAAGCTTGTTCTGACTCTCAGATGTACAGACTCAGGATTCTGGCCTCTCAAGCTCAGAAAGGACTTTGGAACCATGAAGTGCCTGAATCCCCTCTAGAATCCGACAGGCTCATCTGGACTGCTGTGTATCAGCTCATGACCTCAACCAGAGCCGAAACCTGCAGGGAGCACTGCTCTTCCCAACCCTCTTCCCTCTGCCTGACCTTCCCCCTTAACCCAGCTCAAGTGTTACTCAGGGTCCCCTAGCTCTAGTTGCTGGGGCTGCAGCATAGGAGTCATGGTTCCTTGAAACCCTATGGAGGTGATCCTGGGCCTCGGGACTCACAGCCTTGAGGGCTTCCGGGTGGGGAGGGCAGGGCCATCCCTGCAGCCCTCTCTTCCTCTGGACTTCACAGCAGCTCCCCACCCACCCCATCTGCTGCCTCCTAGCATCGCAGGAAATCATCTCCGGAAAGAGTGGGAAGAAGAAAAGTGCTTTGAATGAGGCCCCAGTGAAGAGTCTCAGATAATTTGGGGGCCAAAAGGACCTTATCTACCCTCCTCCGTATTATAGAGAGGAGAGCGGAAGCCCAGGGAAGCTGAGCCACCTGCTCATGGTCACAGTGGAACTGCAGGCAGAGCCAGATCCCCGGGGGCAGGATGCCAGCTCATCTCCTCCAGTGTCATTCAGTGATTCAGTGGGCAGTGGAAGTTCATTGGGAATCTTCTCTGCACCAGATCCTGGACTCAGGGTAAATATGTAAGGGCTTTTCTCTAGGAGCTTAGAGTCTAGAGGGAGGAGAGTCAGACCAGTAAATAACCACAGTACAAAGAGATAGAATGGTCTAGGGAGGGGGATGCCCCAGGCCCAAGGAAGCATCGAGGAAGGGGGAACCAGGAGGGTTCATAGAGGAGGTGATGGTGCTCAAGCTGCGACTTCATAAGTGAGAAGGGATTCACCAGGCTTTCAAACAGAATGAGGGCACTTTGGGAGCTGATGGGTCCTAACGGCACAGTGTCTCATTCACAAAGCTGGAGGTAGACCCTCAAATTCACAGCTTCACTGTGGCCTCAGTTTCCCGGGGACCACTGCCAGCCACACTCTCTTTCAACCAAGCAGCCTGAACCTTTGGGGGAATGCATAGAATTGTATATTTGCCCCATTCTTGGTTATTTTGATTCTCAAATAGGTGTTTGTGATAACCTTTGTAATTTGGAAACTATATTTTTTGGAGCCGTATCCTGTATTTGTGAACTTGTGAACTTATGATCCAGTCATTGCCTGGGCCGTGACCCTGGTCTGGGTGTCCATTTCAGCCACCATGGTTTCCTGCTGGGTCCCTGCCGAGAGATCCAAGTGCTTTTTGGATCCTTTTCCATTATAGGTTATTACAAAACATTGAATATAGTTTCCTGTGCTATATAGTAGATCTTTGTTTTTCATCTATTTTATATATATAGTAGTGTGTTCATCTGTTAATCCCAAATTCCAAATTTACCTCGTCTCCCCTTTCCCCTTTGGTAACCATTTGTTTGTTTCCGGTATCTATAAGTCCATTTCTGTTTTTTAATTAAGTTTATTTGTATCATTTTTTCAGATTCTGCATACAAGTGATATATGATATTTGTCTTTCTCTGTCTTCACTTAACATGATAATCTCTAGGTTAATCCATGCTGCTGCAAATGACAGTATTTCATCCTTTTTATCTGGCTGAGTAATATTTCATTTTAGATATACGCCACATCTTTATTATCCATTCATCTGTTGATGGATATTTAGGTTGCTTCTACGTCTTCGCTACTGCAAATAGTGCTGCTATGAACATTGGGGGGCATGTATCTTTTCAAATCAGAGTTTTCATATTTTCTGGATATATGCCCAGGAGTGAGATTGCTGGATCATATGGTAACACTATTTTTGGCTTTTTAAAGGAAATTCCATAGTTTTTCATAGTGGCTATTCCAATTTACCTTCCCATCAATAGGGCAAGAGGGTTCCCTTCTCTATGCACACTCTCCAGCATTTGTGATTTGTAGACTTTTTTGATGATGGGGCTTCCCAGGTGGCACTAGTGGTAAAGAATCCACCTGCAATGCAGGAGCTGAAGGAGATGTGGGTTCGATCCCTGGGTTGGGAAGATCCCCTGGAGGAGGACATGGCAGCCTACTTCAGTATTCTTCCCTGGAGGATCCCATGGACAGAGGAGCCTGGTGGGCTCCAAGTCCATAGGATTGCAAGGAGTCAGACATGACTGAAGTGACTTAGCATGCACACGTGGACATTTTGATGATGACCATTTTGACTGGAATGAGGTGATACCTCATTGTCGCTCTGATTTGCATTTCTTCAATAATTAGCAATGTTGAGCATCCTTCATGTGCCTATTGACTTCATGTGCCTACATGTCTTCTTTGGAGAAATGTCTGTTTAGGTCTTCTGCCCATTTTTTGATTGAATTCTTTGTCTATATATTTATATGGCCTTCCATCGTAGCTTAATTGGTAAAGAATCTGCCTGTAGTGCAGGAGATCCAGGTTCAATTCCTGGGTTGGGAAGATCACCTGGAATAGGAAATGGCAACCCACTCTAGAGTTCTTGTCTGGATAAGTGCATGGACAGAGGAGCCCGGCTGGCTACAGTCCATGGAGTCTCAAGAGTTGGACACAACTTAGCAACTATATCATTACATATATGTATGTGTGGTTTTGTGTGTGTGTGTGTGTGTGTGTGTATGTATATATAGTGAGCTATATAAGCTGTTTGTATGTTTTGGAAATATATTCCCATTTTGAGGATGCTGGAAAGAGAGGCACAAAGAGGTTAAGCAATTTGCTTATAAGTAATGGAGCCAAAAGTGAACCCAGATGGCCTTGAACTTAATCACTGTGTAAGACAGCCTTAGAGACACCTCTGTTAACATTTTAGTGAATTCCATTTCTATTCTTTTCTTGTGCATGAATATATTAAAGACTATATATTGATGAAAATGGTATTTTATTTTGGTCAAATTTATAACCCTTTGTTTTTTTCAGTTAATAGCATTGGCTAATATTCTAAATCATTATTTTTAACGGCTGCATGGTATTCCATGAATGGGTGAATACTATAATTCACTCCCAACGATCCCTCGTTTTGGATGTTTTTAGGTTGTTCTCAGCTTCTCATTATTCTAACAGTTCTGTGATAGACATCCTTTTAGGTGGTCTATGAACACAGGATTTCCTAGCATTAACTAGTTGCTATGCACAGGGATGGAACTGTTGGCCCAGGGGGTTGCAGAAAGATGTTTTTAACACACATTCCTCACCTCCAGCAGCACCTGAGACGTGTTGGCTTCCCAGCTCTGTGGGGGATAAACTCTGGCAGTGGAGTGGAATCTGAGTTGGAAAGAGAAGAAATGGAACAACAGTTGCTGAGTACTTGGGTAGAAGGGAAGGACCTTCTGCAGACAGCCGGAGAGGGGGGCTGAGTCTGTGGAAGTAGCTTAGTGGGGTTTGGCAATGAGGCAGGTGAGCATTCAGAGCAGTAAACCCTTCTCTACACCATACTGTTAAAAACACCTCATAGCATTTAGGCTGACATCACAGTTTCTTAGGAAATATACAGGTTGTATATTTACTTGGGGAGGATGAAAAGAGCAGAGCACTTTTTCTTGATTACCACCCAGGAGTGATTGTTAATGATTGAGTGATATTTCAGTGTCGGTGTGTAACCAGGCTCGGCTGGGTTCAGCCCATGGCCTGTGTTCCAGCACGTGGGAAGTGCCGACAAAGTGATACAGACCCCAGAAGTTCTGGAGTGCAGGACTGAGGGCTCGGAGATGGTGGCCCTTGGCAGAGAGTCTGGGGCTTAAGCTAGGCTGGGCAGGGTGGGTGGAATGACAGCTAAGAGAGCGCCTTCTTGTCCAGGTCCCTTGAGTCCACATCTGGGCTTTAGTCCTGTCCGACTGTGAAAGCTTGATTAAGTATCTCAGCCTCCTGCTTCCACTGATCACCTCATCAGTGAATGGTGACAATAGCCATTGTGAGGATTACCCGCGGTAATAGGTGTGCTGGCCCATGCTAGGTTCTCAGCAAGCCCTGGAGACTCTTATTTCTTGATTAGTGGGTGTGTCTGCGAGGGCAGAGAGGGTCAGGGCCCTCTGTAGAAAGCAGAGATACTCCAGTCCTGATTAAAGAAGAGGGTGAATCTGGGTGAGAAATTTGGGCCTCTGGACCCAAGGGAAGAAAGAGGAAACTGTCGGGTCAGGAATGGGGAAGGAGAACTCGGGTCCATGGGCTTGGGAGGCCATCCACTGGTCAGTGGCCGTGACCCAGCGCGGAGCCTTGCTGCCCATCCTCGGGTTCTGTGGACCACATCCTCCCCACACCCATGCGGGCTTGAGTAGTTAGGGGTGTTCCCTGGAGAAGACTCTTGAGAGTCCCTTGGACTGCAAGGAGATCCAACCAGTCCATTCTGAAGGAGATCAGCCCTGGGATTTCTTTGGAAGGAATGATGCTAAAGCTGAAACTCCAGTACTTTGGCCACCTCATGCAAAGAGTTGACTCATTGGAAAAGACTCTGATGCTGGGAGGGATTGGGGGCAGGAGGAGAAGGGGATGACAGAGGATGAGATGGCTGGATGGCATCCCCGACTCTATGGACGTGAGTCTGGGTGAACTCCGGGAGTTGGTGATGGACAGGGAGGCCTGGCGTGCTGTGATTCATGGGGTCGCAAAGAGTTGGACACGACTGAGTGACTGAACTGAACTGAACTGAACTGGAGAGGGGAGAACTTCTTCCTCGGCTCCCACCCTCAAGGCAGCTTCCCCCAACCCCTGCCATCTTCAGCTCCCACACAGCCCCTGTGAAATCTCACTTCTGTGTCTTGGCATCCTGTCTCTGGGTGAGCGGAAGTGCTGGGTGTCAGGGGGTGAGGCTGGCAGATGTGGTTGGGGGTGCGGTAACATCAAGTCCAATCATCCCTCTTCCAACTCTCCTCCCCAGTCTCACCTGTGAGAACAAATAAAGCCACGTTCTAATTAGACAGGATCTGGGGATGGGTGAAAACTCCATTCTCTCAGCTCATCCTCAGCTCATTCATGATTCTCTGCTTCCTGAGAAAGCCTGGACCACGTGAGCTTCTCCAAGGCTCAAACCATGTGGGTGAGGGATGGCCTCTTCCTTGGCAAGCAGGACAGAGGCTTCGGTATGGGGTCTTTTGCTAGGCTTCTGCTGTCGGGCACATGACGAGCAGCTTCACCCGCTCAGCTGTGCACCCAGCACCAGGATGTGGGGCTTCCGGCCCCCTCAGGGCTGTGCTTCCTCCTCCTGCCGCCCAGGATTGCTCTCGGGAGATGTGTCCCGTCACTGCTGTGTGCTGACTGTTCCAGACGGCACGCCGGGGAGGCTGCGGGGGTGGCTGGCACACCCGGCGGTGCAGGAGGCAGCTGGGGCCTGCCAGTGCCTGTCTTTTCTGGAAGCCCACGCAGGCAGCTTCCGGCTGGTCTGCAGGGCACATATTTCCTGTTTGGAAGGAGCAGCTTTGTGCCTCTGCCAGGATGGGGTGCAGAGGGGAAAAAAGGGCAAGGGCCAGGCTGGATTTGTGTATCCCCTGGGCATGCAGGGCAGGGCAGGAAGATCACAGATGACCCTACGATGTGACCTTGAGGCAGCCATCTGTCTTTTAAACTACAAATAAAATTCTCTGTGCAAGACCCCAGCTCAATGCGGTTGGGCTTTGGAAGGCACCATGGGATCGGCACCTTGATCTGTAGCTATGGTGTATTGTTCAGGTCAATGTTTCAATTAGTCTGTTCTCTTTGAGCTCACGCTGACCTTTGGTGGAAAGAGGCTACTACCTGGTTTTGGGTGTGCAGGCTGTACATGGCTCCAGTGCGACTGTGTAAGGAGATCCCTTTCACAGCACAGGGACTGTAGATTTATGCATTTATTATGACAGTTGTCCAACAGATGGCAGTCAAGTGTCTTGAGGAAGGGCTCCCTTTATCTCATTTGCACACAGGCACTGTGTGGGCTAATGGTAACCCTGCTGAAAGGTCAGAGAGCAGTAGTTCTAGGGAGAATTTTACAACAGATAATATGCCAAACAGGTAAACTGCAGGCCAACTCCAGGGCTGGGGCGGGCCCTCTTTAGTCCCCATTTCTCCCATGTTTGCTCAGGAAGAGCGATGAACTCGGCTTGCCAGCTCCTCCTCCAACTCGACCTTCCCCTTTCTTCCCGTCTCTGCTCCTTGCTCGTTCACAACCAGGCAGTGAGCTGAAAGGCACACGGCCGAAGTTTGCAGAACTGGACCTGCCACCATCCCCACCTTCGGGAATCCCAGATTAGACTAGCCCTTCTTCTCAATGGGACTCAAAGGAATGGCAGCTTCAGCCCAGTCACACAGCACTGTAAGGGGCGGGGAAAACGGAGCGCCGTTCATGGTCCTTTTCACTCCCCACCCCAACAGAGAAAGGACAGTCATTCCCCAGCCTTCAAAGCCCTAAGCTGTTTAGCTAGCGGTGAAAGTGAAAGTCAAGTCGCTCAGTTGTGTCTGACTCTTTTCGACCCCATGGACTGTAGCCCGCCAGGCTCCAACATCCATGGAATTTTCTAGGCAAGAGTACTGGAGTGGGCTGCCATTTCCTTCTCCAGGGGATGTTCCCCACCCAGAGATCGAACCCGGGTCTCCCACATTGCAAGCAGACGCTTTTACCATCTGAGCCACCAGGGAAGCTAGCGGTGAGGATGCGCTATGACCATCCTGTAAGTAACTGACTCCCCTGCACCACGTAGCACTGCTCCCGTCCAGGCCCCCGAGAGCAGAGTGGTCTGCAGTCCTCTGTCCAGAAACACAGAGGATGGTGCACAAGACGACATAGAGCAGGGGATGGCCACACCTGGCCCGTCGCCTGTCTTTGTGTGGACTGTGAGCCTAGAAAGGCATTTACATATTTGGAGGATTGAGAGGAAATCAAAACAAGAAGAGTGTTTCATGACACAGGAAAGTTCTGCAAAGTTCAAGTGTCCGTGTCCATAAATAACGTTTCCTTGGAACGCAGCTGGGCCCATTTGCTTATGTAGCATTTACGTAGGACTGTGGGCCGCTGCTTGGTGCTACAGCAGCAGATCTCAGTAATTGCAACAGAGATCAAGAGGCTTGCAAGGCCGAGAATATTTACTATCAGGCACTCACAGAAAAATGTTGCCAGCCCCTAGTCAAGAGCATGAGAGCCCATGAAGTATTCTGGAAGCAGCCCTGGATTTGGAGACAAGAGACCTGGTTTGAGCCTTGCTGACAACATTTAGCAGCTGTGTGTCCTTGCTCTCTGAGCCTCAGTTTCCTCATCTGTCAGGGCGAATGTTCTCACTACCTGCCCACCTCATGTGGCCCTTGCATGGATCACAAGGACAGCCAAGTGCCTTGTGAATTGCAAGGCCTGTGTGAACGTTTAGTATTATATGCCCAAGAAGCTGGGTCATTCTGGCCCCTTCTTTCCACCTTTCTTCTCATTGTCTTTCTCCAGGCAGCCTTGCTCCCTTGGCCTCTGGGGCGGGGGTTTTTATTGGCTCTTCCCCTTTCCCCCTGGCTGAAACACCCACCTGTGACCAGAATGGAAAGTCTGTGCTTGTTGAAACTCTGATTGCAGGAAGCCGGGGGGCTCTCACGCGACCACTTAAGAGGAAGCCTTGCTGTACCGCGCTGGCCATTTGCCACCTGTGAGGGGATGGAGCTCTGCTTTTATACTTTTATCACAGCTCAGGACGGATGCTGGGCCCTGGACTTTGCTTGGAAAATGGCTAATCAGATACTGTGGGGTTCTGCCTGAAGAGGAAATGTGGGGAAAAGAGAACTGTTATAAAACAAACTTCATTGTCTGTCTATGGGGCCTTTAAAGAATGGATTTAAAAGGCAGTTCTTGCCTTATGACCCAGCAATCCCACCGCTGGGCATACACACTGAGGAAACCAGAAGGGAAAGGGACACGTGTACCCCAATGTTCATCGCAGCACTGTTTATAATAGCCAGGACATGGAAGCAACCTAGATGCCCATCAGCAGATGAATGGATAAGAAAGCTATGGTACATATACACAATGGAGTATTACTCAGCCATTAAAAAGAATACATTTGAATCAGTTCTAATGAGGTGGATGAAACTGGAGCCTATTATACAGAGTGAAGTAAGCCAGAAAGAAAAACACCAATACAGTATACTAACGCATATATATGGAATTTAGAAAGATGGTAACAATAACCCTGTGTACGAGACAGCAAAAGAGACACTGATGTATAGATCAGTCTTATGGACTCTGTGGGAGAGGAGAGGGTGGGGAGATTTGGGAGAATGGCATTGAAACATGTAGAGTATCATGTATGAAACGAGTCGCCAGTCCAGGTTCGATGCACGATACTGGATGCTTGGGGCTGGTGCACTGGGACGACCCAGAGGGATGGTATGGGGAGGGAGGAGGGAGGAGGGTTCAGGATGGGGAACACATGTATACCTGTGGTGGATTCATTTCGATATTTGGCAAAACCAATACAATATGGTAAAGTTTAAAAATAAAATAAAATTTAAAAAAAATTAAAAAAATAATAAAATAAAAGGCAGTTCTTGGCCCCTCCTCAGTGTGATCAAAGGCCATAGGCTCTCCATTCAGCCAACACATGGGGGCCCAGGGCCTTGTCCTGCTGCAGAAAGTTCCACAAAGTTTAGGACAGTCTAGCTTTGTTTCAGAATTGACTTCCCCCTGCATCCTGTTCATCCGGCTTCCTGACCCCTGGGCATCGGCCGCTGGCCGCCTCACCTGGAAAGGCCTGGAAGTGTTCTCTGGCCTGTTGGTCCCTGACCCTTGGCTTGTCACCCCTGTTCCTTCACTTAGGCCCTGGTTCTCTGCTTCCCGGGCTTTCCCAGGACTAGGACGTGAGCTCCCTAAGCCCTTGGTGGGCTCCTGCTTCCCCAGCCTCATCTTTGTGGTGCTGGTTGCCTTTCCCACCCTCTGAGGTGCCTCCCTGTTCTGCTGGCTTCCCTCCACAGTCGGCGAGGCTGCCCCTCTTGGTCAAGCATCGTGGACTTGCAGAGCGCAGAGGACCTCGCTGCTCTCATGTCCCTCGCCTCAGCTGTTTTCTCCAGTGTCCCTGACGTGCTCAGTGAGACTCTCATATGTGCTCAGCCCTGTGCTGGGGGCTGTGAGAGAAAACCATATGAGACAAGGAAGTCCTGCTCCCAGTCCTCTTTTAAGTTCTTGAGGAGCTTAGAAGTCTCACCTGCAGGAAACAGCAAACAGAACAAGGAGGAGATGGTGAAACTGGGAAATCGTTGACACCGACCACGTGGCAGAGCCAAGGAGCACAGGGAGAAAGACCTCTGGGGCCCGAGACACTGAGGAAGGTCTAGGGAGGAGGCAGGCGGAGGGGCTAGGATTTGGGCCTCAATTAAATACCTTTTATTGGCTTCATATACGAGGCATGTTCGTGTGTATGTGCTAAGTTGCTTCAGTAATGTCTGACTGTTTGCAACCCTATGGACTGTAGCCTACCAGGCTCCTCTGTCCATGGGATTTTCCAGGCAAGAATACTGGAGTGTGTTGCTGTGCCCTCCTTCAGGGGATCTTCCCAACCCAGGGGTCGAACCCATGTCTCTTATGTCTCCTGCATTGGCAGGTGGGTTCTTTACACTAGTGTCAACTGGGAAACCCATATATTGGGCATAAGTCATCTAAAAAAAGATTCTGGAACATAAAAAATAGAAAGCTATGGCAGCAAGGGGAAAGATAAGGAAAAGTTGCCTCAGCCCTTAGACTTGTTGAGTCACAAAGAAAATCTAGAGGAATCTCCCTTTTGCAGCACAGAGCAACTCCTGGCTTTCGCTCCCCACTCTAAGGCAAGATCTGGTTGGGAAGATTTGGGCATGGCTTAACGTGTTGTCAAGTTTACAATGAGCACCACCCCCTCTTGAGACCATGGCCAAAACTGGTGTTTTGGGGTTACAGAGACTGGATTTCTATTCAATAAATGGAGCAAGATACAGGAAGCAGATATAGGTCTTTAAATAAAGTAACGTCAAAATGTGTATTTGCTGGCTCTTATTGGTTCCTTTGGTCTTTGAATTGGTTATGGCCTTGACAATTTATATATAAATTTGGTTTTTATTTGCATAATCAGTTTTCTCCAATGAATTTTTATAATGTGACGTGGTGTAAAGAACAGATTGGCAAAAGTAGTGTAGAGGCCGTGGGCCCAGCTGGAGTCATTTCAGTATCCAGGGGAGATACGCTGGTGGGTTGGTTGCATTTGGGTTGATTCATGCATCCCAAGGCAACAAGTTAGTAGATGAAAACAGAAGTCCCCTCTACCTCTGATTTGTGCTCTGCATGCACAAATCAGCAATGTTCAGCAATGACCTCTGGAAACCAAGTCAGGAGACTTGAGTCTTGCTCAGTTACTGACAGTCGCGGTGACAATCCATGTGCTGCTGGAAAGAAGGGTGGATGGTGTGGTAGCTACTTTGAGGCCTCTGTTCTTCTCTCCTCAGGACCTGAATGAGCTGACACTTTCTCTGTCTTCATTTTCAGGTAACAAGTATGAAGTCAAAGTGTACACTGGTGATGTCATTGGTGCGGGGACTGATGCTGACGTCTTCATCAATATCTTTGGAGAGTATGGAGACACAGGTAATAGATTTAAACTCTTCTCAAGCCATTCCCAGAACTTCTTAAGTGGGCTGTTTCCCACCCTTCGGGCAGAGGAAGGCGACTCCAGGCTCCTCTAGGCTCTTCTCTTGAGCCTCTCTCTTTTTCTTGTGATGCGCTTTGTCATGGCCTTCCTCGGGCAGCACGGTGCCCATTGCATCAAGTTTATGTGAATGATGTGCTTTCAGAATAAGCTGTGCTTGGCTTTTGAATTGATTTTAAATCATCCTGCATCCTAGAACAGACCCAAGCTCCACATTTCCAGGGGATTCATTCTCACTTGCTCTATCTCCCTAAGCTCCATGCCCATCTTGAATTATATTTGGGGATGTGACTGCCCATGGCCTGACTCACTGCAGCAGTTTGGGGCACACAAGAATAGGGCAGGGGGATAAATTGCTCTTGGCCTCATAGGTGGACCAGGAACTGAGGGCACAGACCCAACTGTAGGTGTTGGAAGGAGGTTCAGCCAGTAGAACTACTGAGACAGGTGGTTTGCTCCTGCTTCTGCCCATTTAAAGGGATACTCTTGCCTGGAAAGTTCCATGGACAGAGGAGCCTGGTAGGCTGCAGTCCATGGGATCAGTGAGAGTTGTACATGACTGAGTGACTTCACTTTAATTTTTCACTTTCATGCATTGGAGAAGGAAATGGCAACCCACTCCAGTGTTCTTGTCTGGAGAATCCCAGGGATGAGGGAGCCTGGTGGGCTGCCGCCTATGGGGTCGCACAGAGTCGGACACGACTGAGGCGACTTAGCAGTAGCATAGGAGTCAGAAAAGCTTCAGAGACATGAATTTTGGACATAATCTATTAAATAATTTAAAATGCATTGCTGGAATTATAAGAAAAAAAGAGAAATCTCCCGGTGTCAGAAATGAGAGAATTTAAAACTGACGTATTAGCTATGAACTGATGCTCTGAATCTTAGAAGAAGGACACCTTCATGTTCAACAATCTATAGGATGAATTTCCTTACACATTTGGGGTCAGAAAATGATATTTTGGCTCTGTATGAGGCAAAATATGCAAAAAAGCCAGGGTCCCTAGAGGTTCACAGGAATATCTTCAGTGAAAAAAGAGACTAGGAAAAAAAAAATTGCTCCTCAGTACAGTAAACTTATCTTTGTAAGAACTCTAGATTAAAAAAACAGTTGCTGGGGAATTGATACTTTAGGCTTATATACATACAGGCTTGAGGTGTCATTTTACACTGCACATGTGATTTGGGAACCCTCTTCTTCAGGTACAGAAAATTTGTTCCATGCCAGTGGTTTAGTTGCTAAGTCCTGTCCGACTCTTGCAATCCCATGGACTGTAGACTGCATGTCTTGCATTGGCAGGCAGATTCTTTACATTGAGCCACACGGGAAGCCCCCTATGACAAATACAGGAAGCAGAAATACAGGAACTGAAAATACAGTTACTAGATACAGACACTTAGTGGATGGATTAAACAACACAATTAGGAATTGTTGAATAGATAATTAGTGAACTGTAGAAAAATATAAACAAAATATGCAGATGTGCAGAGACAATAAAGGGTTGAAAAATACCAGAAAGAGGTCATGAGGTGGAAGAGGGAATACGCCCCGATATGTTGAACAGGAGTTTTGGAAACAGAATATACAGAATAGGCGAGAGGAAATATTTGAGGAGATGATGGCTGATCACATTTTTTTTCAGAATTAAGCAAAGATATGAATCTTCAGATTAAAGTAACAAGTGACATTGACCAGAATAAACAAGAACAGATCTTCATTTAGATAAATTGTGGTAACACCAAAGGCCAAGAGAAAGATCTTAAAAGTAACCAGATTTGGTGGATTATCTTCTATAGAAACAATTAGATTGATAGCAAATTCTTACCAGCAGCTTATAGAGGATATAAGTTCGTGGGATAATATTTTCCATCCTCTGGGAATTCCCTGGGTTCCAGTAGTTAGGACTCCGTGCCTTACTGCTGA
Source organism: Bos mutus (assembly GCF_027580195.1). Classification (NCBI taxonomy): domain Eukaryota; kingdom Metazoa; phylum Chordata; class Mammalia; order Artiodactyla; family Bovidae; genus Bos; species Bos mutus. The sequence goes on along the minus strand of NC_091640.1, from coordinate 46,444,882 downwards.
AGGCCTGGGTCCAATCCCTGGTCAGGGAACTAAGATTCCACAATCCCACAAGCTGTATGGTGTAGCCAAACCTAGAATTCTATACTCAACTATTCCAGAATGAGGGCAAAATTAATGGATTTCCAAGCAAACAAAGAGAAATAAGACTTCCCACCCAAAGACACATGCTTAAACATGAGTTTTTCATTGATTCATGCTTAAACTCCTGAAGAATATACTTTAAGAAAAAGAAAATTGTACCCAGAAGAAATGTGTGAGATCCAAGAAATAAAGGTGAGCCAAAAAATGATAATTGTGTAACAAATTTAAGGAAGCGTTAACTGTACAAAATGATAATATTAATAATAATAACTATTATCAAGATATGAGAAAATATGGACCCTAAACGCTAAAACACAGTGATATTTGAGAAAGAAAGGAGATAATAAGAATTCAAACATAACTTGGTTGCAGTCCATTTGCTGACCCCAGGGAATAATTAACTTTAGACTTTGATACATCAAGTATGCAGATTAAAATTGTAAAAGTAAGCACCCCAAAGAGAAATGCATAAGTTCTAAACCAGGAGAGGAAATGAAAGAGGATAAAGACTCAATCAATCCAATAGAAATCAGGAAATGAAGAAAGAAAAAGCATGCTAACAGCAAAAAGTAAGATAAATGTGTAAATAATACAATAAATAGAAATAAACTAAACTAAATTCATCCACCTAAGAATAAATGTTCTCATATTAAATTAAAAGAGATAAAATCCAGCTTAAATATATGATACATAAATTTCTGAGAATATATAAAATGAAATTAAGTATACCAGGAACATATTGTCTACAGGAAAGAAGCTGGTGTAGCTATATTAATATCCATCAAATTAAACTTTCAGACAAAACACTTGATTAGAAATAAGTATCAGAATGACAAAAAGAGCAATTAACCTGGAAGATAGGATAATTCTGAACTTGTATAGATTTAGCAACATATTTTTACTACATGTGAAGCAAAAAGTAATAAAATTCTTCGAGAAACTTGACAAGTACATAATCATAGTGGAAGATTTTAATACAACAGTCTCAGTAATTGATAAGTCAAATAGATAAAAATTTAGTATGGTTGCAGATTTTAACAATGGTTAATAACCTTGGTCTAATATAAGTATGTAGATTCCTAAATCCAGTGGGTAGAGAATATACATTCTTTTCAATCGCATAATGACAAATGCATATGAATCAATAACATAGAGACAACATTCTTTGATCATAAATCAATAAAATTAGAAGAAACTCCAACCTTTTACCCCATTTAGAAACAAAATTTAATTTTCAAAAAAATGAATGATCATCTATAAAATCCAGGAGAATTAAAAAAATCATTAGAACCATGAGAAAGTTTAATAAAGGTGCTGGATACGATTAATACAAAAATATTAAAACAGTAAGCACATATATTATTTAAAAATATATGATTTATACTAGCTTTTGGTATCTAAGAAAAACTGGAAAAAATAAAAATTTCTACTTAAGAACATGCAAGAATACCTAAAAAATGGAAAAATATATTATCCTCATGGATGAGAAAAGACTTAAACTCAGTAAGATGTCCAAATTTCTCATTATTCTATAAATGCAATGCAGTTTCAGTCAAATTCCCAAAAGGCAATATTCCACAGCTTAAGCTGCTATTAAATTCATGTCCACATAGGGCTAAGTATTGCCAGGAAAATTTTGAACAATGAAAAAATAATATTGACAATATTAATAATATGAGGATATTTATCCTCCTGCTGCTGCTGCTGCTGCTGCTAAGTCGCTTCAGTCGTGCCCGACTCTGTGTGACCCCAGAGACGGCAGCCCACCAGGCTCCCCTGTCCCTGGGATTCTCCAGGCAAGAACACTGGAGTGGGTTGCCATTTCCTTCTCCAATGCATGAAAGTGAAAAGTGAAAGTGAAGTCGCTGTCGTGTCCGACTTTTAGCGACCCCATGGACTGCAGCCTACCAGGCTCCTCTGTCCATGGGATTTTCCAGGCAAGAATACTGGAGTGGGGTGCCATTGCCTTCTCCATTTACCCTCCAAATACTAAAATATTCAAATCCCCCAAAACTACAACAGAGTGATATGTATAGAAGGAGAAACAAATAAACCAATAGAATAAAGAGTCTAGAAATACACAGAGAGTGGCATTATAAATCTGAGCAGAAAGGATGAAATATTCAATTGCTGGTGTTAAAACAGTTGTCTAACCATGTGAGAAAAGATAAAAGTCAATCTTTTTACCTTTCACCACACACAAAAATAAGTTCCAGATGGGCTAGAGATTTAAATGTGAAAAAGAAAACTATGACTTTTTAGTAGAAACTTTAAGAGTGTGTCTTTTAAAAATCTCAGTTTAGGATAGAGTTTCTTGAACAATTCACTAACAGCACAAACAACAAAAGGAAATATTGATAAAGTCCATTAAAACAAGAAAAAGTCTGTATGAAAAAAGGAAAGACAAAGACAAAGAAAAGGAAAGACCATAGACAAAGGAAAAATATAATAAAGTATATGAACAGAAAAATTATGGACAAGCAAAGCCTGAATGGCCAATATACATATGAAGCAATCTCAAAATATATGTATATATATATGAACATCTTTCAGTCTTTTCAAATAGTCAAAGGAATGCAAATTAAAACCATAATAAGACACCATTGTACACACATGAAACAGAAGTTTAAATATATGTGTTTACAATGATTATGGGGAATGCGAACCCTCAAAGGCTGCTGGTGATAATTGATGTAGCACAACCATCTCTGAAGGTGGTTTTGCAATTGCTAATACACTGAAGATGAGCACATCTCAATATCCAGAAACTCTGTAGTTGTCCAGTCAGATCAGTTTTTACAAATGTAGGGCAGAAGGTTAGTACTGGAGAGTCCATTTCAGTGGTATTTACAATAGCAATCAAATAGAAACAACCCAAATGTGAAAGAATGCACATACAATCGTGTTTTCTTCATTCAATGACTGTTATACAGAAGTTGGGTGAATTCGGTTACTAGCATCAACAGAATAATCTCGAAGGAGTGATATTAACTTCACAAGAGTGTGTGATGATAAGATGATGGTAACACGAGCAACAGTAAGAATCCCAGCCCCTGACACGGCACCTACCTACCACACTCCGGGCACTACCCTAAGGGCTTTGCACACATTCATTCAGTTAATCCTTGAAACAGCTCCTATGAGGTGGAGTCCTTATCATTCCCACAGTACAGACAAGGAACTTAAGACAGACGCTCACTATGATGTTATTTCTGTAAAATTCTAAAACATGCAAAAATAGTATATGTTCTTTATGGATACATACATGCACAAACAAAAATTCATGAAAATAATGGATGCCAGTTGATGATACTGTTTGCTTATGGCAGGGTGTGGCAGGTGAAGGGATGGACTATGAGGCTTTAGACCTACCTGTTATGTTTAATTTCCTTTAAAAAAGAGAAAGGCCTAAGTTAATTACACAAAATGTTAATATCTGGTATACCTATTATATCTGAATGGGGGGTACAGGGATGTCTAATATTTTCTATATGTGTGAGTTGTGGCAATCTAAAATTTAGAAAAATTTAAGGAATCGACTTTTAGAAAAGAAAGAAAACAGGAAGGATAAGCAAAAATCTGGTGCTCAGATGGGCTTGTAAGGGTTAACATGACTGGTAGACTTGGGAAGGCAATCGTGGAAAACTGAAAATGAGAAGGAACAGGCTGGCTCAAGTCCTAACTATGTGCTTAATACCTGTGTGACTTTGGCAAGTTGTTTCACTTCTCCAAGTCCCAGTTTCATCATCTGCAAGACAAAGTTAATAATATTTCCCTCTTAGATTGTGACAAGGGAGCAAGTGAGGGGGAAAAAAAAGTTAAACATGCGGCAGACTCTGGTGATAGTTATCATAGCCGTTTTCCAGAGGAGGCAAGCCTAAGGCAGCCTGCTGGCTGATGTCAGGGTCTCAGCCACAGCCTGTAGACCAATGACCATGGTTGTGCTCCTTGTTCAGGAAAAGCAAGGCAGGGCCTCAGGTCCGGGGACTGGGGTGCAGGTGGGTTTGCTAGGGTGGGGACCCTGGGCTAAGGCCGAACTCAGGGACCAGTTATGGGTCCTGGGCACAGGCCACACAAGGTGAGCCTCGGCCTTGACTGGCAGCTGGAGGGGTTTAAGGAGCCTATAGATCTTGGGGTGAAGCTACCCTTTTGAATAAATTAATAAACTCTATTCTTTAGAGTAGTTTTAGGTTCACAGCCAGATTGAGTGGAAGTACAGAGAGTGTCCACATACCGCCTGTCCCCACCCACAGCCTCCCACCTGGTGACTTTTGAGACCGTTCTGCAGTGGGCGACCCATTAAAGTTTGGAGCCAGTTCTCTCTCCTCATCTGGTCTCCTTTGTACAAATAACTGCCTTGTGTGTCTGTGTGTACAGGTGAGCGTAGGCTGGAGAATGAAAAGGACAACTTTGAAAAGGGGGCTGAAGACAAGTTCATGTTGGATGCCCCTGACCTGGGGCAGCTCATGAAGATCAATGTTGGCCACAACAACAGGGGGGCGTCTGCGGGCTGGTTCCTGTCCAAGGTGGGTTCAGCTGCCTGTCTGTGGTCCCTTGGCCTGGGAAGGGGGAGTTCTGGCTCCTCAGAGGCTGTACTTCAGACCTAGACTCCCTCTTTAGGTCCATCAGCCTCCACCCTTCTACCTAAGTCCCTAGTCAGCCATGCTGCTCTTCCCACAGCCTCCCAGGCCTTGCCTGTGCTATCTATCGCCTTCCCAGAAGGACAGCTTCTCTCATCTGCACCCATCCAGGGTCTTCCCTCCTGCAGGCCTCTGTCACTAAGCCTTCCCTGACTCTGGCCACCAGAACCTCTCCCTCCCATGAGTGTCTATAACCCTGCTGGCCTGTAGCATTCATTTCACCTTAATCATAAGCTACTTGTGACTTATCTTGGGTCGTTGCTTTGTACCTCAAACTTCTGGATCTCAGATCCTCAAAATTTCACCTATCCAGGACAAAGTTAAGAGTCAAGAAGAAAGCAAAAAGGCTTCTGAGAAGCTGAGATATATCTGGCTCAAAGTTCACAAGAAGAGCTTATGCCCCAGGTACTACCTTGCTCTGCCCTGATTTTGAAGGCAAGGCCCCTCAGATTCTCACTCAGTCTCATGCTTGCTTATAATCCCTTCTAGCAAACTTGCTACCAATAATTTTAAACCTATATAGCAGAAAATTAGAGGTAGAAAGAGACACTGAAATTGGTGGGGTTATTGAGAACTGTAATGGAAAGTCAGAGAAGACAGAAAAAGTCAAAAGAATATTGAATGATCATGGAAGTCTGAGGTCATTTAGAAAAGGGCTACCAGCCTTGGCATGTGTCTTAGTCATGAGGCTATCCACATCTTTCAGCTCATCCCAGAATGATTGGAAAAAATGGATGTGTAACATATTTTGAAAAATATTTTGAAAAGCTCTTACTGCTTAAAAACATAACACCCTTGGATTTATAATAATCTGACTACTGAGAATGAGACTGTCTGATAGTTGAGGTTTTGCTACTCCTTAATTTTGTATACTATGCTGTGGCAGTTAGGAACGTGCTTGACTGCAAAGATCAGAAATTGAGGAGCAATCAAAGGCATATTTCTCTCATCTCACATGAATCCAGATGTGGCCAGCTCAGGGCTGCTGCAGCGGCTTCCTGAGACCTGCTGTCTCACTGAGTCACTGTCTTCAGCACAGCGGCTTTCATTCTCCAACTCGGCTCACGATCACATTTTGGCCGTTGAACCTCTAGGCATCTTATCTGTGTTCCAGGCAGGAAAAAAAGAGAAGACCAGAGGGGAAGGACTTTTTTTGTGGCATGCCTTGCCTTGGTTTGAGAGAAGCATAACCCTCTTTGGAACCTCTGCCTGTGTTGTGGGGCCACCCTAGTTATACTGGAAATTGGGACTTCAAGTAGGTTTTCCAGCCGTTATGGCAGAAGTAGGCTAAGAAGGTGATTGGAAAGGGTGTTGAGTAAGAATCCTTGAGTGTCTGCCGCATGTCTCCCCGTAACCAGCCTGAAAGTTCCTTGAGGGCACCTCCCCAGCTCTTGGCATGGGACACGGTGCTGAATCAGCAAAGCAAGGAATGGCCAAGTTTTTTTGGAAAGAGGGGGCTTCCTGGCTGTAAGAACAGCCAGCCTGATGCTGAATAGGGTTTCCGGAGGTTAAGTGGAGCTGCTGCTTGGATTGGAGAAGAAATGGGGCAGGAGTCCAGAACCTAGAGAGCCAAAGCCCAGGCAGAAGTGTGCCTCAGCACAAAGGAGGCAGTGTGCTCTATGACCTCAGCCAGAATGGGGCACAGAGAGATACCTTGGAGTCCAGTCCCTTCATCCTGGGAAAGAAGATTGTCAAAGTGAAAACGCAGGAGTAGCTGAGGGAGCTGCAAAGTGCAGCCGAGGGCCTGAGGGTGACCTTGACATAGCCGTTGCAGCTGTACCTCGGGAGGTCAGGTCCCTTCTTGGTCACCTGGACCCTCACCCCTGGTGCTTTCTGAAGCTCTGTGAAGCAGGTGGTTCACACACGGAAACACGTCCTTGTGTTATCTTCATCTCAAAGCAAGGGCAGCTTGGCAAGGTGTGAGACATAGGGTAAGAGCACTTTTCCTTTCGAACGCTGAAAATCTTGTTCCGTTACCTTTTGAAATTTGACATGGAAGCCGCACAGACTTTTGTTTCTTCCTGGACAGCCTCTTTTGTGGCGTTTTTGTTTCAGCTAGGACGCTTGTAGGATTTTTTCTTTTTATTTATAATTTAAAAGTCTTGCCAGATAATGTCTATGAGTAAGGTCTTTGTTAGTTCATTTATCTCCCCTTACCCCCTCTCCCTTCCCCTTCCTTCCTTCCCTCCTTCCTTTGTTTTTAAAATAAAAGTGAAGTGGCTCAGTTGTGTTTGATTCTTTGGGATCCCATGGACTGTAGCCTGCCAGGCTCCTCTGTCCATGGCATTTCCCAGGCAGGAATACTGGAGTGGGTTGCTATTCCTTCTCCAGGGGATCTTCCTGACCCAGGGATGGAACTTGGGTTCCCGCATTGCAGGCAGACTCTTTATCGTCTGAGGCACCAGGGAATCTTGTTTTTAACTTCTCTGTAACATTATGATGCCTAGGATATTTTTTGTTTGTTTATAGCTCAGAAAAGCTATCTAGTAAATATACTAAGAGATGAGAAAATATACTAGATTCTTGCTTGGATGGCTTTATTCTGATCTTTTCAGGAAACAATTATCCATTTACTGAATCGCCACTCTCTGTTTTCAAAAGCTTCCCCTTTATTATTTTCATCTCTATTTTCTTTGCACTCCATAAGAACTTGTCAAATTCCCTCCCATCTTATTATTGACTTGCTTTTTCAAACCACCAGTTCTGTTTCTTTCTCCTATTAATATGCATTTTAATTCTGAATGTTTCTTCAAATTATTTTTTCTTCTCACAAAAGTAATATATATATTCATTGTAAAAAGTTTAGGAAATGCAAATAAGCAAAATTAAATAATCTGAACCACCATAATTTCACCACCCAAAGGTAACCAGTGTTCATGTTTTCATACATATCCTCCAGGCATTTTTCTGTGAATTAATACACATATGTCATTTAAAATAATGGGGTCATAATAAGCACAATATCTTACAAACTGCTTTGTCTCCATTTTCAAGTGTAATATACATATTTCCTCATGCTATTTAAATAGAATAATATTGATATTTCACAATGCAGTTTTTAATGATGATAATACTTCACTACCCAGATATACCATGAAGTATTAAACCAATTCCTCTTTGTTGAACATTTCAATCTTTTTCCTCAAATTTATTGAGGAAATAAACTGTGTTATGACAGACATTCTCATAGCTTATCTGCATACACATTTATGATTATTTCCTACAATTAATTCCTAGGAGATACTTTAAGGTCATGCAGAATTGTAAGGACACTGATGAATTTGCTGCTACACAGTTTTGCTTTCCTTGATATGTTTCCTCATGTGATCTGGCTCTCTTTTCATATCATCTTACTGCCTTTTCGCTGCAGCCCCTCCTATCATTAAAGATGTTCACCCCTGTTTCATAAAGACTGTATTTTGTTGCATTCTGTCAAGCAAATCAGTTTCTTGTAGGGCTTCCCTGGTGGCTCAGATGGTAATGAATCTGCCCGCAATGCGGGAGACCTGAGTTTGATCCCTGGCTCAGGAAGATCCCCTGGAGGAGGGCATGGCAACTCACTTCAGTATTCTTGCCCAGAGAATCCCCATGGACAGAGGAGCCTGGTAGGCTACAGTCCATGGGGTTGCAAAGAGTCAGACACAATTGAGCGATTAAGGACAGTTTCTTGTCTTCTTTTTGTATATCCTTTATCCTTTTATTATACTTTATTCTTTTTCTGTATCCTTTATTCAGTCCTTTCCAGATTTCCGCTCTTCTTTTCATTCTTCAGAATGATTTTTCCTTCTTCCCTCTCTCCTTCCTTTCTTTGCTTCTTTTTCCTTTATGTTTGCTACTCAGACACTGTTTTAAACCAGAAGCCAAGCAGGCTACTTTCAGCATGAGATTGGTTATTCTCTTCGGGGCCAGTATTATGTGTAGGGGTGAGTTCAGGGTCTGGCAGGCAGGTTCCCAAGGGGAGTGTGCCTCCGAGTGTTCACTGGCTTCTGAAGAACTCCTAACAGTCTGTTCCTTTAACTTAAGCCAAACCGAAATAATGCTTGGGAATAAGACATAAAAATAATTCTAGTATTTTGTAGGTCAGAGTACCTGGATTTACTAGGTATTTTCTTGAAGGAGGAATTCTGGTGAGGAAGGAAGAAGAGGATTTTAGGTCCCAGGCAGAGTAAGTGCAACCTGGAAACCAGAGGCTACCTCTCATCCCTATGACTACACAGTGCGTAGCCAGCCCTAGCCTCCTGCCTCCCCATGGAGACTGGGTTTCCATGCTGCCCTTCCTCACCTCACCTCCACAGAGACACCAGTTAAAGTGCCGTTAGATTGTCTGCATTTCCACATTCGACAATTCTACAGCAAATGCTCCCGTTCTAGAAGTGGCCTGGTTGGTTGCCTTGGACACCACATGACAACTGCTCCTTTGGTATTTCTGTGTGGGGGCTTGGAAGGATAAATCTGACAGCCTTCATAGGTCGCCTCCCTCCCCTTCTTCGTTAGTCAGTTGTCCATGTGTATTCCTCAGCCCCCTGTTCTTCATTCCTTCCCCGAGGCTGGCATCTCCCTCCCACAGGCTTTGCACATGGCTTGGATCCCCATGTCTGCTTAGTCCAACATTTGTGACTAATTCAGATGATCAGTTCAGCTCAATCACCGGCTCCAAAGAACAAGAGTCACAAGATGGAACATCACACTGCCAGTGGGCCTTGCTTTTGGCCCATCTGCTTCAGGAGAGGATTTGCCCGAGGTCCTATAGCTCTCTGGGGCAGGGATGGGACCTGTCCCCAGTCCCCTGGACTCCAAGTCTGGATTCTCTCCACTGTGCCATGCGTTAGAAAATCCGGAATTGGGTAGGTCCCCTGCCACATGCCTTAGGGAGCTTAAGTTCAACCAGTACCACTGGCTCTGACAGGAAGTGGAGATAAAGACTCATGGAGCAGATTTCAGGGACCTCAAGAAACTCGGCGTGGCCTCATGTCACCAATTTATACTCAACATTCAACAAACATTTACTGGGTGACTATTAAATCCTAGGCCCTATGTTATGAATGACTGTTACAATGGACATGGTTCTGCCTCTAAAAGAGATAAGACTGAATACTTACATTAAGGTAGGTTATTTACTGGAAGGCAGGTTACTTACTGTAACCTTATATCCCAAAACTTTAGGGAAAGTCCAGCTTTCAGTGAACGAACATTCTGTCCTAAGGGCCCCACAACTGTTGATCAATCCAAATGTCCTGGTTTATAAGTCAGAAAACAGAATCACCCCAACTTTAATACAAAGCTGGATGAGGCAAGTGTCTTTCATGAGGTACAAACAAATGTTGGGGTTAGCAGCGCCTGACTGGGGGTCAGAGGAGGTTCCAGGGCGGGTCTGTTGGAGCTGGGCCATGAACACAGGCAGGGCTTTGCCAGGTAGGGCAGCTGGAAGATGGCACCGGAATATTGAATAACTCAGGGCCAGGGCACAGGGCTCAGAGAACTGAGGAAGCATGTCAGGGGCTAACTGAGGGCAGGGCCACCACGGGCGTGATCAGAAGAAGCGACTGAAGGTCCTTATTGAATGAGGCAGCCTGGGGCAGTGACGAAGGAGTGGGCACGTGGACCGGCTGAGAAGAGCAGAGTGAAAGGCAGAGGAAGGGCTGAGAGCGCCGGGGGTGACACCGTTCACGTGCTGTCGCCTGCAGTTACTCATGCTTGTGGCGTGTTGCATAGCATCTGACACAGCATTTCAGTGTGATGAGTGAGGCCCAGAGCTCGGGGGCAGCAGGAGGCCGCCCACCCTCTTCCTTTGCTGAGCTTCAGTTTCCCTTGTAGACCATTCCCTCTTTCTTCCATGAGCCCAGGTCTCCTCTACTAACCCCTGGAAGCTGATTTATTTCCAAGTGGGTTTGTAAGCTCCAAAGTCTGCATCTGTTTTTTCTCCTGTGTCAAAACCTACCTGTCCCTTGTCCTATGATCTAAGAACTAGAAATGTAAACCACAGTTCAATAGTGGTTCTTGGGGAGTGCTCTGGTGGCCCAGTGGTTAAGAATCTGCCTTGTAATGGAGAGGATGCAGGTTTGATCCCTGTTTGGGGAACGAAGATCCCACATACTGTGGGGAAACTGAGCCCACGTGCTCCAGAGCCCCCACGCCACGACCAGAGAGTCCGTGTGTGGAAATGAAGATCTCAAGTGCTGCAGCTATGACCCAGTGCAGCCCAAAGGAAAAAACAGTGGTTCTTGGAATGCGGCATGGCTGCTTATGAGTCAAGCGAGGGCCACCTTGACTGGATAACAGACACGCATTTTCAAAGGGAAGATTGGAAACACCGGTAGGCCTGGCATCATTTTCTGTTCCATGACTGGTGCAGAGAGGGAGCGTTGTGGATCACCCAGCCTGTCTGCATCTTAGGCACCTTGGCATGTGGGCGGGAAGGAGAAGACACTTCAGTTTCCCTGGATTGCCCTGCGTGTGGAGATTTTGTCTCTTCTGCCCGAAATGGGCCTCTTCTCCAACCAGGCTATGTCAGGTTGGTGGAAGTTATTTCCATGTCAAGGAGGGAGGGCTACTGTAGGTCATGGGTGACTCTCTACATCCATCTACAACGTGCTGACTCTAAGACCAGCTCCATGTGCTCACACTGACATGTCTGACCCATGCAGAAGGAAATCAGCCCCCAGGCCCTGGGTCGTGTAGGGGTGTCTGTGAACTGTCTGGAAAGATCCAGAAAGAAAGAAACTCTGCTTGTCAGCTTCATCTTTGGCTCCCCTTTTTTGTGGGTGGTTTATCCTCTTTGCTTCCTTTGTGGCTCAGATGGTAAAAAATCTGTCTGCAATGTGGGAGACCCAGGTTTGAACCAAGGGTTGGGAAGATGCCCTGGAGAAGGAATGGCAATCCACTCCAGTATTCTTGCCTAGAGAATTCCATGGACAGAGGAGCCTAATGGGCTACAGTTCATGGGGTCACAAAGAGTCAGACACAACTGAGGGACTACACTTGCAGGCTTTCATGTTTTTATCCTCGTTGGGGCTTCCCAGGTGGTGCCAGTGGTAAAGAACCTGCCTGCTAATGCAGGAGATGTGAGAGACGTGGGTTCGAACCCTGAGTTGGGAAGATCCCAGTATTCTTGCCTGGAGAATCCTATGGACAGAGGAGCCTGGAGGGCTATAGTCCACAGGGTCACACAGAGTCAGACATGACTGAAGTGACTTAGCACTATCCTCTTCTGGCTTATTCGTAATGGGTGGTTTCATTATAACTGCTTTGTCCCTGTTCTTGCAAGACAGAGTGGGCCCCACCTTGGACAGACCCCTTTCTCTAGCTGCCATCTCGCCTCCCAAGGCTCATGACCCCTGGTTTCCCACAAGCTTCTTGGAAGGTCAGCCCTGCCTGTAGACTTGTCTGCAGGTGGAGAATATTCCTCCAGGAGATAATGGTTCTTGTTTGCCATTAGGTTATTGCTTCTGTTTCTCACACACACTCCACGTGTGTGCTTCTATATCATTCATGGTTAGGTCGCTTCTATCCTTCCAGTCTTATTTTACTGTTGTCTCTGCTAGAACAACAGTGATCTGGAGGGAGCACCACCATTTCTTTCTGTTAGCAAAAACCACTCCTGAGCTGTCTTGAATTCTTAAAAGGAATGTTATGAAAACCCAGGCATGTCTGGGCAACTCATGAGCTGAAGTGGGAAAGTTGTTTGTCCTTCCCCAGAGAGGCCCTCAGTAATGTCCCTTGAGCAACCAGGATCATGGGTCCCAGGCCACAGGACCCTTATCAGCAGAGACCAGAATGCCTTTGGGAGAACCGTCAGCCCCGCCTAGGGACAGTCTTCTTGTGGAAGTGCTGGCATCAGCTCCTTCTATATCTCACTTCTCTACTCCTTCCCACCAGGCTCACCACTTGCTACCAGATATGTTCCAAAATGTTCTACCCTCCGGGAGCCAGCTTCCTCTAGCCTCATCCTGCAGACTAAATAATTGTCTACATTTTTCAATATATTGTGTTAGCCGAAAAGTTCATGATGGAAAAACCTGAACAAACTTTTTGGTCAACTCAATATATCTGGAAGTTTTCTAGAACTATCCATGGGCTTTCATCCTTTCCACACCAGTGTTTAAGTCTTCGCCTTTCCTTGTGATTTCATATTTCGGAAAGTCTAATCTTTAGAGTCTTGGCAGTTACTCAAATACTCATTCATATCTTGTCTCTTTCCTTTGTGGTTCAGCTGTGCAGCTAGTTTTACCCTATACAGGTGTTCAATGGCAACACATTCTGTTTTTCAGATTAGCTAAGCTTATTAAGCCAAGAATTGCCATCAGACCCCAGGTCAGGAGAAGGCCCTTTATTGATGGCATCTCTGTGAACTTCGAGGGTGGCTGTCATTCGCTCTTGGAATCATGGCTGGCACTCCATTCTGTGAACATTTGAAGATAGAAATGTCAATCGGTATATCTAGATTCACTAGTAGACTCGACAGCTTATCTGATAAACTAAGTCCTTTCTTTCTTCGCCTTGCTTTTCCAACCTTGTAAAAGTCAGAGTGAAGCCAGTTAAGAGGTATAGCCCAGATTCTTGGCTCCCCAATCTCCCCCAACCCCAATCCTGGGAGATAAAAGCAAAAGCAGAGAAATGCACAGATAGATGAATTGATAGAGGCTAGACTTTCTTCAGTGGCAGAACCTGCTCTGGACAGACCACAGTGGTCACTAAGCACTCACCTCTGTACGTACAGATACTTGATAAAATCAGCAAGCTCTGAAGGGTGACTCTTACCAACCAAACTCACAAGGGGCTGATTTATAAACCTGAGCTTGAATGCCGCTTTACTTGGGGAGAGAAGGCTGGTCACTGGCTCAGGCCACTGCTGCCCCCTGGTGGGTAGTATCCTCAGGAGCTGGTCATGAGCCCAGAAGTTTCCTTAATGAACACTGGGTTAGAACTAGGTGAGATGCCTTTGGGTAGGTCAAGACGTGCCCTGTTCCCACACTGTAGGTACTTTGATCTTAGGAAGTGAGTTTTCCACTGAAAATCAGCCCTGTTCCGTCAGGCAGCCCTGGGAACACTCACCCTGTCTGTCACCAGGTATGTCTGCCTTCCCATTACACAATGGAAGACTCGACCTGGTTACTGACGATCACAACTGACGATCAAGTTACCTTAGAGTGAGTATTGACGATCACAATTGACGATCAAGTTACCTTAGAGTGAGTATTGACGATCACAATTGACGATCAAGTTACCTTAGAGTGAGTATTGACGATCACAATTGACGATCAAGTTACCTTAGAGTGAGTATTGAGATTTGGCGATCAGTTACCTTAGAGTGAGTATTGACGATCACAATTGGGACATTTTGGGTGAGTACTGACGATCAGCATCTTGGTGAGCACAATTGAGAAGATGAGTATTTATCTCAGCCTTGAGTGAGTTTTCAGTTGACCATTTTGGGAGGGCTTCTCAGCATCTTGGTGAGCTTGAGAAGATACATTTATCTCAGCCTTGCTGACCTAGCTCACGTGTGCGTCTCCCCAGGGGCTTCATGGATGCCCAGATCCCCTAACGTCACTGTCCGTGGCTGACATTTTCTGACCTGCTCACCAGATCCCAGGATTCAGTGTGCCAGAATCAGGGCTTCTAGATCTTTTTATGTGGACTCTCCTTCTCAGTAAGAAGGCCAGAATCCCAAGCTTCAGCAGGTGAGGAAGATGATGATCTTGGTCCTGTCTGCAAATCCAGGCTTCCAGTTCTGGCCCCTCAGTCTCACTGGGCTGCTGATGCTGCTGCTAAGTCACTTCAGTTGTGTCCGACTCTGCGCGACCCCGTAGACGGCAGCCCACCAGGCTCCCCCGTCCCTGGGATTCTCCAGGCAAGAACACTGGAGTGGGTTCTCATTTGGCACATTCTGCCAAGTTTCTTGCATTGCATTTTTAAATGGTCATCCGCAGAGGAGGGAACAAAAGCTCAGTAATTCAGGAAGGAGGTAACTTCAGTCACACCCGTGTGACTCTCAGTGCTTTGCGAGGTTTTCCTGACAACAGGTGTGTCCTTGTGATAAGCTCTCCTTGGGCCACTAAGAAGACGAGAACATATTCTTACAGTTCACTCAAGTGATGGAGGAATGGATTCGGTCACCACGTGTGACCTCCATGACACTTAACCTTCCTTCTCACTGTCTCTTTCCCAGATTGTCATTGAAGATATTGGGAACAAAAGAAAATATGATTTTCCTCTCAACCGCTGGCTGGCCTTGGATGAAGATGACGGCAAAATCCAGAGGGATATCTTAGTGGGTGGAGCTGAGACCACAGGTAGGGCTGAAGAAAGGGGAGGTGCAAACTGGCTAGTATTTCACCTTCTGTCTGAGGGTCGGTGCTCTCATCTGTGGACCTAGAGGCTTTCAGTCAAGTGAGAAGCAGCCGTGTCTTCAGACAACATTCCTCCTGCCCCTGAAAGTGCTCTCCGCTCCTCTGGGCTGGAGTCTGGGCTCTGTTGATGCTAGAGGAGATGGGGAAGCACCCCTGAGGAGATGCTGACTTCCCGGGAGAAGTTATCCACAGGACGGAGCCAGGCTGTGAACCTGTGTCCTTTTACGAGGATCTGGACTCACTCTTCCCTCCTCCTACTATGAGTGCTTCCCACAAGCCAGGCTCTCTGTAGGCACCTGACCCGTGTCGTCTCCTCTAGTTTCCACAGCACCCTACAGTATGGAACAGTTATCGTTCCCATTTCACAAGAGAGGAAACTGAGTCACAAGTTGAGAGACCTGTTCAAGGTCACACAGCTGGTGAGTGACAGATTCAGGATTTGGTCTGCCTCCTAAATCTCTACCCTGTATGAGTTCCATGGACAACTTGAAACTCCCAGCACAGAAGTTGATAGGTGTTCCTGAAGATCGATGTTGGTGAATGCACACAGCTGACAAGGTGCCCTGGGGCAGACCCTCCCACGGCTCCCACTGCACCGAGGATGGGCCCAAGTTCTGGGGTATAGGACCAAAATTGCTCCACGGCTGGGCTCCAGCTGACTGTTTCAGCAGCATGTTTCAACACTGTCTCCCACTGCTCCTGCACACGCTCCCTCCCCCCGCCCCATCTGCCCACCGTCCACTCTGTCCCGCATCTAAACCCACCCCCATCTCATCCACACGCCTTCCCTCTCCCTCCCCCGAGCTGCTGGCCTTCCTCTTTCTCTGCCTTTCTCTTTGGAATATGCTTTCCCCTCAGCCTGTGAGGCCATTTCTCTTCCCTCTTCTCAAATTCCTGCTTCCAGTCACTTCCTCTGAATCCCACCCCCACCCCTTCTAGGTGGAGCCATTTCTCCCTTCTTTTGCTCCAGACATTTTGAGTAGAACTTGATGGTTGTTGTTTAGGAAGCCACCTGCTCCTCTGCTCTAGTGTGTTTCTGCTTTTTTCCTTTTTATAAAAATATTTTTTTTTATTTATTGGTTGTGCCTGGTCTTCATTGCTGCTAGGGGACCACTCTCCAGTTGTGGTACGAGGGCCTCTCACTGTGGTGGCTTCTCCTGTTGCAGAGCATGGGTTCTACAGCACGCAGGCTTTAGTGGTTCCCCAGCTCTAGAGCACAGGCTCAATAGTTGTGGCACTTCGGTCTAGCTGCTCCGGGCCATGTGGGATCTTCTTGGACCAGGGGTCCAACCCCTGTCTCCTGCGTTGGCAGGCGGATTCTTTACCACTGATCCACCAGGGAACCCTCCAGTGTTTTTCAACCTTGGCGTTGTGGTGCCTTGGCCTTACCTGACCATTGTTGGGTGTGTCGTAAGTTTGTTACTAGAGTTTGCCAATCATTTACTTAAAAACATACACTAGGGCTTCCCAGGCGGGTCAGTGGTAATGAATCTGCCTGCCAAGGCAGGAGACATGGGTTCGATCCCTGATCTGGGAAGATCCCACATGCCACGGAGCAACTAAGCCAGAGTGCCGCAGCTATCAAGTCTGTGCTCTAGGGCCCGGAAAGCACAACCACTGAAGCCCACGTGCCCTAGAGCCTGTGCTCCGCGGCGAGAGAAGCCATCGCAGTGAGCAGCCCGTGGCCACAGCTAGAGAGCAGCCCCCCGCCCAAGGCAACTAAGAGGAAAGCCCAGGCAGCACAACTGAGAGTAAAAACAAATAAATAAAAAATCACTGTCTTTTATGCTTGAAATGGGCATGTGTAAAACATACTGCAATAAAGTTGTTAAAAAATAACATACATGAGAGCAGATTTAATATGCCCCCTTTAACTGTGTTACTATTACTTGCTTGCAGTGGTAGAGGAGGAGGAGAAATGACAGTCTGAAACTGGGATTGCTGACAGCCTAGGCCGTGGCAGTCTGTCGAGAGTGAGAACGTCTCTGGCCACACGTTGTAAAGCTGGAGGCCCCTCTTTGAGGGCGGTAGCTATTCCTTTTTATCGTCACGTTCTCCCAAGGCCTGTTATATAGTAAACATTCAGTAAATGTTTGTTGAGTAAGGGAAGGTGCAAATTATGAATGAATAATGTGCTATCTCCCGGAGATGTTTTATTTCTCTGAGATGAGGGGATGAAGTTAGGATGAAAGGGAGGTGGAGGACTAATAAGGTTCAAAGTACCACTTAGAATCCTGGACAGAGTGAAAAAAATGCAGGCCTGACCTTAACAGCATTTCCTGTCGTTTCCTGTCCAAATGCTTGTCTTTGGTGTTTTCCTTTACCCTGTCTCATCTCGGCATTTAATCCCCCTTGCTGACTCTTCTCCAGAACTCTGTGTCCTCACATTGCCTCTGACTGACCAAACCCAGATGGCCCAGCTCCCTCCCTCAGTCTCCTGACATCTCACCATGTCAGGTGGTCAAGAAGGCCATTGGTGCCCATTATTAGAGTTGCACTTTAAGTTATGAGCAAAAGAGCAAGCTCCATGAGTCAGAGAGCCCCGAATATAAATCTCTATTAATCGAGTTGACTATTATAATTAAATGAGACATAATAGAATTCATCCGGCAGCTATTAATAATATGCACATGGTAATTAGCATTCATAATAAGTACTATTCTGAGCCAACCCAAGCTCTTCCTTCTCTTTGTTAGTTTCCTGTAATCATGCCTGACAGCTTCCTGTAACCTACAGTCTGTTCCTAAAGTCAGATGCCCTGGCACCCCAACTCTGAAAAAGATAAAAGTGAAGTGGAGAGGGCACTGGATGTCATCCAGAGGAAGAGGATTTTGGGGGGGATAGGGGTGTATGGCAGAGGTATGGCTAGGTGCGGGAGAAGGTGGGTAGGACATCGTTACCAGCCTGCACTGACCCCTCCTCCTCCCCTTGTTTCCATACCAGCCATATCATATGTTGTCACCGTCTTCACCGGGGATGTCCGGGGGGCCGGCACCAAATCCAAAATCTACTTGGTCATGTATGGGGCCAGAGGGAATAAGAACAGCGGGAAGATCTTCCTGGAGGGCGGTGTGTTTGACCGTGGCCGCACAGATATCTTCAATATTGAGTTGGCTGTCCTCCTCAGCCCCCTGAGCCGGGTTTCCATAGGACACGGCAACGTGGGCGTCAACAGAGGCTGGTACTGTGAGAAGGTAAGGGAGACCCTGGCCTGATTCAGACACTCTCCTCACTTTGCAGATTGTTGTTGTTCTGTTGTTTTAGTCACCAAGTTGCGTCCGACTCTTTTGTGACCCCATTGAATGTAGCCCACAAGGTTCCTCTGTCCATGGGATTTCCCAGGCAAGAATACTGGAGTGGGTGGCCCTTTCTTTCTCCAAGGGATCTTCCTAACCCAGGGATTGAACCAGAGTCTCCTGAATTGGCAGGAGGCTTCTTTACTGCTGACCCTTAACACAGAAAGATGCACTTTACCACTGAGCCACCAGGGAAACCCCTCACTTGCAGCTACAAACTCTAATCTGAATCCTATTTCCTACTTCCTTTGGACGAGTTACAAAGAACATGGGAAATCCCTTTCACGGGGATGCTGGGATGGTAACACGCCCATCTGTCTTGTCTACCTGATGGTTGGGAATGGGGGCTGCTCTGTACGTGCAACCAGGGACCAGACACAGGGTAGGTGATCCAGGGGTGTTCAGCTGATGGTTATAGTCTGTCCTGACTCCTGATGCAGTGTTCCACTTTAGTTTTTAAATGGCTCCATCAACAAGTATTTTTAAATACATGATTTTAATTGTGAAATACTTATGCTTTAAAGAATATACATAATAAAAGTAAGATATAGAGAATGATTTAAAAGCTCAAATGTTAATTTTGCCTATCACTTAACTTAAAAGAATATTTCCAATGCTTCTGAAACTCCTCTGTGTCTTTCCCCAATCATATAATCCTCTCTCTCCCAAAGAACATATACTATTAAGAATTTTGTCTGTGTGTATATTGTTGGTTACTGGCAGTTTTCACTCAACATTATGCTTTAGAGATCATCTGAATCGATAGCAGAAACTAGACCATCCATTTCCCATCTACTCCATTGCATGAATCGATTTCAATTTATTTGTCTGTTCTTCTATTGATGGACATTTTGGGGTTGTTTCTTGATTTTTGCTACTATAAACAATACTTTCATGAAACTGTTGTATGTACATCTTTGTACAAATATGCAGGAGCTTCTCAGGATGGATGTTCTAGGCTGTAAGTGAATATTCATTTCTGAAACTTTCTGCTAAGTCACTTCAGTTGTGTCCGACTCTGCGACCCCATAGACGGCAGCCCACCAGGCTCTGCCGTCCCTGGGATTCTCCAGGCAAGAACACAAGTGGGTTGCCATTTCCTTCTCCGATGCATGAAAGTGAAAAGTGAAAGTGAAGTCACTCAGTCGTGTCCGACTCTTCGCAACCCCACGGATTGCAGCCTACCAGGCTCCTCCACCCATGGGATTTTCCAGGCAAGAGTACTGGAGTGGGTTGCCATTACCTTCTCCATTCTGAAGCTTAATTGTTTCCAAAGAATTACAGTTTGTTTTCCAAATCAGTTGCACCATTTTATTCTATCAGCCATTTATACGATATATTTTGTTCCAGACATCCTTGTCAACACTAGATATTGCCTGAATTTTAAATTTGCACCATTTTGGGTATATAAACTGATCTTCTTGTGGTTTTAATTTTTATTTTCATGATTACTACTGAAGTTGAACATCTCTTCATTTCTTTACTGTCCATTCATATTTCCCTTTATGGAAAATGCCTGTTCATGTCTTTTGCTGATTTTTCTGTTGAATAGTATATTGCTGGATTTATTTTTAGGAGTTCTTTATTAAATCCAGAGAGTAAATCTTTATTGATAGTATTATTGTTGTTCAGTCACCAAGTCACGTCCAGCTCTCCGCAACCCCATGAACTGCAGCGCACCAGGCTTCCCTGTCCCTCACTATCTCCCAGAGCTTGCTCAAACTCATGTCCATTGAGTCAGTGATGCTATACAACCATCTTATCATCTATTGCCTTCTTCTTCTCTTCCCCTCAGTCTTTCCCAGCATCAGTGTCTTTTCCAATGAATCAACTCTTCGCATCATGTGGCCAAAGTACTGGAGCTTCAGCTTCAGCATCAGTCCTTCCAATGAATATTCAGGCTTGATTTCCTTTAGGATTGACTGGTTTGATCTCCTTGCTGTCCAATGGACTCTCAAGAGTCCTCCAGAACCACATTTTGAAATCATCATTTCTTTGGTGCTCAGCTTTCTTTATGGTTCAACTCTCACATCTGTACATAACTACTGGGAAAACCACAGCTTTCACTGTATGGACTTTTGTTGGTAAATTGATGTCTCTGTTTTTTACTTCACTGTCTAGTTTTGTCATAGCTTTTCTTCCAAGAACAAATGTCTTTTAATTTCATGGCTGCAGTTGCCGTCTGCAGTGATTTTGGAGCCCAAGCAAATAAAATCTGTCACTGTTTCCACTTTCTCACCTTCTATTTGCCATGAAGTGGTGGGACTGGATGCCCTGATCTTCGTTTTTTTAATGTGAAATTAAGCCAGCTTTTTCACTCTTCTCTTTCACCCTCATCAAGAGGCTCCTTAGTTCCTCTTCTCTTTCTGCCTTTAGGGGGTGTCATATGCATATCTGGGGTTATTGGTATTTCTCCCAGCAATCTTGATTCCAGCTTGTGCTTCATCCAGTCTGACATTTCACATGATGTACTCTGCATATAAGTTAAACAAGCAGGGTGACAATATACAGCTTTGACGTACTCCTTTCCCAATTTGGAACCAGTCCGTTGTTCCATGTCCAGTACTAACTGTTGCTTCTTGTCCTGAATACAGGTTTCTCAGGAGGCAGGTAAGGTGGTCTAGGATTGATAGTATTTTTGATAGTATATGTTAAAATATCTTTTTGTAGTTTGCCATGTTTTTTGAAGGAGAGGAGATTTAAATTAAAAGTAATCTGTCTTATCTTTTCCTTTATGGTTAATGCATTTTGAAAAAAATTTTACTTCTCCTAAAGTTCTAAAGACATTTTCCTATATCCTCTTCTAAAATCTGTAGAGTTTGGTTTTCTTGTTTATATATTTGCATCTTTAATATATCAGGCATTGATATTTGTATGAGGTGGGGATCCAACTTTATCTTTTTCTATATAGATATTTAAATGTCCCACCAACATTTATTGAAGGACTTTAAAAATCTGAGTAAGGTTAAGAATCACCTGGAATTATTTCTAAAAATAGAATCCTGGGCTCAAACCCAAACCTACTGAGTCAGAATTTCCAGGTAATCTGAGTATTTATACATGCTTTAGGTAATTCTTATCATTAAAGAAGTCTAGGAAGCACTGGTTAACTAAATAGTAATCCCTTCCCCACTAATCTGAAAGAGCAACTGTCACATGTCAAATTCCCCAAATACATGATTTGTCTCTGAGCTCTCTAGGCTGTTCCATTTATTGATTTAGTTTATTCCTGCACTAATGCATTACTCACTATCTTCACTTTACACCTTTACACTAAGTCTTGGTATCTGCTAGGGCCCACTTTATTCTTCTTCCTCAGGTATATATTGACCTATCCATAAGCCTTTATCGTCCATAGAAATTTTAGAATTTTTTTGCCAAGTTCCATGAAGAACTGTTGAACAGAATGCAACTGGGTCTGTAGACCTATTTGGAAGAACTGACATTGTTACTCTACTAACTTTTCCTATTTATGAACATATACGACCCCTTAAAATTTAGCTTTTTAATAATTCTCAGTGTAGTTTTATATTTTTCTTAATAAAGGTCTTACATGTTTTTGTAAATATATTCATAGAAACTTTTGTTGCTATTATAAATGGTATCTCTTTAAAAACTATTTATTTATTTGTTTTTTGCTGGTGTAGACAGAGAAGTACTTTTGTATACTGTTTACATATAGTTATCTTGCTAAACTCTGTTATTAAGACTGATCATTTATAGCTTTATTGTTAAGAGTTTTTATTCTGAATTGGTGTTAAACTTTATCTATTGCTTTTTCTGTACTTGATTAGATAGTCAAAATCGTTTTTCTTTTTTATTTATTATGGTGAATTACCAGTTCTTATGGTAGACCAACCCCGAACTTCTATAAGCCAAACTTGGTCATAATGAATTTTAATTTTATGTTTCTGAAATTGATTATCCAACATTTTATATAGAATATATTACATACTAATGTCCATGAGTGACATTGGCCCTTGATTTTCCTTTCTCATACAGTGCTTGTGAGGTTTGATCTTAGAATAAAATGAGAAGCATTTCTTCTCCTGAAAGAAGGTAAAATGCAGTGATCTGGTCAAGATAGTATGGGATTGTGTGTGCACATCTGCAAGAGAGACAGAATTACTGATTTAAAAAAAGAAAGTTGTGTTTTTGTTTTCTTAGTTATAAAATTGGGGCTTCCCCGGTGGCTTAGTGGTAAAAGAACCTGTCTGCAACGCAGGAGATATGTGAGTCACAAGTTTGATCCTGGGTTGGGAAGATCCGCTTGAGGAGGAAATGGCAGTATTCTTGCTGGGGAAAATCTCGTGGACAGAGAAGCCTGGCAGTTATAGAATTATTCAAGCTTTCCATTTTCTCTTCAATCTGAATGAGCTATATTTTTCTTGGAATGTGTGTATTTGTAGACTTCAACTGTCCTGATATAAAGTCATATACAGTATTTCCTTACCTTTTAACCTCCACTACATCTGTAATTATAATCTTATTTTCATTCCTAACATCAGTTATTCAGATATTCTTGCTTTTTAAAAATATAATTCTCACAAAAGTTTATTTAGTCCTTTCATATAACCAACATTTTTCTTTGTTTATATTCTATCTTTATTTTCTATTTTATTGTTCTTTATTATCTCTTCTAAATTTCTCTGGGTTTCAGTTGTTGCTATTTTTTATAAATTCTTAAATTGTATTCTTAGCTCATTCAATTTTAGCCTTCTTCTTTTCTCATAGTATAAATTTTGATACTATAATTTTCTCTCAAAGTAGTGCTGTACCCGTACCCCATATTATACTTCTGTTATCACTCAGTTTGATTTTATTGTTTCATTTTAAAATTCAACTTCGTTGGGGTATAACTGGCATAAATAAAAAGGCATTATTTTGAACTGTACTGCTCTTTGAGTTTTAATGAATTCATATACACTCATGTAACCATTACCAGAATTAATATATGAAATGTTTCCATTACCCAGCATGTTCCTTGTTCTCCCTCCCAGTCAATCTCCACAATTCCAAGCAACCACGGATCCCATTTCAGTCATTAAAGATTAGATTTGTCTTCTCTAGCACTGTTTCAGGTATTAGTACTTCTTTCTTCTTATTGTTAAGTAGTATTCCATTGTAAGGATATACAAGATGTTGTTTATTCATTCAACTATTTGTGTATGTTTAGGTCATTTCCAGGTTTTGTTTTTTATTTGCTACTATGAATGAAGTGCTATGAACATTCATGTCCAAGTTTTTTAACGGGCATGTTTGTAATTTTATCGGGTAAATACCTAAGAGTCGAATTTCTGTATTCTATGGTAAATATGCATTTAATTTACAAAAGTCTTTTAGACTATATTCAAAGGGGCTACACAATTTTGTATGCCCACCAGCATTGTATGAAAATCCCAGTTGTTTTATAGCCTCACCATCACTTAGTAATGCCAATCTTTAAAATTTTTAGGTATTTTTATGGATATGTAATGGAATTTAATTTGGTTTTAATCTACATGCCTCTGATGACCACTTACATTGAACATTATTTTTTTATATTCTTATTGATATTTGTATATCTTCCTTTCTTTTTACCTCTTTTAATTTTTTTTATCTTTTTATTGTTGAATTGTGAGTTCTTTGTGTATTCTTGATTCACGTTCTATGACAGAACTATATATCTATATATGAATATATAATATATAATTATGTTATATAATATGTATTTTAAATATGATATCCAACTCTTTGGGATCCCATGAACTGTAGCCCACCAGGCTGCTGTGTCCATGAAATTCTCCAGGCAAGAATACTCGAGTGGGTCGCCATTCCCTTCTCCAGGGATCTTCCCGACCCAGGGATCAGACCTGGGTCTTTCACATTGCAGGCAGATTCTTAATTATCTAAGCCACCAGAGAAGCCCATGATATACATTATATATAAACAATCTCCCAGTATGTGGGTTGCCTTCTCATTTTCTTTTTTTTAATTTATTTTTTAATTGAAACCAAATTGCTTTATAATGTGTTGGTTTCTGCCATACAACAACACTAATCAGTCATAATTATATATGTGTGTGCTCAGTTGCTCAGTTGTGTCCAACTCTTTGCAACGCTATGGACTGTAACCTGCCAGGTTCCTCTGTCCATGAGATTCTCCAGGCAATAATCCTGGAGAGGGTTGCCATGCTCTCCTCCAGGACATCTTCCCAACCTATGGATCAAACCCACATCTACTGCACTGTAGGTGTATTCTTTACCACTGAGCCACCGGGGAAGACCCAATTATATATAAATATATCCCCGCTGTCTTTGGAGCCTCCTTCCCTCCCCGCCCCCCCCCCACCGCCGCCCAGGTCAGGCTGGGCTAGCTGTTATTTTACACACTGTAGTACATACATGTTGAAGTTACTTTCTCACCTCAACCCACCCGCTCCTTCCCCTGCTGCATCCACAAGCCCATTCTCTACATCTGTGTCTTCCTTCCTTCTCTGCAGTAGGTGCATCAGTCCCATTTTCCCCAGATTCCATGTGTATGAGTTAATATACGACACTTGTTTTTCTCTTTCTGACTGACTTTACTTTGTATGAGAGGCTCAAGGTCTATCCAACTCGCCACAACTGACTCAAATTCACTCCTTTTTGTGGCTGAGTAACATTTCGTTGTTTATATGCACCACAACTTTCTTATCCATTCATCCACTGATGGATGTCTAGGTTGCTTCCAGGCCCTGGTTTTTGTAAACAGTACTGTAGTGAGCACTGGGGTACATGTGTCTATTTTATATTATGATTTTCTCATGGTTTATGCCCAGTAGTCGGGTTGCTGGGTCATATGGTATCTTTATTCCTAGTTTTTTAAGGACTCTCCATACTGTTCTCCATAATTTGCCTTTTCGTTTTCTTAATGTTTTTGAAGAGCAGAAGCTTTTAATATTGATGAAAGGCAATTTATCAATTTTTTCTTCTATGATTTGTGCTTTTTTGGTTCTTATTTGTCATTCCATTTGAAATTCTTTCATTACCCATTATTTATTTTGAAATGTAATTTTTAGGTTCCAAATACATTTTGCTTTTTATGTTTTTGTTATTTATTTCAATATTGTTTTAATCAGGAAACATTAATGATGCTATTTAAATTTTTTTGAGATTTACTTTACAATGCACTTCAACCTATGCACATAATTCCAACAGCTGAATTTAAGATTTTGATTTTTTTTATAAATTCAGTTTGCTACTTTTGTTATTTGAATCTTCTGTCTCCTTGATAGCATTTTGTCTATTTGATTTATTAACTACTAAGACAGATGTGTTGAAATTTCCAATGTCAATGGTAGATATTTAAATTTCTTACTATAGAACTAACAGTTTTCGCTGTGTATGGTTTGAAGCTACATTATGAAATATAGAGTTATTTTAACCTTCTGGTGAATTGAATCTATGCCACAATCCAATCTGATACTATCTTTTTCATAAATTTAGTCCACTTGTATTTATTATAACTGACATGTCTGTTTATCCTGCTTTTACTTTTCTTCTCTTTTTTTGATAAATTGATCAGTTTCCTTGATAGTGATTTGGAAATTATACACTATTTCTGGTTTTTTAGTGGTTACTATTGAAATTTTAGCATACATACTTACTGTGAAAAGACCTAAATTTAATCACCATCTCTGTTTCCCTCTTAGACAATTCAAGAATCTCAGAAATTTCTAATGATAATAATCCTGCATCTAGGTTGTATGCTATTTTTGCCTAGTATTTTAGTTCTATTTTAAATTATTTTTAAATCCACACAATATACGTTGTTTTGTAGAGTCATTATTTGTTCAGATTTGCCAGTGTGTTTGCTTGCCAATTCTTCTTGCACTGAAGACCTCTTTTCTGGTGTCAGATTTCTTCTTACTGCTAAACTTCCTTTAGAAGTTCCTTTGGTTAAATAAGGTCTATCGGTGGTAAACTCTGTTTTAGTTAATCTGAAAATTATTTTTATTTCATTTTCATTCCTGAAAGAAGTTTTGGGATATAGAACTCCAGACTGAATTCTAATTCCCTTATCCCCCAATATCATCTGGCTTCCGTTAGTCCAGTTGCCATTTGTCTGTTTTTTTCTTGATGTTCCTAAGATCCCTGTCTTTGGCATTCTGCTTCTCTTCAAAGCATCTAGGTGTGTCTGGGTTAGATAGACTGCCATGTTCTAAACCTATGATTTCAGAATGTGAGTAGAGATGGACAAGGTGTAGGAGAGAAGGTTGAATAAGGATCAAGCTCTGAAGAGGGTGGTTAGTTTTCATATTAAATTATAGATATTAATTATCTTTTATGTGATTGACTTTTTCCATAAGACAAATGTAGGGTATTAATTTAGTATTCTAGTTGTTTGGTTCAGACTGAGACTTTAGGATGCACACAAGGAAGTATGGTGTTCAAAAAGAGTGTGTGTATAGGGAAAAATGTTTGATATTTGCACTAGTAAATTGGAGTATGTATGATACCTTTTTGGGAAGATTTCCTAGAGGAGGTATTTCTTGATCCAAAATTTAATGAGATAGGCTATATGACCCTAAAGGTGAGGCTAAGGAGGCTGTTGAACATTGCAAGGAAGTCCCGGTCAGGGGACTCGCTGCAGAAGATGTCATCTTCCCCTCCAGGTGGTGATTCTGTGCCCCTTCACTGGCGTCCAGCAGACCTTCCCTTGCAGCAACTGGCTGGATGAGAAGAAGGCGGATGGACTGATCGAGAGGCAGCTCTATGAGATGGTGTCTCTCAGGAAGAAGAGACTGAAAAGTAGGTGGAGGGGCCTGGAGCCAACAAAGGCCAGGATCAGACCACTGGGTCCTCCTGCTTCTGTTTTCTTCTGGAAAGGAAAGGGTCCCCCAGGGAGCTCAGTTCTCCAAGGCACAGGCCACACGGAGTTATATTCATGGCACCAAGGTAGATACTCCAGCAGCCCCAAATTGATACGCTGCTGTGATGGGCTAGTTGTTGAACTGAATGGTCGAACAGAGTGCACTCTGAATGTATTGGCCACAGTCTGGGTGGAGTCTATTCTTGCCCCTACTTTAAACTTACTAACAGACTCTCACCAGGAGACACAGACATAAGGAACAGACTTTTGGACTCAGTGGGAGAAGGCAAGGGTGGGATGATTTGAGAGAATAACATTGAAACATATACATTATCATATGTAAAACAGATGACCAATGTGAGTTCAATACACAAAGCAGGGGACCCAAAGCCAGTGCTCCGGAACAAGCTAGAGGGATAGAGTGGGGAGGGACCTGGGAAGGGGGTTCAGATGAGGGGGACACATGTATACCTATGGCTTATTCATGTTGATGTATGGCAAAAGCCATCACAATATTGTAAGTTTTAATCTTCCAATTAAAATATTAATTAATTTTAAAGAAACGAACATTAAGGCACGCACTTTGAAATAGCAAGGAATCCGTCATTCCCTAAATTTGGTACTTGCTATTACATAATGGGAGAGTGGGACACGACTGCATACAACCTGCATTTCAGTCTTGATCACCTTTGATGTGCTCATTTTCCCCACTGGAAGCATGAAAATCTTTTCACTTTTTGAAGTTTATGGTGCAACTGGACCTATCTCTGCAGAATTCCCATGGTCCCTGTGGGTCTGGACAACCGACTTGAAGAAAGCTGGTTCCAACTCTCCTATCTTCATCCAGATTTATGGGCAGAAGGGGCGGACAGATGAGATCCTTCTGAATCCCAACAACAAGTGGTTCAAACCCGGCATAATTGAGAAATTTAGGGTAGGAAGGAAGTGTGATGGGGTGGGATGGAGGAAGGAGGAAGGAGGAAGGGGTGTAAGATGCATTTGTCATGGGATTCTGGTTTTCGAAGCCAGGTTTGGATCAAGTTTGAAGACAAAAAGGTAACATAGAGTCCCCAGACCCCTGCAGGAGTGCCACATTTAATCTACAGGCAATGCATTGGGGTGTAGTTTAGATCTGGCCCTTTATCTGAATCAAACAGTTCCAAACAAAGCACGGGAGAAGAAGCAAGTATGGAATGGCTTTGGGCATCCAGGAGCCTGGCGACTTGGGGAATCATTGTAGAACAGAGACCCTGAGCACAGTTAGTGTCAAACAGCCCAACCTGGACTGAATTAGAGTGAGGAGCCAATTTAAGGAAAAGTATACATTTTAGAACATTTAAAAGTAAGTTCAGCTTTAAATTTCCGATATGTATACAAGTAGAGCAGGGCTTGTTTTGCCAACGGAAGTGCTGCTCTGACCTTTAGGTAAGAATAATTTTGTAATTTGTGGCTCTCTTTTCAGAGCACCCTGTTGGAGCTTCTATTATACCTTCAGTTCACTGCTTGTTATGTATTTGTCTTCTCAGCTAGATTTTGAGCCCCTGGGAGAGGGCATGACCACTGTATTGATCTTTTTGTCTGTTTCAGTGCCCAGCAGAGTCCTGGGGCTGTGGGCCTGTGTTAATTTGCAGGGCTGCCATATAGATTTTGTAACTGAAAGCTTATCATTTGGAAGATTTCCTTTAGTCAGGATCCTACTGTGGGTCAGTTATTTTTGTTCAGTTTCACCAGCCCAGGCTGAACCCTGGATCTACAGCTGTCTCGGCCTCATGTGCCATTGGTTAAAGGAGCACAAAAAGATAGAGTATATGAGGGTGGTTTGAAGTAAACCCTGCCTTGATGCTGAAAAAACAACTCAAAGCAGGTGCCCTCCTGGCAGGGGCTCAGCTGTGAGGATAAATGCATTTCACTTGATTCTGTCCATGCAAACCTTGTTATTTCTCACCATAGATTGAGCTCCCAGACCTTGGCAGGTTTTATAAGATTCGGGTATGGCATGATAAAAGGAATCCTGGTTCTGGATGGCATTTAGAAAAGGTGAGATGACCATCTTGGGGTTGGAAGGTGATTGGGAGAGGAACCAACATGGTTTCTTTCTAATGACCTTGTCTTATTAGCTTGCCTTTATCTGTTTGGAGTGTGGATGGGGAAGGGTTACAGTGAGACCTAAAATTGGACACATGACGCACGGAATTCCTGATGAGGACAGGACTTCCAAAGTAGGCTAAAAAGATGCTTAGGTTTCAAGAGACTTGCCTTGTGTCCCAGTCACCTGGCCGCCAGGCAACTGTGGGTCTCTAGGGGACCAGAGGGATAAATATTAATTTGGCACTCCATCTTCCACAAGAGTCCTCTCTGGGGGGATGGCCTCATCCTCCTTGAGATGAACTAGCAGAACAGGAACCTCAAGGCATGGATGAGTATCTCTAGTACACCCACTTGCTCACCCCAGGACTTCATTCCAGATGACCCTGCTGAACACTCTGACCAAGGACAAGTATAACTTCAACTGTAATCGCTGGCTGGATGCCAATGAGGATGACAATGAGATTGTTAGGGAGATGACTGCCGAAGGCCCAACGGTACGGAGGATAATGGGCAGTAAGTACGGACGGGCTCTTATCCTGGGGGAGGTAGTGGTATGGGGGGTGTGTGTGCCAATAGGAGTCTGACTTATGAGCTGTAGTCTTGTCCGCTATGCAGAATCAGGCTCCCTCTGAATGAGGAATGAGTTTATAAGATCCTATACTCAAGATAGGCTTGTAGGAGCCATCTCCAAGGCATGATGCTAAAGCTCTATGATGATGGGTATGGGTGAGAAGGGGGAGATTTCTGGGTCTTCAGGTTGGCTGTGAGATGACGAGAAGAATCCACACTGAACAATATTTCTCCAGACACTCTGGAGAAGCATCCTCTTCAAATTATTCATGAGATGCTCTTCAAAAAAGGAAGGCTGGATCTGGGTTCTTACAGCCATACTCGACTGCTCCCTTGTGAATCCTCTATTTCTATTTGAGGCTAGTAGGGGAGAGCTGAGCTTTTAATCTGAAGTCATCCACAGTCAAAGAGGTAAGCGAGACCATTTTGCTTCTAGGTTGTACCACCACAGTGCTGGCAAGCACATGGCATATGTCCTATCCTTTTCCCTTGGCAGACATTACTGAGCAATCACATCATTCTTTCCCATCGAGTTTGAAGTGAGCTTTATGGCCCTCAATATGGCACTGCAAGCAAATATTAGCAATTGATCAGAATTAGCACTTAAGATAATTAAGTGCAAAATTAATTTGAAAAATTGCAGAAAGTTAAGACTATATAGAAAACAACATCACCCATCGTTCCTGAAGTCCTTCTAAGTATCTGGATAATGTCACTTCTCAGGCATTTGCACATCCAATAGAAGCTGTCTCTCTCTCTATATATATACACTAAAGAAGGATCACCCTGTTAGTTCAATTAGGCAATGCTTGCAATTAGTACTATTTTATGATGCTTCTTCAATTTTAATTAAAATATATGACTATGGAATATTTGTGTTCAAAGATCCTTAGAATAGCTTGATGCAGGTAAGGAAACCGAGGAAGTTCTTACCCTGATGATACAGTTAGAGGCAGAGTGGGACCTAGAACAAGATCTCTTACCTTGTCAGTGACTGTACTCGGCCTTTTCACATTCAGTAGTAGTTTCTTTGGCAGCAAGGCAGTCATCTCCCTGAAAATATGATAAATAATATGATCCCTGCTCAGCCTCCAATTAGGACTTTATATAAAACATAGCCCAAGGCAGAAATACACCTACTGTTACCTGGTCTGCCCTCTTTATGTGCCAGAATTGAGCCTGTAGATATGAACAATTGAGGAGAGGGGCTTGAGATCTGTTTTCTAAATCCTGCCAACCAGTCTTCATGAGATTAGCTCCTCACTCCCCATTTCTGAAGTTACCTGGTGCTGTCATTCCTGAGACTTTTTGCAAGGTTGCTTCGTGAATTTCACAACTGACTGCTCTAATCAATTCTCTCCATCTGTTAAGTCATGGGACCTCAAACTTCAGCATTATCACCTAGAAGGCTTCTTGAAACACAGATTGCTGTGCCCCACCCATGGATTTTCTAATTCAGTGGGTCTGGGGTGGGAAGCTCAGGAATTTGTTTATCCAACAAATTGCTAGGGGTC
This sequence comes from Bos mutus, assembly GCF_027580195.1. Classification (NCBI taxonomy): domain Eukaryota; kingdom Metazoa; phylum Chordata; class Mammalia; order Artiodactyla; family Bovidae; genus Bos; species Bos mutus. The sequence continues at coordinate 46,413,512 of NC_091640.1, read as the reverse complement.
CCAGTGAGGACCCACTGTGCTAAGGCATTAGTCACTTTCCTAGCTGTGCCCCAGCTTCTGAAATTTGGCTGCTGTTGTCTATATTCATCCCTCTCCCCACGCTTTATTGGTGACAATTTTATGTTTGGTTAAATCTTTAAAATTCCAGTATGCTCTCATTCTAGTGAGATTTTTTTTTTTTTTTCAGAGAGAAAGCTGCCACTTTTACTTAAACGTCCAGGCTGTTCTTTTACCTCCATCTCTCCCTTGCCTTGACTAAAGCATGACTCCTCTTCTCCCCAAACCCAGTTTTCTGTCCTCACGGCTGTGGGGCTAGCAAGAGGGGACATTCTCCTGACTCTCTCTGCACTTCCAGCCTCAAAGCTCACACTGCTCATAGGGGGACCTCTGTCCCAGCTCATGTGCATCTTCTGTTGGCTTTGTTCACATTACTCTTTTGTACTGTGTCCCCTGGTCATTCTCTAGATCCCCCACTTCTACCATTGTTCTAGAGTAGCGAATTAGTCTGCTTGGGCTGTTGTAACAAAATACCATAGGCTGGGATTTTGAAACAATGGAAATTTATTTTCTCATAGTTCTGGAAGCAGAAGTTCAAGATCAAGGTGTTGGCAGGTTGGCTTTCTCCTGAGACCTCTCTCCTTGCCTTGTAAATGAGCATCTTCTCAGATGACCTTTTCTCTGTTTGTGCTCCTATCTGTGTCCTAGTCTCTTCTTAAAAGGACACCCGTCATACTGGATGAAGGTCCACACATATGACCTCATTTTATCTTGTTTACCTCTTTAAATGTCCAACCTCCAAAAACAATCACATTCTGAGGTCCTGGGGGGTGTGACTTTGTCTTGTTGATCCTGTTCGTGATGCCAATTGTCTCATTGTATCTCACTGTGCACACTGTTCAATGAACCCAGGGTAGGCAAGGCTTGAGCTAAGAGACTCAAGGAGCTGTAGAAACTGGAGACATGTTTATTCTCTCCTGGCTGGCACAGCAGCTGTAGCAACAGATTCTGAAAGAGATGGGAATACCAGACCACCTGATCTGCCTCTTGAGAAATGTGTATGCAGGTCAGGAAGCAACAGTTAGAACTGGACGTGGAACAACAGACTGGTCCCAAATAGGAAAAGGAGTACATCAAGGCTGTATATTGTCACCCTGCTTATTTAACATATGCAGAGTACATCATGAGAAACGCTGGACTGGAAGAAACACAAGCTGGAATCAAGATTGCTGGGAGAAATACCAATAACCTCAGATATGCAGATGACACCACCCTTATGGCAGAAAGTGAAGAGGAACTAAAAAGCCTCTTGATGAAAGTGAAAGTGGAGAGTGAAAAAGTTGGCTTAAAGCTCAACATTCAGAAAACGAAAATCATGGCATCCGGTCCCACCACTTCATGGGAAATAGATGGGGAAACAGTGGAAACAGTGTCAGACTTTATTTTTCCGGGCTCCAAAATCACTGCAGATGGTGACTGCAGCCATGAAATTAAAAGACGCTTACTCCTTGGAAGGAAAGTTATGACCAACCTAGATAGCATATTCAAAAGCAGAGACATTACTTTGCCAACAAAGGTCCGTCTAGTCAAGGCTATGGTTTTTCCTGTGGTCATGTATGGATGTGAGAGTTGGACTGTGAAGAAGGCTGAGTGCTGAAGAATTGATGCTTTTGAACGTCAATGCTTTGGTGTTGGAGAAGACTCTTGAGAGTCCCTTGGACTGCAAGGAGATCCAACCAGTCCATTCTGAAGGAGATCAGCCCTGGGATTTCTTTGGAAGGAATGATGCTAAAGCTGAAACTCCAGTACTTTGGCCACCTCATGCGAAGAGTTGACTCACTGGAAAAGACTCTGATGCTGGGAGGGATTGGGGGCAGGAGGAGAAGGGGACGACAGAGGATGAGATGGCTGGATGGCATCACTGACTCGATGAACGTAAGTCTGGGTGAACTCCGGGAGTTGGTGATGGACAGGGAGGCCTGGCGTGCTGCAATTCATGGGGTCGCAAAGAGTCAGACACGACTGAGCAACTGAACTGAACTGAACATAAGCACATCCAACCCTTCAGGGCCTTTCCAGGTGAAGCTCATATAGGCCTACTGCACAAAGTAGCCTATGACCAAGTTGAGTACCTCATGACGCGCATGCGCAGTGCTATAAGTGGTCTCGGCTGTTAATAGCCTTGCAAAGTCATTGTTTACAGGACATGGGGCCAGCGGGCATGAGAGCCTGGCAGTGGGGAGGGGGGAAATGAGAGAGCCTGACTGGCGCCATCTTGTTAATTTCCCACAGACTTCAACATATGGATATGCTGCTGCTGCTGCAGCTAAGTCGCTTCAGTAGTGCCCGACTCTTAGTGACCCCATGGACTGCAGCCTACCAGGCTCCTCCATCCATGGGATTTTCCAGGCAAGAGTTCTGGAGTGGATATGGATATGAGGGGGACACAATTCAGCCTGCATCAGATAGTATCTCTCAAAGTGTGGTCAAGACCTGTTTATATCAAAATTGCCCAGAGTGTTTGTTAAAACAAAGATGCCTGGGCCCAATCTCAGCTAATACTAACTAGACTCTCTGAGGGCTCTGCCTGGTAATCTGTATTTTTATCAAGCACACCAAGTGATTTTTGCACAAATCAAAACTTGAGAGGCTTTGTTCCACTCATCAATGTCCGAGTGGAAAATCTGCTCGTCTGCATGCTAGTCCTCGTCTGCTTTGGTGCCCTCACCTCCCTCCCAGGCAAGCAGCCACTCCTCAGGACCTGACTCGGGCTCATCCCACAGAGTTGCTCCTCCGAGCTCTGACTCAGCCTCCACCTCCAACTCAGGCTCCTGCGCTCCTAGGCTTCTCATGACCTTGATGACATGTATACCACCCTTGAACTTGAACTCCCTCCAGCTCCTTCTTCTCTACTTCTTCTCTTTCTCCTGCTCTGTCAAGGACTTGTGGGTGTGTGGAGGGTGTGTTTTAGGGACAGGTCTTTAAGAAATCATCCAGTGGGGAGAAGACGAGATCTTGAAATTGGGCAAGGACCAAGTTGACTACAGAGGAGAACATAAATTCAAGAAATACTTTGCAGGTGGAACCGGCAGGATTTGAATGAATGCTGTGGACACAGTGGGGAGATGAGCTTCCTGCTGAAGAAGCTGAGAGTTGGAAGTAGGGATTTGAAAGATTAGAAGAGATCATGGTGGGAGGGATGGGGAGGAAGAGCATTTCTATAGATTACATACAAAAACGCTCTTGTTTGTTTTTGCCTTCTGTGATACTATTACAAGACAATGGCAATTAAAAAAATTCTGTAATGACTAGTATTGGATTGAAGTGAGCTAAGTTGAGACCTGGCAGCCTTTACTGGAGTGCTTGCACCTCCAGCAACATAATACAAGGAAGCTACAAGGGACTAAAAATAACTACACACATACAGCAGTTGGGGCAATTATGAACCACAGATACAAAAAGGCCACAAACCAACTGCCATTTCTGAATCACAGGGAGCAAAAGCAGGACACTGGGCATGACCCCTGCACACAGCACCACCAAGGGGGTGGGCAGACCACCTGAGCCTCTCCCCCAATAGAGCCACCGATCTGCCACTACTCTCATCCTGTTTAAGGAACCAGCTTGCCCTCCTCGGAGAGCAAGCAAGGGCACTTGTAAAGCCTTGCCTGAATTTCTTTTCTGGCCTCTTACCAATTTCTATGGATTAAAGAGTCCCAGGACCTGGGTTTGTAACAGAAGAGCTGTTTGTTCTGGCTATAAAGGCATTTTAATGTCTTCTGGGGGTCCTGGACAGTACTTTGGAGCCCATACCAGCTTGATTTCTTTCCCTCAACTGTTCTTTTTGGCCCACATAAATTTCTCTTGTTCCTGGAACATACCCATGTCCTCACTCACCTCTACAGGAATTCAGATCTCCTTTTCTGGTCTGGATGCTTCTTTGTAACAATAAATGGAGATGGTGGCAATGTCTCACTTCCCCGGTTGGTATCCTGATATAGTGAATAATATGCAGGGCTTCCTGGAAATCCCTTAGGGAGAGCCTTGGGCTAATGTAAGATGAGTAAATACCAATTTAAAACCAATTCTCTAGGTTTGAAACTGTAAACTGTAAGTAAACTCCTAGTTTACTTAAAAAACAAGGGCCAGTCAAACAAGCAATTAACACCATGTCTGAAAGCCAGGATGCCACCGGAGGTGATTGCACTGATTAATGCAGACCAGGAAACACAGACAAAACACTCACCAGCCCACAATTTATTTCCACCTTGCCTTTTCCTCAGGAGCTGTATGAGATAGTAAAACCGATAAAATTAGCATTCTCCAGTGTGTGCCCAGCAGAAGTGATTTCGTACCACTGATGAGCGGGCAAGAGACCACTGGGCTCAAGTGCTGAAAATTGTAGCTTCTTGCTAATCAGGCTGAGCTGTAATTTTAAAATTAAAGTACAAGAGGCTCCAGCACTTACTGTCTGTTTGAAGTCTTTCACTGCTGATAACTAACAGTTAAAATCATCTTTAATTGCCCGCAGGCTTCTCGCCAGGAAGGAGCTCGAAACCTTAGTGGCAGGTGGGCTGGGAGGGCCCCATCCCCTAGAGAGGATTGAGACCCCTGACAACGTCCAGGCAAACAGACCTTTGAACTCCTGAATAAAGGGGACTGGAATTCCCAGGCACAGGGATTTCTGAATTCCCTTATCAGCTTGCTTCTGGGAAGGGTCTAATAGTTACAACTGGAAAAGGCAAAACTACCTTCATCAAAATTCCGAATGAGTGAGACAGGCATGCCCCCTTCCCTTTTGTGCTTCCCCGTCTCATTACTCAATCCAGTTACCGCTATTTGTTCTGATTACTGTTAACAACGCGCCTATCGTTGGGAGCTTAACACAAAAACATCAGCTTCGTTTATGCTCAGTCTGAACGTTTAAAACACGTAGCTTCTGCATTTTAGCAGAGCTGATTGGAGAGACAGCAACGGTTGAATGCCAGGTGCTGTCCCCCAAAGAGGCAGTGTTGGAGGCAAGACCTTTCCCCCTTGCTGGCTTCAGTGGCTGCCTCTGCCAGCCCCAGTCAGGCAGGTCTTTGGATAAGCTGCTGTCCTTGACCTTTTCTTCTAACAAGTGCTTTTGCTCAGACATTATATCTTCAGACTCATATATTTAAAGGTCAAATTTAATTTTCAGATGTCTTCATATCACCAAATAAAATGGGTATATGGCCGAAAAAAATTTGTGCATTGAAATCAACTTTCTGGTACATCATTTCTGATGGACTGGTACTTCATTTCAGATGGACCACAGATGAGTAGTGTTCATTTTTAAAAAACAACAGCTATATTGAGGTATGATACAAGTTCATACAAATCATCTATTTAAAGTATTCAGTGGCTTTTAGTATATTGATAGAATCATGCTTCATGACCACTATCAACTTTCAGAACATTTTCATTGCCCCTGAAAGAAACCACATGCCCAATAGAAGTCACACCCATTCCCCCACCTCACTCCCTAGCTCTGTACTTAGCCATCTGTTTAAACCAATTATCTATTTTTTGTCCCTATATTTGCCTGTTCTGGCCATTTCATATAAGTGTAATCGTTTAATGTAAGACTTTTTGTGTCTGTTTCTTTTACTTTGCTGTTAGTTACTAAGTCGTGTCCACCTCTTTGAGACCCAATGGACTGCAGCACTCCAGACTTCCTTCTCCTTCACTATCCCCTGGAGTTTGCTCAGATTCATGTCCATTGAGTCAGTGATGCTATCTAACCATCTCATCCTCTGACACCCTCTTCTCCTTTAACCTTCAATCTTTACCAGCATCACAGTCTTTTGCAATGATTTGTCTCTTCACATCAGGTGGCCAAAATATTGGAGCTTCAGCTTCAGCATCAGTCCTTCCAATGATTATTCAGGCTTGATTTTCTTTAGGATTGACTGCTTTGATTTCCTTGCAGTGCAAGGGACTCTTAAGATTCTTCTCCATCACCACAATGCAAAAGCATCAGATATTCGGTGCTCAGTCTTCTTTCACTTAGCATAATGTTTTTTAACATCCATTCACCTTGTAGCATGTATCAGCATTTCGTTTACTTTAATTACTGAATAGTAGTTCATTGTGTAGATAGACCACATTCAATTGTTGATGGACATTTGGGTTGTTTCCACTTTTTGGCTATTATGAATAATGTGACTATGCACATTCATGTGCAAGTTTTTGTGTGGACATGTGTTTTCAGTGCTCTTGGATATATATCCATGAGTCAAACTGCTGCTATGTGGCAATTCTGTTTTGAGTTTTGAGAAACTATCCTACTGTTTTTCAAAACAGCTGTACGTTTTGCATTTCCATCAGTGATGTATGAGAGTTTTAATTTCTCTACATCTTTGCCAACACTTGTTTTGCTTCTTTAATATTCTTTTTCAGTATTGTTTTGGCTCTTTTGGGTCCCTTGAAGTTCTATATGCATTTTAGAGATGGCTTGTCAATTTCTACAAAGAAGTCAACTAAGACTGATAGAGATTCATTTTTATCTGTAGGTCAGTTTGAGAAGTATTGCCTTAACGATGCAACTGGAGCTTAAAGATGAGACCTCAACAGACTGCCGCGATGTTAAGACTTAACGATGTTAAGTCTTCCAATTTGAGAACACAGGATGCTTTTCCACTTATTTAAATCATCTTTAATTTCTTTCAACAGTTTTTTAGTTTTCAGAGTATAAGTTTTACACATTTCTTTCTTTTTTATTGAGGCATAATTGACTCACAACGTTATATTTAGTTTCAGGTATACAGTATAATGATTCAATATTTGTATATATTGTGAAGTGATCACCACAGTAAGTCTAGTTAACATCCATCACCATATGTTGCTACATAATTTTTTTCTTGTGATGAGAACTTTTAAGATATACTATCTTCTTGTTTAGTTGCTAAGTTGTGTCTGACTCTTTGTGGCAGCATGGTCTGCAGCACATCAGGCTTCCCTGTCCTCCACCATCTCCCAGAGTTTGCTCAAGTTCATGTCCATTGAGTCAGTGATGCTCTCTGACCATCTCATCCTCTGATGCCCTCTTTTTCCTTTTGCCTTCTACTCTCTTCACAATTTTCAAACATGCAGTACAGTATTATTAATGTTAGTTGCTTACACCACTTACTGTGGTGATCACTTCACAATATATACAAATATTGAATCATTATGTTGTATACCTGAAACTAAATATAACTTTGTGAGTACATCTCCATGACTTATTAATTTGTTTTCACTTGTTTTCTTAAATTATCTGTTAAGGGACTTCCTTGGTGGTCCAGTGGCTAAGACTCCACGCTCCCAATGCAGGGGCCCTGGGTTTGATCCCTAGTCAGGGAATTAGATCCCACATGCCACAACTAAGTCCCAGCACAGTCAAATAAATATTAAAAAAAAATTATCTGTTAAGTAGTTAATCTTTTGGGGCTTCCCTGGTGGTTCAGCTGGTAAAGAATCCACCTACAATGCAGGAAACCTGGGTTCAATCCCTGGGTTGGGAAGATACCCTGGAGAAGAGAACAGCTACCCACTCCAATATTCTGACCTGGAGAATTCCATGGACTGTGGAGTCCGTGGGATCGCAAAGAGTCGGACACGACTGAGCAACTGTCACTTTCATTTATTCTTTTTAATGCTATTTTGAATGGAAATGTTTTATTAGTTTTATTTTCAGATTATTCATTGCAAGGTAATAGAAATACAGTTGATTTTGCTATCTTGATCTTGTATGCCATGACTTTTCTGAACTCATTTATTGGTTCTGATCATTTTTAGTAGATTCCTTGTGATTTTCATTATACAAGGTCATGTTGTCCATGAACAGAGATAGTTTTACTTCTTCCCAACCTGGATACCTGTTCAAAAAGACACATGTACCCCAGTGTTCATTGCAGCACTATTTACAATAGTCAGGACATGAAAGCAACCTAAATGTCCACAGACAGATGAATGGATAAAGAAGACATGGTTCATATATACTATGGAATATTATTCAGCCATAAAAAGGGACAAAATTGGGTCACTTGGAGTGATGTGCATGAACCTAGAGTCTGTCATGCAGAGTGTCTGTCTCTTCCTGAGCCATCCTTTTACTTTCAACCTATTTGTGTCTTTGCATCTAAAGTGTGTCTCTTCCACATATCAGATGGTAAGATCCATTATTCATTCTGTCAATCTCTGTGTAATAAGGAGCATGAATTATTTTTGATGTTTGACCTCTGACAGCTTTCCAGCTACACCAATCTTTCTCATTTTCTGCCTGATATCTGGGCAATTTGGTGAGAAAGCCTGGATGTTCCCTTCCTCCACACTGGTGGAAAGTTCAAGCCATACAAGGACCCATGTGAAGAAATTCCCACCCCCTAACCACCATACCCCAAGCCAGTCATCACTCCCTGCTATCTCAAGCCATTTTTGGACCTGCTTGAGGTTTATCATGCTCTCCCCAGAACTCCTCATTATATGAAAAATCATCTTATGTTCACTCTTGGTACATATGTAGCACCATTAACCTTGATTTCTGATCAAATGTGGAGTAGGGGGAGCCATCCTATCTCTGTCGGATTATCATCACATTTTGCCTTTGGATTAAAATATTTAGTCCATGTACACTTAAGGTAATTACTAATAAAGCAGGATTTAAGTTTGCCATTTTGCCATTTGCTTTTTATATGTCATAAGTTTTTTTTTGTTGTTGTTGTCCCTTTCTTATTCTTTCTTTTGTATTAGTTTCTAAAATATCATTTTAGTTCCCTTGTTTCTTTTTATTTATATAAATTATTTTCTTATTGGAAAGAATTACACTTGGGGAATTATACCAGGGAATTACAATTAACATCTTAACTTACAACATTCTAGTTAGGATTAATACCAACTTATTTTCAATATTATATAAAAACTCTGCTCTGGTGTAGATTTGTTTCTTTCTCATCCTTCATGCTATATTGCCATACAAATTACATTTGTATACATTATAAACCCACCAATGCAATTTTATATATATATTGCTTTATGCAGTTGTCTTTTGTATAAAATATGAGAAGAAAAGGATACAAACAAAAATTAAAATGTACTGTCTATAAATATACCTCTATCATTGCTTTTCCTCATTCTCTTTATTCAAGATAGTTCAAGTTACTGTCTAGCGTCAAATATGAAGGACTCCCTTTAATATTTCTTTTAGAGCAGGTCTGCTAGTAATGAGTTCTTTTAGTTTTTGTTTATCTGGGAATGCCTTAATAGCCCCTTCATTTAAAAAAAAATAGACTTTTTAGAGCAGTCTTAGATTCAGAGCAAAATCCCTCTGCTTCACTGGCTGCTGCTTCTCATCTGAGTTTCTAGCTTCTGGGCTTGACCTCTAAAGTGGGCATCCCTCCACAGTCCTCGTCTGCATCCTCTCCACAGAGGACCTCATCTGGCACTGTGACTTCCAGTGGAATCTACATGTCTATGATGACAAAAGTCATGTCAACAGTCCTGACCCTCCACACGTGTTCAACTGCCATCTTGACCTCTCTTTATGATCGTCAAACGCAGCAGTCCCCATCCATTTTGGGAGCAGGGACTGATTTCAAGGAAGACAATTCTTCCTTGGACTGGGGTGGAGATGGTTTGGGGATTATTTACGCAAGGTACAGTTACTGTGCACTTTATTTCTGCTATTATCGCATTGTGATATATAATGAGACAATTATACAACTCACTACAATGCAGGATTGGTGAGCCTTAAACTTGTTTTTCTGCAGCTAGTTGGTCCCATCCGGGGGCAGTGGGAGAAAGTGATACCCAAAGTGTGTTGCCGATGTCCAGTCTACTCTGTAATTTCATTTTGATTGCTGTCGCTGCAGAAAACCCTGCTTCACAAAGATAGGATGTTGGAAATGAAAGCAGGCTTTTCAGCGCTTTTTTGGCAATCTCATGATATTCCACCTTGACTTTAATCCAGAAAGTATGGAGATTTGAAGTTGTCCCAAGCACACTTTTAAGGCCACCGCTCAAGCAGTTGATCCTCTTCTAGCACAGACAAAGTCAACTCACCTGGCTTATTCACAAATGGTTCACGGATCAGTTCCTTTCCAGTTTGTGAGTCTTTTGTAGTTGGAAAGTAATGCTCCAAGTCTTTTGAAAGCTGAGATAGGTGATCATGCACAAGCTGGGAGAAAGAAGCTGCTGGCTCAGTCTCTTTCAAAATCTCTGCTAATGTTTGAAACATGTCAAAAATCCCAATGTTCACTCATCAGCCACATAATTCCAGTTTGGCTTTGAACGCAGCCACTTTATCTGCTGACTTGGAAACAGTGTCATTTTCCCCCTGTGACAGACTGAGCTTGTTGAGCAGGTTGCATATGTCACGCAGTAAGCAAGTTTTGCAACCAATTCTGTGTCACTAAAATGTGCTGCCCGATAGTGACTGTTTTCCTAGAAGAAATCTCTGGAGTGGCCCTTGGAACTAAAGCACTCTGGTCAGTGATCTTCCTTTAGAAAGCCATCTCATTTCCGTGTATAAGAGAAGGCATGTGAGCTCTGTGTCCATCTCCTCACAGAGCTGCGTAAACAGACATGAGTTAAGGTCACGTGCTTTAATGGGGTTGATTATTTTAATCACAACCTGCCAAACATTGTTAAGTTCAGGTGACATTTTTCAGCTAACCGGCATTTCTCTATGGATGACACAGTGTGTAGCTTTACAGTCAGAAGCAACCTCTTTTACCCGAGTAGTGAAACCAGAAAGTTGTCTAGTTATGGCATCTGCTCTGTCCATGCATGTCCTGACACAGAATGACCAATTCAGTTTTCCTGATATGTAGTCATTCAAAGTGCACGTGACATACCCTTGTGCACATCCTCCTGAAAAATATATCGCACAAAAACAAGCATTGTTGCCTTGTTGTCATCATCGGTAGACTCATCAACCTGGGTTCCATATCATGGTGACTCTCTAATCCTAACAGTTGCACCTCAATATCCCCTGCTATTTCAGGGGATATTATCCATTCATCCATTCACCTAGTTAAGGTGCTGGCCAAAAGAGGAACAAGTGCCACCTTTTGAGCTGCAGTCTCTCCTTAAGGCTCACAGCAATGTCCTTAGTCATGGGCAGAATCAGCTCTTCACCAATATTAAAGGGTTTCTAGCTCTAGCAACGCGATTAGGCGCTAAGAATGATGCTCTCAGTGCAGATACATTCGATAAAGTGGTGCCCTTCAGTAATTGCATCTGTTCTTCGTGTTCACATTTTTTTTTTCTTCTGAAAAACTCCAAGGGCTTGTCTTTTAATGCAGGGTGCTTGGTATCCATGAGGTGAAGAAGTTTAGAAGATTTCATGGTTTTGTTGGATAGCTGGTTGCCAAATATTTTACCAAACGGGCTTGGAGAATGTGAATCACCTGTTGAAATGAGTGTGTAGTTTAAGTAGGATTCCTGGTTTTTTCTTTGAAGTGCAGCCTACTTTTTGTGAAATGAAGTGAAAGTCACTCAGTCATGTCCGACTCTTTGCAACCCCATGGACTATAGCCCGCCAGGCTCCTTTGTCCTTGGGGATTCTCCAGCAAGAATACTGGAGTGGGTAGCTGTTTCTTCCTCCAGGGGCTCTTTCCAACCCAGGGATCGTACCCAGGTCTCCTGCATTGCAGACAGATTCTTTACCAGTTGAGCCACCAGGCAGCCTCAGAGTCTTCTGCTGTCTCATCATTGGGTCTTCACCCATTTCCAAAGAAACTCCCCAGTGATGTTTATTTTTTGCTCATTTTGGCTAGGGTTAGCTTGTGGGCTTGCCGAAACTGTGACTGAGAAAAGTGTGCAGAGTGAGAAAGAGGCATGGGTGGAAGTGGTAAATAAAATAATGGGTGGGCCACGCATGGACTAAAGTAAGTGTTGGATTCTGACTTAAAGCCTGCCACCAGATGCAGCTTGTTACTTTCCACTCACCGACAGGGTTTAGGTATGAGTCTGCAAGCGATTGATTTATTACGGCCTCTGTTCAGTCAACCTGTCTGCTGATGCTAATCTGATTTGCAGCCTCTCCCAAGCACTGGCTTCACTGCCTCAGTTCCTCCTCAGATCATCAGGCATTAGGTTTTCATAAGGAGTGCACAACCTAGATCCCCCACGTGCTCAGTTCACAGCAGGTTTTGCACTCCTACGAGAATCTAATGCCACCTCTTATCTAACAGGAGACAGAATTCAGGTGGCAATGCAAAGCAAGGGTGAGTGGCTGTAAATACAGATGCAGTTTCTCTTGCTCACCTACCACTCACCTCCTACTGTGTGGCCCAGTTCCCAACAGGCTACAGACAGGTACTGGTCTTTGGCCTGGGGGTTGAGGACCCCTGACCTAATAGGTATCTCAGATGTATAATGAACAAACAGAGCTATTGAATTTTACCTCCAAACTTATCCTTCTTCCCAGATGTCCCTACTTCTTGGCAATGCTATTCACCTAGTTGCCCAAGCCAAAAACCCAGGAATCATCCCTAGTTCCTCTCTTTCTCTTAATTACCTATCTAATCTATCACTGAGTCTGTTAATTTCTACCTCAATAATGTGTCTCTAATCTACTGACTTCTCTCCATCTCCACTGCACTCCCAGTCCTAGGCACCCTCTCTCTTTTCTAGACTACCGTAATTATTCCACTAACTGTCCTTTCTGATTCTCTCCTTCATCCCCCACAATCGGCTCTCCACATAGCAACCAGATGCTCTTTAAAACATAGATCAGGCCAAGTTACTCCCTTGCTTAAACTCTATACTGGCTTCCTGTACTACTAAAAACAATAAGCAAAGGAAGCCACATGTCTTACCTTGACCTGTCACACATCACGGGCCCCTTTCTGGCCCCTGTTCACTTCTGGACCTCACATCATCCCCTCCTGCTTCCTCTACTCCAGCCACACCGGCCTTGTTCTCTCTGCTCCTAGAACATAGCTGCTCATCCCCACTGTATAGTCTCCGTACCCACACTGGGGCTTCACAGCAGCACCCTCTTCTTTCACAGCACCTGTGGCTGGCTCGTATCACTAATATCTTAGTCCAAGCCTTGCCCCCTCACAGCAAGCTTTTCTGCATCTCTAAATCATTTTCACCCCCCCATCACCCTTCTCTTCACTTCTAGCACACTCTGTGGCATCACTTCAAGGTATCAGCTTTGTTACAGATATAACTCAGAGATCTCCCTGTTCTTAATTCGTGATTTTACTGTCCATCTCTCCTCTCCAGTCTTCCATTCTCAAGTCTAATGCAAGTGCCACAGAGCAAGAGTTTGTCTGTCTTGCTCACTACACCTGTCATAATGCCTTCCACCTACTAGGCTTAGGTAAACAGGGGGCAAATGAATTAATGAATTTCACTTTGAAGCTCATTTTAAGTGGAAGGAAGGCTGTGATGTGCAGGATCACATCACATCACATCACTGTCGGGCTGCCCCCGACAGTATATTTTCAATGTGGGAAGATGCTTCTGCCCTTTCTGGAGTGGCTGCACTTTGTAGCTTTCTCTCTGCTTCTCTTCCTGGCGTGTCCTTAGCACTGGGGAGTTCTGAAGAGAAGAGGAGGCTCAGGTCTTGTTCAAAAGAAAAGCTATCTTACTTTTCTTAGGAAGACAGGGAACATATGAATTGGAGAACAACCTAAGGCAAAATAAAGTCTACTGGGCTGGAATGGAATCAAGTGCCAAAATGTTTGAATTAGACCTGTGGTCCTCAAACACTGCCAGCTTCACCAGAGTCCCCTGGGGGAGCTTGTGAACAATGCAGTTTTAGGCGTCCAGCTCAAGAACTAGGATTTGAGAAGTCTGAGGCAGGGCCCAGGAATCAGAATTCTTATAAACATTTCCCATGGAGTTCTGATGATTAGCCAGGAGCAGGAACCTCTGAAGTGTCTGGGACAGAGATTCGCAGCTGAGCTGGCCCTTCATTGTCCTGAGGCAGCCCAGGGAAGGAGCAAGGTCAGCCCTGAATGAGAGCTGGATGGAGGAGGGGAAAGCAGTGCTTGAAAGTGGGGAGAAGCAGGGTCAGCGCTGGGAGCAGGGGCTGGCAGTCAGTGGTCTCCCCTTCTACCTGCCAGTGGCCCGGTACCGCGTGACGGTGTGCACTGGGGAACTCGAAGGTGCGGGAACGGATGCCAACGTCTATCTCTGCCTTTACGGTGACATGGGGGACACAGGGGAGCGGCTGCTCTACAACTGCAGGAATAACACCGACCTGTTTGAGAAGGGCAATGTAAGTTGCAGCGGTGCCATGTCCCCACCAGCCCCACCCTCTCTTCCTTGGTCTTCCCTGCTCTGGGTAGAGCTGCCCACCGGTACAGGCCTCGGCCATCAGAGAGGCTGGCTCTGGGGGAGGGAACAGGGAACTACATGCCTGACACCCACCAGGCTCCTAGGACTGGGAGCTGGAGAGCTACCCTAAAGGATCACAATCCTCTTCCCACCCCTGAGTTTCGAGAAGAGGGCAGAGCAGGAGGACTTCAGGGTGGGCATGCAGGGAAGGAAGCTGGGCACCTTACAGTGACCTGGAGATCCCAGGCTTGCAGGAAGCTGGGGCATCTGAGGGCCCGCTTGAGAACACTGTCTTCTCCACTAGGCATGACCCCTGGAGGTACCTTGTTCATTTCCTTCTTAAGAGAAAAACCAAGAAAGATACTAAACGTGGAAGTGGGAGAACTAGGTTCTCCTGTCAGCCACATGACCATGTGCTGGGCATTTCCTTTGGTTTCCCCACCCAAGCTGGGTTGACTGGGGAGGCTGTGTGAAACAGCAGGGAAAGAGTCAGGCAGACTGGGGCCAGTCACTCCATTTCCTGCACCTCTAAAGTGGGTAAAGGGTGCCTACCTGTGGCTGGCTGCTGTGAGGATGTCAGATGCACTGCCTCGGCAGATCTAGCCCACAGCAGTGTGTGTGTGCTAAGTCGCTTCAGTCGTGTCTGACTCATTGCGACCCTACAGACTGTAGCCCGCCAGGCTCCTCTGTCCATGGGATTCTCCAGGAAAGAATGGAGTGGGTTGCCATGCCCTCCTCTATAAAGAGCTGTGTGGCTGCAAAACTGTGAGGCCAAGGTTGGTCATCAGATGAAGACTTGATAAGCCTTGGTCCTCTCCTTCCTCTGCCATCCCTTCCTTGGTGAGGGCAGGGCAAGCCCCGGAATGTGAGTGGAGGTCTCCTTCCATCCTCTCTCATTCTTTTCTTGCTACATCTTCTGACTCCTGCCATGAATCCCACCCTCGAGTTCCTGTCCCCAGGGTATGCTCCTATAGACTTGGCGACTTTGTAGCACCTGCTGCGTTGGCAAGAAAAAACTGAAATTAATAAGACTACTGGTTCCCCCCAGTCATTCCCTTTCTCAAAAGGGCCCAGTGTCTTTCTGCAGCAAAGAGCTGGAGATTAGCCAAGGAATGAATTCACAATGAATGGCTAGTCACTGATGACAGCTTGATGTGTTAATCCTCCTAGGGGATTTGTCTTTTAAAAGGAGATCACAGGCAATGGCCATTGTTTAGCCAAGAAATGCAGATCTCAGTTGTTGAGATCTTGACATCAAATGACGTTTCAGTGGGAGAAATTGGGGTGGAGTGCAACTGTTCTTTATGGGTAGCTTCTGGCCCACATGCGGAGAAGGCAATGGCACCCCACTCCAGTACTCTTGCCTGGAAAATCCCATGGATGGAGGAGCCTGGTAGGCTGCAGTCCATGGGGTCGCTAAGAGTCAGATACGACTGAGCGACTTCACTTTCACTTTTCACTTTCATGCATTGGAGAAGGAAATGGCAATCCACTCCAGTGTTCTTGCCTGGAGAATCCCAGGGACAGGGGAGCCTGGTGGGCTGCCATCTCTGGGGTCACACAGAGTGGGACACGACTGAAGTGACTTAGCAGCCTGGCCCACCTGGGAAAGACCAATAGCCCGACTCATCTGCTATGGCTTGTAGGATTTCTGGGCCTGGATCTTCCCTTGGTGTTTGGGTCCCAAGGGAGCCACCGTCCATCTGGCCCTGCCGTCTCCCCTGTAGGCTGATGAGTTCACCATCGAGTCTGTCACCATGCGGAAGGTGAGGCGGGTGAGGATCAGACACGACGGCAAAGGCAGTGGCAGCGGCTGGTTCCTGGAGCGGGTGCTGGTGAGAGAGGAGGGGCAGCCTGAGAGCGACAACGTGGAGTTCCCGTGTCTCAGGTACACCAGGCCTGCCAGCTTTGATCTTCCCCAGCTCAGGTTACAGGCCTTGGATTCTTCTGTCTTGCTGAGGTGTGTGGTTATGGCATTTGCTCTCAGAACTTCTCTGCCAGGATCAGGGAGTGGTGAACATCTTAGCTATGGTAGATGTGTGTGTTTATGTGTGAGTGTGTATGTGTGTACATGTGTGTGCACACTTCCACACTTTTGTGAGCCCAGGGGAAGAATAATAAAAGCTCCAGAAGACTGGCTTATCTATTTCACAACGTCTGACACTGAAACTGGGCTGAAGTGTCTGAAGCTGAAAGAAAGAGGCTATATTTGGAAATATGTATTAATATCCTGCGAGTATTTAGGTGGAAACTGAAATGACAGATCATGGTTTCCTTTGCTGCTGGGGAGGGCCTGGGGATGGATAAGTGGTGGAGGGCAAGAAGGGAGAGATGGGGCTTTGTGATGGCTGAGGATGGATGAGGATGGTGGTCCATCCTCCCGGTTCGTCCTATGAGCGCTTGGCCAAGGCTGCACCACAGCGGCCTCCAGGTCTGTGGGAGATGCCGCAGTGACCTCAGCAGGACAGTCAGAGGTTGACTGAGGGGCTCTAACCAGCACTGCTCACTCCCCCAGTCTCTCCCTTCCTGTCATCAAAGCCAGGAGTTTGTATCTTCATGTCTTGAATTCACACCATGAAAGTTTATGGGAAGCATGACAACTTAGTGGTCAGGTAATTTTTTCTTAATTGAGGTATAGTTGATTTTTAAAATACTGCGTTAATTTCAGGTGGGAGCAGTGATTCAGTTATATTCTTTCAGATTACTTTCCATTGTAGGTTATCGAATTTAGTTCCTAGTGTTATACAGTAGATTCTTGTTGCTTATCTATTTTACATGTCATAGTTGATGCTAGCTAACAGCTAACTGATAGCAAGGTCCTAGAGATCATGGGCCTGGGGAGGCAGGGCTCAAGAGAGGTATGGGAGAGACCACAAGGTCACCCGCACTGACTCGGGGGAGAGGAGGCAGTGTATTGATAGAGTGGACCATGGTTTAGGGAAGCCTGAGTGCCAGGTCAGGAGTTCTGGGGAGGCGGCAGTGCCTTGGCTTCCTCTGATACGTTCCGTGGCCAGGAGTTGCCTCTCTCTTGGGTTTATAATAGGAGTGACTGCAAAGATAAGCACCAAGACACAGACAAATGGAGTGACACCCTAGACAAGAAGCAAGTATCTTGGTTTCCCTGTTGCTCTGGAGAACATTGAGAGTGTCTCTTCTGTTACCATCAGCCTAATATCACGGACCATCTTGAGTACGGGGCCTGGATAACTCCTACTTGCACGACTGTCTGATTTCTCAGGCTGGGTCCCTGTGCTCAGTGGAAACAGTGCTTTTCAGGCAAATTGGTCCAACGTCTTTCCTGCTGGTGTCTACTGTGGCCCACTCCACGTACTGACGCGTCATAGCCATCAAGCCCCCTCCCTTCAGGGTGCAGACCCAACTTCTTCTTGTTGGCAAATCTCATTCATCCTTGAGAAGTCAGATCAGAGCCTCTTCACATGAGCCTTTTTCATTTCTCTAAATTTCTGTTGCACTTGATTTGGTTCAACATCCATCATTATCTTGGTCTCCATCTAGTTCCTTGGCCAGTCTGTCCTGCCTTCTTCTTTTCTTTTAAATTAATTTTTATTGGAGCGTAGTTGCTTTACAATATTGTGTTAATTTCTACTGTACAGCAAAGTGAAATATATATTTATATATATATCCCCCCCCCCTTTTTTTGTATTTCCTTCTCATTAAGGTCACTATAGAGCACTGAGTTGAGTTCCCTGAGCTAGACAGTGGGTTCTCACTATTATCTATGTAATACATAACACAAGAGAAGACTCTATACATGGACATCACCAGATGGTCAACACCGAAATCAGATTGATTATATTCTTTGCAGTCAAAGATGGAGAAGCTCTATACAGTCAGCAAAAACAAGACCAGGAGCTGACTGTGGCTCAGACCATGAACTCCTTATTGCCAAATTCAGACTGAAATTGAAGAAAGTAGGGAAAACCACTAGACCATTCAGGTATGACCTAAATCAAATCCCTTATGATTATACAGTGGAAGTGAGAAATAGATTTGAGGGCCTAGATCTGATAGATAGAGTGCCTGATGAACTATGGAATGAGGTTCGTGACATTGTACAGGAGACAGGGATCAAGACCATCCCCATGGAAAAGAAATGCAAAAAAGCAAAATGGCTGTCTGGGGAGGCCTTACAAATAGCTGTGAAAAGAAGAGAAGTGAAAAAAAAGCAAAGGAGAAAAGGAAAGATATAAACATCTGAATGCAGAGTTCCAAAGAATAGCAAGAAGAGATAAGAAAGCCTTCTTCAGCGATCAGTGCAAAGAAATAGAGGAAAACAACAGAATGGGAAAGACTAGGGATGTCTTCAAAAAAATCAGAGATACCAAAGGAACTTTTCATGCAAAGATGAGCTTGATAAAGGACAGAAATGGTATGGACCTAACACAAGCAGAAGATATTAAGAAGAGATGGCAAGAATACACAGAAGAACTGTACAAAAAAGATCTTCACGACCCAGATAATCACGATGGTGTGATCACTGACCTAGAGCCAGACATCCTGAAATGTGAAGTCAAGTGGGCCTTAGAAAGCATCACTACAAACAAAGCTAGTGGAGGTGATGGAATTCCAGTTGAGCTATTCCAAATCCTGAAAGATGATGCTGTGAAAGTGCTGCACTCAGCATGCCAGCAAATTTGGAGAACTCAGCAGTGGCCACAGGACTGGAAAAGGTCAGTTTTCATTCCAATCCCAAAGAAAGGCAATGCCAAAGAATGCTCAAACTACCACACAATTGCACTCATCTCACACGCTAGTCAAGTAATGCTCAAAATTCTCCAAGCCAGGCTTCAGCAATATGTGAATTGTGAACTTCCTGGTATTCAAGCTGGTTTTAGAAAAGGCAGAGGAACCAGAGATCAAATTGCCAACATCCGCTGGATCATGGAAAAAGCAAGAGAGTTCCAGAAAAACATCTGTTTCTGCTTTATTGACTATGCCAAAGCCTTTGACTGTGTGGATCACAATAAACTGTGGAACATTCTGAAAGAGATGGGAATACCAGACCACCTGATCTGCCTCTTGAGAAATTTGTAGGCAGGTTAGGAAGCAACAGTTAGAACTGGACATGGAACAACAGACTGGTTCCAAATAGGAAAAGGAGTTCATCAAGGCTGTATATTGTCACCCTGTTTATTTAACTTCTATGCAGAGTACATCATGAGAAACGCTGGACTGGAAGAAACACAAGCTGGAATCAAGATTGCCAGGAGAAATATCAATAACCTCAGATATGCAGATGACACCACCCTTATGGCAGAAAGTGAAGAGGAACTAAAAAGCCTCTTGATGAAAGTGAAAGCAGAGAGTGAAAAAGGTGGCTTAAAGCTCAACATTCAGAAAACGAAGATCATGGCATCCGGTCCCACCACTTCATGGGAAATGGGGAAACAGTGGAAACAGTGTCAGACTTTATTTTTCTGGGCTCCAGAATCACTACAGATGGTGACTGCAGCCATGAAATTAAAAGACGCTTACTCCTTGGAAGGAAAGTTATGACCAACCTAGATAGCATATTAAAAAGCAGAGACATTACTTTGCCAACAAAGGTTCGTCTAGTCAAGGCTATGGTTTTTCCTGTGGTCATGTATGGATGTGAGAGTTGGACTGTGAAGAAGGATGAGCGCCAAAGAATTGATGCTTTTGAACTGTGGTGTTGGAGAAGACTCTTGAGAGTCCCTTGGACTGCAAGGAGATCCAACCAGTCCATTCTGAAGGAGATCAGCCCTGGGATTTCTTTGGAAGGAATGATGCTAAAGCTGAAACTCCAGTACTTTGGCCACCTCATGCAAAGAGTTGACTCATTGGAAAAGACTCTGATGCTGGGAGGGATTGGGGGCAGGAGGTGAAGGGGATGACAGAGGATGAGATGGTTGGATGGCATCACTGACTCAATGGACATGAGTCTGAGTGAACTCCGGGAGTTGGTGCTGGACAGGGAGGCCTGGTGTGCTGTAATTCATGGGGCCGCAAAGACTCGGACACGACTGAGTGACTGATCTGATCTGATCTGATTAATAGTGTAAGTTTCCCTGTTAGCTTAGTTGGTAAAGAATCCTCCTGCAATGCAGGAGACCCTGGTTCGAATCCTGGGTCGGGAAGATCCACTGGAGAAGGCATAGGCTACCCTCTCCAGTATTCTGGCCTGGAGAAGTCCATGGACTGTATAGTATATGGGATCACAAAGAGTCGGACACAACTTAGTGACTGAACAACAAGTGGGTAATACCAACTTATAGATGGATGACTATAAAAATAAGCTAGTTAAGTGATGCCTAAGAAAGAGTTATTTATCTGATAAAATTAGTATTTATTCTATTGATTAGACCGCAGGTTCTCTGGGGCTGGGCTGTCTCTTATCCATTGCAGTGTATCTTCTCTGCATTCTCCCCACCCCAGAGCCCTAGCACAGGACCACGCACATGATGAACTTTTAGAAAAACAGGTGGGGTTTTTTTTTTATGATAATGACACAGGTGTTCATGGCTTTTAGGACAGACTCTTTACCATGATAACTGAGCTTCCACATCAAGCGACCCTGCCCCTTCTCCAGCCCCATCTGCCAACCCTGCAACATTTGCTTGCTCCATTCCATTCCATTCCACACTTGCCTTCCATCTGCTCCTGGAGGCTCTGCTCTGTCCCAGCACATTATTTGTCCGAATGCACCTCCCTCCTCTCCTGCTTAATTCCTCATCACCCTCACAGTTTTATCCAGTTATCACCTCCGCAGGGCAGCCCTCCCTCCCATTCTGGGTTGAGATCCTTTCTTCTGAGCTCTGGTAGAACCATTTTCCTTTGCTGAGTTTAGAGCTCTGGCCTCCCGGTGACTCTGCATGAATTGTGTGATGGTTGGTTGTCGGGCTTCCCCACTCAGAGAGCTAATGGCCCTTGTTTGCCCGCAGGTGGCTGGACAAGGATAAGGATGATGGACAGTTGGTCCGAGAGTTGCTGCCCAGTGACAGCAACGCGACACTGAAGAGTAAGTGGTCCAGAGGACAGGTGGTGGGTGTGGCCTGGGTGGGACTTCCCTGGCTACCTAGAAACTAGCCCTTGGAGAAAGCACACACCCTTCACTTCACTCCATGAAGGCAGCACTGCAGAGGGTAGGGAGGAAGAGGCTCTGAGAGAGATCGGGAACCCTCTGCCTGTCTGAGCTTTTCACAGCCTCTTTATAGCCCTGGATGTGGTGTCCTGGATGCCTGTGGGCTTCTGTCGATGAAAGTAACACGGGCAGTAACACGGGCAGTAACACTGGCTAATGCTGCCCGGCCCTGGGGTGCGTACCTGTCATTCTGGAGAGGATAAACACGTTTGGAAGGGGCTGTACAAGGAGGACCTTGTTTTTCGATGCTGAGAATTATCCTAGAGGTCTTATAGTTTTCCTTACTGGTGTTATTTCTTCAAGAACCTTGATTTGTTCATGAGTGTTAGACAAAATTGAAAAGAAATATATCCAGAATCCTCAATAATACCAACACCTGGTTTCTTTTCCAAGGCTTCATAAAACTGTTAATTGCTCAGTCATGTCTGACTCTTTGAGACCCCTCTGGGCTATAGCCCACCACGCCACTCTGTTCATAGAATTCCCCAGGCAAGAGTACTGAAATGGGTTGCCATTTCCTTCCCTAAGGGATCTTTCCGACCTAGGGATTGAAACTGAGTCTCCCTCATTGCAGGCAGATTCTTTACTGTCTGAGCCACCAGGGAA
The DNA here is from genome assembly GCF_027580195.1 of Bos mutus. NCBI lineage: Eukaryota > Metazoa > Chordata > Mammalia > Artiodactyla > Bovidae > Bos > Bos mutus. Next base: position 46,391,488 of record NC_091640.1, on the reverse strand, counting down.
GCCCTTAATACCTCATATTTATCACTTATTATCTGCAATTTGCTATGTGACCTCAGGAAGATACTTAGCTCCACCAGATGTGCATCCTTACCTGACAAATGGGCATAATGACACCAGCCCCGCCGACCTTCCCGTTATTTCTGGGCTCACATGAATAATAAGACCACATATTTATCACTTTTATCTCATGTGAGTCCAGCAAGAACCCTGGAAGTCGGCAGAGCTAATGTTGTTATGCCAGTTTGTCAGGGGGGACCCAGATCTGGTGGAGCCAAATATCTTCCTGTGATCAGATAGCAAATTGCAAAGTTGGAATTCTGCATTCTGAGAACACTGAATTACAGAATTTAAGAGCTGGAACAGTTCTTAAGAGATGAGAAAAATGCCTAGATTGGACACAAGTCTCATGCTTGTGCCAAGGGAACTCCTAGGATAGCCAGGTCTGTGGTCAGCAGTGGAGCTGGGCCCAGTGCCCAGGCATCTCTGTCTTCCTGCCTGTCCTTCCCACTCCAGCAAGCCCCACTGTTCAACAGGAACAGGGTCCTTCGGGCTCCCTCTTCCCCAAGTCAGAGTTTTTGAAAGGATTTAGATGAAAATGGTATAAGGAAGTGGTCTTTTTCACAGGTCTTGCTATATCTTTACAGCAGAGACAGAAGCCACCTCCTCAGGGCCCTCAGGTGTGCCCAGGGGAGCTGACCTGGACTAGACCCACAGGTCTGGCCTCCTCCAGGGCCTGACTGGTCTGTGGGGTTGTCACCTGAGAGGTGTGCTTAGCTGTCTCTCTCCGGGTCTTTCTTGCCAGCGCCAGAAGGCCCTGAGACGGCTGTGAACCGCAGGCCTTGAAACTAGCATCACCTGCCTTTCCAGCGCTTCCCTTTTCATTCCCAAGACCCACGCCCTGGAACAAGGCTATTGGACTTGGGCTCATGGCTCAGACTATCCTAGGCCTTGCCTTTTATCCTCCCTTGTGGACAGGTGACACAGACCTTTCTGGGTCATAAGATAGAATAACATCAGCATGGCATTTCGGGTGAGAATAAGACCTTTGGGTCCACATTAGGGATTTACACATAGCTGACCCTTTTTGAAAAAACATCTCCAACTATTTTACTTTAATATATAAACCTTAATACACAATAGTTCAGAGAAAGCAATTGTGATTATTTCAATATCATGCCAGAAATTTTATTTGATAAGACTCAGCTTCCATTTCTCCATTTTTAAAAAATGCATACAAGCTTACTTCTTTAAATGATTGTGTGGAAACACCACTCTAAAATTTAAGGACTAGTATTATGCTTAAGGATGACTGCCTAGTGTTTAGTGCTAGGCTGGCTCCTTCTGAACTGTAGCCATCTTGAGCCAAAAACAACATCTTCTGAGGCTGAAAGTCTTCACCTGTAAAACCGCGGTCAGAACACCCAGCACTAATACCATGTAGGTAACATGCTATGTTTTCTGCCGGGAGGTAGAGGCTTCCTTTGCTTTGGTTTCTTCATCCATCAGATGAGAAAGTGAATGCGTATTTGCTTTAAATCCTCGTCTCTTACATTTTAGTATTCTTTGCATGCCTTCCTGTTCTCAGCGCATTCACACCCTATGGGGCAGACGAAGCAGGAATCAGAATTCTGATTTTGAGATGAAGGGATTCCAAAAGATGGTAGGAGCACCACCACCCCGCCCCAGTCTCAGGGCTATGTGAGGAGAGCCAGAGCCTGGGCCCCCGACCCCCAGCTGAGTGTCCAGCCCTGGCCATCGACCTCCTGCCCCGAGCTCCCTGCGGCTCACCCACGCTAACCCCTCCCCTCCCGCCTCCTGCCCTGGACTGTTCAGACTTCCGCTATCACATCAGCTTGAAGACGGGGGACGTCCCTGGGGCCAGCACAGACTCCAGAGTCTACATCAAGCTCTACGGGGACAAATCTGACACCATTAAGCAAGTTCTTCTCGTCTCTGACAACAACCTGAAAGACTATTTTGAACGTAGCCGAGTGGATGAGTTCACCCTGGAGACCCTCAATATTGGAACTGTAAGTCTCTTTCCCAAGACCCTGTGAGGGTGTCTTACCGATTTCTCTGTGCGTATCTGCACATGGGCACACACACACACACACACACTTGTGTACACACACTCACACTCACATATACACACACATGCACACACACATACACAGACACACACTCATGTACACACACACTCACATACATGCACACACATATACACATACACACACACTTGAATACACACACATACACACACATACATGCACACACACATACACACACTCTCACAACACACAAGTGAACCCATTTGAAAGGGAAAGTGCCCACTTGGTTAGTGCAGTACATTGTTTTCCGGTATGACCCAGAGGAGCAGGAGGCACGTGAACAGTGGTCAAGCTTTCCAGACTCTCTCTGGGGCTGGAACTCATGTTCTTAGTCCGGTGTTTCCTTTACCTCCGTAGCCAGGACCAGAGAGTCCTGGGTACACCCTGGTGTGCAGGGAAGGAGGAAGGAGGGAGAGCTGTAAAGACGGGCTGGAAATGCTTCCCAGTTCCAAACTGGCGTGTGTGTCACAGTGACACCCAGAAAGCCTATTGCAGTGTGAACTCCCAGGCCACACCTGAGGGATTCTGCCTTAGATAAGAGATGGGTCCACCATCACCTCCCCGGCTGACTGTGCTGTGAGGGGTCTAAGCATTCACCTGGAGAAGTATGGGTCTGACTGCCTGCACTCAAGTGCTGGAAACTTTTCTAGAAGTGTCTGAGCAGGGCTTCGTGTTACCACTTGCCCCTCTCAGGGTGGCTTGTGGAAACTGAGAGGGTTACAAGCCCCCCTTTGCTGACCCCTCCCCTCTTGGTGAGCCTCACCTGAGTTCAGGTGCTCTGGGGAATGATTTCATGTCAGTCATTTACATCTTGAAGCTCCTTAGCTTAAATCAAGATTTTCCTTGATCAAGCTGTATTTACATTTTAAGCTGAATTAATAATTGTAGCCTGAAATGCTGTTTCCTTAACTAAGGACTTCTGGCAGCAGCCAGCAGATAAATGAGACATCCGAGTGGTGAGGAAGGGCGTTTGGGCCCTTCTCGTGTTTCTAAAACCTGCTCAACAAGCAGTGTGGCCAAAAGTCTGGGAGTGTGGGCTTGGGCTCCTGACTGCCTGGTCTGAGGCCGAGTGTTTCCACTTACCTGCCGTGTGCAAGTTACTTCACCTCTGTTTGCTTTGATTTTCTCACTGCTATCGCAAGGGATTCCAGTGGGATTGTCACTAGCATTAACTATGTCAGTAACACCCACATGCATAGTATGTATTCAGTAAGCTCTAGCCTTAGTGACTGAACAATTGCCCACGTCAGGTGCTGGCCACTATGGGACTGACAGATGATCCCTGCCTTCATGGCATTTTCTGTCACAACAGGCAGAAAACACCTGTTCCTGTCTTTCCTCTGTCACAGTGCCAGCACCACAGAAAGACGACGAAGCTCTCCCACGCTCCTTGGCCCACACCCTAAAGGCTTTCAGACTGTGTCTGTAGATGTAGCTGGATTCCAGGTCACCGGGCTCCAGGCACTCAGCTGTGATAGAGTTTCCAATAGCAGCTGCAAATAGGTGCTCAGGATGCAGAAGAGCAAGAGCAAGGCTTACAGGGACTATTTTCTGAATCTGGCCTTTGGGCACCAGACTCACAACGAGCACCACCCCTCCAAACCACCACAGAAAGGATCCAGGGGGCTGGAAGGGACCTCAAAGGCCATCTGAGAATTCCATCTGATGTTAGAATTGGCCTGAATCTAAAAAAAAAAACATAAATATCATTCAAACCCTGAAGAGCGAGGTACATTTAAGGATGGTAACATGCACATTTATGTGCTCATCTATGACATCTGTGGGCAAAGATTAACATAAAATATAAAGTAGCAAAGCAACTGAACTATAGTGTTACTGAGAAAAATACACCTTGGTTCCCAGAGTGAGAGGAGGCACTGGACACAGAACGACAGAGCCCCAAAAGGTGGTCTGCTTATTGTCACCTATAGGATGGGTGTGACGGAGAAGACATGCAAAAACATGTGCAACCGTGTATGGTGTAAGACAAAACAAAGCCATATCACCAACGTGGCATCGGAAGCCGATGGTGAATATTTTGAATGTTTGCATTCTTGTGCAGCCACCACATTCTTAGGACGTCCACTGCCTGGCATTCAGTACATACTGGAGCTTTCAAACCTCTGGTCATACCCACTTGCTTCTCACCGTGTCCCTGGGAGGTGGGCTGAACTAAAGACAAAGGGACAGAGGCTCCAGTCTGGAGAGGTTGGGCCTTGGTCTCCTGGCTGGTTGAGGGCAGGCCAGCCTGGGACCCAGCCCTTCCTGCTGAGCCCGCATCTCCTGAGGAGCTGGAGTCTGGGCTGAGGGGAGCTGCTTGCCCTGGTGTTTTGGGAGGGTGTAGGGATGGAGGGATGGAGGCTTCTATACCAGCTCCTTGCTCACCTGTATCGCGTGTTTCCTTCCAGATTAACCGGCTGGTGATCGGGCACGACAGCACGGGCTTACATGCCAGTTGGTTCCTGGGCAGTGTCCAGATTCGCGTGCCCCGCCAAGGCAAGCGGTACACCTTCCCTGCCAACCGCTGGCTGGACAAAGACCAGGCTGACGGGCGCCTGGAGGTGGAGCTCTACCCCAGCGAGGTGGTGGACATCCAGAAATGTATGGAGGCAGCTGTGACGGGACTGTAGCACTGTTCCCCATGGGGTGGGGCAGCAGGGAAGGAGGAGGGATTGTGGGTGATCTGGGTCTTGTCTCAAAATGGGAAGCTTCCAGTTGCCCCGGGTAGGGTTCTGGGATGGAAAAGGGGCTCCTTCTACAGATGGGGAACCTGAGAACTCAGTGGATAAACCATGTTTTCTGGGATAAAGGCAGTAGATGACTTTATTGAGAAATATACCTTCTTGGCCTTGTGTACAAGAGGAGTTTGAGAAAGAGTTTCCCCGCTGGGAATACTAGTGAAGAGATAAGCTGTTCATTCATTCATTTATTCAATATGTGTACGTTGACTGTTTCTCTGTGCCGACACTGCCCCAGGCTTTGTAGAGACAATCATGAGCAAAACAGACCAAAGCCTTGTCCTCCGGGACTTCATGCTCCGTGATGGGAGAAAAATAAATACTTGGCATAATGCCAAGTAAGAGCTAGGAAGAAAAGGAAGCAAGATAAGGGGTTAGCAACAGCATGGGGAAGAGGGAACTATGTGGACAGGGTGGTGACCTCTCTGACTGGGGGTGAAATTCAAGGTGATCTGGTCACCTATTGCACATGATGTGAGAGCCATTGACTAAGTAGGGGTTAAAGAAACAAGAGGTTATCTAGAGAATCATCAGTCCAAACCTGTTATAGACAATGTCCCTTCCCTCACCTCTGCGTTTTTGTGTCTAGCCTGAAAGCAGCGGTCCGAGACTCACTGCCACAGGAAGCTGCTCTGAGAAGGAACCCACTATGAACTTGCTGCTTCCTCTTCCAGAAAGCCTTGTGTCTTATTGTGTCCATCCTCTCTCCCCATGTAACCTGTAAATTCTCTGAGCACTGTGTCACATACACAGGCTTTGTAACGGTACCTGCTAGTGTGCAGAATCAAATCCTTCCCTCTTTTTATGAGTTAAACTTGATATCCATCAGAGTAATACAAGTACTGGGCTTCCCTGTTGGCTCAGATGGTAAAGAATCTGCCTGCAATGCAGGAGACCCAGGTTCGATCTCTGGGTTGGGAAGATCCCCTGGAGAAGGGAATAGCAACCCACTCCACCATTCTTGCCTGGAGAATCCCCATGGACAGAGGAGCCTGGTGGGCTACAGTCCATGGGGTTGCAAAGAGTCAGACACAACTGAGCGACTAAGCACAACACAATACAGGTACTACAAGATAAAGATTAAAAAAGCAGCAGTTCCCTTACCTACCTCTTTCCCCAACCCATCCCCCTTCTTCAGAGGTAACACATTTTAAATAACTTTAGCTTTTTGTTCAGAAATTCATCTCCATATTTTCAGTAATATACTTATCGGTTGCTTGATTTTTTTTCAGTCATTTAGCTGTTCAGTTGCTCAGTCCTGTCTGATTCTTTGTGACCACATGGACTGAAGCATGCAAGGCCTCCCTGTTCTTCACCATCTCCTGGAGGTTGTTCAAAGTCAGGTACATTGAGTCGGTGATGCCATCCAGCCATCTCATCCTCTGTCGTCCCCTTCTCCTCCTGCCTTCAGTCTTTCCCAGCATCAGGGTCTTTTCTAATGAGTCAGCTCTTCACACCAGGGGGCCAAAGTATTAGAGCTTCAACTCCAGCATCAGTCCTTCCAATGAATATTCAGGACTGATTTCCTTTAAGATTGACTGGTCTGATCTTGCAGTCCAAGGGACTCTCAAGAGTCTTCTCAAACACCACAGTTAAAAAGCATCAATTCTTTGGCACTCAGCTGTCTTTACAGTCCAACTCTCACATCCATACATGACTATTGGAAAAACCATAGCTTTGACTAGATGGACCTTTGTTGGCAAAGCTATGTCTCTGTTTTTTAATATGCTGTCTAGGTTGGTCATAGCTTTTCTTCCAAGGAGCAAGCGTCTTTTAATTTCATGGCTGCAGTCACCATCTGCAGTGATTTTGGAGCCCAGTCTATCACTGTTTCCATTGTTTCCCATCTATTTGCCATGAAGTGGTGGGACCAGATGCCATGATCTTCGTTTTTTGAATGTTGAGATTTAAGCCAGTTCGTTCACTGTCCTCTTTCACTTTCATCAAGAGGCTCTCTAGTTCCTCTTCACTTTCTGCTATGCGGGTGATGTCTGCATATCTGAGGTTATTGACATTTCTCCTGGCAATCTTGATCTGGTTTGTGCTTCATCCACCCCAGCTTTTCCCATGATATACTCTGCATATAAGTTAAATAAGGTGACAATGTACAGCCTTGACGTACTCCTTTCCCAATTTTGAACCAGTTCATTGTTCTATGTATGGTTCTAACTGTTGCTTCTTCACCTGCAAACAGGTTTCTCAGGTAGCAGGTAAGGAGTTCTGGTATTCCCATCCCTTAAAGAATTTTCCACAGTTTGTTGTGATCCACACAGTCAAAAGCTTTGGTGTAGTCAGTGAAGCAGAAGTAGATTTTTTTTGGAATTCTCTGGCTTTTTTGATGATCCAGCAGATGTTGGCAATTTGATCTCTTGTTCCTCTGCCTATTCTAAATCCAGCTTGAACATCTGGAAGTTCTCAGTTCATGTACTATTGAAGCCTTGCTTGAAGAATTTTGAGCATTACTTGGCTAGCATGTGAAATGAGTGCAATTGTAGTTTGAACATTCTTTGGCATTGCCCTTCTTTGGCATTGGAATGAAAACTGACTTTTTTCAGTCCTGTGGCCACTGCTGAGTTTTCCGAATTTGCCGGTCATAGACATTAATTATTTTCAGTCATAGACACTATTAACTTCCTACTATGGAATAGGAGGATTTAGCTTTTTTAACATATGCACGTGTATATTTATACACACACACATATATCCCCTCCCTCCAACCTTCAATAATCAATATTTGATTTTTACATTATTATAACCATGTAAATATTATTCACTGCTGAGAATACTCATAACAATTATGCTTCATTTTTTATACAACTTGTTTTTTCTGGAATTAATAATAATCTCATTTATGCATTAGTAGAGTTTTCAATATACCCATATATATTTCTATATACCCATCTGTATACCCACCTATCTGTATTAGTCTGCTAGGGCTACTATAACAAATTGCCACATTCCATTCTAAAGGAGATCAGTCCTGGGTGTTCTTTGGAAGGAATGATGCTAAAGCTGAAATTCCAGTACTTTGGCAACCTCATGAGAAGAGTTGACTCATTGGAAAAGACCCTGATGCTGGGAGGGATTGGGGGCAGGAGGAGAAGGGGACGACAGAGGATGAGATGGCTGGATGGCATCACTGACTCGATGGACGTGAGTTTGAGTGAACTCCGGGAGTTGGTGATGGACAGGGAGGCCTGGTGTGCTGCAATTCATGGGGTCGCAAAGAGTCTGACACGACTGAGCGACTGAACTGAACTGAAGTGGCCTAAGCAACAAAACTTTGTTTTCTCCCAGTTCTGGAGGCTGGAAATCTAAACTGAAGTCAGCAAGTTGGGTTTCTTCTGTGATCTATCTCCTGGGCTTGCAGAAGGCCACCATCTCACTGTCCCTCACAAAGTCTTCCTGTGAACATGGGCATGTCTGTATTCCAGTCTCTCCTTAAAAGGACACCAGTCATATTGGATTAACTTAATCACCTTTATGAAGGCCCTGTCTCCAAATGCTGTCACATTCTGAGATACTAGAGGTTAAGGTTTCAACATATGAATTTTGGGAGGACACAGCTATTCCGTAACACCATCTTGTCTCCATCTCTCCAACAGAACTAAAGTTCTTTTCATATGTTCAAATCCAACAGGAAGTCTACTTCCTTCCTCCAACTCCCATCACAAGGGATACTCTTGTCTTGTTCTCTTTGATGCAATGAAGCTTTCCTTTTGAGACTTCCTTTCTACCATCTTTTGGACATTCCAGTCTTTCTCTTCTAGGTTAGATCTCCTGTTTTTTTAAATTTCACTTCTTCCTCTTTTTTGGTTCATTGTGCACTGCAATGGAGAATTTGAATATGTGCAAATGTCTCTAGTCTACTTCACCATTGAGCCATAACTTGGCTTGTTAGAGAATTCTGATCTAAAACACATTTTCTCTTAGAGTTTATAAGGGGTTTTCCTACCACCTTCTGGCTCCCAGGGTTACAGCTGGGAAGTCTGATGCCATTCTGCTACCCAAACCTTTGGGTTTTTTTCTCTCTAAAACCTGCAGGATCCTATGTTTATCCCTGGCATTCTGAAATTTCATGATGTCTTCAGTGTCTTTTGTGATTTTGGTTTCATCCAATCTTCTGGGAACTCAAAAGCTCCTTGAATTTAGAAGCGTTCCTTTAACTCTGGGGCTTTTTTAAAAAATTTATTTCTTTGACAATTTCCAACTCTCTGTCTGCTGTTTTCTTTAGAACTGAAATTTGTTAAGCTTCCTCTGATTTTCTTATCTTTCTATCATTTTGTTCTTGGGAATTTTCCTTTTTGTTCTTCAGTGCTGTCCTTGACTTTACCTTTTCTTTTGGCTTCCAAGATTTTATTTCTTTTTTTTTTAATTTAATTTTATTTTTAACTTTACAATATTGTATTGGTTTTGCCATATATCAAAATGAATCCACCACAGGTATACATGTGTTCCCCATCCTGAACCCTCCACCCTCCTCCCTCCCCATACCATCCCTCTGGGTCGTCCCAGTGCACCAGCCCCAAGCATCCAGTATCGTGCATCAAACTTGGACTGGCGACTCATTTTATATATGATATTATACATGTTTCAATGCCATTCTCCCAAATCATCCCACCCTCTCCCACAGAGTCCAAAAGACTGTTCTATACATCAGTGTCTCTTTTGCTGTCTCATATATAGGGTTATTGTTACCATCTTTCTAAATTCCATATATATGCGTTCGTATACTGTATTGGTGTTTTTCTTTCTGGCTTACTCCACTCTGTATAATAGGCTCCAGTTTCATCCACCTCATTAGAACTGATTCAAATGTATTCTTTTTAATGGCTGAGTAATACTCCATTGTGTATATGAACCATAGCTTTCTTATCCATTCATCTGCTGATGGACATCTAGGTTGCTTCCATGTCCTGGCTATTATAAACAGTGCTGCAATGAACACTGGGGTACACGTGTCTCTTTCAATTCTGGTTTCCTCAATGTGTATGCACAGCAGTGGGATTGCTGGATCATAAGGCAGTTCTATTTCCAGTTTTTTAAGGAATCTCCATATTGTTCTCCATTGAGGCTGTACTAGTTTGCATTCCCACCAACAGTGTAAGAGGGTTCCCTTTTCTCCACACCCTCTCCAGCATTTATTATTTGTAGACTTTTGGATCGCAGCCATTCTGACTGGCATGAAATGGTACCTCATAGTGGTTTTGATTTGCATTTCTCTGATAATGAGTGATGTTGAGCATCTTTTCATGTGTTTGTTAGCCATCTGTATGTCTTCTTTGGAGAAATGTCTATTTAGTTCTTTGGCCCATTTTTTGATTGGGTCATTTATTTTTCTGGAATTGAGCTGCAGGAGTTGCTTGTATATTTTTGAGATTAGTTGTTTGTCAGTTGCTTCATTTGCTATTATTTTCTCCCATTCTGAAGGCTGTCTTTTCACCTTGCTTATAGTTTCCTTTCTTGTGCAGAAGCTTCTAAGTTTAATTAGGTCTCATTTGTTTATTTTTGCTTTTATTTCCAATATTCTGGGAGGTGGGTCATAGAGGATCCTGCTGTGATGTATGTTGGAGAGTGTTTTGCCTATGTTCTCCTCTAGGAGTTTTATAGTTTCTGGTCTTACGTTTAGATCTTTAATCCATTTTGAGTTTATTTTTGTGTATGGTGTTAGAAAGTGTTCTAGTTTCATTCTTTTACAAGTGGTTGACCAGTTTTCCCAGCACCATTTGTTAAAGAGATTGTCTTTAATCCATTGTATATTCTTGCTTCCTTTGTCAAAGATAAGGTGTCCATATGTGCATCGATTTATCTCTGGGCTTTCTATTTTGTTCCATTGATCTATATTTCTGTCTTTGTGCCAGTACCGTACTGTCTTGATGACTGCGGCTTTGTAGTAGAGCCTAAAGTCAGGCAGGTTGATTCCTCCAGTTCCATTCTTCTTTCTCAGGATTGCTTTGGCTATTCGAGGTTTTTTGTATTTCCATACAAATTGTGAAATTATTTGTTCTAGCTCTGTGAAGAATACCGTTGGTAGCTTGATAGGGATTGCATTGAATCTATAAATTTCTTTGGGTAGTATACTCATTTTCACTATATTGATTCTTCCAATCCATGAATATGGTATATTTCTCCATCTATTAATGTCCTCTTTGATTTCTTTCAACAGTGTTTTATAGTTTTCTATATATAGGTCTATGAAGACCTACAAGACCTTTTAGAACTAACACCCCAAAAAGATGTCCTTTTCATTATAGGGGACTGGAATGCAAAAGTAGGAAGTCAAGAAACACCTGGTGTAACAGGCAAATTTGGCCTTGGAATATGTAATGAAGCAGGGCAAAGACTAGTAGAGTTTTGCCAAGAAAATGCACTGGTCATAACAAACACCCTCTTCCAACAACACAAGAGAAGACGCTATACATGGACATCACCAGATGGTCAACACCGAAATAAGATTGATTATATTCTTTGCAGCCAAAGATGGAGAAGCTCTATATAGTCAGCAAAAACAAGACCAGGAGCTGACTGTGGCTCAGACCATGAACTCCTTATTGCCAAATTCAGACTGAAATTGAAGAAAGTATGGAAAACCACTAGACCATTCAGGTATGACCTAAATCAAATCCCTTATGATTATACAGTGGAAGTGAGAAATAGATTTGAGGGCCTAGATCTGATAGATAGAGTGCCTGATGAACTATGGAATGAGGTTCGTGACATTGTACAGGAGACAGGGATCAAGACCATCCCCATGGAAAAGAAATGCAAAAAACCAAAATAGCTGTCTGAGGAGGCCTTACAAATAGCTGTGAAAAGAAGAGAAGTGAAAAGCAAAGGAGAAAAGGAAAGATATAAACATCTGAATGCAGAGTTCCAAAGAATAGCAAGAAGAGATAAGAAAGCCTTCTTCAGCGATCAATGCAAAGAAATAGAGGAAAACAACAGAATGGGAAAGACTAGGGATCTCTTCAAGAAAATCAGAGATACCAAAGGAACATTTCATGCAAAGATGGGCTCGATAAAGGACAGAAATGGTATGGACCTAACAGAAGCAGAAGATATTAAGAAGAGATGGCAAGAATACACAGAAGAACTGTATAAAAAAGATCTTCACGACCCAGATAATCACAATGGTGTGATCACTGACCTAGAGCCAGACATCCTGGAATGTGAAGTCAAGTGGGCCTTAGAAAGCATCACTATGAACAAAGCTAGTGGAGGTGATGGAATTCCAGTTGAGCTATTTCAAATCCTGAAAGATGATGCTGTGAAAGTGCTGCAACTCAATATGCCAGCAAATTTGGAGAACTCAGCAGTGGCCACAGGACTGGAAAAGGTCAGTTTTCATTCCAATCCCAAAGAAAGGCAATGCCAAAGAATGCTCAAACTACCACACAATGCACTCATCTCACATGCTAGTAAAGTAATGCTTAAAATTCTCCAAGCCAGGCTTCAGCAATATGTGAACCGTGAACTTCCTGATGTTCAAGCTGGTTTTAGAAAAGGCAGAGGAATCAGAGATCAAATTGCCAACATCCGCTGGATCATGGAAAAAGCAAGAGAGTTCCAGGAAAATATCTATTTCTGCTTTATTGACTATGCCAAAGCTTTTGACTGTGTGGATCACAATAAACTGTGGAACATTCTGAAAGAGATGGGAATACCAGACCACCTGATCTGCCTCTTGAGAAATCTGTAGGCAGGTCAGGAAGCAACAGTTAGAACTGAACATGGAACAACAGACTGGTTCCAAATAGGAAAAGGAGTACATCAAGGCTGTATACTGTCATCCTGTTTATTTAACTTCTATGCAGAGTACATCATGAGAAACGCTGGACTGGAAGAAACACAAGCTGGAATCAAGATTGCCAGGAGAAATATCAATAACCTCAGATATGCAGATGACACCACCCTTATGGCAGAAAGTGAAGAGGAACTAAAAAGCCTCTTGATGAAAGTGAAAGCAGAGAGTGAAAAAGGTGGCTTAAAGCTCAACATTCAGAAAACGAAGATCATGGCATCCGGTCCCATCACTTCATGGGAAATAGATGGGGAAACAGTGGAAACAGTGTCAGACTTTATTTTGGGGGGCTCCAAAGTCACTGCAGATGGTGACTGCAGCTATGAAATTAAAAGACGCTTACTCCTTGGAAGGAAAGTTATGACCAACCTAGATAGCATATTCAAAAGCAGAGATGTTACTTTGCCAACAAAGGTTCGTCTAGTCAAGGCTATGGTTTTTTCTGTGGTCATGTATGGATGTGAGAGTTGGACTGTGAAGAAGGCTGAGCACCAAAGAATTGATGCTTTTGAACTGTGGTGTTGGAGAAGACTCTTGAGAGTCCCTTGGACTGCAAGGAGATCCAACCAGTCCATTCTGAAGGAGATCAGCCCTGGGATTTCTTTGGAAGGAATGATGCTAAAGCTGAAAGTCCAGTACTTTGGCCACCTCATGCGAAGAGTTGAGTCATTGGAAAGACTCTGATGCTGGGAGGGATTGGGGGCAGGAGGAGAAGGGGATGACAGAGGATGAGATGGCTGGATGGCATCACTGACTCAATGGACGTGAATCTGGGTGAACTCTGGGAGTTGGTGATGGACAGGGAGGCCTGGCGTGCTGCAATTCATGGGGTCGCAAAGAGTCGGAGACGACTGAGTGACTGATCTGATCTGATCCGATCTGATATATAGGTCTTTAGTTTCTTTAGGTAGATATATTCCTAAGTATTTTATTCTTTTCGTTGCAATGGTGAATGGAATTGTTTCCTTAATTTCTCTTTCTATTTTCTCATTATTACTGTTTAGGAATGCAAGGGATTTCTGTGTGTTGATTTTATATCCTGCAACTTTACTATATTCATTGATTAGTTCTAGTAATTTTCTGCTGGAGTCTTTAGGGTTTTGTATGTAGAGGATCATGTCATCTGCAAACAGTGAGAGTTTTACTTCTTCTTTTCCAATTTGGATTCCTTTTATTTCTTTTTCTGCTCTGATTGTTGTGGCCAAAACTTCCAAAACTATGTTGAATAGTAATGGTGAAAGTGGGCACCCTTGCTTTGTTCCTGACTTTAGAGGAAATGCATTCAACTTTTCACCATTGAGGATAATGTTTGCTGTGGGTTTATCATATATAGCTTTTATTATGTTGAGGTATGTTCCTTCTATTCCTGCTTTCTGGAGAGTTTTTATCATAAATGGATGTTGAATTTTGTCAAAGGCTTCCTCTGCATCTATTGAGATAATCATATGGTTTTTATTTTTCAATTTGTTAATGTGGTGTGTTACACTGATTGATTTGTGGATATTGAAGAATCCTTGCATCCCTGGGATAAAGCCCACTTGGTCATAGTGTATGATCTTTTTAATGTGTTGTTGGATTCTGATTGCTAGAATTTTGTTAAGGATTTTTGCATCTATATTCATCAGTGATATTGGCCTGTAGTTTTCTTTTTTTGTGGGATCTTTGTCAGGTTTTGGTATTAGGATGATGGTGGCCTCATACAATGAGTTTGGAAGTTTACCTTCCTCTGCAATTTTCTGGAAGAGTTTGAGCAGGATAGGTGTTAGCTCTTCTCTAAATTTTTGGTAGAATTCAGCTGTGAAGCCGTCTGGACCTGGGCTTTTGTTTGCTGGAAGACTTTTGATTACAGTTTCAATTTCCATGCTTGTGATGGGTCTGTTAAGATTTTCTATTTCTTCCTGGTCCAGTTTTGGAAAGTTGTACTTTTCTAAGAATTTGTCCATTTCTTCCACGTTGTCCATGTTATTGGCATATAATTGCTGATAGTAGTCTCTTATGATCCTTTGTATTTCTGTGTTGTCTGTTGTGATCTCTCCATTTTCATTTCTAATTTTATTGATTTGATTTTTCTCTCTTTGTTTCTTGATGAGTCTGGCTAATGGTTTGTCAATTTTATTTATCCTTTCAAAGAACCAGCTTTTGGCTTTGTTGATTTTTGCTATGGTCTCTTTTGTTTCTTTTGCATTTATTTCTGCTGTAATTTTTAAGATTTCTTTCCTTCTACTAACCCTGGGGTTCTTCATTTCTTCCTTTTCTAGTTGCTTTAGGTGTAGAGTTAGGTTATTTATTTGACTTTTTTCTTGTTTCTTGAGGTATGCCTGTCTTGCTATGAACTTTCCCCTTAGGACTGCTTTTACAGTGTCCCACAGGTTTTGGGTTGTTGTGTTTTCATTTTCATTCATTTCTATGCAAATTTTGATTTCTTTTTTGATTTCTTCTGTGATTTGTTGGTTATTCAGCAGCATGTTGTTCAGCCTCCATATGTTGGAATTTTTAATAGTTTTTCTCCTGTAATTGAGATCTAATCTTACTGCATTGTGGTCAGAAAAGATGCTTGGAATGATTTCAATTTTTTGATTTTACCAAGGCTAGATTTATGGCCCAGGATGTGCTCTATCCTGGAGAAATTTCCATGTGTGCTTGAGAAAAAGGTGAAATTCATTCTTTTGGGATGAAATGTCCTATAGATATCAATTAGGTCTAACTGGTCTATTGTATCGTTTAACGTTTATGTTTCCTTGTTAATTTTCTGTTTAGTTGATCTATCCATAGGTGTGAGTGGGGTATTAAAGTCTCCCACTATTATTGTGTTATTGTTAATGTCTCCTTTCATACTTGTTAGCATTTGTCTTACATACTGCGGTGCTCCTGTGTTGGGTGCATATATATTTATAATTGTTATATCTTCTTCTTGGATTGATCCTTTGATCATTATGTAGTGACCTTCTTTGTCTCTTTTCACAACGTTTGTTTTAAAGTCTATTTTATCTGATATGAGTATTGCTACTCCTGCTTTCTTTTGGTCCCTATTTGCATGGAAAATCTTTTTCCGGCCCTTCACTTTCAGTCTGTATGTGTCCCCTGTTTTGAGGTGGGTCTCTTGTAGACAACATATGTAAGGGTCTTGTTTTTGTATCCATTCAGCCAGTCTTTGTCTTTTGGTTGGGGCATTCAACCCATTTACATTTAAGGAAATTATTGATAAGTATGATCCCATTGCCATTTACTTTATTGTTTTGGGTTCGATTTTATACACCCTTTTTGTGTTTCCTGTCTAGAGAATATCCTTTAGTATTTGTTGGAGAGCTGGTTTGGTGGTGCTGAATTCTCTCAGCTTTTGCTTGTCTGTAAAGCTTTTGATTTCTCCTTCATATTTGAATGAGATCCTTGCTGGGTACAATAATCTGGGCTGTAGGTTATTTTCTTTCATCACTTTAAGTATGTCTTGCCATTCCTTCCTAGCTTGAAGAGTTTCTATTGAAAGATCAGCTGTTATCCTTATGGGAATTCCCTTGTGTGTTATTTGTTGTTTCCCTTGCTGCTTTTAATAGTCGTTCTTTGTGTTTGATCTTTGTTAATTTGATTAATATGTGTATTATTCTTGGGGCGTTTCACCTTGGGTTTATCCTGTTTGGGACTCTGGGTTTCTTGGACTTGAGTGATTATTTCCTTCCCCATTTTAGGGAAGTTTTCAACTATTATCTCCTCAAGTATTTTCTCATGGTCTTTCTTTTTGTCTTCTTCTTCTGGGACTCCTATGATTCGAATGTTGTAGCGTTTGATATTGTCCTGGAGGTCTCTGAGGTTGTTCTCATTTCTTTTAATTCGTTTTTCTTATTTCCTCTCTGATTCATTTATTTCTACCATTCTATCTTCTAATTCACTAATCCTATCTTCTGCCTCTGTTATTCTATTTGTTGCCTCCAGAGTGTTTTTGATCTCATTTATTGCATTATTCATTATATATTGACTCTTTTTTATTTCTTCTAGGTCCTTGTTAAACCTTTCTTGCATCTTCTCAATCCTTGTCTCCAGGCTATTTATCTGTGATTCCATTTTGATTTCAAGATTTTGGATCAATTTCACTATCATTATTCGGAATTCTTTATCAGGTAGATTCCCTATCTCTTCCTCTTTTGTTTGGTTTGGTGGGCATTTATCCTGTTCCTTTACCTGCTGGGTATTCCTCTGTCTCTTCATCTTGTTTATATTGCTGAGTTTGGGGTATCCTTTCTGTATTCTGGCAGTTTGTGGAGTTCTCTTTATTGTGGAGTTTCCTCGCTGTGTGTGGGTTTGTACAGGTGGCTTGTCAAGGTTTCTTGGTTAGGGAAGCTTGTGTCGGTGTTCTGGTGGGTGGAGCTGTATTTCTTCTCTCTGGAGTGCAATGAAGTGTCCAGTAATGAGTTATGAGATGTCTATGGATTTGGAGTAACTTTGGGCAGCCTGTATATTGAAGCTCAGGGCTGTGTTCCTGTGTTGCTGGAGAATTTGCTTGGTATGTCTTGCCCTGGAGCTTGTTGGCCCTGTGTGGTGCTTGGTTTCAGTGTAGGTATGGATGCGTTTGATGAGCTCCTGTCAATTAATGTTCCCTGGAGTCAGGAGTTCCCTGGAGTCAGAATTTGGACTTAAGCCTCCTGCTTCCAGTTATCAGTCTTATTTTTATAGTAGTCTCAAAACTTCTCCTTCTATACAGCACCACTGATAAAACATCTAGGTTAAAGATGAAAAGTTTCTCCACCGTGAGGGTCACCCAGAGAGGTTCACAGCGTTACATGGAGAAGAGAAGAGGGAGGAGGGAGTTAGAGGTGACCTGAATGAGATGAGGTGGAATCAATAGAGGAGGGAGCAGGCTAGCCAGTAATCACTTCCTTGTGTGCACTCCACAACTGGACCGCTCAGAGATGTTCACGGAGTTATACAGAGAAGAGAAGAGGGAGAAAGGAGACAGAGGTGTCCAGGAGGATAAAAGGGGGAATGAAAAGGAGAGAGACAGATCCAGCCAGTAATCAGTTCCCTAAGTGTTCTCCACCGTCAGGAACACACAGAAATTCAGAGTTGGGTAGAGTAGAGAGGGGTTAGGGAGGAGACACAGGAGACCTGGTGGAGAAAAAGGAGAGTCCAAAGGGGGAGAGAGCAGTCAAGCCAGTAATCTTGCTCCCAAGTGAAAAATGGGTACTGAAAATTAGGTTCTTAAAGGTACAAAATTGGTAACAAATACCTAAAAGCAAAAATTAAATATCTAGAGTAGAGTTTGGAATTTCAGAAATACAATGTTAAAGAAAAGAAGAAGGAAAAGAAATACAGAAAAAGAAAAAAAAGTCACAAAAATTATAAAGAAAATATAGGTACAAAATTGATAACAAATATCAAAAAGCAAAAGTTAAAAATCTAGAATAGAGTTTGGAATTTCAAAAATACAATGTTAAAGAAAAGAGGAAGAAAAAGAAAGAGAAAACAAAAACAAAAACAAAGTCACAAAAATTATAAAGAAAATATAGGTACAAAATTGATAACAAATACCAAAAAGCATAAATTAAAAATCTAGAGTAGAGTTTGGAATTTCAGAAATACAGTGTTTAAGAAAAGAAGAAGAGAAAGTAAGAGAGAAAGAAAAAAGTCACAAAAATTATAAAAAAAAAATATAGGTACAAAATTGATAACAATTACAAAAAGCTAAAATTAAAAATCTAGAGTAGAGTTTGGAATTTCAAAAATACAATGTTAAAGAAAAGAAGAAAAAAGAAAAAAAAAAAAACAAGGTCACAAAAAATTATAAAAAATATATATATATGAAGTTTACTTTAAAAAAAAATAGGGTCTTTTTTTTTTTGCAAAAGTAATAGTAGGTTATAAAAGTGAAAATTGAAGGAGTAATAGAGGACTTAATTTTTAAAAAATTAAAAAAAAAAAGAAAGAAAGAATGATCATAAAAATAGTAAAAATATATCTAGGACTTTCTCTGGTGGTGTTGTGAGTATTGTGGGGTCAGTTCATTTTCGGCTAGTTCCTTGGTCCGGCTTATATTTCTCAAGATCTATAGGTCCCTTCCTATGTAGTTGGTACTAATGACAGGGTTTTAATCTATTGCCTGTTGCTTCCAAGGCGGTTCCCTCTGTTATTGCTTCTTCTGTTTGCTGGTCTCTTCAGTGTCTGATTTCCACCCTGATACAAAGAGGGCGATGATGGACACTTTCTTTTTTCTCTTTTAGGCTCACTTGTTCAGTCGCGCTGTGGGGAGGGAGGGACGCTGCAAACAAATAACACTGGCGTGTGCTCGCAGTGCCTCAGCCACACTGGGCCTGCCCCCACTCACGGCGCGTGTAGCCTCCCTGCCCACACTGCTCAGCCTCTAGGTTGCTCCACCGGGAACCATCCGAGGCCGGCCCTGGGCTGCCTGCACCTCCCAGGTCTAAGCCGCTCAGGTTCAGGCACTTGGGTAGTCCTCAGAGGCGCAGACTCGGTTGGGCCTGCGTTTTGTGCCCTTCCCAGGTCCGAGCAGCTCAGGTAATGAGGTGTTTGGTGAGCACAGTTGCTTATCGCCTCCCCGCCACTCGGTTTTCTGGGTGTACAATCGGTGCACCTTCTCAGGCGGATGTTGACCGTCCAGAACCCCAAGAAGTCTTAGTTAGCAAAGAAGCCTGCTTACAGTTTTGTAGTTAATGTCTCTCTGGGGCTGTGATTGCCCCCTTCCGGCTCTGGCTACCTGTCACTGGAGGGGGATGGTCTGCCGCCGGCTATCTCTGTTCAGTCCTTTGTTCCGTGCGCAGGCCTGGTGGCGTCTTAGGTTAGGGCTGGCTTTTCGCGTGGTAGATATCCCACAGTCTGGTTTGCTAGCCCAAATTATTTTGCTCAGATAGCACTCGGGGCATTCAGGCCAGATCCTTACTCTAAGCGATGCAGCCCGCACCTCCCTGCCCAGCCCCCGCTTGCTAGTGGCGGGTGCAGGCGTCTGCGCTGCTTCTCCACTGGGGGAGTTACCGTTGGGCTCGTAATCTGTGGGTTTTAATTGTTTATTTATTTTTCCTCCCTGTTATTGTTGCCCTCTGTGCTTCCAAGGCTCAGCACAGACTCGGCAGTGAGAGTGTTTCCTGGTGTTTGGAAACTTCTCTATTTTTAAGACTCCCTTCCTGGGAAGGAGCTCTGTCCCTCCCTCTTTTGTCTCTTTTTTTGTCTTTTATATTTCAAAGACAATGGGTTGCTTTTCTGGGTGCCTGATGTCCTCTGCCGGCATTCAGAAGTTGTTTTGTGGAATTTACTCGGCGTTTAAATGTTCTTTTGATGAATTTGTGGGGGAGAAAGTGGTCTCCCCGTCCTATTCCTCCACCATCTTAGCTCCTCCTCGACTTTCCCTTTTCTTTGGAATGTTTTATTTCAGCTACCACATGTTCATTTCCAATAGCTGGCTCTTGTTCTCTGCATGCTAAGTTTTATCTCTCCTAATTTTGTTTAATCCTGGTTGCTATTGAAGCCAGAGAGAGGGAACAGAGACTGGGGTTCTCCCCATTAAGAATGCTGGCTTTTACTGGGTCTTCTTCCTGTCCATCAACTTGCCCAACCTCACCCCCAGCTAAAGCCATATTTCTAGTTTAACTTCTTTCGGCTCTCAGCCAGTCCCTCGTTTCAGCCGCCAATTTCTCACATTGCTGTGGTAATGGGAGACCCCTTATCTTGTTGAAAATAAGTCTTAACTTGAAAGAATTATGATTTCAGCCTACAGTGTTGCTAAGAGGACAAGTCTTGTAATATAGCCACTTGGAAAAAAAAATACGGTCCCATAGTTCTTGGAGACATTTTGCGCTCCTATAAGAAGCGCCCTCTAATGGTGAATACTTATAACACATTTCCACCCTCTAACAACTCAACAGTATTTCTTCAGTTCAGTCTCTCAGTCGTGTCCGACTCTTTGCGATCCCATGAATTGCAGCACGCCAAGGCCTCCCTGTCCATCACCAACTCCCGGAGTTCACTCAAACTCACGTCCATCGAGTCTTCAACATAGAGACAAATTCTGTGTAGCTCTGTTGGTATCATCTGAAAGCTGCCTATATTTAAATGAAGATTATCATTTCAACCATCCTCCTTTACTGAAAATAAGGGAAAAAGACAAACACATAGCCTTTTGCTTCTTTCTGCCCCACAGTGTCTACCCAGGGGTAGGCACACAGCAGAGGGTGCCAGCTGGTGTACTGACCTCATTCCTGGTTCCAGAGGACACATGCAGCACAGAGGAGAGCTGAGCCTTGGAGTCTGATTGCTTAGGTTTGCCATTTCCATAACTGACTCAAGTCCTTGAAGCCTCAGTTTGTCAATCTGCAAAATGGCAATAATACTGCTTATGATACTGATGGGAGGATTGGATGAGATGATGCCTAAGAAGCAGCAGACACATGGCCTGGGTTTGGGAAATGTTTGCTATGTAACTATTGTTACTGTTGTTGCTATTACTAAATGTCCTGCTTCTCCTCCCTGTGCCCAACCAGTGATCCACTACGAGGTTGAAGTTTGGACCGGGGATGTAGGCGGAGCAAGCACCACTGCCCGAGTATTCATGCAGATTTATGGTGAGGAAGGCAAGACAGAAGTGCTCTTCCTCTCCAGCCGCTCGAAGGTGTTTGAACGGGCGTCCAAGGACACATTCCAGGTGTGTGGGGGTAAAGCCATGGTGGCGGAGGGGTGCCAAGAGAGGGCTCAGCATATGTCTGAAAACAGAGGGACTGGTTCTCAGCCCTGGCTTCTTGTTAGAACCATCTGAGGAGCTTTAAGAAACTAGTGTCATCTAGTCTACACCTGGATCAATTACATGAGAACCTCTATGGTTGGATATGTTCTCTGTGTGTGTATGTGTGTGCTCAAGTTGTGTCCGACTCTTTGTGGCCCCATGGACTGTAGCCCACCAGGCTCTTCTATCCAGGAAACTTTCCAGGCAAGAAAACTGGGGTATGTTTCTAAAATCTCTACCAGTGATACTAACATGCTGCCAATTCTGAGAACGGCTGGAGGGTTGATTCTAATTTAGCAAAATATGACGCTAGGGCCTTGGTCACCACATTCATTTCCAGCCTTGGCCTCTGATTCGACAGCTCACTCAGTCTAAGAGTAGGGCATTGGCTCCTAACCAGGATACTGGGAAGCCTGGAGTCTCATGACTCTGTTCTGAGTGCCCCAGGCCACCTCATGTCCCTTTGAGTAGCAGAGAAAAAAAGATGAGAACGTAAGCATGTTGTTGGCAGGAGAGAAGGACCCAGGGTGGTGCCTTTTAAAGGGCATGTGAATGTCTTATATGGGACACAAGTGCATGTGTGCATATGTGTACGTCTGCAGCTCTGTTCTGCAGTAATATCTTCATGCTGGCTGCTCTGCGTGTGTGCCATAAGTAGCCTGGCCCTCAGCAAAGAGTCCTAACCCAGTGCCCAGCAGAGAGGGTCCTGGCTGAGCTGCGCCAGAGTCACGGGTGTCTGGAATGTCAGTGGTGGAGGAGGCCTCCTGGAATCCCACCCTCTCCTGACACTGCTGAGAGAGCAGGGGCCTGATCGGCTCATCTCCCCGAGCCTCAGCTTCTTTATCAGCTCAAACCTAGGTTTACAATAACTACCTGGCCTGCTTCACAGCCCCTGGAAGGATTAAAATGGTCAATGTCAGGGAAAGTACTTAGGAAACTGTGACCAGTCACGGAGGTGTTAGGAGCAGAGTGTCTTCTGGACGTGAATGGACTGTGTGGCTGGGTGTGGTGGTGGCTGCTTTCATAGCTGGGCAGGTTGATGGGGGAGCAGAGATAGCAAGTGAGCCCGACTGTGAGGGTGCTGTGACCAGGAAAATACTGGAGAGGAGGAGATGGGGGGAGAGAGATGGTAAGTGAGCCAGACTGCGAGGGTGCTGTGACCAGGAACCACTGGAATGTGTTGAAGGAGGAACTTACCGTATCCAGAGCCCATCCCTACGGGTCCTGGGCTCCATTTTGACCACTCATTTTCTCACAGAGGTGCTTCTGGCTACATTGTGGCTTCATGAACAGTGAGTCAGGAGACCTGAACTCTCCTGCAGGTCTGAGGTCCAGTTGGGGGGACACCAAACAGCTCGTGGGACAGCCCTGGGCCTCAGTCTGCTCAGCACGGGAGCCGTCGCCCGAGCCGGGGCCAGACCTCCCCTGGATGTCAGGCTCAGACCAGAGTGGCAGATGGCAGGTCGAGGACCCAGTCCTCTGGAGCAGAGCTAAATCCCTGCCCTTTGAGCCGGCCGTGTGCTAGGCCCATTGCGGGAGAGAGCTGAGCGCACAGACAGTAAGCGCCCGTGGGCGGAGAGAGCATCCAGGCATCCAGGCTAGGCTAAGACCTTGCCAACCTCGGGGACCCCCTGAGCGCTCAGGGAGGGGAAAGGCTAGTGTCAGGGTAGGGGGCTGGGGCCTCTTGGGGGCGTGGGGGAGACTTCTGTCTTTGACAAACACCACATTTTTTTTTTTTTTTTGCTTCTTGGAAAAGTTCTATATGATTAATGCTGGGGGAAAAAATGCTCAGAAAGAGAGCACAGGAAGGCACAACACTAAAGAAGAAAAAAAAAGATAATAATAAAGCTCAGGAACTGGAATGAATAGATTTAGTTAGAGGCAGAGGAGGGGATAAAGGTATTCTGCACGAGGGAACAGAGATACAGAAATAAGAAAAATAGGAGTGAGTGTGACGTGCCGAGTGTGTGTGTGTGAGTGTGTGTGTGTGTGTGTGTGTGTGTGTGTAAAGTGGAGAATGAGAAAGAGAGAGGGAAGGAGACCATCTTGACCCACTGTGTCGGGGGTTCAGAAGACATTGGTTTGGGTGGAGGGGTGGTCCGGCAGGGAAACCAGGCTTGGGTTGGGGGCGGGAGAGGAGGCGCGGGGGCAGCTTTGATTCAGAAGCCCCAGCCTCTGGCTACGGCGGCTCCGCGGGGCCCCAGGCAAGATGCCCAGGGCCTCCCCAAGCCACAGCCCCCGCGCTTTGTGCAGCTGGAGGCGGCGGACGTGGGCCAGGTCTTCAAGATCCGGCTGGGCCACACGGGCGAGGGCTTCAGCCCCAGCTGGTACGTGGACACCTTGTGGCTGCGGCACCTGGCGGTGCGGGAGGAGAACCTCACACCCGAGGAGGAGGCGCGCAGGAAGAAGGAGAAGGACAGGCTGCGGCAGCTGCTCAGGAAGGAACGTCTGAAAGCCAAGCTGCAGAGGAAGAAGAAAAAGAAGAAAAAGAAGGAGGAAGAGGGCAGCGACGAGGAGGATGAGGAGGAGGAGTCCTCGTCCGAGGAGGAGTCTTCGTCTGAGGAAGAGGAGGAGGAGACCGAGGAGGAAGAAGAGGAGGAGGAACTGGAGCCCGGGATGCAGGAGGTGATCCAGGAGTACAAGTTCGATGCCCACCGCTGGCTGGCCCGGGGCAAAGAGGACAACGAGCTGGTGGTGGAGCTGGTGCCCACGGGCCAAGAGGGTCCTGAACGTAAGCCTGAGGAGGGGTCACATAACCCCCCAGGGTAGGGGGGGTACAGAGAGGGAAGGATGCCAGCTCTTCTTGCAGGTGGGGCCCCCTGTGGCTCTCCTGACCTGAGCTGTGGTGAAATGCCACCATGGACCATTCTTTGCGGGGGCTGGTGTTGCTCTTGCCCTGAGACTCTTGGGAGGAGCCCTGGTATAGCTCACCGGTGACTCATCGTGGGGACATCAGTAGGAGGGTTGCTGTGGACCAGCGCCTTGCCAGAACTCTCAGCCTCTTGGGCTTCATGGTGAAGGGAAGTCTTGGGTAGGGAGGAGGAGCCGGTTTGTTTCTACTGTCAGTGTAGATGTGGGTGTACCATGAGGTCTTTCCAGCTCCCACCATCTGGCTGGATGCAACGGGCTGAGCCTCAGGTCCACCCCCAAGGCCTGGGCATTCTCAACACTGCCTTTCTGTGTCCCCCAGCCAACACCTACAAGATACAGGTGATCACGGGGAATGTGCCCAAGGCTGGCACTGATGCCAACGTCTTCCTGACCATCTACGGGGAGGAATACGGGGACACGGGCGAGCGGCCCCTGAAGAAGTCAGACAAGTCCAACAAGTTTGAGCAGGGACAGGTAGGGTATGGGCTCCCTGAGGGGGCAGGTGGATCCCAGATGGAGGGAGCCCTCTGGTGATTCCAAGGCAGGCCCAGCCTGCACGGCAACTGCTGTGTCCAGCACTGTGTCCCGTTCAGTCCATCTGGGTAGAATGGAAGCACCTCGTCCGTAAGCACTGGGGCTTTGTGGCAGGGACATAAAGAAAGGCCCAGGTGGGGTCCAGGAAACGCCCAGGAACTAACTGGAGGCAGCATGGTACCAGACCCTCAGGTGCTGAGTGAGGGGACGGGTTCAGGGAGGAAGTACTGACCAGAAGATGGGGCTTCGGAGGACACTTGGAGGGAAGGAGGCATGTGAGCTGGGCCATGGTGGAGGAGTATGGTGTTGGTCTCAAGATGACAGTGAGAGTTGTCCCCTGAAGATGGGACCACACGAGGAGGTGTGGGGTGGAAGTGTGGAAGGCCAGTTGGAGGACATTGGACGGTGGGTCTTCTCACTGCTGTGGTTACTGCCAAGCCATGGTGGGCGCTGCCTCTGAAAAGCTTGATGCAACCAACTGAAGGAGTGGGGGTGTGAGAGCCTTGAGTGACAGCTGAGAAATTTGATCTACATCCTGAGGCAGTGACACC
This sequence comes from Bos mutus, assembly GCF_027580195.1. Lineage (NCBI taxonomy): Eukaryota > Metazoa > Chordata > Mammalia > Artiodactyla > Bovidae > Bos > Bos mutus. Next base: position 46,366,166 of record NC_091640.1, on the reverse strand, counting down.
ATGACAGCATTTGAGCATTTAGAGAAATGCAGGCCCCTCTCCTCCCAGGTACAGTAGGAAAAGCAGGGGGAAATGCGGCTGTCATTCTTGTCCCTTGAGATTTTACAGGGTCCTCTGGCTAGAAGACGTCTCTCACGTCACCTTTCCCATTTCTGCCGGCATCCCAAAGCCAGGTTCCCTCATCAACAAAGAGGAGAACCAGAAATGTACACATCCATTAAAAATACTTCTGGGCTCATTGCTTGATCTATTTCAGATGTCCCCTGCTTTTTTCTCCAACACCACCTTCCCATGACTTGAGGATAAGAATTTATTTCTGTGTTTCCTTTAAAACTTGCAGCCACTATGATGACTAGAATTGGAAGAAAATTGCTGCAGAGGATGTAATTGGTACAACTGGTGAAATTTGAACATAGACTATATGTTAAATAATATTGTGTTGAATAATATTGTGTTGACTTTGTTTCCTGAACTTGGTAATTGTCCTGTCATTACATGTAGGGCCTCCTTGGTGGCTCAGCGGTAAAGAATCCACCTACAGTGCAGGAGCTGCAGGAGATGCGGGTTCAGTCCCTGGGTTGGAAAGATCCCCTGGCAGAGAGCATGGCAACCCACTCCAGTATTCTTGCCTGGAGAATCCCATGGACAGGGGAGCCTGGCGGGCTACAGTCCATAGGATCACAGAGTCGGACACGACTTGTTACTGAGCACGCAAGCACTGAGATTATATAAGAATGTTATTCTTAGAAAATCCATGCTGAAGAAGTCAAAAGTAGAGGATCATGATATCTGCCAAATACTTTCAAATAATTTAGGCAAAAAATGAGAAAGGGCAAGAGAGAGTGAGAGAGAAAGCAAGATCTAGGGGTTTACAAAATTTCATTGCACTGTTTCTGCAAATTTTCTGTAAATTTGGAATGCTTTTCAATAAGTAGTTTAAAAGTTATAGTCAAGATCTCATCCACGTATCGGGTTCACCCTCTGGTCCTGGTGTCATCTGTTTCCTCCAGCGCATATATGTGCAACTGGTATTCTATAAGGCTTCCCTAGTGGTCTCTCTTCCCACTTGAATGGTGAGCAATCTAGGTCTTACACTTTACATCCTGTCAATCACTTCGGATTTGCACTTTGACTCATAGTAGGTACTTAATCTGGAGAAGGCAATGGCACCCCACTCCAGTACTCTTGCCTGGAAAATCCCATGGACGGAGGAGCCTGGTAGGCTGCAGTCCATGAGATTGCTGAGGGTCGGACATGACTGAACGACTTCACTTTCACTTTTCACTTTCATGCATTGGAGAAGGAAATGGCAACCCACTCCAGTGTTCTTGCCTGGAGAATCCCAGGGACGGGGGAGCCTGGTGGGCTGCCATCTATGGGGTGGCACAGAGTCGGACACGACTGAAGTGACTTAGCAGCAGCAGCAGCAGGCACTTAATCAGAATTTGTGGTTGAAGGAGTTTATGCACATATGTACACACACGGCATGTAGTATCTGCACATATGCAAGCAACAGGCTCTACACACACACACACACATACACACACACACACACACACACACACACACACACCACACACCACAACACAAATGTGGGCATTCAGTCAGCCCATTTTCCCTAGCCCTCTCTCACGGTCACTTCTATCACCCTCTTACCTCCCTCCACCTTCCAGGACACAGTGAAAGTGAGAAGACCCCCCTGGCAGGGGCAGGTGAAAAGACAGTAGTGCGGTAGGTGAAGGGAATGAAGAGGTGGAGGCTTCCAGCTATAAAATAAAGAAGTCTCAGGGGTGTAATGTACACATAGGGAACATAGTCAATATTGTTGTAATGACTCTGTATGGTGATGGATGATAATTGGTCTTTAAGTGGTCATCATTTCATAATGTATAAAAATATTGGACCACTATGTTGTACACCTGAAACTAATTTAATGTTGTATATTAATGATAATTCAATAAACAAAAGTCGGCAGTGCAGACCAAACCCCAGATGGCTGGCTACATTTTCCATGCCCCCTCCTTCTTGATGCTTTGGATCTAACAATTGGCCTCAGGCTGCCCCAGGTCCTGGGAGGGTGAAGCTGACGGTGAGGTGGGGAGGGCTGCCCCCCTCCATGAGTGCTACTCTGATCTTTCCCAGACAGATACCTTCACCATCTATGCCATTGATCTGGGGCCCTTGACCAAGATTCGGATTCGCCATGACAACTCAGGCAACAGACCAGGCTGGTTCCTGGACAGAATAGACATCACTGACGTGAACAATGAGATCACGTGAGTGGGACTGGAGGGGAGGGAGGGGAGGCCATGCCTGCCCCTAAGATAGTCATGGAAAGAAGGGTAAGGGTGGGGTGGCTGTGATGAGTGAGGAGAGGGGGTGGCTAGGATGTGGGTTTGGCACATGGAGCTGGCTAGGTGGGCATTGCCTCCCTCCCTTCTCTCTCCTTGGGCTGCCCCTCAGCTGCTTGCCCTGTCAGGCGGGCAGTCTAGTGGAACATCTAATCCAATTCTTTATGTCCATCACTTCAGAAAGTCAGGCTTTCTATTCCTGCCATGGCCCAATCTCCATGCCCAGACTTACTATTCACAAGTCTCTCCACGTATAAAGTGACTTCCAGGACATGACTTTAATGGTCTAGACTAGGAATAAGGAAACTTATTCTGTAAATGCCAGATAGCAAATATTTTAGGCCATTTGGTCTTTGTTTCAATTGTTCGGCTTTGCCTTTGCTGCAGAAGAGTAGCCATAGATGATACCTAAGTGAATGGATTTTATTTAAGCTGGCTGTTTTTTTTTTTTTAAGTTAGAGTAGTCAGGAACTGGACTTCCCTGGTGGCTCAGCAGTAAAGAATTTGCCTGCCAATGCAGGAGATGTGAGTTCGATCCCTTGGTTGGGAAGATCCCCTAGAGGGGGAAATGGCAACCCTCTCCAGTATTCTTGCCTGGGAAATCCCATGGACAGAGGAGACTGGTGGTCTACAGTCCATAGAGTTGCAGAGAGTTGGAGATGACTTAACAACTCAACAGCAACAACAGCAAAGTAAATGGATGTGTCTGTGTTCCACAAAAACTTCATTCATGGGCACTGCAACTTGAATTCCATGTAATTTTCACATGTCACAAAAAGTATTTTTCTTTATATTGTTTTCAACCATTTAAAGATGTAAAACCTTTGCTTGGGTACATAAGTGGGTGGTGGGCCAGGTTTGGCTCACAGGCCATAGCTTGCTGGCCCTTGCTCCAGATTCACAGCTACCCCCTGGAGCTAGGGTGGGAAGGGGATCTTGTTCTCCTGACAGGTGAAGGAACCACACCCCAGGGAGGTGAGGCTGTAGCCCCAGCATCAGTTTGTGCCAGAGCCAGGACCAGAACTCCAGACCATCAGAGATGAATCTGGTGTGTTTCCACAAGTAGGCCACATTGCCTTTTGGACGAGAGGAGTCAAGGGGCAGTAGACATGAAAGGAGACGTGGAGCTGTTGGGGGCGGGGGCACAGAGGTGGGCGGAGAGGGAAGCGGGCAAGATCTGGAGAGGTTTGTGGAGCTGCTGAGGGCCTGCCAGTGCCCAGAATGTCGAGGGCACTTAAGAAATAAATGTTTGGATCAAACAACATCTTGGCCCACAGCCTGGTGTCTCTTGAAACATTCCTCCCTCTGTGCAAGGTAGGGGTTGATGGAGGTCACCCCATCTTCCACCTCAACCCTGTCCCCCCAGCCCAAGGGATTACTCCAGAAGGGGGCACTGAGGGACAGCTCACATACAGCCCAGTGTCATGGATTTCTATGAGGCCACATGAGGACCCTGTGATTGCAGAGAAGGGCTGTGGGACAAGCCCACACTGGGAACCAGGGTCCTCCCCTGGGGTAGGTGCTCTGCCAGAAACTCACCAGGTCACCCTGGACAAGTTACTACAACATCTTTATAAAAACTTTTTATTTTATATTGCCGTATAGTTGATTAACAATGATGTATTCATTACAGGTGTTCAGCAAAGTGATTCAGTTATACCCATACAACTATCCATTCTTTTTCAAATTCTTTTCCCGTTCAGGTTAGTAGACTGAGTTTCCTGTGCTATATGGTAGCTCCTTATTGGTTATCTATTTTAAATATAATAGTGTGTACATGTCAATCCCAAACTCCATCTTCATGAGCTTTCATTTGCTCTTCTGATAAATGGGTTTAAAGTTAATAGCCCAACTTATATCTCAAGATGGTCTCAAAATCTAAATAAAGCATTTAATCTTGACAAAGATAAAGTGCTCCAAAAAAATGTAAGGACAGGGACAAACTGTGAACATCCCATGCAGCCTGGTTAGGGTCGGTGACCTCTGTTCGGTTGATTTGGCATCTCTGGGCCAGCCCAACATACTTGAAAATTATTGCAGCTCTATAATCTGTTTTAATTTCTGTCCATACTTGTCTTCTTTCATTATGAAGGATATTAGCTGTTCTTACCTTTTCAAATTAAGACATTGGGTGACTTTTTAAAAACCCTGTTGGAATTTTGATCATTTTGCTGTTAAATGTATGTGCAGAGAACTGCACATTTAGACCATGAAGTGCTCCCCCAGGCACACATTTCTATCTCTCCAGGCACTCCTTGAGTATCTCAGTCAGGCCATTTTCTACACTTGCTTCACACAGGCTACACGTTCCTGTTACATTTGCTCAAGTGTCTTATATCTTTATCACTCTTGCGACTGGACCCTTCTCATTACTCCTCTTTCCTTTTCCCTGCCCTTTCTTTTTCCTTCCTCCACTCCTCACTCTGCTCGTCTCCTCCTCTTCCCCTGCCATCCTTCCTTGTTGGTGTTGCATGGTTTCTTTACTTTGTTTCGTTGGTATTGAAGCAGCAGTAAGGGCTCTGTGCTCAGCTGGCTCCAGCCATGGGCAAGCAGAGAGTGACTCTGAGCAAAGCCTACCCTGGGAGAGAGATGTAAAACCATGGCCATCCGTTGGAAGCAGAATGAGAGCAAGGATCCTCTCTCTCGGAGAGGCACTGTCTTCTCAACAGCGCCACAACCTTCCATGACCTTTGTTAGCTCAGGAATAAGACCTTTGCGGCCAGAAGGGTGAACGCACACTGAGCTGTCCCAGTCACTCATCTCGTTGCAGACTGGGTGCCTGTAACGCCTCTCTGCCGCCCCCCACCCCTCCCTCCATTGCCCTTTCTGTCAGAAAAGCTGTCAGACGCCCCTCCCCATCTTCAGCACCTCCTGGTCAAAGCCTCCTGGCTGGCCCCTCCGCCTCACCCAGGCCCTGCCCGTGTCTGCAGCTGTCCAGACCCCCAGGCCACGTGCCTTCTCTGCTCACACTGCACAGAGGCTCCCGGGTCTGTCAGAGTAAGAGCGAGAGCACTTCCAGTGGCCGGTCCCACCCTTTGGCTCACTCCTTGCTGTTCCTTGAAGCCAGCAGACGTGGTCCCACCTCAGGGCCTTCGCGTGTGCTGCCCCCTCCCGCTAGCACTCCTGCCCCAATGGCTCGCTCATCCTTTGTCTAGGTAGGTCTCTGCTTAGGTCCCACCGGCTCAGCGAGGCCCCAGTCCCAGCCCTGGACCTTTTATGCCTCCTCCTCAGTTTACTTCCCCCACATCACTGACTTACAATACACTGCTCCATGTAGCCATTCTTCCTCTCCCCGACGTAGAATATGAGGTCCCCTGAATGAGGAAATAACTTCATCTGTTTTGCTCACTGCTGTGTCTGCCCCCTCACCACCCAGTCCCTAGAAGAGTGCCCAGCACGTAATAGGCATACCATAGATACTTATTAAGTCAACTAATAAATAAAACTATGCTTGATGTGTTGATTCATTCATTAATTCAACGAACACAAGCCGTGCTAAGTGCTGCCAGCTGAACAACTGGCTCAGACACCACCTTTGAAGAGCAGAAACCTATGATGGGAGGTAGTTCAGGTTCAATTCCTTTCTCTTCCACTCTTTGCCTGTGTGGCCTGGGCAGTCACCTCTCAAGTCTCAGTTCTTCCGCCCATACAATGGGCATAAAGAAACTCTTTCACAAAATCATTGCGAGGACTAAGTGAGGTACTGTGTGTCAGGGGGCCCAACACCCAGTAAAAGGCAGTATCCGTTCTTTCCCTGAGTAGGAAGGTTCCAGTGAGTCAACATCTAAAAGTGGCCAGACAGCTAGGAAATGGGGCAGGAGAAGTGCAGGGTGGTTGAGGAGCTGACAGCCAGGGAGGCAGGGAGACCACAGGGACTGCAGGGCAAGCAGGTGCTGGTGGTCTCCGCACGGTAACCTAGAACATTGAGGGGACCAGGCGGAGGGTGTGATGGCAGGTTATCAGGCTGCTCTTTTATCCAAGGTGGCATCGAGATGTGCCTTTGTGAACAGGCAGCTCTTGGATGTTTGAGTGCTTGAAACGAGAGCATTAAAAGTGGTTGGAAAATGTGATTCAGGTGGCACAGAGGTGGAGAGCCAGGGGGCACATTCAGGATGCAGTGGGTCACTGTGTTTTTCTTGGGCATGAGGATCATGGAGGATAGGAAACAGGAAAAGAATAATGGAGAGGGTGGCAAGACAGGCTGAAGGTGCTCCAAAGCCATGCTGAGAACACATCCAGGCTCCTGGCTGGCTGCATTTCATGGGCACCCTGCTGGAGCTGAGCATGGGAGATGGGGGGAAGGAACAGGGAGATGTCAGCTGCTGTCAGGCCCCCTCGGGAGATGCTGTCTGAGCAGAAAGGCTCAAGACGGTGTGATGCTCAGAGCCCCTGCCGCCGCCGTGAGGTCACCCAGACAGAGCCACAGTGGCCCCAGGGGTCTGATGTCCAAAGCTGGACAGATTCAGTGGAGCCTCAGCAGGACCCCTTGGAGCCCTTCTGGCCTCTGAGACAGTTGCTCTGGAGGGCAGCTGAGTCTGAGCTTGAAACCCCAGGAGGAAGGGACTGGGGGAAGTGGGGGCCGAAGATTTACTGATCTGCAACTCAATTGCAAAAAAAAAAAGAATAATTATTTTCCAAATAGAGAGTGCTTGAGGTCTTTTAGAGGAGTCTCAAGCTGTCAGGGTCCATGAACGAATGATGTGGAAAGTCTTTTTAATGGTGGTTTGCAGCTGTGAATGGTGCTGAGTGCGTTGTCCTGGGGTCTGAGGTCTCCCATGGGTTGACTGGGGCTCTACCCACAGACTCACATCCTCTCATATAAGGAGGCTGCTAGTCCCTCGGGCAGGGAGAAAACTGTGAAGTTGAGACAGTTTGGGGACTCTAGCCTGGGAGGCTCCACCACTGGCCTCTTTGGAAAAAAACATTTCAGAAGTGTCAGGTTGATGTTCACGTTGACAGTCCCATCACACTTGGAATGAGGAGAGCCGATCCTCTCCTCTCACCGGCTCTGCTTAGACAGTTCCTGGAGCCTTGGGGTGACGTCAGGCACCACATTCTAAGGGGGCTGATGGAAAAGAGAAAATGCATCTTCAAGAAAAGAATAGTGGCTGATTAAGAAATCTAGGAGTTGTGGCAGGAATTCTGAAGGGGGAATTAAGAACATTTCACCTGAAGAGGGCATGATGCCTTTTGATTCCATTGATCCTGTGGTGCCCATGTATGCCAGGGACTGTGGACGGCAGGGGGCGAGGAGACTCTGAGCTCGTGGGGTGTTCGATTTGCCTGACTTCTGGCAGAGACACTTTAAATACATGCTCCTGGGCAACCTCTTCCTTTCACATCACTTCAGTGACCATTTATTTGACAATCATGTCCATGTGGTATCCCAAGTTGTATCAGTCAGAATAGGCTAAGTTCTGCTAGATAACAAGTAGCCCTAAAATGTCAGTGGCCTCACACAATGGAAGCTTAGTTCTTACTCATAACACAGGTCTCGGGGGGAAGGGATCAGGGGCGTATATATTGAGAATCACTGTGATCTCTCGGACATCCTGGCTGATGGAGGCTTTTCCTCAGTGTATGTTTCCATGCTCTTCCTTATAGTGGAAGGAGATGTGACAAATTGTGCACTGGCTCTTAAAGACCCCTTATAGCCCAGAGATTCCAAGTACATTAGCAAGGACTTAAAAATTCAAAGTCCTCCTCACCTCTAAAGCTATGAATCTCTGATGTTTTAGCTTCTGAATACGTAACAGAAATGGGCAGACGTTTGGGAGTGTGTTGTCTTGAATTAGCCCGTCTTTGTTAAGTCCTTCTCTCTGCTGCTTCCTCGCCCCCTTCCTTGTTGACTAAATGAGGTTTGCCACATCTTCCTTCCTCCTTTAATACTTTAGCTATCTTTTTATACAGATCTGCAATAAAGTCAAATCACTCAACTTCAGAGAGGAAGAAGCAAATGCCACAGAAGTTAGGAATGTATTTAGTGTTCTGAGCTCTGTCCACACTCGATCAGATAGCCTTTTTCCACCTGTTTTGAGCCCTAAGACATAGATTCCTGTTCTTATTGATGGGGGTCTCATAAGACCCTGAATCGTGAAAGACAGATGTTATTCTTGAATTCCATTACAAGTGGCAAATGTGTTGGGTGGGCTTTCCAGCGAGGGTTGATCAAAAAGTTTGAATTATTTTTCCCCGTAAGTTTCACCTAACAGGAAGATATTCTCCAAAACCCCTCACTCCTCCAGGATTTGGGGCGGGGGGTGGTGTGAGAGTCACAGAATGTTGAGACAGAAAAGACCTGACAATGATTTCATGCAGCCTTAATGTGATGGAACTTGGGGTGCAGAGACCATGCGGCATGTTAGGAGAAGACCAGAGGCACAAACCCAGAGTCCCCGAGCCCCAGACCCACTCTTGTCACTGTGCTCTTCCTGTAACACCAGTGGGCATATCTGATGAGCTTCAGCCTTTACTCACAAAATAGGAAAGGCCATGCATTAAATACATTTTACAGTGTGTAATCCTCGCATTCCAGTTTTACTTTCAAGTGAAACCCAACCTTTTAGGGGCCCTGAGCTTTGCTTCCATGCTCACTTTAAACCTCCTGCTGACCCCAGCTCTGCCTCTTCCTTCCATTGCCCTGGCTGGAGTGGGGGGTACCATGCCAGAACACCTGCATGCCTTTCTTCTCCTTCACTCCTGAAAAACAGCCACCTAGTGCCCTCCCCAGGCCTCTTGGAGCAGGATTTATTCCTCCTGTGGGAGGAAGGGGAGAACACTGGCCCAGAGGTCCAGTCCTCCGCTAGACCTCCTGTGGGTGCTTGTTGGCATCATTGGGACTGGAGGCTAAATGCCCGGCACTCAGGCCCGTCCGGCCTCTGGCTCCGGTTCTCCCCCCAGGGAGCGGGATCCGGAGGCTCGGGGCCCGCGATGCTACCGCAGTGGGCGTGCTGAGGACCTCCAACTTCCCCGAGCAGGTATCTCAAGGACAGCACGGGTGACGCGCCCAGAAGACAGGCGCTGAGGCTGAGGCCTTGCGCATGCGCTCTTCGCGGATGTGGGAGGGCTTGCGCCCGCCCCTTTTTGTCTTGCTAACTGTTCTGTCTCCTAGTATAAGTCTCTCCAGCTCCTTATGCCTCTGTCTCCTGTCTCTGTCCTCCTCCAGCCTCCCACACTCTCATTACTCCTCCGCAGCCCCAACCCCACTCTTTTCTTTATTTCTGTCTCTCTCCCTTAATTGGCCATAATTTAGAACTAAAGCCTATTATTCATAAATTATTTGGTTGAAGAAAAAAATTAACTTTTCCATTCATACATTTAAAAGGCTGAAAAGTGGAGCAATATGCATTTTTCACTTAAACACTAATTTCAAAGCAATCTAGTTTGTCTCTCTGAAGGCTGAGCTCCTCCCACCGTTTAAATCCATGTCCCCTGATGCACAGCTACGGGGGTCTTCCCTGATAGCTCAGTTGGTAAAGAATCCACCTGCAATGCAGGAGACCCTCGTTCGATTCCTGAGTGAGGAAGATCCTCTGGAGAAGGGATAGGCTACCCATTCCAGTATTCTTGGGCTTCCCTGGTGGCTCAGCTGGTAAAGAATCTGCCTGCAATGGGGGAGATCTGGGTTCGATCCCTGGGTTGGGAGGATCCCCTGGAGAACAGAATGGCTACCCACTCCAGTATTCTGGCCTGGAAAGTTCCATGGACTGTTTAGTCCATGGGGTCCCAAAGAGCTGGACACGACTGAGTGACTTTCACTTTCACTTTCGATGCACAGTTGCACCTCCATGCCCCTGGCCTGCTCCTCTCACACGCTGATGGGAGGCAGTAAGGACTGTAGGAGGGTGTGGGGCTCAGAAAGGGATGAGACCCCCGGTCTACGCTGTTTCCAGCCTCTCCAGACTTTGACCTGTCTCTGAATGCATCTTATGCACCTGGACCGTGGTAGGGATGGTGTGCAGCAGCCCCAACTTAGAGATAGTCTGTCCCCAAACCCTCTGAGTTGTTCTGGGAGCCCAGGGGCCCGATGGTGAACTGTCCAGCCCACAGCCTCCAGAAATCCCAGGCTTGGGCTGAAGACAAAGAAAGGAAGTATCACCATCACCATCACCATCATCATCACTATCAAAGTATTAGCGAATTTTTAACCAAGAATGTACCGAGAGCCAGGAAATTTAAGCACTTAAAAATGTTTTACTCCTGTAATTCTCACCACTGCCTTTGAAATAGGCAACATTATCCTCATTCTATAGAGGGTTGCTAGATAAAATGTAGAATGGCCACTTAAATTTGAAAGTCAGATAAGCAAAGAATAATATTTTAGTATAAGTGTGTCCCAAATATTATTCCTTGCTCATCTAAAATTCCAATTTAACTGGGAGTCCTGTGATTCTGCAGGCTAAATCTGGCAACTCTCACAGAAAGAGCTGTAAAGAAACTTGTTCAGTCTCAAAGGACTGTAGGTGGCAGAGCCAGGATTCAAACCCAGTCGGGCTCTAGAGGCGAGTCCTTAGTGCCCACTCTCTGCTGCTTCTCCCAGCCCTTGTCCTGCCTTCCCTTCCATCCCGGCTCCTCCCTTGCACTGGGTTCAGCTTCTCTGCTGAGGAGTCTAACTTGGACCTCCCTTCCCTGGGTGGTGTCCGCTGTCTGCTGTGCCAGGTCCTTAAAGGTCATATTCTTTGTATCTTTCAGAAGCTTAAGTGGGTCATTCCATTACAATCCTTTAGGTATGAAGGACCTCCTATGTACAATATTCTCTGCCAAAGTAGCTCTGGCTAATAGATTGATTCTAGAAAAGGCCAGAACAATCCCCAGAAACCCCTCCTTCTCTACATTCCTCCTATGTGACCCTGATTCCAGGCACAGCCTTTTTCCATGGGGTGTATGGAAACCACATCCCATATTTGTTGTCTACTCCGGGCAAGTGTAGACTTCCAGGCAAACTGGATTCCCTTGTAGCTTAGTTGGTAAAGAATCTGCCTGCAAAGCATGAGAGCTGAGTTTGATCCCTGGGTCGGGAAGATCCCCTGGAGTAGGAAACGGCAACCCACTTCGGTATTCTTGCCTGGGAAATCCCATAGACAGAGGAGCTGGGCAGGCTACAGTCCATGGGGTCACAAAAGTCAGACTCGACTTAGCGGCTAAACCACCACCAAGCAAGGAACTAGTGGGGTGATTCTTAGGTAGGATGGGAGGGCAATGCTGGGGGGTGGGGGCAGACAGGGGAGCATTTGGGTCCCATGAGGGCCTCTTATGTCTCAGCCATGACTGCTGTTTCATGAGACCTTCTCAAAGACACATTCCCAAACTTTCCCCATTCCCCTCCTGCACAGGTACTACTTCCCGTGCCAACGCTGGCTGGCTGTGGAGGAGGACGATGGCCAGCTGTCCAGGGAGCTGTTGCCAGTGGACGAGTCCTATGTGCTGCCACCAAGCATGGAGGAGGGCGGGGGAGGTGGTGACAACGCCCCCCTCGACAACCTGGCCCTGGAGCAGAAAGGTTTCCTAGAGCTGATTTCTTCCCTCCAGCACCCATCTCCTCTGTCTTTCCCCAACTAGGTCTCCATCTTCCTCTCCACTCTGGACTCCGAACACTTCCTTTTCTGGGAATCTGTCTGTGCTGCCCTCTCAGTCTTCCGTGGCAAGAATGGGAAGGTGACAGGGGCATGTTCTCACATGTCTAGCATATAGCTGGCTGTAAAGTACATGGCTTAGCATGGAGTTATTGTCAGGAATGGAATGAAATAGAACAGAATAGTTACAGTTGGTTTTGACTTAGACTTCCCTGGTGGCTCAGATGGTAAAGCCTCTGTCTACAATGCAGGGGACATGGGTTCGATCCCTGGGTCAGGAAGATCCCCTAAAGAAGGAAATGGCAATCCACTCCAGTACTATTTCCTGGAAATCCCATGGACAGAGGAGCCTGGTAGGCTACAGTCCATGGGGTCGCAAAGAGTTGGACACGATGGAACGACTTTCCTTTCCTTTGACTTAGTCTTGCAACCTCCCCTCCCGGCTCGTTATAGACTCCCAATACGAATATTTTTGTCAAGGGGAAGAATGAACTTTCAAGAGTGCTGGGATGCTTGTGCTCCCTTCCTTGAAATTCGCATCCTTAAAACTTCCCAATCTGGAGGAGTCAGACCAGGGTTCCTGGCTGATGAGCCTTTGAACCCCACAGTCACCCCAAGTCTTCCTCGAGCATCCTACAACTCTACTGACTGAGGGTTTCCTGTGTGAGCTGGCAGTAGGGGTGGGGAGTCTCATCTCTGCCTTCTGGAAGTTTCCAGACTAAAGGCAACTACAGAACAACACATACTGCAAGGAAAGTGACTCATAGAAACAGTCAACCGAAGCAGAGAAACGTGCTCAATACGTTATCTCCCTCCTCCCTTCATGGGAGGTGCAGTCTACCACTCACTTCTCCACACTCTTCTCCTGCAGATAAATCTACCACATTTTCAGTGACCATAAAGACTGGGGACAAGAAGAATGCTGGCACCGATGCCAATGTCTTCATCACACTCTTTGGCACTCAAGATGACACTGGTAAGAGAGCAATGCAAGGCCCCATTCACCCATGTTCCTCTTGAGGGAGACTGGAGGAGACAGTGGAACTTTCCAGAGATATCCCGGTCATGTCTCTCACTTTCTTTTTTAGGAAATCATTTTTAAAATTTTCTTTACTGTTTTATTGTATTGTGGGAAGAACACTTAACATGCAATCTGTTTTCCTACCAAATTTTAAACATATAAACATTATTGTTGACTGTTGGTTCATGGTGTACAACAGATCTTTAGAGGTGGTTCATCTTACTAAACTGAAACTTTATGCCTGATGATTAATAACTCCCTATTTCCTCCTACGCTTTGCTCCTGGTAACCACCAATCCAGTCTTTGATTTTATGAATTTGACCTTGATACCTCATTTCAGTGGAGTCATGCTGTATTAGTCTTTCTGTGCCTGGCTTATCTCACTTAGCATAATATCCTCAAGAACCATCCACATTGTTGCATATCAAAGAATCTCCATTTACAAGGCTGAGTAATATTCCATTGTATGTATATACCATATCTTCTCCATCCATTCATCTGTCAATGGACATTTAGGATTTTTATTCCATGTCTTAGCTATTCTGAGTAATGCTGCAGCAAACATAGGAGTACTAATATCTTTTCAAGGACCTGATTTCATTCTTTTGGATATATACCCAGAAGTGAGATGGCAGGTTCTTATGGTAGTTATATTTTCAACTTTTTGAAGAACTTTCATACTATTTTCCAGAGCAACTGCATCATTTTGGACTTCCACCCACTGTGTGTAAGGATTCCAATTTCTCTACATCCTCACTAACACTTGTTGTCTTTTGTTTTTTTTGATAGTGACCTCCTGACAGGTATGAGATGGTATCTCATTGTAGTTTTGATTTGCATTTCCCTCATAATTAGTGACAATGAATACTTTTTTCATATATTATTGGCCATTTTTATGTCTTCTCTGGAGAAAGGTCCATTTAAGTCTTTAGCCCATTTTTAATTGAGTTGTTAGATTTTCTTTATTATTGAGTCATATATTTCTTTATATATGTTGGTGATTAACCCCTTATAGGTAAATGATTTGCAAATATGCTTCCCATTCTACAGAATTCGGTTTCTTTTGCTGTGCTTCTAGTTTAATGTAATCCCACTTGCTAATTTTGGTTTTTGTTGCCTGTGTTTTGGGTGTCATATTCATGAACTCATTACCAAGACCAATGTCATCAAGTGTTTTCCTTATGTTTTTTTTTTCTAAGCATTTTACAGTTTCAGGTCTTATATTTAAATCTGTAATTCATTTTGAGCTGATTTTTGTGTATGATGTGAGAGAAGGGTCCAAATGAATTATTTCGCCTGTAGACATCCATTTGCCCTGCACCATTTATTGGAGAGGTTTTCCTGTCTCTATTTTGTACACTTGCGTGCCTCTGACTCTTGAAAGATTACATGCGACTGACTCCAAGAGAGAAAGGCAATTCCTTGTTCTTTTAAATGTTCTTTTAAAATTCTTTTAAAATCCTTCTAAGTCCTCTCTCAGCCCTCATTGCTGCCTCTACCCCCTACAAGTGTTTGGAAGCTGTGAAAATCATCTTCCCTTCAGCATCCTCTCCCCAGGCAATGGCGCCCAAGTCTTTGTCCAGCCTTCCTGAAAGGTGGTTTTGTTTTGTTTTGTTTAACCATTTCCTGCACCCTTCTTTGAGGCGTCACTGTGGTGGCCTTTCAAAACTACAGTGAAGAAGCTCCTGAGTCCACACAGTGAGAGGTCTCTGCTCTGTGTCTTTTGCCAGCTTTTTCCTTCTATTCTGAATGCAGAGGTAGCTCTAACTCTATCTCAATAACAACCTGGGAAATGGTGGCTCTTCCCAGCCTCCAATAAGATTCAGCCAGTGGGTTCCATGGTACTCTTGATATGAGATGCTCAGGGAATCTTGGGGTCATTCTGGAGCCTCTGTCAAGGCCATCACAGAAGGTGGCATATGCGCCGGAGTCAGCATCCACTTGGGCCACCTGTCTAGCCATTCTGAGTTCAGAGAAGAACCAGTTCCTCAAATACATAGTCATCACATATTTTCTCATTACTCCTAAAGCTCTATTCTAAGCATTGCTGAAGAATGAAGGGGCGATCCCTGACTTGGTAATCACCAACTTTGAGATGCTCATATTCTAATTCAGTCGTGTGTACTCGAGCTTGACTAATTGGTTTAAATTTCTCCTATACCGCTTAGTAGCTGTGTGACCTCGGGAAAGGGGCTTAACCTCTCTTTGCTTTAGTTTCCCCCATTTGTAGCGTATTCTGATAGCGCAGTTGGTAAACAATCTGCCTGTCAGTGCAGGAGGCATAAGAGACAAGGGCTTGATCCCTGGGTTGGGAAAATTCCCTGGAGTGGGAAATGGCAACCCAACACAGAATTCTGGCCTGGAAAATTTCATGGACAAAGGAGCCTGGGGGGGTACAGTCCATGGGGTCACAAAGAGTTAATATGACTGAGCACACACACGCACTTTTGTAAAATGGAGATTAAACTAGTAGATATCTCATAGAGTTGTGGATTTAATGAAATTGAATGTGTAAAATATTTGAGACAAAATGACAATAAAGCATTTATTATTAATATTATTATTTAATAGGTTAAATAATGCAAATATAATGAGTGAATCAGGTTGAAACTTACAAATGTATGTCATTGCAATAGTTACTGAACCATAGTCAATGAAATTGAGGGGGCCTAACAGAGTGCTTTTATTTGCCAAGGGATTTCTATGTGTTTGGCACATTCTTCAACACTCAACAGTCATCATATTAAATAGTCACAACTCCTCTATGGGGAAGGCACCAAAGCCACCCCTTTTGACATTTGAGGAAACCAGATCTCAGAGAATTAAGTAATTTGCCCAAGGCCACCCAGACAATAACCAAGGTCTGTCTGACTCTGTGCACTTAAATCATCTGCAGTAAGTCTATGATTATCAAAAGACTTCCTACATGAGGCAGGACTTACAGGGATAAGGAGACTTGAAGAATGAGGCAGGAGGGGATGGTGATGACCCTGGGACCACCTTAAATTTCCGATCAACACCGCAGTCAGAGCCCTAGGACAGAGCCTGTATGTGAGGTGGCTGGTGAGGGGCGCTGGAATCCAGTCCTCCTTCTGTCATCCAGAGAAGAGTCTCCAGAGAATTGGCACATGCCCCATCCTGCAGGGGAGCCCCTGTTTCCTCAATGCAGGGAACATGTGAAGGTGGCTCCCTCCCTACGTGGAGAAACCTGAGGGCTGTGTCTTAGGGCCCCACCGCTTTCTCCCAGGTGATCTTGGATAAGGCCCTTAATTTGTGGGTGTGTCTCCTTTTCTTTAGCAAAGCAGGAAATAAAAATACGTATGTCAAAGAGTTATTGCAAAGCTCCATACAAGGACACACACACACACACACACACACAAAATACCAAAAATGCCCCACAGATAGTAACTGTATAGTCTAAATTTGATAGAAGTTCAGAAATTTGCTCATTAGGAGAAGAGACTAAGAGGGGTAGTCAGACTAAGTTTGAAGGCCTCAGGCCTAGCCAGTCATGCTGGGGTCATTTGGTTGCAGGAATGACCCTCCTGAAATCCTCCAAGGCCAACAGCGACAAGTTTGAGAGGGATAGCATCGAAATCTTCACCGTGGAGACCCTGGACCTGGGAGAGCTGTGGAAAGTCAGAATCGGTCATGACAACACAGGTCTGGCTTCCCTCCCTTCTGTTCCTGGCTGAGAACATGAGGACCATGGGCAGGCCCCCATGGGTGCCTAGGAAAGAATCTAGGGTAGGCTTGGATGTCATCTGCTTTCCGTGATGACACAGCTCCCTCAGTCCCTTCATGGCTGCACACAGAGATTCTGGTCTAATTGATCAGGGTAGGGCCCGGACACCAGTGATTTTTTAAAGCTTTCTCCCCAAACCCCACAGTCAGAAATTTCAGTGTGCAGCCAGTTTTTGACTCAGTAGGTCTGGGATGGGACTCAAGAGATTTTATATTTCACAGGTGATGCTGAGGCTGTTGGTCTGGGGGCTCCACTTAGAACCACGGATGAAGCCAGTTCTTCCCAGAAGCCCCTAATATTGTGCCCAAGTTTGTTCTCTCTCACTAAAGCAGGACTCATTTTTTTTTGGTCTTCAAACCATATCTTGTGAGCCTGAGGAAGGAGGCCTTTCTCCTTGCTTCTGGGACTGAGGGACAAGGTCTCTGCCCGGCTTCCATTTCTTTCTTTAAACCTGAGCACTCATTTTCCCAGGGAGGAGCATAGATCCTTCACTTGTTTCCCTTCCCTTCATGAATCATAAACTGAGGCCAGGGAGCCCAGCATGTCGCCCTGCCACTAGATGAAAATATGGAGCCCTTGTTAACACAGGCTCTCTCTGGCATCTGGGTTCCCTTTTGGGAATACCTTCCACCCTGGACGGTTCTTTGCTTCCCTCCCCTCAGACTCTGCCTCCCGTCATCTCTTCTCCATATCCCTTCCCTTCTGTTCATTTCACTGACAGCAGCCCAGAGTAGGATCCGGTAGGGTACACAGGAATCAGTCCACACTGCTGTAAGCAGAAGCAATGATGAGTCCACGGTGGAACCATAGGCACCAGCCTTTGACTAAGGAAGGATGCTTGGAGTCCTGAAGTTGTGCACAGAAAGCCATCTGTGTAGAGGTCCTTGAGGGGTTCTGTGTCTCCTTCCCTCCAGGCAAGGCTCCAGGCTGGTTTGTAGACTGGGTAGAGGTGGACGCCCCATCCCTTGGCAAGTGCATGACGTTCCCCTGTGGCCGCTGGTTGGCCAAGAATGAAGATGACGGCACCATCGTCAGGGACCTTTTCCACGCGGAGCTTCAGACAAGGCGGTACACACCATGTAGGAGTCCTGCAGGGAAAGCCTGGGCCTCCTCCTAGACCTCCTCAGCCGCCCACCAACTCCCAGTCCCTCATCCGTGCTTGACCCTTGGCCAGGCCCAACTTGGAAATTCCACGGGCCCTGTGCTGGCTGTGGACAGAACTCTAGACCCAAGGAAAGGAAATACGGGATGTATTTCTACTCCAAACTAGCTGATGACATCAGGCAAAGAGCCTGACTTCTCTGGAGTTCAGTTTCCCTGTCTCCAAAATAGAGATAATAGTGCAGGGTGGTTGTAAGACCCAAAAAGGAGAAAAGATAAGGTCTAACATTTGTTGTTGTTGTTGCTCAGTCATGTCTGACTCTTTGCAAGCCCATGGACTGTAGCCTGCCAGTCTCCTCTGTCCGTGGGATTTCCCAGGCAAAAGTACTGGACTGGGTTGCCATTTCCTTCTCCACAGTCTAACAATGAAGGGTCATTATCAACCCCTTAATCAGTCCTCATTCCAGTCATTAACACACCAAAGAAATCACTGTTATAAGATTTTATCTTGACTGGGGGGGGGGGGAAGAACTTGAAAAGAAGCAAAATGTAATTCCTTTACCAGCTAAAGAAAAGGAGAAAATGGAACAATTAGGTGAATTTTTGACATGTTGCTTCCTCTGTCATCATCTGAAAGTCTATTGCCGGGGAGGGGCAGGCCAGTGTGGAGCCAGTGAGTGAGTAGTAGAAGGGGTGAGAAGAGAAGAGAAAGGGCTCTCACCACTGTAGACCGGCCGATCTGATTGGTGGCTGTCCCCTGAAACATAATGCTCCTGTGTATAGGATGTCTACAGCCATGGACTGCTTTGAGGATGCTGTAACAAATGAGGAAACCAAGGCTCCTAGGTGACTTGCACAGGTCGCACAGTCAGGCTAGATAGAGCCTGTGCTTTCACCCAATCTGTTGTACTAGCTCTGTAATGGGAGAGGCACGGAGACCCTAGTCTGAGGTGACAGGGGTTTTCGATGGGCCCAAGGCATGTCGGGATACCTCCCTCCACCCTGGGTTGCTAGGCAACCACATGAAGGTTCAGGCCCCTGGGTAGCAGCTCCTAGTGAAGGGACAGATCCAGAGCGGTGGTGCTGATGAAGAACTTGACCTGCCTGTATTTGTTTCCTGTTTTCACCCCCCCTCTGACTTTGCCTTCTGTCCCCTCCCCAGTTGTCCCTTATGAGATCACCCTCTACACTAGTGATGTCTTTGCCGCTGGGACAGACGCCAACATCTTCATCGTCATCTATGGCTGCGACGCCGTGTGCACCCAGCAGAAGTACCTGTGCACCAACAAGAGGGAGCAGAAGCTGTTCTTTGAGAGGAAGTCCGCCTCCCGCTTCATAATGGAGGTACCGGCATCTGACAGGCTCCCAAGGGAGCCAGCACAGGGGTGCGGGCTGGACCAGAAGGCAAGGAGAAGGAGCCCTTGTCCAGAGTCTGACATGTGCCTTTCATCTGATGGGCTGTTGTGAGTGAGGGAGATGGTTCTCACTGGAACCATCATTCTCACTGGAACCTCATTGGATGAAGTTCATCCAATCTCTCTGAGCCTCAGTGCATGTGAGGAGCCAGGAGGACAGTGACCTTCCCTCTCCGGGACCAGTGTCTGAGTCAAAGGTGACAATGAGTGCACAGGGTTTAAGGAAACTAGAGGCACAGTTCCACTGGGGCTATCTCCAGTGCTACCAACAGCAAAGCCATGGAGGGAGCTGGCTTCCAGACTTCCTCATCACATTATTGTCTCCTGCTTATCTGTCAAGCTATAGTGAAAGTGAAGTCGCTTAGTCATGTCCGACTCTGCAACCCATGGACTGTAGCCTATCAGGCTCCTTCGTCCATAGGATTTTCCAGGCAAGAGTGCTGGAGTAGACTGCCATTTCCTTCTCCAGGGCATCTTCCCAACCCAGGAATCGAACCCAGGTCTTCCGCATTGCGGGCAGATGCTTTACCATCTGAGCCAGCAGGGAAGAAAGCATCCCATGTATTCCTTGGTTCCCACTTGGCTCTGGCCTGAGAGTTTCACTGTTCGATGCTTATTGCGGATGTATGTCACCGCATCCACACCTGGTATTCTGTACACCCATCCCGTGCCTCCTTGTAAGCTCCACTCTGTGCCAGGTGGGGTGGAAGAGACAAGGGAAGGAGAGGACCCAGACCATGCCTGCAAGGGGCTTGTAGTCCAACTGGGGAACCCCAGATCTCAACAAGGCTAAGGAGAGAGTCTGGTGACCATCATCATAGCTGCTCTTGGGGATAAGAAGGCCCTGTCATAGGGTTACTTAGCCCTCAGAGCAACTCTGCGCTGTGATTATCTGTGCTTAAGTATGGGGAAACCAAGGCACAGAGAGTTTAGTAGCTTCCATTAAATCACACAGCCAAGGCATAGTGGAAGTAGGATTCAACGCTTGGAGGCTTAGAATATGTGCCCTTAGCCCCTGCCATCCACTAGCCCATGAGGGCAAACAGTGGGGCTGGCTGAGTGTGCTGTAGGTGTTCAGAGACCAGAGAGGGCTCCCTGGAAGTGGTGGCTTTGAGCTAGACCTGAAAGTGAGCATATGAGGGACCAAGGAGGGAAGGCCTTCCTAGCAAGGGGAACATCATGGCTGAGGGCCAGAGATGGAAGGAAACATAGCAAGTGGCTTGAGGTTTGACAAGACGGGATAGGAGAGGGATGTAACTTGGCTAAGGATCCATGGAACAGGATTTAAAGGGGGTGACTCTGAAGGACAAGGGGTGAGGGCTTGGGCTCTCCAGGTAGTAGGGACTTTGGGAGATGTGCCCCTTATTTTCTGGTGGGAGACAAAGCACAGAGCCCCATCTTGCTTCCTCGGGTCGTGTCTGCCCCAGGAAACTCCCTTTCCCCTCCCCACCTTCTCCGGGAGCAGTCGGCACTTGTGGGAAGGTTGCCACCTTGGTGGAGATTTTTTAACAAGGAGAATTCAAGGGTGATTCATCTATGCACACGAAGCAGCACCTCACCCACAGAGATCTCCTTGTGCGTGCGTCATCCCAGCCGGATGCTGTCAGAGGCCTGAGTGTGATCACACCTTGGCTTCCGGGAAGTTTCA